>NC_092333.1:91662500-92862500 GCF_046630445.1 Rutidosis leptorrhynchoides
ATATCTTCTCCTTGTTTTCTACTTTCTTCTATCGTATCCTCTGCAAACTTCAAGTTTCCTCCAACGTGTTAAACTGACAATTGTATATCGCAACTACATATTGATCAGGTACTTTTCTGTGACTAATTTTGTTAATAATTTCATGTGTTACATGATCTTACGCGTTCTGATTTCAATATGCATATGATAAGTTCGTTCTTTAATTCTATAATTTTGGTAATAATTGATGAACCCCATCAATATTTGGTTTAATTTTTAAGAAGAATTACGTACTTAATATATGTACAATATTTTTATATAAATTAGATGATGATTGCATTGTTTCATCCAGGATGGACACAAATTGGATGTCTAGCCCGAGAAATTCTTCTGCATATAAGAAAGGTCTTGATAAGTTTATTGATTATATATTTAAAAAGGAGGGTGTAATTGGTGAGATAGCATGTCCGTGCAATAAGTGTGTTAATCTAAAATGGGTTGGACGGTATGATGCTAGAACACATCTACTATGTGACGGTTTTTTTAAAGGCTATACAATTAAAACTCCGATCAGCGAACCCTGTGACATTCCTATGGAAGATGCAGAAGATGACATGATAGGATTGGTGACTGACACCCATCATTGGTTTGATGATAACATACTCGAAACTGAAGATCATAGCTTACCAAACAAAAGTGCCAAAAAGTTTTATAAAGGATTGGAGAGTGCAAAGCAAGCACTATACCCCGGATGTAAAAAGTTCTATGTTCTTTCTTTCGTATTTAGACTATTTCATAGCAAGTGTATTGGAAAATGTAATGACAAGGGTTTCAGCATGATCATTGATACTTTAAGGGAAGCCTTCTTGGAAGCAGCCATACCTAAGTCATTGTATGATCTACGGAAGTTAATAAGAGATTTAGGCCTAGGTTATGAAAAAAATCGATGCATGCCCTAATGATTGTATGTTGTATTGGAAAGAAAACAATTATAAAACGGAGTGTGTCGTATGTCACACATCACGGTATAAAATAAGTGAAGATGATTCAGATGATGAGGAAAACTTAACAGCCAATGATCATAATAAGGTCCCAGCAAAGGTTTTGCGTTACTTTCCTCTCATCCCGCATTTGCAAAGGTTATATATGTCATCTGAAGCTGCTGCCTCCATGAGATGGCACGAAGAGGGTCACACGAAAGATGGTTTACTGAGACATCAGGCAGATTCACCAGCTTGGCAAACATTTGATCATAATTATCCAGAATTTGCAAAGGAATCCCGTAATTTTAGGCTTGGTTTAGCGAGTGACGGGTTTAACCCTTTTGGAAATATGAGTAATTCCCATAGTACATGGCCTATTGTATTGATTCCCTATAATCTACCTCCTTGGATGTGCATGAAAAAACCCTATTTCATGCTTACTCTACTAATACCAGGACCATCTGCGCCAGAGAATAATATAGACGTATATTTGGAACCCCTAATGGATGAGCTAAAGTTGTTGTGAGATCATGGAGTAAAGACATATGATTCATCAACAAATAGTAACTTTCAAATGCGTGCTGGTATGGTATGGACAATAAATGACTTTCCGGCGTATGCCAACTTATCTGGATGGAGCACTAAAGGTAAACTTGCATGTCCATCCTGCCATAAGCGTACAAGATCGATTCGGTTGAGACGTAGTAGGAAATTTGTTTTTATGGGACATCGTCGATTGTTGTCAAAGAGACATGCGTATCGGAAGGATAAAAATTCGTTTGATGGCACAGAAGAGTTGGAGACTAAACCAACTTGCTTAACAGGGTCAGACGTTCTCAATGAGCTAAATGGTATTGAATTTAAATTTGGGAAACTAGTCAAGGACAACCCAGTATTGCCGTATAATTGGAAGAAGAGAAGTATATTCTTCAAATTACCGTACTGGAAAGACAACTTGATACGACATAATCTAGATAACTTGATACGACATAATCTAGATGTAATGCATATTGAGAAAAATGTATGTGATAGTGTCATTAGAACATTAATGAATTTAGATGGAAAGATAAAAGATCATTTAAATGGCGTTATGATTTAGAAGAAATGGGAATTCGAAAGGAACTACATACTGAAGTTCTAGAAAACAACAAAGTGTATTTGCCACCTTCGTGTTTCTCAATGAATAAAAAAGAAAAAGATAGATTTTGTCGGATGCTTAAAGCAGTGAAAGTTCCTGATGGTTATTTAGCTAATATTTCATGATGCGTTCAACTCAACCCTCCAAAAATTGGTGGCCTTAAAAGTCACGACAATCATATTTTGATGCAACAGTTGCTTCCAATTTGCATACGAAATAGTCTACCTAAGCATGTCCGCTCTGTTGTGATCAATTTGTGTCGTTACTATAGACGCTTATGCTGTAAAGTTCTCGATTCAACTGAATTGGTTCAAATGGAAAATGATATTGGAAAAATACTTTGCGATATGGAGAGGATTTTTCCACCATCATTCTTTGACGTAATGGTTCATCTTTCTGTTCACCTTGCGTATGAGGCTAGAATTGGAGGACCAGTGCATTATCGTTGGATGTATCCAATTGAGAGGTAGTAAATTACATCTGGCCACATTTAATTTAAGTAAATTGTACAAAATATGACATGTTGTTTTTAATTTATTTTGTGTTTTTAAGGGAAACTCACACACAATATAACATGTTTTGATATGGGTTGTATAACAGAAATACTATAGTAAATTGTTTAATTAAGTAGGTTCATGGAATTTGATCTTCATAATTGGTTTTTCTTCAGGTATTTAGCCACATTAAAATCTTATGTGCGAAACAGGAGTAAACCTGAGGGTTCAATATCAGAAGGATATCTAGCTGATGAGTGTTTGTCTTTTTGTTCATTATACTTCGCGGACAATGTCGAGACTATACATAACAAGAAAAGTAGAAACTATGACGACGGTGGTAAGGAGGACGGTCTACCAATATTTTCTATGCCGGGTCGACCCATTGGTGCTAGAAAAATGGCTTTACTATCTCTAGATCGTTTGGCGAAAGTACATTCATATGTGTTGTTCAATTGTAGTGTGACGATCGCTCCAAATCCATATGGAAGTACACGTCATTCATCGATTTCATTGCGAGGTATTTGACCTCTATATGATATGTTTTGTAAACATTGCATTCTTTTGAAAAGGCACACCATAAATGAATATTTAAATCAAAGGTTTTCGACATCTGATGATTTCTACATATAGACAATCATCATAAATAATAGTTTACAATAGTACTTCCGTTGACAATGCAGTCAAAATAAGATACATGGTGATGATTTGGTGAATGCAACGTTTCCTTGAAAAATATGCCATGTAAGACTCCATGCACATAGCTTGTCTAACATATAAGCAAACAGCGGAAGACTTCTAGGGAACCTGAGAATAAACATGCTAACAAGTGTCAGCACAAAGGTTGGTGAGTTCATAATTTTAATGTTGCGCATAATCTGTATATAAAGGTGGATCACAAGATTTCAGTTGTTCAATCCAGAAACGTTTATCAAAATATTCTATGAAATTGAGCACCCTGGTAACTAAACTTAACGTATATATAATTTGTACCCTTTGTATAATCATCTTAATAATACACGCAAACCAACGTGTACGCTTCTCAAATAGCATACGTCCGTTAAAAGGCTAGTGCTCTAGCTCGGACGGGGATATCAAGCCCTATGGATCCATATACAACTACTCGCGCCCACTAGTTCTTATAACTGGCAGTTACTAGTTACCAAAGCTAAGGGATTTTCGGTTCAAACTCGGTGTAGAATTTAGTATGTAATTATGTCCATTGCATTTAAAATAAATTACACGTATTCTCAGCCCAAAAATATAGATTGCAAAAGCAATTAAAAAGGGATCTATAAACTCACCTTAGCAGCATATAAAGTCGTTCACCAAAATGTGATCGAAACTCGGATTACCAAATAATCGTAGATCTCAACCTAGAGAACATATGTTGGTCAATAAATGTCTATCAAGCTAGGTTAGGTCATAGTGTATAACAATCCTAATGCTCGAGATCGACATACAAAAGTTATCCAAAGTCGTTTCAAAAAGTCAATTTTGACAATAATTCAACAAAACGAGACGTGCCTTATATATGGATTCATTTACTTGGCTGGTAATATTCAAAAATCCAATTTATCATTCTTACAAACAAGTTTCAAAAGCAATTTCAATCAATGTCAATCATAATTCAGTTGATCATATCTTTTAATTCGTTCACCGAAATTACGCGATTTCTAAATGAAAAGTTATTGATTTTTCGCCAGCTTTCCAAAAACATGCATATCATATACCTTTTATCAGTAATATATGTATTTACTTCGTGATTCATCATAACTGTTTAACGACAAAATTTAGCATACAAGCATGCATAAATATATATACTCGAGCACTAGACATGGATACAAAATTAATGTATAAAAAATAAAATATGAGTGCTTACGTATCAATATTGAGATTCAATATTGTACGAAAGTACGTAGACGCAACAGAGATGATAAACACTAGATTTGATTCACAAATATACCCTTGAACATTACCCATAACCTCCTTGGTAATAACCCATAATTTTCTTAGCTCTATCCCGCTCAAAAACCCATTTTGAAGGTGACACGCTCATAACCTCGTCGTAGTATTTTAGGTATATATATTACTAATAATAATATTATAATAAGATTAATAATAATAATAATATTAATCTTAATAATAATAATAATAATAATAATAATATAAAAAAATAATAATACGGAGTAATGAATCGAGCTTTTATAGTATGTGGCCTGCTACAGTACCTCATGCGATCGCATGAGTTTTCATTGTTTTTGCCATGCGATCGCATGGCCGCCTTATCCGTTTTTGTTTGCTAGTTCGTCGACATCAAATAGTGTACTGTAGCAAATAGTGGGTACTGTAGCAAATAGTATTTAATGTAGCAAATCACTGTAGCAAAGTCGTTTTCAATGTAGCACTGTAGCAAAATACGGTTTCACTGTAGCAAATAGTGTTTTACTGTAGCAAATAGTGTTCACTGTAGTAAATAGTGTTTACTGTAGCAAAGTCATTTTACTGTAGCAAATAGTGTTTTACTGTAGGAAAGTCATTTTTACTTGTACATATATACACATACATATAATTGTTCATGAATCGTCGAGAGCAGTCAAATGTAATGAAACAGTTCTAAAATTTTGAGATTCAACTTCATAGACTTTGCTTATCGTGTCAAAAACATTAAATCATTTAAAGATAAAGTTTAAATTTGGTCAAAAATTTTCGGGTTGTCACAGTACCTACCCGTTAAAGAAATTTCGTCCCGAAATTTGAGTGAGGTCGTCATGGCTGACAATAAAAATGTTTTCATGACGAATATGAGTTGGTAAATAGAATTTTATCACCATTGAATAATACGGATAAAATAATCCGATTACTCGAAGCGTATGAGAGAAGTTATCGTAATAGAGTGAAATGGAGAATAGAGATTCGTCTTATCTCTTGATGTAGTAACGATTGATTTCCGAAATTTAAGGAATAGAAAATCTTCATAATTTAAATAAGATTTGATTCTTCAGAATTTAAGGAAATTAGGATTTCCTTTGATTAAATGCGTAATCTGCCTTGATTGCTATGTCTGATATTTTGCTATAAATTAACCTCTTCTATTTCATTTATTATCACCACTCCTATAATCTTCTTTCTTATTTCATACTTACAAAAAATTTGTGAAAATGCTTTATCCAGTTCTGATTCTTGATATTTTCTTGGCTATCATATCATTCATTCTTCTTTTTCATCTGCCACCAGAGGAGGTTATTTTCTTCTACTATTACATTGGGGTTATATTGTTTTTCATTCTCCCGTGTCTTTATATTGCTATACGCATTGATATACACGGTTTGTAATTTCGGGGTTGTTATCGGGCTTATATTCTCCTTTATATTTCGGAGCTTCATGCTTTCGTTTTCTCTTCCCGACTTTAAGTCAAGCGAATAATGGTTCAGAATTCGTAGGTATGAAATTTTGGATAAACAATACTAACGTTCTAAGAAAGAAATTGTAATGGCACGATCTTGATTTGTCAAATTACCAAAATATCTGGAAAAGACCGAATCATCAAGAAAAATATTTTCTTGATATGTTTAGAGATTAGAATGTAAGAGTCGTGTAACATGGCACATGATGAAGGTGGAATCTGTGAACCCTTATCACGTTCCATTAGAAACTCAGCATGACTTACTGTAATATAATCACGTTGATCAAGTGTCATTATATTATACTAATTCATGCTTCAGTTCCCAACACTACTTCAAAACATTAAATTTTTTTGAATTTTTCAGATTTTAGAAACTAAAATAGTTTCTTTTATGATGTAACAAAGATAGCGTGAAGAGATAAATGATTTCAGATAAGAATAGTTATGAAAATATCTTCAGAAATATGGAGGATATTTATAATGGAAGATACGATGATATCTTAGAATTTCTAATATCAGAGGATGATGCGAAAAATCTGTCTGTGAAGGTTTAGAATAAGAAGTAAGGTTCTTACTAATGGTTTCAGCAGACACTGAATCATTTGGATTCTTTGAAGGTAGATTTTGTCTTTGTGATTTGTCCACAGCCTCCTTCATGGTCTGCTCAATCCGTTTTCCAGTTCCAAACCTTCTCTTTTTCTCAGCTTTACCACCATACTATTCTTTATCATCAAACTTTTGACTGTTAAGGTCGTTTACAATTTTTGCTGCTTCATCAACATTTTTCCAAAATTCGGAGAACTAGTTTCGTAGTTTAGGGTGTTTTTCGGAAACTTCACATTCGAAGTATGTAAGTCCAGGAGGTAGACGTTATATGTACACATATAACTGTTGGCGTAGACGTGCTACAAGATTTCAAAATACTGATTGCTAATTCCTTATAGTTGGTATGTCAATTGCCGTTACAAGATGTGGATGAGTACATGATACGGTTTCAATGAGTATAAGGACTTTTCGGAAGGTCAAAGATCAATGAAGTTGTTGGTAAATTTACTGCTAATGTGTTGGAACATGAAAGGTTCCCCAGTAACAAAAACGTATATATCAAGGTTATAATAAGGCTAATCTGAAAAGTCGAAGTTGACTGGTTGGAAGTGTGGTAAAACTGGATACTTTGAACAGGGATTGCAAGATTATTTTTAGTAATAACAATTCTAAAGGATCTTTCACAGTTTTAAAGTTAAAGTATAGCTTTGAAATATGTAGAGATCTAAGAATGATGTCACCGTTTTAGAGTTATGGCTTGGATTCTGATACGTCGATATCAGAATATGTGATTGAATTTGTATGAAATGATTGTGTATCATTGTGAAGATAGTGAGTATAGTTAATGATTTTTGAATCAAAATTGAAGAATGTACAGTGTAACATATTAATTGTGAACTTAAATATTTCTCGAGTAGTACCTACCTGTTAAAGATTTCACAATTAATACTTTGTATAAAAGAATTTTTATTACCGTCTTTATGAAAATATATGTATGTATATTTTCTTCAGATCTAATATAGATTTAATGAGTTAATATCATATTAAGCTCATTTGATTTTCGGCTTGACTTAGAAATGACTAAACTCTAAAACATTAAATATTACATAATCTTTGCAGAGTATTTCGCTAATGTAATCGATACTTCATTATTTATTCTTATTTCTCGATGAAGGATGTTGATGCTTGTGGAATCTTTGTGAACCTTACAAGGCACAGATGATGTTTTCTAGAAAGTTTTGAGTACATCGAAAATGAAAATGTAAAATCAATTATGTATTTGAATAATACACTTGGTTTATTATGAAATGGAATTCATTAAGTTGAAACAGAGATTGTAGTTAACAATGGTTAAGTTGTTAAGGAAGGATGTACATCATTGCATATTAGTAATATGAACTAACCGAGTAGTACCTACCAGTTAAGATTCACACGTAATATCTTAGTACGAAAAGATTTATTTTGATTTCAAAATACATATACATATATTAAATATACATAAAATTTCTTCAGGGGAAATGAGTTAATACTTCATCGGTTATTGTTGCTGGTATTTCTTAGTAACTACGATGCGTATGACGTTGATGTTCAAGGTACATATTGTGATGTTGAGGCTTGCAGTGCGGATGTTGTTGGTGGTGGTAATGGTACTGTTGGTGTTGTTGTCGGTGGTACTGTTGATGCCGGAGATTCTGTTGGTGCTTGTAACCTTTGCACCATATTCTCCAAAGCCACTACCCGAGCGCGAAGCTCGTTGACTTCTTCTACTACACCGGGATGATTGGCGGTTCGGACGAGCGGATGAATAAGATCCAGAATTTGAGAGAGTATATGATCATGACGAGATATTCTGGAGATGAGAGAGAAAATGGTATTACGAACAGGTTCGCCGGTAAGTGCTTCAGGTTCTTCGCCAAGAGGGCAATGTGGTGGATGGAAGGGATCGCCTTCTTCTTGTCTCCAATAATTAAGTAGGCTACGAACCCATCCCCAATTCATTCAGAATAGATGATGGCTGATTGGTTGATCCATTCCGGTTACACTGTCTTCGGAATTCAGGTGAATATCCATATCGGAATAGCTGTCGGAGTTTAAAGAATTTGAACTAGATACGGGATCCATCTTGTATAATTAGAGAGATGATTTTTGATATGGAATAGATTATAGAATTTAGATTGGTACTCTTCAATACATAATTTACATATGTATATATAATACCAAAATTCCATAAATCACGGAGGAATTTTCGTAAGATGTCAGGAAAAGTTTACAGTAACAGATATGCTAAGATATGAATTTTTGTCTATACACTATTTATGCAATAAATGCAAGAAAACGTGTCTAGACTTAAGAATGATAAGCATGTAATTTCTGACAAGAAATGATAAGCAAAACTTTTGACATGCAGACACAGTCGAAGTCCAGAATTACGAATGCATCCTAACAACTATCAGTTAGACACACTTATGCAAGACCTGGTTCACTAGGACCAACGCTCTGATACCAACTGTGACGATCGCTCCAAATCCATATGGACGAACACGTCATTCATCGATTTCATTGCGAGGTATTTGACCTCTATATGATACGTTTTGTAAACATTGCATTCTTTTGAAAAGGCACACCATAAATGAATATTTAAATCAAAGGTTTTCGACATCTGATGATTTCTACATATAGACAATCATCATAAATAATAGTTTACAATAGTACTTCTGTTGACAATGCAGTCAAAATAAGATACATGGTGATGATTTGGTGAATGCAACGTTTCCTTGAAAAATATGCCATGTAAGACTCCATGCACATAGCTTGTCTAAATATAAGCAAACAGCAGAAGACTTCTAGGGAACCTGAGAATAAACATGCTAACAAGTGTCAACACAAAGGTTGGTGAGTTCATAGTTTTAATGTTGCGCATAATCTGTATATAAAGGTGGATCACAAGATTTCAGTTGTTCAATCCAGAAACGTTTATCAAAATATTCTACGAAATTGAGCACCCTGGTAACTAAACTTAACGTATATATAATTTGTACCCTTTGTATAATCATCTTAATAATACACGCAAACCAACGTGTATGCTTCTCAAATAGCATACGTCCGTTAAAAGGCTAGTGCTCTAGCTCAGACGGGGATATCAAGCCCTATGGATCCATATACAACTACTCGCGCCCACTAGTTTTTATAACTGGCAGTTACTAGTTACCAAAGCTAAGGGATTTTCGGTTCAAACTCGGTGTAGAATTTAGTATGTAATTGTGTCCATTGCGTTTAAAATAAATTACATGTATTCTCAGCTCAAAAATATAGATTGCAAAAGCAATTAAAAAGGGATCTATAAACTCACCTTAGCAGCATATAAAGTCGTTCACCAAAATGTGATCGAAACTCGGATTACCAAATAACCGTAGATCTCAACCTAGAGAACATATGTTGGTCAATAAATGTCTATCAAGCTAGGTCAGGTCATAGTGTATAACAATCATAATGTTCGAGATCGACATACAAAAGTTATCCAAAGTCGTTTCAAAAAGTCAATTTTGACAATAATTCAACAAAACGAGACGTGCCTTATATATGGATTCATTTACTTGGCTGGTAATATTCAAAAATCCAATTTATCATTCTTACAAACAAGTTTCAAAAGCAATTTCAATCAATGTTAATCATAATTCAGTTGATCATATCTTTTAATTCATTCACCGAAATTATGCGATTTCTAAATGAAAAGTTATTGATTTTTCGCCAGCTTTTCAAAAACATGCATATCATATACCTTTTATCAGTAATATATGTATTTACTTCGTGATTCATCATAACTGTTTAACGATAAAATTTAGCATACAAGCATGCATAAATATATATACTCGAGCACTAGACATGGATACACAATTAATGTATAAAAGATAAAATATGAGTGCTTACGTATCAATATTGAGATTCAATATTGAAGGAAAGTACGTAGACGCAACAGAGATGATAAACACTAGATTTGATTCACAAATATACCCTTGAACATTACCCATAACCTCCTTGGCAATAACCCATAATTTCCTTAGCTCTATCCCGCTCAAAAACCCATTTTGAAGGTGACACGCTCATAACCTCGTCGTAGTATTTTAGGTATATATACTACTAATAATAATATTATAATAAGATTAATAATAATAATATTAATCTTAATAATAATAATAATAATAATAATAATAATAATAATAATAATAATAATAATAATAATAATAATATAAAAAAATAATAATACGGAGGAATGAATCGAGCTTTTATAGTATGTGGCCTGCTACAGTACCTCATGCGATCGCATGAGTTTTCAGTGTTTTTGCCATGTGATCGCATGGCCGCCTTATCCGTTTTTGTTTGCTAGTTCGTCGACATCAAATAGTGTTTACTGTAGCAAATAGTGGTTACTGTAGCAAATAGTGTGTTACTGTAGCAAATAGTGGTTACTGTAGCAAATAGTGTTTAATGTAGCAAATCACTGTAGCAAAGTCGTTTTCACTGTAGCACTGTAGCAAAATACGGTTTCACTGTAGCAAATAGTGTTTTACTGTAGGAAAGTCATTTTTACTTGTACATATATATGTATATACATACATATAATTGTTCATGAATCGTCGAGAGCAGTCAAATGTAATGAAACAGTTCTAAAATTTTGAGATTCAACTTCATAGACTTTGCTTATCGTGTCGGAAACGTTAAATCATTTAAAGATAAAGTTTAAATTTGGTCAAAAATTTCCGGGTTGTCACATGTAGTGAACTGGAATCCTTTAGAACGTAAGTTTATTTAGTACATTTTGAGTTTCAGAATTTATATTACATTTTGCACTTTGATTGCATCACCTCTATACACATTGCAGAGAACATCTGAGTATTCTTCGGCGTGAAAATAAGAAAGAACGTCAGCATTTGATACAGCGTATGTGTAGTGACCCGAACTTTTCCATGTTTATATATATTAATTGAGATTGATATTTACATGATTAAATGTTTTCAACATGTTAAGCAATCAAACTTGTTAAGACTTGATTAATTGAAATATGTTTCATATAGACAATTGACCACCCAAGTTGACCGGTGATTCACGAACGTTAAAACTTGTAAAAACTATATGATGACATATATATGGATATATATATAGTTAACATGATACTATGATAAGTAAACATATCATTAAGTATATTAACAATGAACTACATATGTAAAAACAAGACTACTAACTTAATGATTTTTAAACGAGACATATATGTAACGATTATCGTTGTAAAGACATTTAATGTATATATATCATATTAAGAGATATTCATACATGATAATATCATGATAATATAATAATTTAAAATCTCATTTGATATTATAAACATTGGGTTAACAACATTTAACAAGATCGTTAACCTAAAGGTTTCAAAACAACACTTACATGTAACGACTAACGATGACTTAACGACTCAGTTAAAATGTATATACATGTAGTGTTTTAATATGTATTTATATACTTTTGAAAGACTTCAATACACTTATCAAAATACTTCTACTTAACAAAAATGCTTACAATTACATCCTCGTTTAGTTTCATCAACAATTCTACTCGTATGCACCCGTATTCGTACTCGTACAATACACAGCTTTTAGATGTATGTACTATTGGTATATATACTCCAATGATCAGCTCTTAGTAGCCCATGTGAGTCACCTAACACATGTGGGAACCATCATTTGGCAACTAGCATGAAATATCTCATAAAATTACAAAAATATGAGTAATCATTCATGACTTATTTACATGAAAACAAAATTACATATCCTTTATATCTAATCCATACACCAACGACCAAAAACACCTACAAACACTTTCATTCTTCAATTTTCTTCATCTAATTGATCTCTCTCAAGTTCTATCTTCAAGTTCTAAGTGTTCTTCATATATTCTACAAGTTCTAGTTACATAAAATCAAGAATACTTTCAAGTTTGCTAGCCCACTTCCAATCTTGTAAGGTGATCATCCAACCTCAAGAAATCTTTGTTTCTTACAGTAGGTTATCATTCTAATACAAGGTAATAATTGTGATGACCCGGGAATTTCCGACCAAATTTAAACGTGATCTTTATAAGTTTCCGACACGATAAGCAAAGTCTGTAATGTTAAGTCTCGAACAGTTTGAAAATTTTATTCATGTAACCAATTACCCTTTGACTGTACCCGACGATTCACGAACGATTGCGTATAAATAAAAATGTAACTAGATGTGTATGACTAATTTCTTTACACAGATAATAACACACACACACACACACACACACACACACATATATATATATATATATATATATATATATATATATATATATATATATATATAATTAATAAATATTAAAGATTCAATAAATTATATAATTGGTAGATATGTTATAATAAATGAAAATATAGTATAATTAATTAACAAGTTGAACATAATCAATATATTAATATTATTATCATTACTAGTAGTAATATTATTAATATTATGTAACTAATTGTTATTGTAATGAATAAATATTAAATATTAAACATATGTTATTATATAATATATATTTTATAATTAGTAAAAATGAGATAATTAATACTGAAAATATAGTTGTTATAATGATATTATTATTACTTTCAATAATACTATTAATATCAATATTAGTACCATTAATGATTTAATACATTTAATTTGCTATATTATTAGTATTACTAATATTATTATTTTCAGTGTATAGATATGAAATTTGTTAAATATAATTTATATTATTATTATTATTATTATTATTATTATTATTATTTTAGTATTATTAATAATATTAAAAGTATTATTATTATTAATATAATTATATATTATATATAATAATTATTAATATTTATCTTTATATATAAAATCGAGATTCAGTGGTACGTACCCATCCAATCTGTTTACAATTTTGTTTCATGTCTCTTAAATTATTTGATGTCGATTTCAATGAACACTAACAGATCCAAATTCAGTTAACAATCAAAATCACTTTTATTTTTATTTTTATTTTCTTTTCTGTATGATATATATTTCTTGTCGATATTCTGTTAATACAAAACAACCAATTAACTCACAATTTTGGAAAGAGAGTCATTCCATTTCCATCATCATTCTCAACTAAAAACAATACGTCCCTTTTCTGTTTAAAAAACAAACGAAGATTTTGAAATAGAGCCGGTACCTCTGTTTCTTCTAATTTTTCCAAAAACCTTGAAACTGAATTCCATTTTGAAATCTATAAATGCAAAGATGTTAGAAAGATCTCAATTAAACTTTCTGTAAAGTTTCAAAATCTAATTTTTCATATCGTGTACGAATTTTGAGGTCAAAGTTATATATAGAAAAAGTCAACTCTGTGTTCATCACTAAATTCGATTCTGTTTTAAAGTTTCTGTTAAAATTAACGTTTCCTATAGATTCTAGAAGGGAAATGAAAACTTTTTCATGTTATGATAGTGGTCTATTACAGTCTCTAAATCTGATTTTGATTTGAGGTTCATTCGTGTTCATAAACAAACTTATACAGCTCCTGTTTCATTTCTTTTATGTTTTAATTAAATTCAAACACAGACAACTGACTTCTGTTGCATTTAGGATACTAAAGGTAACATTTAATTTGATTTTATGACTAGTTTATGATTTTTTGGCCGATTAATTTTGTGAGAAAGATGATGAAAAGGAGAAACAGAAAACTCACGAGTTATATGTATCTGGGTAACAATTTAAATCAGAAAGACTGAAATGGCGTGTTGGTTAGGAGGTTTTGTCGGTTATCGAGAGGTCACGGGTTCTCGAGCCCCGTCATGGGCGATTCATTTTACAAAAAGCTATTAAAGGGTATAATATTTATTACTTTTATTTAAATTAGCATTATTATTACTATGATTATTATTATTGTTATTATTATTATTATTATTATTATTATTATTATTGATGAAGATAATTATTAATATTATACAATAAATATTATTATCATAATTGTTAGAATTAGTAATATCAGTAATTTTATCAGATTATTATTATTATTATAAGTACTACTATTAATATTATCATGGGTATCATTATTATTATACTATCATTAAAATTATTATCATAATGACCCTTAATAATAAAAGTATTATTTTTATAGTTATTATTATTATCGGTACTATCATTATCATTGTTATTATCACTATTATAATTAATCTCAATTTTTATAACAATTGTTACTAGTATTAGCAGTATATTAATGTTATAAATATTATCCTAATATACAAATGACAACGATATAAAAAAAATATATTTTTGTATCTATATTATTATTATATACTATTTTTGTTAGTAAAATATTATTACAATTAAGTACAAATAATATATATATATATATATATATATATATATATATATATATATATATATATATATATATATATATATATATATATATATATATATGTATATATAAATAGAACCATATATATATACATATTAGTACATCAAATAAAAATTTAAATATCAAAATGAGATAGTTATAATAAACAACATATCATATACTTTAAATCTAATACATGTATAAATATTAAGCACTTATATATATATATATATATATATATATATATATATATATATATATATATATATATATATATATATATATATATATATATAACGAATAAAGCTAATTAAATAACAAATTATTAATACAAGAAGTATATTAATAATATTAATAGATAAACTAACTAATTGTATTACATGTTTTAATATATATATATATATATATATATATATATATATAAATGATATAGGTTCGTGAATCCGAGGCCAACCCTACATTGTTCAGTTGTTCAATATCGTCATATGTATTTTTACTACAAAATACAGTAGAGTGAGTTTCATTTACCTTTTTACCCTTTATATTTTTGGGCTGAGAAAACATGCGCAACTTTTATAACTGTTTTACGAAATAGACATAAGTAATCGAAATTACGTTCTATGGTTGAATGATCGAAACTGAATATGCCCCTTTTTATTAAGTCTGGTAATCTAAGAATTAGGGAACATACACCCTAATTGACGCAAACTCTAAAGATAGATCTATCGGGCCTAACAAGCCCCATCCAAAGTACCGGATGCTTTAGTACTTCAAAATTTATATCATGTCCGAAGGAGGATCCCGGAATGATGGGGATATTCTTATATGCATATTGTGAATGTCGGTTACCAGGTGTTCAATCCATATGAATGATATTTTTGTCTCTATGCATGGGACGTATGTTTATTAGAAATGGAAATATGAAATCTTGTGGTCTATTAAAATTATGAAATGATTATTTATGTTAAACTAATGAACTCTCCAACCTTTTGGTTGACACTTTAAAGCATGTTTATTCTCAGGTATTAAAGAAATCTTCCACTGTGCATTTGCTCATCTTAGAGATATTACTTGGAGTCATTCTTGACATATTTCAAAAGACGTTGCATTCGAGTCGTTGCGTTCATCAAGATTATTATTAAGTCGATTATAGTTAGATATATTATGAAATGGTATGCCTGCCTTCAATGTTCGATGAAATGAAAGATTGTCTTTTTTCAAAAACGAATGCAATGTTTGTAAAATGTATCATATAGAGGTCAAGTACCTCGCGATGTAATCAATTGTTGTGAATCGTTTATAATCGATATAGACTTCGTCCGAATGGATTAGGACGGGGTGTTTCAGTTGGTATCAGAGCGGTGGTCTTAGCGAACCAGGTCTGCATTAGTGTGTATAACTGATAAGTTATTAGGATGCATTAGTGAGTCTGGACTTTGACCGTGTCTGCATGACAAAAGTTTTGCTTATCAATTTTGTCGGAAATCATATGTTTATCATCCTTAGGAAATTACCTGCTTATCATTCTTAGTCTAGACACATCTTACTGCAATGATTACATGAATAGTGTATAGACAAAATTCGTATCTTAGCGTATCTGCTAATTCATATCTTAGCATATCTGTTACTGTAGATTTTGCCTGACAACTTCCGTAGATTCCTCCGTAACTTATGAGATTTTAGTATTATATATGCATAAGTAAATTATGTATTGTAGGGTACTAATCTACATCCTATAATCTATTTTCTATCAAAAATCCTTCATCTGATTGTACGAGATGAATCCCTCAACCAGTTCGAGTCCCTCAGATTTCGATAGCTATTCCGATAGTCATTCCGACAGCTATTCTGACATGGATTTCCACTCAAGCTCTGAAAGCAGTGTAACCGGAATGAGTCGACCAATTAGCCATCATTTATTCTAGATGAATTGGAGATGGGTTCGTAGTCGACTTAATCAATGGAGGCACGAAGAAAGCGATCTTTCCCATCAACCAAATTCACCTCTTGACGAATAACCCGAAGCACTTATCGGTGAATCAATCCGAAACACCATCTTCACCCTCATTTCCAGAGTAGCTCGACATGATTATATTTTATCCACAATTGGAAACCTTATTCATCTGCTCGTTCCAACCGACAATTATCCCGAAGTAATACAAGAAGTCAACGAACTTCGCGATCGAGTAATCAATTTGGAGAATATGGTGCAAAACGTACCAGCTTTAGCAACATCACCGGCACCAACAGTACCATCGGTAACAACACCAGTACCATCAACAATCCATGCCTCAATATCACATTCTGTACCACGAGCATAATCATCATTCTACGTATCGTTCTATCTATTTTATCCCCGTTCGACATGGCGATTAAGTAATCTCTAAAGTTTTAGAGATTATCCATTCTAGTTCTAACGGTAAATCAAATGAGTTTAATATCATATTAACTCATTAAATCCATGATTATATCTGAAGAAAATATATATGTAAGTATATTTTCATAAAGATTGTAATTAAAAATTCTTTTGAACAAACTGTTAATGGTGAAAATATTTTAACGGGTAGGTAATACCCGAGGAATATTTAGATTTCACATTAATAAATTACACTGTACTTTCTTCGAATCTGATTCAATAATCATTTACTATCCTACTTACATTCACCGATATATGAATCTGTTCACCACAAAATAACCATTTTCATTCAGTTTCATATTTGGATTTTGACTTCTCAGAATCCAACAAGTGGCATAATGAAGAAAACATTGGACAAAATAAAATTTGTTAGAAACAAACAAATTAACTATGAGAAATTTTGTTAAGAATCCACGCTAACGAAATCCTAGCTAACTGTTCCTAGCTAACTGTTAATTCCGTATTACCTTTTAATTATCGCAATTTATTTTATCGCAATTTAATTCTCGCAACTTTATTTATTGTCATTTAATTTCTGTTATTTACTTTATGCACTTTATTTTTTTGTCATTTAAATTTCTGTTATTTATTTTTACTCACTTTAAATATCGGGACATGTATACAAGGTTTTGACATATCATATCGACGCATCTATATATATTATTTGGAATAACCATAGACACTCTATATGCAGTAATGATCGAGTTCTCTATACAGGGTTGAGGTTGATTCTACAATAATATATATACTTTGAGTTGTGATCGAGTCTGAGACATGTACACGGGTCACAATACATATTAAGTAATTCGAATATTATATATTAAACTTTATATGTATTATTGAACTGTCAACTGTGGACTATCGACTGTGGACTAATAAGATTGGACAATTAAAATGAATTAAAATATTGATTATAATATATGAAACTAAACAATTCTTCAAGTTTGCCACTTGATTTCATCTTAAACCTCATTTGTATCTTGACGATTACAATCTGCGTTCAAACCTTTTATGATTCTTGAAAACACCTCAATCGATATGATGAATCAACCGCACTTCATCTACGGAAGGAAAGATTTATGCATATAGTTATGCACCTGAGAAACTCTCGGCAACTGAGTAAAAGTTTAACACGTAGCCGCGTCAGATCCTTTGGCATTTATTAACAAAAATAACTTTGCGATCCCTTTTCAAAGTAGCCAATTTTGTCACAGCTCCAGCAAGTCAACTTCGACTTTTCATTCGAAGTAACCTTACTATAATCCTGATATATATACGATTACCCTTTTTATACCGGAGAATTCTTTTATATTCCACCATATTACCAGCAAACGTACCAACAACCTCGTTGCTTCTTGGCTTAGATCTCTCTGACAAATCATTATATTTATTCATTGAAACCCTATCATATACTCATCCGCATCTTGTAACGAGAACTGTCATACCAATTACCGGGAATCAGCAATCAGTACTTTGAAAACTCATAGCATATCTACATCAACAGTTATATGTATGACATTTATCTCTTAGAATTATGATCTCTCCTTCTGGAATTCTGAAAAGCACTCAGTCACAAATCAATACTCTGAATGTTGAAAAAGCTGAATGAAGCAGCAGAAACCATAGACAACCGTAAACGACCATATTCATCGAAAGTTTGATGATAAAGAATAGTATGTTGGAAAAGCTCAGAAAAGTTGGAACTGGAAAACGGCTTGAGCTAACCACGAAGGATACCAAGGATAAATACAAGGACCATACCATATATTCAAAGAATCCAGGTAATTCTGGATCCGATGAAACCTTCAACGAATATCTTGCTCTGTACTCATGTTAAAATCTTGCGGAAAATCTTCCTCATCAACCATCGAACTTAGAAATTCCAAAAATATCATCATCAATATCTTCGATATTTCTGAGGATATTTTCACAAATATTCTCGTCCGAAATTATATATCTCTTCGTGCTTCCTGTGTATCATTATATTAGAAACACTCAATAGAAAATTTAGTACCGAAAAGTGGATTATGCGAAACTATGAAGGAAACCGTGGACAAATCACAAAGAATATGTTTGACTTCAAAGAATCCAAATAATACAATGTCTGCTGAAGTCTTTAGCGAATATCTTGCTCCTTACTCTAGATCCTTGCGGACAATAGTCTCCATCATCCTCTGATCTTAGATATTCAAAGATATTATCATATCTTTCATTATAAATATCCTCCATATTTCTGAAGATATTTTCATAACTAATCTTATCTGAAATCATTAATCTCTTCATGCTATTAGTGTTACATCATATAGAAACTGTTAGTTTCTATATTCTGTAAACTTTCGAGATTAAAATATGAATGTTATTGAAGTAATGTTGGGAACTGATGCAGGAGTTAGTATAATATAATGACACTTGATCAACGTGATTATATTACAGTAAGTCATGCTGAGTTTCTAAATGGAATGTGATGAATCACATATCAAAACGTCATCATGTGCCATGTTACACGACTCTTACGTTCCGTCTAATCTATAAACATATCAAGAACATATTTTTCTTGATAGTCCTATCTTTCCTTGAATTCTGGTAATTTGACAAGTCAAATTATGTTATTACCATTTCTTTCTTAGAACATTAACAATGTTCATTCTGAAACTTATATCTGCTAATTTTGGGCCATTACAAGAGATGCCCAATCGCAAGAAGAAGAAACGAAGGGACAAAGCTCCGAAACAGAAATTAGAGTATAAATCGCAGCAAATAGGGAGAAGTATTAACTGGGGATGACAATGATTATAGAAAACAGAAGCAAGGACTTCGAAGTATAAGGGAAGATATAAAGCCCGATAACAACACATAAATTACAAAACGTGGATATTAATTCGAATAGAAATATAAAGACACGGTAGAATTAAGAATAGTATCACCCCAAGGTAATAGTAGAAATAACCAGATTCTTCTGGTGGAAGATTAAAAAGAAGGATGATAGAAATGATAATTAAGAAAATATCAAGGAGTACGACTGGATGAAGCATTTTTTCCAATCTTTTAGAAGTAAGAATCAAGAATGAAAGAATAGGAATGATGAAAATAAGGGAACGGAAGAAGTTCATTTATAGTGGAGATACCAGACAAAGCAATCGATACAGATCATCACATTTAATTATAGAGATCTTAATTCCTTCATTCGCTGAAGAATCAAATCTTTTAGATTTCGAAGATTTTCTTTAATTCCCTGAATTCCGGAAATCCACCGTGACTACGTCAAAAGTTAAATCTCTATCTCGATCTGTTGTGACAGCTTCACTCGAGTACTCGAATCGTTTTATCTATATTAACCAATAATGATGAAACTCTATTTATCAGCTCATATTCGTCAGGAAAACATATTTATTGTTAGCCATGACGACCTCACTCAAATTTCGGGACGAAATTTCTTTAACGGGTACGTACTGTGATGACCCGAGAATTTCCGACCAAATTTAAACTTGATCTTTATAAGTTTCCGACACGATAAGCAAAGTCTGTAATGTTAAGTCTCGAACAGTTTGAAAATTTTATTCATGTAACCAATTACCCTTTGACTGTACCCGACGATTCACGAACGATTGCGTATAAATAAAAATGTAACTAGATGTGTATGACTAATTTCTTTACACAGATAATAACACACACACACACACACATACACACACACACACACACACACACACATATATATATATATATATATAATTAATAAATATTAAAGATTCAATAAATTATATAATTGGTAGATATGTTATAATAAATGAAAATATAGTATAATTAATTAACAAGTTGAATATAATCAATATATTAATATTATTATCATTACTAGTAGTAATATTATTAATATTATGTAACAAATTGTTATTGTTATTGTAATGAATAAATATTAAATATTAAACATATGTTATTATATAATATATATTTTATAATTAGTAAAAATGAGATAATTAATACTGAAAATATAGTTGTTATAATGATATTATTATTACTTTCAATAATACTATTAATATCAATATTAGTACCATTAATGATTTAATACATTTAATTTGCTATATTATTAGTATTACTAATATTATTATTTTGAATGTATAGATATGAAATTTGTTAAATATAATTTTTATTATTATTATTATTATTATTATTATTATTATTATTATTATTATTATTATTATTATTATTATTATTATTATTATTATTATTATTATTTTAGTATTATTAATAATATTAAAAGTATTATTATTATTAATATAATTATATATTATATATAATAATTATTAATATTTATCTTTATATATAAAATCGAGATTCAGTGGTACGTACCCATCCAATATGTTTACAATTTTGTTTCCCGTCTCTTAAATTATTTGATGTCGATTTCAATGAACACTAACAGATCCAAATTCAGTTAACAATCAAAATCACTTTTATTTTTATTTTCTTTTCTGTATGATATATATTTCTTGTCGATATTCTGTTAATACAAAACAACCAATTAACTCACAATTTTGGAAAGAGAGTCATTCCATTTCCATCATCATTCTCAACTAAAAACAATACGTCCCTTTTCTGTTTAAAAATCAAACGAAGATTTTGAAATAGAGCCGGTACCTCCGTTTCTTCTAATTTTTCCAAAAACCTTGAAACTGAATTCCATTTTGAAATCTATAAATGCAAAGATGTTAGAAAGATCTCAATTAAACTTTCTGTAAAGTTTCAAAATCTAATTTTTCATATCGTGTACGAATTTTGAGGTCAAAGTTATATATAGAAAAAGTCAACTCTGTGTTCATCACTAAATTCGATTCTGTTTTAAAGTTTCTGTTAAAATTAACGTTTCCTATAGATTCTAGAAGGGAAATGAAAACTTTTTCATGTTATGATAGTGGTCTATTACAGTCTCTAAATCTGATTTTGATTTGAGGTTCATTCGTGTTCATAAACAAACTTATACAGCTTCTGTTTCATTTCTTTTATGTTTTAATTAAATTCAAACACAGACAACCGACTTCTGTTGCATTTAGGATACTAAAGGTAACATTTAATTTGATTTTATGACTAGTTTATGATTTTTTGGCCGATTAATTTTGTGAGAAAGATGATGAAAAGGAGAAACAGACAACTCACGGGTTATATGTATCTGGGTAACAATTTAAATCAGAAAGACTGAAATGGCGTGTTGGTTAGGAGGTTTTGTCGGTAATCGAGAGGTCACGGGTTCGAGCCCCGTCATGGGCGATTCTTTTTACAAAAAGCTATTAAAGGGTATAATATTTATTACTTTTATTTAAATTATCATTATTATTACTATGATTATTATTATTGTTGTTATTATTATTATTGTTATTATTGATGAAGATAATTATTAATATTATACAATAAATATTATTATCATAATTGTTAGAATTAGTAATATCAGTAATTTTATCAGATTATTATTATTATTATAATTACTACTATTAATATTATCATGGGTATCATTATTATTATACTATCATTAAAATTATTATCATAATGACCCTTAATAATAAAAGTATTATTTTTATAGTTATTATTATTATCGGTACTATCATTATCATTGTTATTATCACTATTATAATTAATCTCAATTTTTATAACAATTGTTACTAGTATTAGCAGTATATTAATGTTATAAATATTATCCTAATAAACAAATGACAACGATATAAAAAAAAATATGTTTGTATCTATATTAATATTATATACTATTTTTGTTAGTAAAATGTTATTACAATTAAGTACAAATAATATATATATATATATATATATATATATATATATATATATATATATATATATATATATATATATATATTAAATAGAACCATATATATATACATATTAGTACATTAAATAAAAATTTAAATATCAAAATGAGATAGTTATAATAAACAACATATCATATACTTTAAAACTAATACATGTATAAATATTAAGCACTTATATATATATATATATATATATATATATATATATATATATATATATATATATATATATATATATATATAACGAATAAAGCTAATTAAATAACAAATTATTAATACAAGAAGTATATTAATAATATTAATAGATAAACTAACTAATTGTATTACATGTTTTAATATATATATAAATGATATAGGTTCGTGAATCCGAGGCCAACCCTACATTGTTCAGTTGTTCAATATCGTCATATGTATTTTTACTACAAAATACAGTAGAGTGAGTTTCATTTACCTTTTTACCCTTTATATTTTTGGGCTGAGAATACATGCGTAACTTTTATAACTGTTTTACGAAATAGACACAAGTAATCGAAATTACGTTCTATGGTTAAATGATCGAAACTGAATATGCCCCTTTTTATTAAGTCTGGTAATCTAAGAATTAGGGAACAGACACCCTAATTGACGCGAACTCTAAAGATAGATCTATCGTTCCTAACAAGCCCCATCCAAAGTACCGGATACTTTAGTACTTCGAAATTTATATCATGTCCGAAGGAGGATCCCGGAATGATGGGGATATTCTTATATGCATATTGTGAATGTCGGTTACCAGGTGTTCAATCCATATGAATGATATTTTTGTCTCTATGAATGGGACGTATGTTTATTAGAAATGGAAATATGAAATCTTGTGGTCTATTAAAATTATTAAATGATTATTTATGTTAAACTAATGAACTCACCAACCTTTTGGTTGACACTTTAAAGCATGTTTATTCTCAGGTATTAAAGAAATCTTCCGCTGTGCATTTGCTCATCTTAGAGATATTACTTGGAGTCATTCTTGACATATTTCAAAAGACGTTGCATTCGAGTCGTTGCGTTCATCAAGATTATTATTAAGTCGATTATAGTTAGATATATTATGAAATGGTATGCCTGCCTTCAATGTTCGATGAAATGAAAGATTGTCTTTTTTCAAAAACGAATGCAATGTTTGTAAAATGTATCATATAGAGGTCAAGTATCTCGCGATGTAATCAACTGTTGTGAATCATTTATAATCGATATGGACTTCCTCCGAATGGATTAGGACGGGGCGTTTCAATAATCATATTCAAACTTTGGTTCAATTTCTATAACTATAACAATCTTATTTCAAGTGATGATCTTACTTGAACTTGTTTTCGTGTCATGATTCTGCTTCAAGAACTTCGAGCCATCCAAGGATCCGTTGAAGCTAGATCCATTTTTCTCTTTTCCAGTAGGTTTATCCAAGGAACTTAAGGTAGTAATGATGTTCATAACATCATTCGATTCATACATATAAAGCTATCTTATTCGAAGGTTTAAACTTATAATCACTAGAACATAGTTTAGTTAATTCTAAACTTGTTCGCAAACAAAAGTTAATCCTTCTAACTTGAATTTTAAAATCAACTAAACACATGTTCTATATCTATATGATATGCTAACTTAATGATTTAAAACCTGGAAACACGAAAAACACCGTAAAACCGGATTTACGCCGTCGTAGTAACACCGCGGGCTGTTTTGGGTTAGTTAATTAAAAACTATGATAAACTTTGATTTAAAAGTTGTTATTCTGAGAAAATGATTTTTATTATGAACATGAAACTATATCCAAAAATTATGGTTAAACTCAAATTGGAAGTATGTTTTCTAAAATGGTCATCTAGACCTCGTTCTTTCGACTGAAATGACTACCTTTACAAAAATGACTTGTAACTTATTTTTCTGACTATAAACCTATACTTTTTCTGTTTAGATTCATAAAATAGAGTTCAATATAAAACCATAGCAATTTGATTCACTCAAAACGGATTTAAAATGAAGAAGTTATGGGTAAAACAAGATTGGATAATTTTTCTCATTTTAGCTACGTGAAAATTGGTAACAAATCTATTCCAACCATAACTTAATCAACTTGTATTGTATATTATGTAATCTTGAGATACCATAGACACGTATACAATGTTTCGACCTATCATGTCAACACATCTATATATATTTTGGAACAACCATAGACACTCTATATGTGAATGTTGGAGTTAGCTATACAGGGTTGAGGTTGATTCCAAAATATATATAGTTTGAGTTGTGATCAATACTGAGATACGTATACACTGGGTCGTGGATTGATTTAAGATAATATTTATCGATTTATTTCTGTACATCTAACTGTGGACAACTAGTTGTAGGTTACTAACGAGGACAGCTGACTTAATAAACTTAAAACATCAAAATATATTAAAAGTGTTGTAAATATATTTTGAACATACTTTGATATATATGTATATATTGTTATAGGTTCGTGAATCAACCAGTGGCCAAGTCTTACTTCCCGACGAAGTAAAAATCTGTGAAAGTGAGTTATAGTCCCACTTTTAAAATCTAATATTTTTGGGATGAGAATACATGCAGGTTTTATAAATGATTTACAAAATAGACACAAGTACGTGAAACTACATTCTATGGTTGAATTATCGAAATCAAATATGCCCCTTTTTATTAAGTCTGGTAATCTAAGAATTAGGGAACAGACACCCTAATTGACGCGAATCCTAAAGATAGATCTATTGGGCCTAACAAACCCCATCCAAAGTACCGGATGCTTTAGTACTTCGAAATTTATATCATATCCGAAGGGTGTCCAGGAATGATGGGGATATTCTTATATATGCATCTTGTTAATGTCGGTTACCAGGTGTTCACCATATGAATGATTTTTATCTCTATGTATGGGATGTGTATTGAAATATGAAATCTTGTGGTCTATTATTATGATTTGATATATATAGGTTAAACCTATAACTCACCAACATTTTTGTTGATGTTTTAAGCATGTTTATTCTCAGGTGATTATTAAGAGCTTCCGCTGTCGCATACTTAAATAAGGACGAGATTTGGAGTCCATGCTTGTATGATATTGTGTAAAAACTGCATTCAAGAAACTTATTTTGTTGTAACATATTTGTATTGTAAACCATTATGTAATGGTCGTGTGTAAACATGATATTTTAGATTATCATTATTTGATAAACTACGTAAAGCTTTTTAAAACCTTTATCTATGAAATAAAGGTTATGGTTTGTTTTAAAAATGAATGCAGTCTTTGAAAAACGTCTCATATAGAGGTCAAAACCTCGCAACGAAATCAATTAATATGGAACGTTTTTAATCAATAAGAACGGGACATTTCAGTATGTACAGTAACAAATTCGAGAAATGGTTTGGGAAACATGTAAGAATCACTTGGAATTTCATTAATTTTAAGCCATGAATTTATTAAGAACGCTCGTTCTAAAATTACTCAGTAGTTAGAGATTTATTTAGTGTTATTATTTATCAAAAACTTATTTGTAACCAATTATTCATCTCATATTAAATTATTTTGACCAGGTTCGTAAGCTGCATAAACAAGGTGTAGACGGAATATCAGAAGATCTAAGGCATTTGGCAAATGGCCCATCTGAGTATGTGACAACATATAAGGGATATATCGTTAATGGTTATCGTTTTCAAACCAAACAGACAGAGAAGAAAAGGAAAATACAGAATAGTGGAGTAATGCTTGAGGCAACAACAAATAGCTTCTCAAGTGTTAGAGATAAAAATCCTATCGTTGGGGCCGTAACATATTACGAGGTTTTAAAAGAAATCATTGAGCTACAGCATGCTGCTGACAAAAAAGTAGTCTTGTTCTGATGTGACTGGATCTTAAACGGTTCAAGTCAAAAGGAAGATGAAAATGGGTTTACAATGCTCAATTTTCGTCGATTAAAGGAAGATAAAGAGCCGTTCAAACTAGCAAGTCAAGCACAACAAGTGTTTTATGTTAAAGATTGTGTTCACAAAGGATGGAAAGTTGTTATCAAGACAAAGCCTAGAGATTCTTATGAAATGGATGCACTAACATCTCTTGATGACGTGGAAATACACCTGCAGATCGAAAAAGGTATGGGTCCTCAAATTGATGAAAATGTGAACATTGAGTTGGTTAGAGAGGACATAGATGGGATTGTCGTTGACAATATTACTACAACATATACGGACACAAATGAGGATCATCTTGAAGATGATGCTATCATTGATTAACAAGTACCATGCTGTTTTATAATTACATAGCCAAATTAGTAGATAAACTTTACCAAATATTACATACAAGTTGGAGTTAGATGAGATAATGGTCAACTTACAAAAGAGAAGAAGATTCTGACTACCAAAAAGAGACGTTGATTCTGACTACCAGAAGAGATGTTGAGAGGCACCAGCTCAATATCTTCTCCTCTTGTTCAATGATTCTTCATTGTTTGAAGATTCAGACGTTACGACATGCCTTTGAATGTAGTCAGAATCATACACAACCATTTCAAATTGATTTTGATAAGAAAAAGTGAAGACGAGTATGTCAAACCGACGTATATCAACATCTTTAACAAATTTACTCCATCCATCAGAAAACCAAACGTCCTTACCATTGTCTTTCAACTTGAGGTTGGCAGTATAACCCGTGTATGTGTTGATGAAGACTTCATCATTCAATTGACCAACAACATATATTGAATTGACCCACTTGATTGGGAGGATCTGCATAAACCAAGGATTTAGGGTAAGTTTTATTTGATATGTATAATTTTAGATATTGTACAACTAACTGTATACATATTAACAACATTGTCAATTTGTAAGCTTAAGTATCGTGTTGACTTACCATCGTTGGTTTGGATACATCAACGAACCATTTAATGAATTTTGGATTTCTGTTAGCGGGAACATGCTTTTCACACAAATCAGAATCGAACACCGTGAGTTCAAAAGTTTTGTCATCAACCATAGTTATTTGAAGAACATCCCGAACTTTAATTTGTAGATCCTTAACAACCTGTTTCCATCCCGTTTTCATTGCTAGATCATGGCGATCCTACATGATTTGAACTTGTGCCCGGTAACCATCGGCAGTGATGACGTAAATCAAATCATTTAGATTATCGTCATAGTGACAATCGACCCACTTTGATGGGAATTTTTGTGAATATAAACAAGATAAGTATAAGTACATATTTATTTATTAAAGTATCTAAAAAATGTATGAATGAACAATAAATGATTGTTACAAAAATGTACATTAACCGTACCAGGAATCGAGTTGTAACAGCTGTAACATCAACAATGAATGAAGGTAATCGGGATGATGAAGCCATGACTTTGAAGATGTAATATGAAATACCAAAATAGAAGATTTAACATATATGTAACAATATTTAACCTCATTTAACTGCATGTGTGATGTAATACATAAATGTATATTAAATAACTGAATGTACAACAATAATTGAACTTTTCAATGAAAATTCAATTTGTTAAATTAATAAAAGAATCCCATATATCACCTGGATCTTAGAATCTGACAAAAAAAAGTCCTTTTTTTCTACCTAAATAGAATCCATTCAAGTGTCAGACTTATTTTTTTAACTTTAAAAGTGATTGTTCTGTTTTTTTATCATCAGATGCATGAAGACAATGTTTGTTACTGAATAAAACTAACTATGCTAACGATTTAACAACTAACAAACTTAACTTATGCTGAATGATGTTATACAGTACTCTAAACCCTAAATGATATTACAATGCTATTTATACAACCGATAATCAGTTGGAGCAGATATATATGAATAACAGGTCAAAGAATTCAAAGAAAGTCACAAAATATTTGAAAGATACTTACCTTTGCTTTCGGGTCGGATGAATGTGTTAGTTGCGTCAAAAGCGTCGGAGTATAATGCTAAGAATAAGGAACTGATAGAGTTTATTTATTTAATCTTCTTGTCCGTATTTGTTACATATTAATAAAAATAAATTAAAATGATTTAAAATATTAAACATGATTTTGGAATGTAAATCGACATTAAGATTATTTATAATTATACATTATATATTTTTTAATTATTTTTTTATTTACAGATTTATTTTTAATTACAATATAATATGTTCATATTATTATTTTATAAAAAATAAAAAATAAACTATATTTCAATTTATATTAAGTATATATTTTATATTTATATATTTACGGTTTATCTACTAAAAAATCACAAAAAACGCTCTATTTTTTCATTCAAACAAAGTCAATCTCTGTGCAAACTGAAGACTACGATCATCAAGCAAATCAATCCTTCATCCTTGGTTGTTCACTGGTAAGTGATACATCACTCATCCTCGTTTGTTCATTGTATTCTCTGTCATGATTATTCACATTACTTGATACTTGATTCCTGTGTGTTAAAATCGTAAGGGATAAAATATTTAGGGAAAATATCTGGTTCGATTAGGTCAATTTTTTTTTGGTTCAATTAGGGAAAATATTTTGGTCGATTAGGGCTAATAGACATTAAAGACGTACTTATTGATCAGGGCTGACATGATTAGGGCCTTTTATTTTTGTGCTACCATCATTAAGTCTAAAATTTGGTCGATTTTTTAAATGCTGTAATTTATATAGAACATTGCATGCATTGGTATAATGGCCTACATGTGTGAAATTTGGATTATACATTAATACTTTTTGCCATTTAGACAGCTTATAATTCTCTAGAATTCTTAGACTATTAAATTTTAACAAAAGGTAGGTTCATTTTTATACATCACGCAATCTATACATGTAGATTAGCTGTTTTACTTACACTTGCTTAATTATTGTGTAACAATCTTTTACAAGATGCCTAGGCAAAAGAGAATGGCAACACCAAACAAGCAATCACCCAAAACAAAGAAAGTTAAAAACTCTCCAAAACCAACTGTTGATCACAAACCCGTTACTCATAGCAAGATCAATTGATTTGACTACGACAAACAATTCAGGTGCTGAACAAACAGATGTTAGTATACCACAAACAACTACAAAGCAAACCACTCTGAAAAAACAGAAAACACAACACGTTGTTTCAAATGCAAACGATGAGTCTTCTGGCACGCCACATAAACATGCATTCACAAACAACCCTCTTATGATTATGAAACCAAAAGAAGTTATCCCACCGGTTATTGTGATGACCCAAAAAATTTTAACTTATTTAAACCAATTCTCTATACGATTTATTATTTTAACACGTTAAACAAAGTCTGTTAGATTGAATCTCAAAATTTTAGAACTGTTTCATATATTCAATTACCTTTGACTACTCTCGACGATTCATGAACAATTATATGTATGTATATATATATATATATATATATATATATATATATATATTATAAGATGTACAAGTAAAAACGACTTTCCTACAGTAAAAACGACTTTGCTACAATAAAATACTATTTGCTACAGTGAAACCGACTTTGCTACAGTAAAACACTATTTGCTACAGTAAAAACGACATTGCTACAGTGCTACAGTGAAAACGACTTTGCTACAGTAAAAACACTATTTGCTACAGTAACACTATTTGCTACAGTAACACTATTTGCTACAGTAACGCTATTTGCTACAGTACTACTATTTGCTACAGTACCCCCCCCTATTTAATGTCGACGAACTAGAAAACAAAGCAGAAATGAGCTGTCCAGCCTAGCCATATGATCGCATGGCAAAAGCACTGAAAACTCATGCGATCGCATGGGGACCAAATTGAGGAAATGTCTATAAAAGCCAACGAATTCAGTCGATGAAACGTACCTCTTTTTCATTTCTTTCTCTGATCAATATTGATATATTTATATTTTTAATTATAATTATAATTTTAATTTAAGTTTAATAGTAATAAAGTATATACGAGGGTATTTTTAATTCGGGTTTCAAACCATTTTAAAATAAAGAAATATTGGGTATTCTTTGCGGTATCGTTCTTAAATCCAAGGCCAACTATACAGTCGTCTACCATCATTACGTCTACGCAATTTGCCTACAATATTGAACCTCAATATTAAACAGTGAGTTTATAGTCTCCCTTTTTACATACTTTAAATATTTTTGGGCTGAGAATACATGCAATTTATTTTAAACGCAATAAGACACAAGTACATACTAAATTCTACACCGAGTTAAACCAAAAATCCCTTAGCTTTGGTAACTAGTAGCTGCCAGTACATAGGATATGGACTGGTGGGCGCGAATAATTGTATATGGATCCATAGGGCTTGACATCCCCGTCTGAGCTAGAGCGCTAGCCTTTTAACGGGCGTATGTTATTTGAGTTTATGACACGTTGGTTTGCGTGTATTAAAACGATTAGGGTAATTATCATTATAGCGTTAAGTTTAGTTACCAGGGTGCTCTGTTACGTAGAATCTATTGATAAACTTTTGATGAAATCTTGTGGTCTATCTTTATATACTTATGACTCGAGCAATTAAACCTATAACTCACTAACATTCGTGTTGACCTTTTTATCATGTTTTATTCTCAGGTCCTTAGACTGCTTCCGCTGTGATGTGCTTGTTGCCTGCATGGAGTCTCTCATGCTTTGTATAAAGTTTATTACATTCTAAATAAAACTACGTTGTGTAATAAATAATTGGACTGTGATGTCAACCTGTAAATTAAAGACTTATGTATTTTGGGGTTTTGCTTACACCTAAGCACTCGCCCACATGATTATGACTTTCTATGTTTAGAAAGTCACGTATTTTAATGAATGCAATATTTTATCAAAACATATCATATAGAGGTCAAAACCTCACTGTGGAATCAATGATTAACGTGCTGCGTCAATAGCGATTTTGACGGGTCGTTACAGTTGGTATCCGAGCTTGAGGTTATAGGGAACCAGAATTCGCATTAATGTGTTTAACTGGTAATTGTTAGAATGCATTAGTGAGTCTGGACTATGACCATATCTGTTTTTATCGATTTTTGTTTATCATTTTGTCAAAAACATTATATGTGATATATTTATATACTAACGTAATTGTTGTTTCAATTATGTGATAGATGACTTCTTCTAATCCTATCATTTTGTACGACTCAGAATCAGACACTGAATCTATTCTATCCACAACTGAAAAGGGCGTTCCAATACCTATTAAAGAAGAAATTGTGTTAGCTGGGGAATCTCAACTTCAGGTTAACCTAGAGGAGGTCCCAGCTCCACCCAGCTCTAGTTTTCTGGAGCCACAGTATCGTTGGCATGGACCCATGATCCCTGGAATAAATGAAGATCGTCCATTTCTAAATGAACATGGACATTGGGCTAGATACACCGCCGACGGGCGGATTGTGCCGATTACGCCTGGCAGATATCGGTTCATGACCACCGGTACATATTCTCGTACACATGACTCAGACAGTTCATTAGGTGAGATCAGTGAGGAGGAGGAGGATGAAGTAAAGGATATTACTGAAAAAGAAGTTAACAAAGGAAAGGAATTCAAACTTGCTATAAAGAACCACAAAAATAAAAAGTCCTTAATTATTAAAAAGGAACATGACCATTCGATCCGTAACCACCCTTATTGTATTAAACCCACTGAGGCAACGGGTACCTCAAAACCCCGACCAAAAATTAAATACACTGCTAGAATGTCTGTCGGACCATGCGCACACAAACAATTAGCAGAGAGAACCAAATGGGAAGAAGTTTCTGATAGTTCTGAATAAACGACCTCGCAACCATAAATCTTTCATGTGCTATTCTATTGCTTATGTGTGCTACTATATCTTGTTATATAGAATAAGCATATGTAAAATATTGGTATTGTATTATTTTGGTTTATTAATAATAAATGCACGGAATGATTATTTGTATTATTACTACTTATTATTATTATTATTATTATTATTATTATTATTATTATTATTATTATTATTATTATTACATAATAACGTAGTAACTCGCTATAATTTTTCATAGTGGAATATTATTAGGATTTTAGTAGTTAATTCCTTGTACTAGCTATTATGTATGAACTTAACGGGTAGGTACTACCCGAGTTATAATTATAAAGTGCTAATAAGGAAGAAACAACTTTTATAATAATGGGTTTGATAGTGCTCCAAATAAACATATATTTAGTTTCAATATCCTTCCAATATGTAAAGTTTTCAGTTGCAACTGTTCTATTTTCAAGTAATATTCGTTTAAATAAATAAGTGCAAAGACAAAAGGCGAAAACGAAGATTTGAAGAAGCAAACGTCCAAAAAGCTCAAATGTACAAGATATCATTAAAGTGGTTCAAATTATTGATAAGAAACGTCTAAAAATGACAAGAGTACAAGTTTCGGAACTCAAAGTACAAGATATTAAATTATACGAAAGGACGTTCGAAAATCCGGAACCGGGACCTGAGCCAACTATCAACGCCCGACGCAACGGACCAAAAATTATGAGTCTACTATGCAGGATGTTATGCGAGGTGTATATAAAATAGCTTTAAATTTTACTAGGAAATACTATTAATTACGATACAATTTTACACAAGATATTTATTTATTTATTGAATGGATATACTTAAACCTTGCTACAACACTTATAGGCAGTGTACCTAATCGTACAGTATTGTAGTTTTTAGTAAGTCCGGTTCGTTCCACAGGGAATCTTTTTCACAAAGCTTAACGCTATATTAGTTTAAATTTATAAAAATACAAATATATATATAAGTAATATTATTATTATAAAGGGGGGTTTTTACCGTTTAATGACCGGTTTGTCGATTCTAAAACTTTAGTCACAGTTAAAACCAAATGTAAAATATTAAATAAAAGACTTAATTTAAAGCGTAAAGTAAATAACGATAATGAAATTACGAATAATAAAAGTGCGATAAAATAAACTTGCGATAATTAAAAAGTACGATAATTAAAAGTGCAATTAAATACAATAACAATAAATAAAAGTGCTATAATTAGAAGTGCAATTAAATATAAAATAAAGGAAATTAAATATGAAATAAAAGAATTATGCTTATTTAAACTTCCGTAATCATGATGTTTGACGTGTTGATTTTAGTTTTATGCCCATGGGTTAATTGTCCTTTGTCCTGGATTATTTAATATGTCCGTCTGGTTTTTGTCCATAACAGTCCATCAGTCATAAATATAAAGTGCGAAAGCCTTCGTCAAATTATTCTTATTCCCGAAGTCAAATATTCCAACTAATTGGGGATTCGAATTGTAACAAGGTTTTAATACTTTGTTTAATGAATACACCAGGTTATCGACTGCGTGTAAACTAAGGTTTTACTACTTTGTTAACAATTACACCAATTACCCTTGAATGTAATTCACCCCCGTTTCAACAAGTCTATTAACTATTAATCCAGTTCCGTGTCTGGTAAAATGAATAATTATTGGTATTTATAAATATCCCGCCCACCGTACCCAGTCAAGCGTATGTGGTTATATATAAATACGTCAAATTATAAGTTTGTATATTAAATTAACAAGGTTTTTTTTAGTTAATATAAAACCCATTAATAGCCCATAGTCTAATTTCCACAAATGTCGTTCTTTTATCCAAACCCCAATTATGGTACAAAAGCCCAATTACCCAATTTTAGTAATTAGCCCAACATCATGATTACTTCGGTATTAAATAAGCATAATAATAACTTAGCTACGAGACATTAATGAAAATAATATAAACATAACTTACAATGATTAAAAATAGCGTAGCGTTACACGGACAGAATTTCGACTTACACCCTTACAACATTCGCTAACATACCCTTATTATTAGGATTTAAAATTAAAATTAAAATATAAATATAAATATTACGTATAGATATAGAGACATTGATATATTGGATGATAAAAATGATCAGAATTCGTTGGGTTTTATAGGGATTTTCGTATTTGGCTGCTCCGCGAGTCGCGGCATTTTTGGCCTCCATACTCCGCAACTCGTGGAGTTCGTAATTCCAGCTCACAAAGGTTTGTCTTTTAATTTGCCGACGTTTTATAAATATATTATAATATATATATTAATTTTAAGAATTAATTATATATTATATTATATTTATATACATAGTTAACTTGTAATTTTTAGTCCGTTGCGTCGAGCGTTGAGAGTTGACTCTGGTCCCGGTTCCGGATTTTCGAACGTCCTTGTGTACAATTTAATATGTTGTACTTTGCGTTTTGAATCTTGTACTCTTGTAATTTCGAGACGTTTCTTATCAATAATTTGAACCTCTTTGATTGTATTTTGTACTTTTGAGCTTTTTGGTCGTTTGCGTCTTCAATTCGTCGAATCTGTCTTTTGTCTTCACCTTTTAATATTTAAACCAATATCACTTGTAAATAGAACATTTGCAACTAAAAGCTTGTCTTTCTTGGGGAATAATGCTATGAAATATATATTCGTTTTTAGCATTATCAAATATTCCCACACTTGAGCGTTGCTTGTCCTCAAGCAATATAGTCTTGAAATACTAGAATCACTTCTTTATTCTTCACACTTTGTACATCAGTGATTTCTTTACGGCGGTATAAACAATGGTAGTAACGATATGGTTTACAGTCCCACATGACTATAAAAATTTAGATCCATTAAGGAAATTGGATCTTTATGAAAACATTTGATCTTTTTGAAAATTTAATCTAGCTTTTACCCTAGATAAGTTTTCCGGAATAACCCTTCACCGGTGTTGCAAAATATTTTTGTGGGTTTTGTGGGTTTCAGATTTGAAAATTTTAGCTCAAAACTTATGGTTTTGTGTCACCCACTTACTAATCTTGTATTAGGAAAGCAACACGTCCAGTATACTTGTCCCGTATATTACCTTTAGGCAAACTACCGTCCGGTTGTAAAGGAAAGCGATGAACAAGAAACTGTTAAGGCAATGTCTAATGACATGCATTTGCTCATGGTCTAAAACGTGTCGGATGCAATTACTATCCTTTGTAGGAGTAATTGTAAAGATCACCCTATAATTTTTTTCGGTCTGGCACAAGGTCCTGTCTCCGACCATGCTATGCAACCACCGTTCTTACGGTTGACACCCGATTTGGTTCAGGTGACCTAATGAATTCCAGGTGAATTCCTAGGATTTTACGTTCAATGGTAATGAACGCATTGAAAATGGGTTTTCAGAAAACAAATCGGTTTTAATTTTGATCAAAATATTTTCTCGTTCAAGCTCGAGTTTAGATATCATTGAATTCCATGAGTTTGTAATTCTCAATCTTTAATGTCAATCTCAAGGATTGAGTAATATCAGGCTTAAAAGCTGATTTTTAATCTTTAAGGAGATTATCCTTTCTGGGGGTCTGATTCATTAGTCTTATCAAGCTAATTTGCACGGCGCCCTCCCCATTTTACGAGACAGATCCTCTCATGGTTAGGATAAGTCTGACCACATGGCGACCCTTTTTGATGCTGAGGTCCGTGAATTTCCTGCTGATTTTAGAGATGACTTTTCTAGATTTTTCGTTAACCTACAGCTGGTCTGGATGACAACTTCTTGACTTAAATCAAGAAGTGCGTGTCTTTTTCGGAAGACTTTACTTCCTTTTAATGATGGAATTGATTCATCGTGTAGATCCATCTCTTCTTTTCTTTCATCGGGTAAAACAGTTTAGTTTAGTCCAAAGCAAAAGTATTTTCAGTTATTTGTTACAGAAATATGTGACATATGTTTAAAATATCTTGGTAAATTTTCCCACACTTGGCTTTTATTTTCCTTTTTATTGTCCTCTATTCCATTTTAAATGAATTTTAACATTTTGGTTTGTTTCTCAATTTATGTCCTTTCCGAGGTAACAATTATTTTGGTGTTAAAACCTAGTTTTATCATTCATAAATATGTATAAACATGATTTTGAGTTCATTTAATTGAAAATTTTGAAAAATTTTACTAGAATTGGGTAGTCAGTATATAAGACTAGGGCTGTTCTTTATTATCAGAGAGCACTAGATTCTAATACAACTACTACTTTACTAGTATTTCTAATGGTAACCAAGTGTATAAAGTAAAAATTTTAAAATTCGAAAGAATTTAACCCCTTCCTACACTTAAGATCTTGCAATGCCCTCATTTGCAAGAAATCAGTAACAATTTAAATTATTGAGGGTGATTTGTGTGAAAATGATTAAATTTTACCAAAGTTTCCAAACATATTTGTGTTTGCTTGCTGAATGATAAATGGTGCATATCATTTGTTCATTCCGTCTTGTTGTTATTTCACATATATTTTGCATCTTGTCGTTAAAATTAGTTGCTTTTGCTGAACTTAATGCCAGTCTTTGAAAATGCGTTGTTTTACCCTGTTGTGTACATAAGATAAACTGCAAACATATATACATATTTTTGAAGTTTGGTATATTACCCCACATTCAAAAATTATTAAAATCTAATAATAAAATTTAGAAAATAATAAAACTATTACAAATCCAACATAAGTATTAAATGTATCAACATTACAAATAATAAAAAAAAAAACTAAGTAGACTAGGGATGATACTGATACCAGAAGGGGTTCCATGCATAACCATATGTGCTATAAAATGCTTCGGTTAGGTTATACGTAGGATACGGTGGTTGGATCTCTATAGACCAGGGAGGGAATATGGGCGATGGAGTAGATATATAGTTTCTACCTATATGTTGGCAATAAGCTATGATTTGGTTTTTATGAACTTGTCAATCTTCAAATGCTCTATGTCTAGCATTTTCATACTCTTGTGAAGCTATAAACCTTTGCATTTCTGCCATTTCATTTCCCCCTCCTACATTACCTTGCTGTTGGTTTCTCTCAACCTGTGGATGTCTACCATTATATCGTACTGCGGCGTTATTTTGCCTCTTCAAAACTTTCGCACCATGGTATACATTTAAACCTATTGTATCTCGGGGTTCTGGTTCTTCGATTAGTAATCCCCCCTGACTTATATCCACACCGATATATTCAGCAATCAAAGTAATAAATATACCACCTCCTATTATGCTATGCGGTCTCATCCCCATAACCATAGCTGATAAATAATAACCCACACAATAAGGTATACTTACAGCGCTTTGTGGGTCTCGAATACACATGTGGTAAAACAAATCCTGTTCATTTACCTTTTCCTTGTTCTTACCTCGTTGTGTAATCGAATTGGCTAAAAACCTATGAGTTACTCTTAATTCAGCTCTATCTATATCCAAATAAGAGTAATTTCCCCCTTTAAATCGGTGATGGCTAGTCATTTGACTCCATACACCATGCGTATCAAAATTTTCGTCTATCTTTCTACCATTTAGTATCAACCCTCTACAATCGGCAGATGCTAGCTCCTCAGGCGTATATATACGTAAAGCCTGAGCCATGTCTATTAAAGACATGTGGCGCATCGAACCTCCTAACAAAAATCTAATAAAAGATCGATCGGTTAAACTAGCTACCCGATCATTTAATTCTATACTACACAACAATTCTTCACACCATACTTTATATACAGGTCTACGCATGTTGAATAACCGTACCCAATCGTTAAAAGTAGAATTACCATACCTCTGTGCAAGTAATTCCCTAATTAGCCCGGCCAATTCTACAGCTTCTAATGGTCCCCATTCTATGACCCTAGGTACTTCAACAGCTTTAGAATGAAGAGTATGCAAACCCCTTTGGTATTTTGGATAATCTATCCAAAGTCTGTCAAATCTCAGGTTCGGGTGCAAATCTTCCAAGTGCATATCAGAAAATGTCATGACTGGATGAGGTATATCTTGTTTGTAGTAGTTATCCACCTCCTGTTGTTCCGTATTCTCAGCAGGAGCATTGCGAGCTTGGGATGAAGATTCACCCCTTTCAGTCTGCAAAACACATCAAACACAATTTTTGTGCAACCAAATATGCATTAGTGTCAGTAAAATCATCAATCAAAATAATTACAATGACATGATCAATTTATATCAAACTTAAGCTCATTTTCATATTTTCATCAAATCTACACTTTTTCAAATAAGCATATACGAAAATTTTCGCCAAGTTCATAAGCATTCAACTCAAATAACATGTCAAAATAATCATTACTAGCAATTAAACATGTTTCAAATGGCATTATCTCTCAAAAATCAAGTTCATGAATTTTAGACTTGAAAAAGTCCACTTTAATTCTCAAAATCATGTTTAGGCTCAAAGTTTGGATCATTTAACTACCTAAACATGTTACACTACTTAATTTAGCAACAATTCATGACAAAAATCGGCCATAACCTGTTTATATCAAAAAGCCCCAAATTGCTCAAGAACACAAACCCTAGATTACTCAAAATTTGAAGTTTAAGGCTTCTAATCATGTTAAATAGCATCAATCTAGGTTATACAAGCATAATACATAAACAATTTAAGCATAATTACACTAAAAGGCATCAAAATCAAATTGGGTATAAAATTGCTCAAGAACCCTAATTTTCGGATTAAATGGTGTTTAGGTGTAGAAATTTACCGTTTTTCTTGAGTAATTCCTTGATAGCATCCTTCTTAACATGATTTTAGTAAAAGATTTGATGATTAACGGTGAAAAATTGTGAATTTGGGAGTGTTTTCTCGGGTTTTTTCGCAGTATTTTCGCAGTTTATTTTTGTGTTGTGGTGTGTGGACTGAGCTGATTACGTTTTTATTTTTTCTGGGTTTTGGTCCCTCCGCGAGTCGCGGTGTTTGACCCTTCAAACTCCGCGAGTCGCGGAGTTTGTATTTTTTTTTATATCTTATACTAATTAAAACAATTAAGTAATTAATTTTAAAATTTTGTTTCCCTTGTTATTTAGGACGAGGTCGTTTCGGATCGATGTCCTAGTCCGTCCTTCGACAAAATTTTAAAATTTGTCTTTTGTAGCGATTGTTTTAAAAGCTAAGATTTTTGGGTTTTTTTTTTTTTTTTTTTTAATGTTTTTGGCTTACTTTAATTTAATAAGATTAAAAATAATGATAATAAAAGTTCTCGTCCTTCCCTCGGGTAAAGCAATTTCGGTTCAATGACCTAGTCTTCAACTTAAGACGAATTTAAAAAATCATATTTTTAACTTAATGAGATAAAGTAAATTTTTGTTTTTAAATTCACACCAACTTAAATTAAAAATACATAAAATTCAAAATTAATATTAAAAATTCACACTAAACTTAAAATTTGAAATGCATAAAATTAAAAATTCATATTTTAAAAATTAAAAATTCACACCAAACTTAATTTAAAAATTCATATTATAAATTCACACCAAACTTATATTAATTTTTCAAATAATTACAATTTTAAATATATTGTTTTTACAAAGTTTACAATATTAATTTAAGATTTATATATTAATTTTAAAAATATGGTAAAAATAAAATTAAAAATATTTTTGGCTTTTTATCCCACTTTAATCAATCAAATATTATCAAAAATATGCGCCCCTCTTTTCGGTAAAGTAATTTCGGTTCCATAACCTAATTTAACTCATGACGAATTTTTGAAATATTTTGGGTTGATTGATTAAAGATATTTATACCTTAAAAATAACCGTTAAATTTCGCAGTGATGTAATAAATTTTTGTATGATATCAATAATTTCGGTTGCCAAACCTAATTTTATTTAATACCAATTTAATACTTTATAGCGAACAAATTAGCGTTTATTATCAAAAGGTTAAAAATAAAAATAAAAACAAAAACAAAAAAAAACTGTACAGACTTACCTGTGAGATAGTATTCTTAGTTATATGATCTATCTCATTCATAAGATAGTCGGTTTAATTGGTTTTCCATGGCTACATAGGCGTAACCTCGAGCATTCAGTGTTTTTTCTTCTAAACATATGAACGGTCCGTCTCTGCATAAAGTAACAAATTCGGTATTTGAATAGTTTTGATTATTTGAACATTTACCTCCATGTGACCTTTTTCCGCATTTGTGACATCTCTCTAGGTGTCGTGCTCTTCTTTTCGCTGCGGATTTTGATTTTCCTTTACCAAATTGTGACTTATTATCTTCGCATCTGGATTCTTTTCTTACTCCGTCCAATCTTTCTCTGATTACTGATACTATTTCACTCGGAAGTGTGTCATTATTACGTTTAGTGATCAAAGTGTGTAGCATTAGACCATGGTTTAGTTCACAGGCAGTCTTCATTTCCTAAAAAAAATAAAAATTCAGAATGGGGAGAGAAGACTAGTTCTTTAGGGTCTGCTAGGGAAAGATCATTCGGGTTCCATTTTCGAGAACTACACAAAAACAGACAATCTAACTCTAACAGAAATACATATTATCCTTTAAAGACTTGATTCTCCCCACACTTAGTTAGCTGTGGTATCGAAATTGTGATTAACTTCATTGTCGAATTCCATCGGACTATCTATGTAGTGTTTAACTCTCTGACCATTAACTTTAAATTCAATCCTATTTGAATTTATTAATTCTATCGTTCCATATGGGAAAACTCTTTTGACTATGAATGGTCCAGACCATCTTGATTTCAATTTTCCAGGAAATAGCTTGAATCGTGAATTGAAAAGAAGAACTCTGTCTCCTTCTTTAAATTCTTTTAAACTTCTGATTCTTTTATCATGCCATTTCTTCGTTCTTTCTTTATAGATTAACGAATTTTCGTATGCTTCATGTCTTAATTCTTCTAATTCGTTTAGTTGACTTAATCGTAGACGTCCAGCTTCATGTATATCAAGATTACATGTCTTCAAAGCCTAAAATGCTTTGTGTTCAATTTCTACTGGAAGATGACATGCTTTTCCATAAACAAGTCTAAAAGGTGTGGTTCCAATTGGAGTTTTGTAGGCTGTTCTAAAAGCCCAGAGTGCATCCTTCAATTTAATGGACCATTCCTTCGGATTTGATCCTACGGTTTTCTCTAGAATACGTTTTAAAGCTCGGTTGGTATTTTCAACTTGTTCACTTGTTTGTGGATGATATGCGGTGGAGATTTTATGAGTTACTCCATATCTTTTAAGAACTTTCTCAAGTTAATTATTACAGAAATGAGTACCCCGATCACTTATTAAAGCTTTCGGTGTTCCAAACCTTGCAAAAAGACGTTTTAAAAAGTTGACTACAACTCGTGCGTCGTTAGTTGGGAGAGCTTGTGCTTCTGCCCATTTAGATACATAATCAATGGCTACGAGAATATAGAGATTATTATGAGATTTTGGAAATGGACCCATAAAGTCAATACCCCAAATGTCAAATACTTCAAATACTTGTATGACATTTTGTGGCATTTCATCACGTTGACTTATTTTTCCGTTCCTTTGACATGCATCACAGGATTTGCAAAGAAGGTGTACGTCTTTGTAAATTGTAGGCCAATAGAATCCAGCTTCATAAACTTTTTTTGCTGTTAGTTGAGGCCCATAATGCCCTCCTGTTGGTCCTGTGTGACAATGGTTTAAAATTTTACTAGCTTCATCTCCAAATACACATCGGCGTATTATTCCATCTGGACAACTTTTAAATAGATGTGGATCTTCCCAAAAATAGTGTTTTATATCACTAAAGAGTTTCTTTCGTTTTTGGTACGATAATCCTTTTTCAAGGAATCCACAAACTAAGTAGTTTGCATAGTCTGCAAACCATGGAATTTCATTATAATCTATCTTCAATAGATATTCATCAGGAAAGTTGTCTTGTATGGCCGATTCATTTAGAACTTCTAATTCGGGATTTTCAAGACGAGAAAGATGATCAGCGGCGAGATTTTCTGCTCCTCTTTTATCTCGGATTTCAATATCGAACTCTTGTAAGAGTAAGATCCAACGGATTAATCTTGGTTTGGCATCTTGTTTCAAAAATAGGTATCTAAGAGCAGAATGGTCGGTATAGACCACCGTTTTTGCTAGAACGAGATATGAACGAAATTTGTCAAAAGCAAAGACAATAGCAAGGAGTTCTTTTTCAGTAGTTGTATAGTTCGTTTGTGCTCCTTGTAACGTCTTACTAGCATAATATATAGGTTGAAATCGTTTTTCAATCCTTTGTCCTAAAACGGCTCCCATTGCAAAATCACTTGCATCGCACATTAGTTCAAACGGTAGATTCCAATTTGGTGTTATCATGATCGGTGCATTAGTGAGTTTCTCTTTAAGAATATTAAAAGATTTGATACATTCATCTGAAAAGATGAATGGAGCATCCTTTTCTAGGAGTTTATTCATAGGAGTGGCAATTTTAGAAAAATATTTTATGAAACGTCGGTAAAAACCGGCATGCCCTAGAAAACTCCTAACTCCTTTAACATTGGTGGGATGTGGAAGTTTAGCAATTACATCTACTTTAGCTCTATCCACTTCAATTCCTTCTTTTGAAATTTTATGTCCAAGAACGATGCCTTCTTTAACCATGAAATGGCATTTCTCCCAATTAAGTACTAGATTTGATTGTTCGCATCTAATAAGCATTCGTTCCAGATTAACTAGACATGATTCAAATGTATCACCGAAGACTGAAAAGTCATCCATGAAAACTTCCATGCATTCTTCTATCATGTCGTGAAAAATCGCCATCATACACCTTTGAAAGGTTGCAGGGGCGTTGCAAAGTCCAAATTGCATGCGTTTGTAAGCAAAAGTACCATAAGGGCACGTGAATGTGGTTTTCTCTTGATCTTCGGGTGCTATTGGAATTTGAAAATATCTGAAAAATCCATCTAGAAAACAATAGTAACTATTTCCGGCTAATCTTTCCAACATTTGATCAATGAAAGGTAAGGGAAAGTGATCTTTTCTGGTGGCGTCATTTAATTTTCTATAATCAATACATACACGCCATCCTGTTACAGTCCTAGTAGGAATAAGCTCATTTTTTTCATTTGTAATGACAGTCATGCCACTCTTCTTAGGTACGCATTGAACTGGGCTTACCCATGGACTATCAGAAATTGGATAAATTAGACCTGCGTCTAGCAGTTTAATAATTTCTTTTTTAACTACATCTTGCATATTAGGATTTAGTCTTCATTGGCGTTGCACATACGTTTTATGACCTTCTTCCATAAGGATTTTATGTGTGCAATACGAAGGACTTATTCCTTTAATATCATGAATCTTCCATGCAATGGCTGGTTTATGAGCTTTCAACACAGAAATGAGTTGTGATTTCTCATTTTCAGTAAGAGAAGACGATATTATTACAGGTAATTCAGATTCACCATGTAAATAAGCGTATTCCAAATGGTTTGGAAGTAGCTTTAACTCTAATTTCGGAGGTTCTTCTATCGATGATTTGTATCGATATCTGTCTTCTTCTTTTAGTATTTGAATTTCTTCTGTTGTTGGTTCATATCCATTAGCTATAAGTGTAGCTAACATTTCAACTTCATCAATTGGTTCAGTTCCTTCTCCTAAAGAACATTCTCCTGTTCCTTGTAATTCTGGAAATTCTTCTAATAATTCTGCATGTGAATCTATAGTTTGAATATAATAACATGTATCATCTGTAGATTGCGGTTGTTGCATTGCTCTATCAACTGAAAAGGTAAAACTCTCGTCCTCTATACTTAGGGTCAATTTCTTACCGAACACGTCTATCATTGCTTTAGCCGTGTTTAAGAATGGTCTTCCTAATATGAGAGGAACTTGAGAATCTTCTTCCATGTCCAGAACAACAAAATCTACTGGAAATACTAAAGTACCAACTTTAACTAGCATGTTCTCCATTATCCCTCTAGGATATTTTATTGATCTATCGGCTAGTTGTATGCTTATTCTTGTTGGTTTCAATTCTCCAAGGTCTAGTTTAGTGTATAGTGAAAACGGCATTAAATTTATACTAGCACCTAAGTCTGCCAATGCTTCTATTGAACTAAGACTACCCAGAAAACATGGAATTGTGAAACTTCCTGGATCAGATAATTTTTCTGGTATCTTATTCAACAGCACTGCTGAACAATTAGCGTTCATGGTAACAGCCGAGAGTTCTTCCATTTTCTTTCTATTCGTGATCAGATCTTTCAAGAATTTAGCATATCTAGGCATTCCTGAAATCACATCAATGAAAGGAAGATTTACATTTATCTGTTTAAACATATCCAAGAATTTGGATTGCTCGGCTTCAAGTTTCTCTTTCTTCATTTTACTCGGGTAAGGAAGTGGTGGTTGGTATGGTTTAACATAAGGTTTAGCCTTAACTGTGTTATTTTCATTAACCTTTTCAACTACCGGTTCTTTTTCCTTATCTTGTTCAGGTTGTGGTTCTTGTGGAGTAGGAATAGCTTCATCAGAAGTTACAGGTATTTCCGGTGGTTTAAGTGTTGTACCACTTCTTGTGGTAATGGATTTAGCTGTTTCATTCCGGGGGTTAGCATTTGTATCACTAGGTAAACTTCCCGGTTTTCTTTCACCTATTAACCTTGCTAGGTTACTTACTTCTTGTTCCAGATTTTGAATAGAAGCTTGTTGATTTCTAAATGCTTGAGCATTTTGTTCATTGGTTTGTTTTTGAGATGTGAAAAACTGCGTTTGAGTTTCAACTAGCTTCGTCATCATATCTTCTAAATTCGGCTTTTTATCATCGGGTTGTGGTGGTTTGTTTTGAAAATTAGGTCTTTGCTGATTGTAAGTATTGTTGGATACTTGTTGATTGCTAGGACCTTGTTGGTTGTTGTATGGAATATTTCGGTTATAGTTCTGATTTTGATTGTAAATAGGTCTTGGCGGTTGATAATTATTCTTATAATTATTTCCAGGCTTTTGGTTTATGTATGAAATATTCTCTCTTTGTTCCATTGTTAATTCAATACCGAGACAATCTTTTGTCAAATGTGGTCCTCCACACTGCTCACAACTAATTCGTATTGAGTGAATATCCTTAGTCATCTTTTCCATTCGTCTCTCCACAGCATCTATCTTTGCAGAAATGGAATCTAAGTCATGGCTAGAATCGGCTCTAGCTGCTTTAGATGATCTAACGATATCTTTTTCTTGGTGCCACTCATGTGAGTGGGAAGCAGTGTTATCAATAATTTTATAAGCATCAGTTTCGGTTTTCTTCATAATGGAACCACCAGCTGCTATATCTATGTCTTTCCTTGTAGTGATGTCGCATCCTTGGTAGAATATTTGTACTATTTGGCAGGTATCTAAACCATGTTGCGGACATCCTCTTAATAACTTTCCAAATCTTGTCCACGCCTCATATAGAGTTTCATTCGGTTTCTGTGTAAACGTAACAATTTCTCCTTGAAGTCTTACGGCTTTAGATGCAGGAAAGAATTGTTTAAGAAAATTTTCAACTAAAACGTCCCATGTATCAATCGCCCCTTCAGGTAACGATTCCAACCAATCTTTGGCTTCTCCCTTTAATGTCCAGGGAAATAACATGAGATATATCTGTTCATCCTCCACTTCTCGGATTTTAAATAGAGTGCAGATCCTATTAAAGGTACGAAGATGTTCATTTGGATCTTCCTTCGACGCACCACTAAATTGGCATTGATTAGTCACCATGTGTAGAATTTGTCCTTTGATTTCATAATCTGGCGCATTAATGTCTGGATGAGTAATTGCGTGACCTTGGCCAGTACGTTTAGCTCTCATTCGGTCTTCCATACTTAAAGGTTCTAGATTCTCCATAATTGAATTTGTTGAATCGAAATCACTAGAGGATTCTGATTTAATGGTTCGTTCCTCAACAATCTCTGTTTGAATGATTGGTGGTTCAGGAGGAAAATTTAATGGTTCAGGATCTATGAATCGTCCCTGAATATTCTCCGGATTCTCAATTGTGAGGTCGGGTTCAAAAAATGGATTATCGGAAATTTGAATTGGAGTACTTGGTTGACTGGATGAAGATTCTAAAGAAAAATCAACGGCGGTAATATTTGCTAAATGTCTTGATCTAGTTACAGGTGGTGAACGTACAAAAGGTGGTGAACGTCTTGCTCGGTGCATTCACTGAATATCCTATTAGTTTTTAAAAAGGAAAGAAAAATTATATAAGTTATCCAATTAATAGACTTTTCTAATTTTGCCCACGTTTCGAATAGCCAAAAGATGCAGCAGAGGGGCAGGATTCGTTTGGTCTCAATATAATTGAGGACTGTTTGGCTCCAATAACCCGGTCCACGTACAAATCCAACTATTACTACGAACCAGAAAATTTTGATGTCTATCAATTTAACTACTTAAAATAAATTTTCGTAATTTTAAGAAATTTAGATAAGAAGTAGAATAAAAAATCTATGTCCTAAAAACTAGAATAACGAGAAATAAGAAAGAAAAAGAGCGTGTCGGAAAAAGATCGAAAAATAAAAATAAGAAAGAAAAAGAGTGACTTATAGAACTTAAAAACACTAGACTAACCCAACCTTATTACTATCACTAACTTAAAATTATAATCGCAAATTGAGATTACTAATTGGAATGATAATTGATACATAGGTAAAAGGTGTCTAAAAATATTAAAGCTTACAAGAAAAACTATATCCCAAATGGCAATAACTTAAAAAGAAACTAAAACTTAAAAAGGCGTCGCAAAATTCTAAAGTACCTAAATCTTAGTCTAAAGAAAAGGCACTTAAGGAATTTTACGGCAAAGCCTAAAAATCTAGAAGTAAAAAAATAACTATGGCAAAACTATATCTTAAAACTAAATACGAGCGAAAAATACAAATATTACGCTAAAACAATTAAAAAGGGACAAAATATAAAAATATACAAAAAGTTGTAAAAATTACAATTTTTATAAAAATATTATTTTTATATTATTTATTTTATTAAACTATTAATTTTATATTTTAATTAAACTAATTTAACTAAAATACAATTTAATTTAAAAACTTAAAACTAATTATAATAATAAATAAGTAATTAGGGTTAATAATAATAAATAAATAATAATTACCCCGTATTTAATGCTGATTAGGGTTTCTGTCGGCGTGTCAGAGTGTCTCCGCGAGTTGCGGTATTCGAAGCTGCAAACTCCGCGAGTCGCGGGGTTCCAATTTTCAGATGACAGGTTGATTAAAATTCGACGCGTTTTTTTTTTATATTCTGTTTTATATTTTCTGTTTAAATAAAAATATTTATATAATAAAAACTTATATTTAAAAACTAAAATAAAAATAGAACTACTTTATAATTTTAAAAATATCTTAAAAATAGATTTATATATATATTAATTTTTTTTTTCAAAATTTAGCGTTACGCTTCCGGCTTTTAAGCTAGATTGTTCCCCGCCAGCGGCGCCAAAAATATACTTGATGTTATGCGATGTGTATATAAAATAGCTTTAAATTTTACTAGGAAATACTATTAAATACGATACAATTTTACACAAGATATTTATTTATTTATTGAATGGATATACTTAAACCTTGCTACAACAGTTATAGGTAGTGTACCTAATCGTACAGTAGTGTAGTTTTTAGTAAGTCCGGTTCGTTCCACAGGGAATCTTTTTCACAAAGCTTAACGCTATATTAGTTTAAATTTATAAAAATACAAATATATATATAAGTAATATTATTATTATAAAGGAGGGTTTTTACCGTTTAATGACCGGTTTGTCGATTCTAAAACTTTAGCCGCAGTTAAAACCAAATGTAAAATATTAAATAAAAGACTTAATTTAAAGCGTAAAGTAAATAACGATAATGAAATTACGAATAATAAAAGTGCGATAAAATAAACTTGCGATAATTAAAAAGTACGATAATTAAAAGTGCAATTAAATACAATAACAATAAATAAAAGTGCTATAATTAGAAGTGCAATTAAATATAAAATAAAGGAAATTAAATATGAAATAAAAGAATTATGCTTATTTAAACTTCCGTAATCATGATGTTTGACGTGTTGATTTTAGTTTTATGCCCATGGGTTAATTGTCCTTTGTCCTGGATTATTTAATATGTCCGTCTGGTTTTTGTCCATAACAGTCCATCAGTCATAAATATAAAGTGCGAAAGCCTTCGTCAAATTATTCTTATTCCCGAAGTCAAATATTCCAACTAATTGGGGATTCGAATTGTAACAAGGTTTTAATACTTTGTTTAATGAATACACCATGTTATCGACTGCGTGTAAACCAAGATTTTACTACTTTGTTAACAATTACACCAATTACCCTTGAATGTAATTCACCCCTGTTTCAACAAGTCTATTAACTATTAATCCAGTTCCGTGTCCGGTAAAATGAATAATTATTGGTATTTATAAATATCCCGCCCACCGTACCCAGTCAAGCGTATGTGGTTATATATAAATACGTCGAATTATAAGTTTATATATTAAATTAACAAGGTATTGTTTAGTTAATATAAAACCCATTAATAGCCCATAGTCTAATTTCCACAAATGTCGTTCTTTTATTCAAACCCCAATTATGGTACAAAAGCCCAATTACCCAATTTTAGTAATTAGCCCAACATCATGATTACTTCGGTATTAAATAAGCATAATAATAACTTAGCTACGAGACATTAATGAAAATAATATAAACATAACTTACAATGATTAAAAATAGCGTAGCGTTACACGGACAGAATTTCGACTTACACCCTTACAACATTCGCTAACATACCCTTATTATTAGGATTTAAAATTAAAATTAAAATTAAAATATAAATATAAATATAAATATTACGTATAGATATAGAGAGATTGATATATTGGATGATAAAAATGATCAGAATTCGTTGGGTTTTATAGGGATTTTCGTATTTGGCTGCTCCGCGAGTCGCGGCATTTTTGGCCTCCATACTCCACAACTCGCGGAGTTCGTAATTCCAGCTCACAAAGGTTTGTCTTTTAATTTGCCGACGTTTTATAAATATATTATAATATATATATTAATTTTAAGAATTAATTATATATTATATTATATTTATATACATAGTTAACTTGTAATTTTTAGTCCGTTGCGTCGAGCGTTGAGAGTTGACTCTGGTCCCGGTTCCGGATTTTCGAACGTCCTTGCGTACAATTTAATATCTTGTACTTTGCATTTTGAATCTTGTACTCTTGTAATTTCGAGACGTTTCTTATCAATAATTTGAACCTCTTTGATTGTATTTTGTACTTTTGAGCTTTTTGGTCGTTTGCGTCTTCAATTCGTCAAATCTGTCTTTTGTCTTCACCTTTTAATATTTAAACGAATATCACTTGTAAATATAACATTTGCAACTAAAAGCTTGTCTTTCTTGGCGAATAATGCTATGAAATATATGTTCGTTTTTAGCATTATCAATGCACAAGAATATAATATAATATTTAAATAATTATATAAATTATTTATTTATTATATATTTAATTAAATATAACGTCGACAAGCTAGCAAACAAAGCAATTGGGCATGGCCAGGCTGGCCATGCGATCGCATGAGATTAACACTGAGAACTCATGCGATCGCATGAGCCTCAGGATCAGACCACTGATGTGTGAAATCGTGTCTATAAATTAATTATGGTAAATACCGGTTAAAAGGATTATTACACACTAACGGGCAGTGTACCCGATCGTGCAATAGTATAAAGTTGGTAAATCCAAGATCGTTCCAAGGACAGTTTAGACGTGAAAATTAAGATTGTAACTAATAAAAATAAACTAAGTTATTCTAGAAAATGGAAATTACGAGATATAGTTTTGTTGGCTATTTAACGATTAGCCAAAATCAAAGAGAGATTTAATTAATAACAAGAAAGAACAATATTTTTGGTGTTTTCAGATTTAAGCTTTAAAGCAAACAAACAAGTAAAGTAAGATAGTTGTAAACAATTAAGAAAATGAATGCTTGTCTAGACCTTTTCCACCTAGTATTGGATGCATTTAGATTAAGCCCCAGTTATTATCTAACTTATGTGAATTATCTAGTCGGTTCACCTGGAATTCCCCAGCGCAAACACTTCAATTAAGATTACACGACACGGAATTCCCCGTAGCCTAGGACCTCCTAATTGTGACTAAATAATTCGACTGATATGAAGACTCAAAACACAATCACACCAACTCTCGTTGCGTATAATTCACCCCTATTTCGTCTAGCCTTTTGAATTCAATTTACTCTCGTCTCCGAGCAAGCAAACAACCAATTAAGACAAACCAATTGTAAATTTATGCACTAAATTAATGAACTCTCGTCCTATCAAACAAATACACAACCAATTGAATCGTAAAGTCTAGCTTCAATAAGAATCGTTCTTTAATTCAAACATCAAATCATCATAAATTAAACAGTAAACTGATAATTAGCATCCAATATAAAGGTTTATAAGTCTAGACAAACATTAATGAACTTAGCCAATAATCATGGCAACAATAAAAATCAAACTGATAAATAAATAAGAAAACATTGTTTGGATAGTAAGAATCAACCTAACACAATGAATCTTGATGAGTGTTTGGATTGATCCTTGATAGCGGAATGATTCGAGCTTAAAAGTAACCTTGGAATTCCCCAAAAGTTGTAGAAAATCGCCCCTTGTTGCTCCAAAAATCGGCTGACAAAAGTTATCCCAAGTTTAGGGTTAATTTCCCTATTTATAACTTGCAAAAACCGCCAGACAGGACCCGCGCCGTGGGGTTCCCAGCCGCGCCGTGGCTTAACACTAGCAGCAACTCCAAATTCTTCAATATGCTTGACCTTCTTATCTAGTTATAACCCGCGCCGCGGGGTTCAAAGCCGCGCCGCGGCTTAACGCTGGCACAGAATCTTCATCTTTTACTACATAAAAATGCCCAAAACCACCTCGCTTCATCATATTAAGGTACCGCTGATTGAGTAACATAAAACATACCTCAAAATGATCAAAAATGCGTATCAAAGATCTTCTCGGCTCTCGAATCATAATCTTCCCAAATTATCGCGATTAAGAACCAAAACTGTATCCAAATGGACTCAAAATGACGGATATTGCCATGATAATTATATGAGAAATGTGCAATATCAAATCACCCCACACTAGAGTCTTGCTTGTCCTCAAGCAAATCCGACTCGAAAATAATCTTCTACTAAATAAAAACGTCTTCATAAATGCAAGTAAACCAACGACGATAACCAAATGAATCGACTAGCATGGGAACGGTTTAAAGAGAACATATCAACAACGTGACTTCCACTTGTAATCCCTAAAATCTTCATCATCCCCAAAATAAAGCCTTGGTACAATAATGATAATTTGAACAAGTGTACCAAATATATAATCCAAAAATATGTAGAGGATCTCGAACCTGATAATACAAGGAATACAAATGGAAGCTATGAGCCGAGAAGGTAAAACCAACAAACCAAAGAACCGTACGGGCTACCCCGCGATTGGTCAAGCCAATGCCTCCCACAGTACCTAACATCGCGAGATGTCGGTAAGAAAATAATGTGCTTAGGAGGATACACATTACGTCCAGATATCATCGATAATCATGAGGTGATCATCTAATCCGTTAAGTCAACCATAAAGATTGAGGTTCATCAGGCTTAAAAGCTGATATCTTACCTTTCCGGAGGTTATCCACTGGCAATCTGATCAATCACTGACATTTTGTGTATCATGGTGCGCTTCCCATTTGACTAGCAAATCTCCCTCATTGAGATAAGCTTTGACTACCAGTTTCCCTGTTTGACGTTGAGGCCTGGTAGATTTCCAGTCGATGTTAGCAATGACTTTTCAAGACTTTTCATCACCCTACAACTGGTCTGGACTACAACTTTTGAAATGAATCAGCAAGTGTGTCGTTCGAGAGACTTGATTCCCTTAAGGATGGAAAAGATACATACTGCATGGTTAAATAAGGTGGTCGGGTGCAACATTGTCCTTGTTAGGAGAAACAATGAGGATCGCCCTGTTTAAGGTTTCGATCTAGCGAATGGTCCTGTTTCGACCACACACCACTATCACCGTTCATACGGTTGACACCTGCCTTGGTGCAGATGACCTACGTATGAATTTTTATGTTCATGTAGGATTTCACATTCAAAATAATGAACATGTTTTGAAAGTTCAAGACTTTTTCCTCTAAAAGTACCTCATCGTGAAATGATGGGTAATGAAATGGTACGCTTAAGAGGTATACGTACCAAGTGAAACGGTCGGAAGACTTTACTTCCTTAATGAGTGGATCTGAGTCACTCGGAAGTGCCAATCTATTTCAATTGACACCAGTTTGCCTACTTCCCACATGACAAGCTTTTCTGCTTGTTTTAAAAAAGGTAAGAAGTAGATACTACCCTTCCACTAAATCCCAAAAACCTTTGGGTGCCATAGCTTTTGGCTATGGGTTGTGTAGTCTAAGCAAACACAAGCACGTAGCTATTGCTCCTAAAAAGGATAGCACTGATGAAGCTCGAGGCTCCTCTTCCCACAGTATCACATCATTAAATGATGCAATAATAAAATGGTATAGTTTCGGAAGTCTGCTATACCAAGTAACCAAAAGTTTTTGATCTGGCACGTGATTCGGTCACAAACACGCTATGCAATCACCGCTCTCTCACGGTTTACACTCGTTTTGGTACAGGTGACCTACTATTGAGTTCTTTGAACTAGTAGGATTTCATGTTCAATGGAAATAATGAACATGTGGAACACTTTCGGCTTCTTCAAATTCACAAAATTAAATTACCAAGCCATATCATAAACAAAGGTTTTGGTCGAATTTTTAGTTGTTTTTCTATTTTTTTTTTCTTCTTTCTCTAACTAATTTTTCTCATTTTTTGTTTTTTTGTTTTTTGTTTTTACGACCAAAACCCCGTGAAACGTCAAGTCTTTTAATATCAAAACTAGTATGATGATGATTTCATTAACAACCAACCCGAGAGATTTTACATCCCCCACCCCACACTTGAGATCAAATAATGTCCCCATTATTTGAGATCAAAAATTAGATTAAAATTGAAAGGGTAAGAAAAATAAAAACTTATCGAGTTAACCACTGATCGTGGAATGACAGTGACAGATGGCGCTAAACTTACTGCCAGCATAAGAACATCGTCCATTCCCAATCCTCACACCAATATCATCACTCAAGTAGTTTTGCTGAACTTAATGCCAGACTTGAAAAACCGTTTCACCAACATACCTAAGAAAAAGAAAACAAACAAACTACATAAATGGGACAAGGTGGCACCACCCGGTAACCTAAACGCCTTGCCCCTAAATAAGGGTTCAAAGTACATAATACGAAAAATAAAAATATCCAAGTACAGACCAAATAGAAATGTTTTCAAACAAAAACAACATAATCATTGGCACGCAGGCCACTCTCACTGGAAACCATCATACGGCCAGTTGCTGTATGGATACTGCTGCTGATATCTTCGTTGCGCATCCTCCAATCTTTCCCCCTCATCATAAATCGGGGCCTAAACTCGTGGCCGAACGTCACTCCGATAATAAACCGGTGTCAGAGCGGTAGTCCCATAGTAATTCTCCGGGTCATAGTAATAAAGGGGATCATTATGGCGCTGCCAATCATTCCCGTACGCAATCCACTGCTGGTCATGAACTGAATCAGCCAACCTTTCATCCTGTCGCAAAGTACTCGCCTCTACCCGCTGTTGACTTGCCCACATGCGGTCATTATGTTCCCGCATATCACCCCGAAAATTATTAAAATTACCCGAAACTCCAATCTGAACATTACTAACGCTCGAGAGCAACCCGTTCCACATTTCCTCGGTAAACGACCACTGTTGACCACTTCCTGAACCACGCTGCTCATCTGAATCGGGACCAAAACACTCATTAATGCTGGCTGCGACGTCCTCATCGTCATCATCTCGCGCCCCACTACCACTAGCTCCCCCACCTTGTTGAGAGGGCTCCACATACTCGACCAACATAGACCGGTCCGAGTTATACATCAATATACGGGCGTTAATATAAAACTGAACCCCGAAGGGTTTCATAGAATCATGAGAGGGCGTACAGCGGGTGAAGTTAATGTTGAGAAAACGAGCAATCTTAGTAACATAGTGGCCACCCAAGAGTGGCTTCGCCTTTTGTTTCTCCACTGAATGTTTACGAAAATAATCACCCACCAAATTTGCTAAATCGGTAAACTGTACATGCATAATCGTATAAAGAGACCATAAATCGTGATTCGTCACTTTATCATAACCATTCACCCTGGCACAAAACGTACACCCCAATAACCTTTGAATCAACCGTGCATTTCTATCAATAATGTCTGAACCCCTTGATTCACTAGAGACGAATGGATTCTTCCCACTCAATTGGAGCCAGTATTGCTGAGCATTAAACAACTCGACACCATAAAATTTTGTCTCTTGCAAATACTGCCCCAAAATAAAATTATCCATTTCCGGGTATAAATTTAAAGCCCGGTACAAATCAAACCTGGACATCTCTCGATCCATCCCCCTAGACGAAACCGTAAGAAACTCGAATCTGAAACCGCACGGCGAGGACTAAACTCCACTGTGGAAAAGAATTCCCACACTAACTCATCATAAATAACATCTGTGCACATAAAAGCATTTTCCCAAGCATGAATAAAGTGGTTCCCTGGTTGCTTAACATACGTAAGCACCTCTTGAAGACGAGTCCTCAAGTGTCGTCCCGCTTGTTCAAGTATAGACTAATCCAAATACCATGTGCCCGTAATCGCACGCCTTCTAATATATGCAAACCGTCCTGCAAATTCCTCACTATCCCTTAACTCTTGTAGCCAATTCTCGGGATTAGTCTGAATTTCTAAAAGTCTGTCAGGTTCCCTTTGAGCATCCCTTTGGGTATTAGAGATTCTTTGCTTCTGTATCAACAACAACAAACAAACAAAACACAAAAGCAAACCTTGCCATTAGCATTAAGGATTAGTCCCTGCTCATATTCAAAACAATCTCTATTTTAAACAAAAGTCAACCGAGGTCAACAACCACAACAAACATTAATCACTATTGACCAATCATTCAAAATCACAAACTTTCAATACTAACAAATTATCCATTCCAAGTAATCGGACAATCATGCATCATTATGAACAACTCAACAAAAACTTAAGATGTTTTGCACCAAAATAACTTTCACATTTCAAATTTAACAATTCAAACCAAAACTCAACTCTTAAACTAGCATCAAGTCATTCTAATGTCAATATCATGGCATCTTTTTCATGTGAAAACAAATTAATCATAAGAAACCATTCAATTAAAACTATAACCCTAATGACCCGGCCAAATTGACACACCACACACTTATCATTCAAGTCAAACCTTTACTTAACAAAACCCATAACCAATTTTTTTTCAATTGCTTATCTCTAATTCGAAATTAAGCAAATCATGAACCCTAGAATCAAAGATATGCATCAAAAACACAAAAAGATTATGAATTTCATACATATTAATCATATTCAACAAAAACCCATGATCAATTTAAACATTCAAGACCAAAATCCACAACCCCACACTAATTCCAAACATAATCCGAATTTAATTGACAAATAAGCATGCAATTAGTCAAGAATAAGATAAAGAAAATCAAAATCGGACCTTTGGTGCCATGGATTAGAGCTTGATTGAAGAAATTAAGCACAATGTTTAGATTTAAGATTAAGGTTTGAGAGCACTTTTGAATCGAGGTTGAAAGATGAGAAGTGTGTGTGTTTTAATTCAGCAAATAACCCTAAATAATACCAAATTCCCGTCGGATTACGCCTTAAGTCGGGTTGACCCAATTTCCTTTTATAACATAAATCGACTTTGGAATCTCTGTCAGCTGCGGCCCGCGCCGTGGGGCCTATAGCCGCGCCGCGGCTTATCGAATGGAAAAACACTGAAAACTTAAAAAACCTCGACGTGCAAAATAAGCTTTAACCCGCGCCGCGGGGTTCACAGCCGCGCCGCGGCTCACATCTGACGTTTTTTTCTTTGAAAAATTTTAACTTTTCCACCTAAATTACCATTTCCCTTAACCAAAACCTTAACCAATGATCGTGTTGTACCTATTTCAAGCATGAAATATACAGAAATAAACAAAATAAAATACAAACTCTACAACAAAGGTTATAACCATGATTATTACGCGTCGTTAGAGGTAAAAATGAGTTTAATCTCATCATCCACCTCTTGCGGTCCATCGATATAGTATTTTAACCGATGATCGTTAACCTTGAACTCTTCCCCCTTTGCATTAACCAAATCAACCGCCCCATGAGGATAAACCTTTCGAACAACAAACGGTCCCGACCATTTAGATTTTAACTTTCCGGGAAACAAACGAAACCGTGAATTGAAAAGAAGCACACGATCCCCTTCCTTAAATTCTTTAGGATCTTTCAAACGACTATCGTGCCACTTCTTCGTCTTTTCCTTATTAATCAATGAGTTCTCATACGCATCGAGCCTAAGCTCTTCTAACTCATTTAACAGGCTCAAACGAAGGCGACCCGCCTCCTTAAGATCAAGATTGCTCGTCTTTAGAGCCCAAAAAGCTTTGTGTTCAATCTCTACCGGGAGATGACACGCTTTACCATAAAGTAACCGAAAAGGAGTGGTTCTGGTTGGCGTTTTGTACGCCATTCTAAATGTCCATAAAGCATCATCGAGCTTAAACGACCACTCCTTAGGATTAGAACCAATAGTTTTCTCAAGAATCCTCTTTAAAGCTCGGTTGGTGTTTTCGAATTGCCCATTCGTTTGAGGATGGTAGGATGTCGAAACTTTATGAGTTACCCAATACCGTTTCAACACATTTTCGAGTTGGGCATTACAAAAGTGAGTTCCCCGATCACTAATTAAAGCTTTCGGGGAACCAAACCGAAAAAAGAGTTGCTTTAGGAATGAAACTACGACCCGTGCATCATTAGTGGGCAAAGCTTGTGCTTCAACCCATTTTGAAACATAATCGATAGCAACAAGAATGTAGAGCTTATTATTCGACTTCGGGAACGGGCCCATGAAATCAATCCCCCAAATATCAAAAACCTCACAAACTTGAATGACATTTTGAGGAATCTCGTCTCGTTGGGTGATTTGGCCCGCCCGTTGACAAGCATCGCACGATTGACAAATCCGGTGGGCATCCTTGAAGATAGTAGGCTAATAAAACCCGGCCTCAAAGACTTTTCGCCCCGTAACTTGGGGACCATAATGCCCACCTGTCGGACCATGATGACATTGGACAAGAATGCGTTCGGATTCTTCTCCGGAAACACACCGGCGGATCATTCCATCGGAACACCGCCTAAAGAGATAAGGGTCCTCTCAAAAATAATACTTAAGGTCACTAAAGAATTTCTTACGTTTATGATGTGACCAACCTTTTTCTAAGAACCCACCAACTAGATAATTCGTAAAATCAACGAACCAAGGGTCTTCACACTCCTCCACCTTCATGAGATATTCATCGGGAAAATCATCATGAATAGAAGTCTCATCGAGAACCTCACGGGAGGGGTTCTCAAGACGTGAAAGGTGATCGGCCGCTAAATTCTCGGCACCCTTTTTATCCCGGATATCTACATTGAATTCTTGCAAAAGCAATACCCAACGTATCAATCTCGGTTTAGCATCGGGTTTAGAGAGCAAATGCTTAAGGGCCGAGTGGTCCGTATATACAACCATCTTTGCTAGTATGAGATACGCACGAAATTTGTCAAAAGAGAAAACAATTGCTAGGAGTTCCTTTTCGGTGGTGGTATAATTTAGTTGCGCTCCTTGTAATGTCTTACTAGCATAGTAAATAGGCTGAAAATGTTTACCAACATGTTGCCCCAAGACGAATCCGATTGCAAAGTCACTAGCATCACACATAAGTTCGAATGGCATAGACCAATCCGGACTAATAAGGATAGGTGAATTAGTGAGCTTTACTTTAAGAAGATTGAAAGCTTTGTGACACTCCTCTGAGAAAACAAACGGAGCGTCCTTTTCAAGAAGTTTATTTAAGGGCGTGGCAAATTTGGAAAAATCCTTGATAAACCGCCGGTAAAACCCGGCGTGCCCAAGAAAACTTCGAACACCTTTAACATCGGTAGGGGCTTTAAGCCCGGCGATAACATTGATTTTCGCCTTATCTACCTCAATTCCAGCTTTAGAAATCTTGTGCCCGAGAACGATTCCCTCACGAACCATAAAGTGGCATTTCTCCCAGTTGAGCACAAGACTGGCTTTTTCGCACCGAATCAACATACGCTCAAGATTAAGAGGACATGACTCGAAGGTGTCTCCATAGACTGAAAAGTCGTCCATAAACACCTCCATGCAGTCTTCGATCATATCATGGAAAATTGCCACCATACACCTTTGAAAGGTAGCAGGGGCGTTACATAAACCGAACGGCATACGCCGATAAGAGAATGTGCCATACGGGCACGTGAACGTGGTTTTCTCTTGGTCTTCGGGTGCAATAGGGATTTGGAAATATCCCGAAAAACCATCAAGAAAACAATAGAAACTTTTTCCCGCCAACCTCTCCAACATTTGATCGATGAAGGGTAGGGGAAAATGGTCCTTTCGGGTGGCATCATTTAATTTTCGATAGTCAATGCACACCCGCCATCCCGTGACAGTCCTGGTAGAAATTAATTCATTCTTTTCGTTTGTGATCACGATCATGCCACCCTTTTTGGGCACACATTGAACCGGACTCACCCAAGGACTGTCAGAGATAGGATAAATAAGACCTGCATCAAGGAGTCTAACAATCTCCTTTTTAACCACTTCCTGCATATGTGGGTTTAGTCGCCTTTGTCATTGCACACATGGTTTGAAGTTATCTTCCATTAGGATTTTGTGTGTACAATAAGAGGGACTAATACCCTTAATATCCTGAATTTTCCATGCAATAGCCGGTTTGTGGGCTTTTAATATGGAGACAAGTTTAGACTTTTGACTTACAGAAAGATCAGAAGCAATAATCACTGGGAGTTTAGACTCCTCCCCAAGAAAAGCATACTCCAAATTATCCGTAAGTGGTTTCAACTCTAATTCAGGAGCCTCTTCAATTGAAGTTTTGCTCCTGTATGCATTTGCTTTCTCCAACTCCTCATGCTCTTCTTCGGTTGGCTCATAACCTTCAGCCATTAGGGTGGTCATCAAATCCACCTCATCTAACACATCCCCTTCATCACTTGCTATTTCACATTCCCCTGTTCCCTGCAATTCTGGAAACTCCTGCAAAAACTCAACATGTGTGTCCACGGTTTGCAAAAAATAACAAGTGTCATCTAGGTAACCGGGGTATTTTAATGCCTTATCAATAGCAAAGGACACCTTTTGGTCACCTATTCTAAGGGTCAACTGTTGGCCATAAACATCAATTAGACATCTAGCGGTATTCAAAAATGGCCTTCCCAAAATAAGTGGAATCCTTTCATCCACTTCCATGTCTAGAACTACAAAGTCGGCGGGGAAAACTAATGTCCCGGTCTTAACTAGCATGTTCTCTATAATCCCACGAGGGTATTTAATAGAGCGGCCTGCTAGTTGTATGGCCATACGAGTGGGTCTAAGTTCCCCAGGTGCTAGTTTAAGGTAAATAGAGTAGGGCATTAAATTAATACTAGCACCCAAATCCGCCAATGCCCGCATACAAGCAAGATCCCCCAATAAACAAGGAATGGTAAAACAACCCGGATCTTCCAACTTCTCGGGAAGTTGATTTGTCACCACCGCTGTACATGCTGCATTTAACGTCACGGATGAAACACTTTCCATCTTTTTCCGGCTGGTAAGCAAATCCTTCATGAACCGAGCATACTTGGGCATCCCCGCAATAACATCAATGATGTAGTGACCCGAACTTTTCCATGTTTATATATATTAATTGAGATTGATATTTACATGATTAAATGTTTCCAACATGTTAAGCAATCAAACTTGTTAAGACTTGATTAATTGAAATATGTTTCATATAGACAATTGACCACCCAAGTTGACCGGTGATTCACGAACGTTAAAACTTGTAAAAACTATACAATGACATATATATGGTTATATATATATTTAACATGTTTTTATTATAAGTATGTATCTCATTAAGTATTTTAACAATGAGTTATATACATAAAAATGAGACTATTAATTTAAGAAACTCGAAAACGATATATATAACGATTATCGTTATAACAACGTCTTACTAGGTACATATGAATCATATTAAGATATTGATACACTTGGTTAATTATTTAAATGATAAGTAAATATATTATTAAGTGTATTAACAATGAAATACATATGTAAAAATAAGACTACTAACTTAATGATTTCGAAACGAGACATATATGTAACGATTATCGTTGTAACGACATTTAACTGTATATACATCATACTAAGATATATTATATATCATAATATCATGATAATATAATAATTTAACATCTCATTTTTTATAATAAACAATGGGTTAACAACATTCAACAAGATCGTTAACCTAAAGGTTTCAAAACAACATTTACATGTAACGACTAACGATGACTTAACGACTCAGTTAAAATGTATATACATGTAGTGTTTTAATATGTATTCATACACTTTTGAAAGACTTCAAGACACTTATCATAATACTTCTACTTAACAAAAATGCTTACAATTACATCCTCGTTCAGTTTCATCAACAATTCGCCTCGTATGCACCCGTATTCGTACTCGTACAATACACAGCTTTTAGATGTATGTACTATTGGTATATACACTCCAATGATCAGCTCTTAGCAGCCCATGTGAGTCACCTAACACATGTAGGAACCATTATTTGGTAACTAGCATAAAATATCTCATAAAATTACAAAAATATGAGTAATCATTCATGACTTATTTACATGAAAACAAAATTACATATCCTTTATATCTAATCCATACACCAACGACCAAAAACACCTACAAACACTTTCATTCTTCAATTTTCTTCATCTAATTGATCTCTCTCAAGTTCTATCTTCAAGTTCTAAGTGTTCTTCATATATTTTACAAGTTCTAGTTACATAAAATCAAGAATACTTTCAAGTTTGCTAGCTCACTTCCAATCTTGTAAGGTGATCATCCAACCTCAAGAAATCTTTGTTTCTTACAGTAGGTTATCATTCTAATACAAGGTAATAATCATATTCAAACTTTGGTTCAATTTCTATAACTATAACAATCTTATTTCAAGTGATGATCTTACTTGAACTTGTTTTCGTGTCATGATTCTGCTTCAAGAACTTCGAGCCATCCAAGGATCCGTTGAAGCTAGATCCATTTTTCTATTTTCCAGTAGGTTTATCCAAGGAACTTAAGGTAGTAATGATGTTCATAACATCATTCGATTCATACATATAAAGCTATCTTATTCGAAGGTTTAAACTTGTAATCACTAGAACATAGTTTAGTTAATTCTAAACTTGTTCGCAAACAAAAGTTAATCCTTCTAACTTGACTTTTAAAATCAACTAAACACATGTTATATATCTATATGATATGCTAACTTAATGATTTAAAACCTGGAAACACGAAAAACACCGTAAAATCGTATTTACGCCGTCGTAGTAACACCGCGGGCTGTTTTGGGTTAGTTAATTAAAAACTATGAAAAACTTTGATTTAAAAATTGTTATTCTGAGAAGATGATTTTTATTATGAACATGAAACTATATCCAAAAATTATGGTTAAACTCAAAGTGGAAGTATATTTTCTAAAATGGTCATCTAGACGTCGTTCTTTCGACTGAAATGACTACCTTTACAAAAACGACTTGTAACTTATTTTTCCGACTATAAACCTATACTTTTCTGTTTAGATTCATAAAATAGAGTTCAATATGAAACCATAGCAATTTGATTCACTCAAAACGGATTTAAAATGAAGAAGTTATGGGTAAAACAAAATTGGATAATTTTTCTCATTTTAGCTACGTGAAAATTGGTAACAAATCTATTCCAACCATAACTTAATCAACTTGTATTGTATATTATGTAATCTTGAGATACCATAGAAACGTATACAATGTTTCGACCTATCATGTCGACACATCTATATATATTTCGGAACAACCATAGACACTCTATATGTGAATGTTGGAGTTAGCTATACAGGGTTGAGGTTGATTCCAAAATATATATAGTTTGAGTTGTGATCAATATTGAGATACGTATACACTGGGTCGTGGATTTATTCAAGATAATATTTATCGATTTATTTCTGTACATCTAACTGTGGACAACTAGTTGTAGGTTACTAACGAGGACAGCTGACTTAATAAACTTAAAACATCAAAATATATTAAAAGTGTTGTAAATATATTTTAAACATACTTTGATATATATGTATATATTGTTATAGGTTCGTGAATCAACCAGTGGCCAAGTCTTACTTCCCGACGAAGTAAAAATCTATGAAAGTGAGTTATAGTCCCATTTTTAAAATCTAATATTTTTGGGATGAGAATACATGCAGGTTTTATAAATGATTTACAAAATAGACACAAGTACGTGAAACTACATTCTATGGTTGAATTATCGAAATCGAATATGCCCCTTTTTATTAAGTCTGGTAATCTAAGAATTAGGGAACAGACACCCTAATTGACGCGAATCCTAAAGATAGATCTATTGGGCCTAACAAACCCCATCCAAAGTACCGGATGCTTTAGTACTTCGAAATTTATATCATATCCGAAGGGTGTCCCGGAATGATGGGGATATTCTTATATATATATATATATATATGCATCTTGTTAATGTCGGTTACCAGGTGTTCACCATATGAATGATTTTTATCTCTATGTATGGGATGTGTATTGAAATATAAAATCTTGTGGTCTATTGTTACGATTTGATATATATAGGTTAAACCTATAACTCACCAACATTTTTGTTGACGTTTAAAGCATGTTTATTCTCAGGTGAATACTAAGAGCTTCCGCTGTTGCATACTAAAATAAGGACAAGATTTGGAGTCCATGTTTGTATGATATTGTGTAAAAACTGCATTCAAGAAACTGATTTCGATGTAACATATTTGTATTGTAAACCATTATGTAATGGTCGTGTGTAAACAGGATATTTTAGATTATCATTATTTGATAATCTACGTAAAGCTTTTTAAACCTTTATTTATGAAATAAAGGTTATGGTTTGTTTTAAAAATGAATGCAGTCTTTGAAAAACGTCTCATATAGAGGTCAAAACCTCGCAACGAAATCAATTAATATGGAACGTTTTTAATCAATAAGAACGGGACATTTCAGTTGGTATCCGAGCGTTGGTCTTAGAGAACCAGAATTTTGCATTAGTGTGTCTTATCGAGTTTGTTAGGATGCATTAGTGAGTCTGGACTTCGACCGTGTTTACTTGAAAAATGATTGCTTAACAAATTTTGTTGGAAACTATATATTTTTAACATGTGAATATTATGTGATATATTAATCTCTTAACGCGTTTGATATTATGTGATAGATGTCTACCTCTAGAACAAGTCCCATTGACTTACCTAATAATAATGAAGAGTCAAATGTAAATTGGAATGATTCGTGGACTGATTCACAAGTTCCCGAAGAGGAACCGGAAGAAGAGTCGAAACCGGAAGAAGAATCAGAACCGGAAGAGGAAGAACCGGATGAAGAAATAGAACCGGTGGGGGAAATAATAAAACGGTTAAGTAAAAGAAAATCCTCAACCAACCGTCCAAGGTTAATTATGGTCAATGGTGTTTCCGCCAAGGAAGCAAAATATTGGGAGGATTACCAATTCTCCGATGAATCGGATTCCGACGAGAATTCCGATGATGTTATAGAAATTACCCCAACTGAATTTAAAAAGGCAAAAGAAAATAATAAGGGAAAGGGTATAAAAATAGAGAAATCTAATTCCAACCCCGATGAACTTTATATGTATCGTCAACCCCCGAAGTCCTTAAGTTGTAACAATGACCCGGGAACCTCTAAACCACCAGGTTTTTCTAAACCAATGTGGAAAATTACGGCTCGTATTAGGGGAACATCATATATCCCTAGAAACCTGGCAAAACGAACCAAAACCAAAGAAGAAGAAACGAGCGAGTCGGAATAAGATAGTTGTATTCGTGTGGTGTAATATATGTAATATAGTGTGCTTATGCTTTATGATATATGTAAAAATTGCTTGTATTAATAAGTATTTTTTTATGAATCTAACTCTTGTCTATTTTACAGTTTAAAAACACAAAATGGATAGACAACCCAATATTTTAAGAGACCTACCCGGAGATATGATTGATGAAATCTTGTCTAGAGTCGGTCAGAATTCCTCGGCACAACTATTTAAGGCGAGATCAGTTTGTAAGACATTCGAAGAACGTTCCAAGAATGTCTTGGTTTATAAGAGACTTTCGTTTGAAAGATGGGGGATATCACATTGGGAAACCCATAAGTTACGATGTGTTTACTTTGACGCATATATTGCGGGGAACCCAAATGCTATTTTACGCAACGGGTTAAGAAATTATTTTGACTCAATATATCCGAATATTGGAATTCGTGATTTAGAAAAAGCGGCTAACATGCAACATAAAGAAGCATGTTATGCTTACGGATTAGTAATGTTCGCTTCTCACCAAAGTGAGAACAAGAACATCGGGCTACAACTATTAAACAAAACATTTCCACAAGTGACGGAGTCGGTAATTGGGGTAAGAAATGAGGTTTTTAGATTGTTACGGGACTGTTGGACATTACGTAACCCTCGTCCCTTTGACGACGTTACAACACGCTGTCTTATCAACGGCCATAACGGTTATGTTCCACAAGACCAAGGATGGGAAGTAATCCTAGTAAAACCAGAATGCATGACTTGTTTCTGGACGTATGAATTACGTGTCTTTATTGCCTTTGCTGAACAACTTGTGTACTAGCTAGAATTATCTTCACAACTATCTTGTATCAAAGTTATTGTGTGCTATATTTCATGCTTTATGTAAAATAAGCGGTATTGTAAGTTTGTAAAATATTGTATAAAAGTTTGAACGCGAAATATCATTATAATCAGTTTTTCATATAGAATTGTAGTAGTTGAATTGTATATTAGCTACTAAGTATGAACTTAACGGGTAGGTACTACCCGAATTTAAACTTATAAAACGCTAATATGAAGAAAAAGCTTTTATAAATGAGTTCATATTATGCTACGAAATACTATTAACTACTCTTAATATTCTGTATGATTAACTTGTTCCATTTGACTATTTTGAAGGAAATGGCACCGACTACTCGACACACCGTGAATATGAATGAAGAGGAATTCCGTACTTTTCTAGCTTCAAACATAGCCGCAGTACAGGCTGCGCTACATACCAACAATAACCTTGGATCTAGCAGTACAGGAAATCGTGTAGGATGCACCTACAAAGAATTCACTGCCTGCAAACCTTTGGAATTTGATGGAACCGAAGGACCGATCGGATTGAAACGGTGGACCGAGAAGGTCGAATCGGTGTTTGCCATAAGTAAGTGTACTGAAGAGGACAAAGTGAAGTACGCTACGCATACCTTCACAGGTTCTGCGTTAACATGGTGGAATACCTATATAGAGCAAGTGGGACAAGACGATGCGTACGCACTACCGTGGTCAGCATTCAAGCACTTGATGAACGAGAAGTACCGTCCCAGAACCGAGGTCAATAAGCTCAAGACAGAACTTAGAGGGTTACGAACCCAAGGATTTGATATTACCACGTACGAAAGATGATTCACAGAATTGTGCCTATTGTGTCCGGGAGCATTCGAAGATGAGGAAGAGAAGATCGACGCGTTTGTGAAAGGATTACCGGAAAGAATCCAAGAAGATATAAGTTCACACGAGCCCGCCTCCATACAACAGGCATGTAGAATGGCTCACAAACTAGTGAACCAGATTGAAGAAAGAATTAAAGAACAGACTGCTGAAGAGGCCAATGTGAAGCAAGTCAAAAGAAAGTGGGAGGAAAACGGTGATAAGAATCACCAATACAACAACAACAGCAATTACAACAATAATCGCAACAATTATCCCAACAATCGCAACATCAATCGCAACTACAACAAATGGCCCAACAACAACAACAACAACAACAACAACAACAACAGCAACTACAACAATCATCCCAACAACAATAATAACCGCAACAACAACAACAATCAGAAGCAGCTATGCCAAAGGTGTGAAAAGAATCACTCGGGGTTCTGCACCAAATTTTGCAACAAGTGTAAAAGAAATGGTCATAGCGCGGCGAAGTGTGAGGTCTACGGACCAGGGGTTAATAGAACGAAAGGAACAAATGGTGTCGGAACGAGTAATGGCGGAGCAAGTAGTGTCGGAGCAAGTTATGCCAATGTAGTTTGTTATAAATGTGGAAAACCGGGCCACATTATTAGAAATTGCCCGAACCAGGAGAACACGAATGGACAAGGCCGCGGAAGAGTTTCAATATTAATGCGGCAGAGGCCCAAGAAGACCCGGAGCTTGTTACGGGTACGTTTCTTATTGACAATAAATCTGCTTACGTTTTATTTGATTCGGGTGCGGATAGAAGCTATATGAGTAGAGATTTTTGTGCTAAATTAAGTTGTCCATTGACGCCTTTGAATAGTAAATTTTTACTCGAATTAGCAAATGGTAAATTAATTTCAGCAGATAATATATGTCGGAATCGAGAAATTAAACTGGTTAGCGAAACATTTAAGATTGATTTGATACCAGTAGAGTTAGGGAGTTTTGATGTGATAATCGGTATGGACTGGTTGAAAGAAGTGAAAGCAGAGATCGTTTGTTACAAAAATGCAATTCGCATTATACGAGAAAAAGGAAAACCCTTAATGGTGTACGGAGAAAAGGGCAACACGAAGCTACATCTTATTAGTAATTTGAAGGCACAAAAACTAATAAGAAAAGGTTGCTATGCTGTTCTAGCACACGTCGAGAAAGTACAAACTGAAGAAAAGAACATCAATGATGTTCCCATTGCAAAAGAATTTCCCGATGTATTTTCGAAAGAATTACCGGGATTACCCCCACATTGATCCGTTGAATTTCAAATAGATCGTGTACCAGGAGCTGCACCAATAGCTCGTGCTCCTTACAGACTCGCATCCAGCGAGATGAAAGAACTACAGAGCCAATTACAAGAACTTTTAGAGCGTGGTTTCATTCGACCAAGCACATCACCGTGGGGAGCTCCTGTTTTGTTTGTCAAGAAGAAAGATGGTACATTCAGGTTGTGTATCGACTACCGGGTGTTGAACAAACTTACCATCAAGAACCGCTACCCACTACCGAGAATCGACGACTTATTTGATCAACTACAAGGCTCGTCTGTTTATTCAAAGATTGACTTACGTTCCGGGTATCATCAAATGCGGGTGAAAGAAGATGATATTCCAAAGACTGCTTTCAGAACACGTTACGGTCATTACGAGTTTATGGTCATGCCGTTTGGTTTAACTAATGCACCAGCTGTGTTCATGGACCTTATGAACCGAGTTTGTGGACCATACCTTGACAAGTTTGTCATTGTTTTCATTGATGACATACTTATTTACTCAAAGAATGACCAAGAACACGGTGAACATTTGAGAAAGGTGTTAGAAGTATTGAGGAAGGAAGAATTGTACGCTAAGTTTTCAAAGTGTGCATTTTGGTTGGAAGAAGTTCAATTCCTCAGTCACATAGTGAACAAAGAAGGTATTAAGGTGGATCCGGCAAAGATAGAAACTATTGAAAAGTGGGAAACCCCGAAAACTCCGAAACACATACGCCAGTTTTTAGGACTAGCTGGTTACTACAGAAGGTTCATCCAAGACTTTTCCAGAATAGCAAAACCCTTGACTGCATTAACGCATAAAGGGAAGAAATTTGAATGGAATGATGAACAAGAGAAAGCGTTTCAGTTATTGAAGAAAAAGCTAACTACGGCACCTATATTGTCATTGCCTGAAGGGAATGATGATTTTGTGATTTATTGTGATGCATCAAAGCAAGGTCTCGGTTGTGTATTAATGCAACGAACGAAGGTGATTGCTTATGCGTCTAGACAATTGAAGATTCACGAACAAAATTATACGGCGCATGATTTGGAATTAGGCGCGGTTGTTTTTGCATTAAAGACTTGGAGGCACTACTTATATGGGGTCAAAAGTATTATATATACCGACCACAAAAGTCTTCAACACATATTTAATCAGAAACAACTGAATATGAGGCAGCGTAGGTGGATTGAATTATTGAATGATTACGACTTTGAGATTCGTTACCACCCGGGGAAGGCAAATGTGGTAGCCGATGCCTTGAGCAGGAAGGACAGAGAACCCATTCGAGTAAAATCTATGAATATAATGATTCATAATAACCTTACTACTCAAATAAAGGAGGCGCAACAAGGAGTTTTAATAGAGGGAAATTTAAAGGATGAAATACCCAAAGGATCGGAGAAGCATCTTAATATTCGGGAAGACGGAACCCGGTATAGGGCTGAAAGGATTTGGGTACCAAAATTTGGAGATATGAGAGAAATGGTACTTAGAGAAGCTCATAAAACCAGATACTCAATACATCCTGGAACGGGGAAGATGTACAAGGATCTCAAGAAACAGTTTTGGTGGCCGGGTATGAAAGCCGATGTTGCTAAATACGTAGGAGAATGTTTGACGTGTTCTAAGGTCAAAGCTGAGCATCAGAAACCATCAGGTCTACTTCAACAACCCGAAATCCCAGAATGGAAATGGGAAAACATTACCATGGATTTCATCACTAAATTGCCAAGGACTGCAAGTGGTTTTGATACTATTTGGGTAATAGTTGATCGTCTCACCAAATCAGCACACTTCCTGCCAATAAGAGAAGATGACAAGATGGAGAAGTTAGCACGACTGTATTTGAAGGAAGTCGTCTCCAGACATGGAATACCAATCTCTATTATCTCTGATAGGGATGGTAGATTTATTTCAAGATTCTGGCAGACATTACAGCAAGCATTAGGAACTCGTCTAGACATGAGTACTGCCTATCATCCACAAACTGATGGGCAGAGCGAAAGGACGATACAAATGCTTGAAGACATGCTACGAGCATGTGTTATTGATTTTGGAAACAGTTGGGATCGACATCTACCGTTAGCAGAATTTTCCTACAACAACAGCTACCATTCAAGCATTGAGATGGCGCCGTTTGAAGCACTTTATGATAGAAAGTGCAGGTCTCCGATTTGTTGGAGTGAAGTGGGGGATAGACAGATTACGGGTCCGGAGATTATACAAGAAACTACCGAGAAGATCATCCAAATTCAACAACGGTTGAAAACCGCCCAAAGTCGACAAAAGAGCTACGCTGACATTAAAAGAAAAGATATAGAATTTGAAATTGGAGAGATGGTCATGCTTAAAGTTGCACCTTGGAAAGGCGTTGTTCGATTTGGTAAATGAGGGAAATTAAATCCAAGGTATATTGGACCATTCAAGATTATTGATCGTGTCGGACCAGTAGCTTACCGACTTGAGTTACCTCAACAACTCGCAGCTGTACATAACACTTTCCATGTCTCGAATTTGAAGAAATGTTTTGCTAAAGAAGATCTCACTATTCCGTTAGATGAAATCCAAATCAACGAAAAACTCCAATTCATCGAAGAACCAGTCGAAATAATGGATCGTGAGGTTAAAAGACTTAAGCAAAACAAGATACCAATTGTTAAGGTTCGATGGAATGCTCGTAGAGGACCTGAGTTCACCTGGGAGCGTGAAGATCAGATGAAGAAGAAATACCCGCATCTATTTCCAGAAGATTCGTCAACACCTTTAACAGCTTAAAATTTCGGGACGAAATTTATTTAACGGGTAGGTACTGTAGTGACCCGAACTTTTCCATGTTTATATATATTAATTGAGATTGATATTTATATGATTAAATGTTTCCAACATGTTAAGCAATCAAACTTGTTAAGACTTGATTAATTGAAATATGTTTCATATAGACAATTGACCACCCAAGTTGACCGGTGATTCACGAACGTTAAAACTTGTAAAAACTATACAATGACATATATATGGTTATATATATATTTAACATGTTTTTATTATAAGTATGTATCTCATTAAGTATTTTAACAATGAGTTATATACATAAAAATGAGACTATTAATTTAAGAAACTCGAAAACGATATATATAACGATTATCGTTATAACAACGTCTTACTAGGTACATATGAATCATATTAAGATATTGATACACTTGGTTAATTATTTAAATGATAAGTAAATATATTATTAAGTGTATTAACAATGAAATACATATGTAAAAATAAGACTACTAACTTAATGATTTCGAAACGAGACATATATGTAACGATTATCGTTGTAACGACATTTAACTGTATATACATCATACTAAGATATATTATATATCATAATATCATGATAATATAATAATTTAACATCTCATTTTTTATAATAAACAATGGGTTAACAACATTCAACAAGATCGTTAACCTAAAGGTTTCAAAACAACATTTACATGTAACGACTAACGATGACTTAACGACTCAGTTAAAATGTATATACATGTAGTGTTTTAATATGTATTCATACACTTTTGAAAGACTTCAAGACACTTATCATAATACTTCTACTTAACAAAAATGCTTACAATTACATCCTCGTTCAGTTTCATCAACAATTCGCCTCGTATGCACCCGTATTCGTACTCGTACAATACACAGCTTTTAGATGTATGTACTATTGGTATATACACTCCAATGATCAGCTCTTAGCAGCCCATGTGAGTCACCTAACATATGTGGGAACCATCATTTGGTAACTAGCATAAAATATCTCATAAAATTACAAAAATATGAGTAATCATTCATGACTTATTTACATGAAAACAAAATTACATATCCTTTATATCTAATCCATACACCAACGACCAAAAACACCTACAAACACTTTCATTCTTCAATTTTCTTCATCTAATTGATCTCTCTCAAGTTCTATCTTCAAGTTCTAAGTGTTCTTCATATATTTTACAAGTTCTAGTTACATAAAATCAAGAATACTTTCAAGTTTGCTAGCTCACTTCCAATCTTGTAAGGTGATAATCCAACCTCAAGAAATCTTTGTTTCTTACAGTAGGTTATCATTCTAATACAAGGTAATAATCATATTCAAACTTTGGTTCAATTTCTATAACTATAACAATCTTATTTCAAGTGATGATCTTACTTGAACTTGTTTTCGTGTCATGATTCTGCTTCAAGAACTTCGAGCCATCCAAGGATCCGTTGAAGCTAGATCCATTTTTCTCTTTTCCAGTAGGTTTATCCAAGGAACTTAAGGTAGTAATGATGTTCATAACATCATTCGATTCATACATATAAAGCTATCTTATTCGAAGGTTTAAACTTGTAATCACTAGAACATAGTTTAGTTAATTCTAAACTTGTTCGCAAACAAAAGTTAATCCTTCTAACTTGACTTTTAAAATCAACTAAACACATGTTCTATATCTATATGATATGCTAACTTAATGATTTAAAACCTGGAAACACGAAAAACACCGTAAAATCGGATTTACGCCGTCGTAGTAACACCGCGGGCTGTTTTGGGTTAGTTAATTAAAAACTATGAAAAACTTTGATTTAAAAGTTGTTATTCTGAGAAGATGATTTTTATTATGAACATGAAACTATATCCAAAAATTATGGTTAAACTCAAAGTGGAAGTATATTTTCTAAAATGGTCATCTAGACGTCGTTCTTTCGACTGAAATGACTACCTTTACAAAAACGACTTGTAACTTATTTTTCCGACTATAAACCTATACTTTTCTGTTTAGATTCATAAAATAGAGTTCAATATGAAACCATAGCAATTTGATTCACTCAAAACGGATTTAAAATGAAGAAGTTATGGGTAAAACAAAATTGGATAATTTTTCTCATTTTAGCTACGTGAAAATTGGTAACAAATCTATTCCAACCATAACTTAATCAACTTGTATTGTATATTATGTAATCTTGAGATACCATAGACACGTATACAATGTTTCGACCTATCATGTCGACACATCTATATATATTTCGGAACAACCATAGACACTCTATATGTGAATGTTGGAGTTAGCTATACAGGGTTGAGGTTGATTCCAAAATATATATAGTTTGAGTTGTGATCAATACTGAGATACGTATACACTGGGTCGTGGATTGATTCAAGATAATAGTTATCGATTTATTTCTGTACATCTAACTGTGGACAACTAGTTGTAGGTTACTAACGAGGACAGCTGACTTAATAAACTTAAAACATCAAAATATATTAAAAGTGTTGTAAATATATTTTAAACATACTTTGATATATATGTATATATTGTTATAGGTTCGTGAATCAACCAGTGGCCAAGTCTTACTTCCCGACGAAGTAAAAATCTGTGAAAGTGAGTTATAGTCCCATTTTTAAAATCTAATATTTTTGGGATGAGAATACATGCAGGTTTTATAAATGATTTACAAAATAGACACAAGTACGTGAAACTACATTCTATGGTTGAATTATCGAAATCGAATATGCCCCTTTTTATTAAGTCTGGTAATATAAGAATTAGGGAACAGACACCCTAATTGACGCGAATCCTAAAGATAGATCTATTGGGCCTAACAAACCCCATCCAAAGTACCGGATGCTTTAGTACTTCGAAATTTATATCATATCCGAAGGGTGTCCCGGAATGATGGGGATATTCTTATATATATATATATATATATGCATCTTGTTAATGTCGGTTACCAGGTGTTCACCATATGAATGATTTTTATCTCTATGTATGGGATGTGTATTGAAATATAAAATCTTGTGGTCTATTGTTACGATTTGATATATATAGGTTAAACCTATAACTCACCAACATTTTTGTTGACGTTTAAAGCATGTTTATTCTCAGGTGAATACTAAGAGCTTCCGCTGTTGCATACTAAAATAAGGACAAGATTTGGAGTCCATGTTTGTATGATATTGTGTAAAAACTGCATTCAAGAAACTGATTTCGATGTAACATATTTGTATTGTAAACCATTATGTAATGGTCGTGTGTAAACAGGATATTTTAGATTATCATTATTTGATAATCTACGTAAAGCTTTTTAAACCTTTATTTATGAAATAAAGGTTATGGTTTGTTTTAAAAATGAATGCAGTCTTTGAAAAACGTCTCATATAGAGGTCAAAACCTCGCAACGAAATCAATTAATATGGAACGTTTTTAATCAATAAGAACGGGACATTTCAAATGAAAGGTAAGTTGACATTCACTTTCTTGATCAACTCCATGAACTTTGATTTTTCCGCCTCTAACTTTTCTAACCTTTGTTTTCTTTGGTATGGGAGCGGTGGTTGATACTCCTTAACTACCGGTTTAGCAGCAACCTTTACCGGTATATTTTCAACTTCCTCCATCACCTGTTCCGGCTCCTTATCCCCCTCCGGTTCACTAACAACTACCGGCTCACTATCTTTAACCAATGGAACTCACAAATCATACTCAGCAGGCTTCTTTGGTGGATCATATGCTATACCACTTCGGGTGGTGATAGCATTAACGTGCCCATTTTTCGGGTTAGCATCCGTGTTACTTGGTAACTCCCCCGGTTTTCTCTCATTTCTCTGATTAGCAAGTTGACCAATCTGTTGTTCCAAATTATGAATCGCGGCTTGTTGATTCCGGAACATCTGATCATTCTTCTCATTATTCTGAGTAACAGTAGTAACAAGATGAGTTTGAGATATCACAAGCTTTTCGATCATAGCTTCAAGATTTGACTTTTTCTCTTCGGCTTGGGGCTTTTGAAAATACCCAGGAGCTTGTTGCTGAAATCCTCCACCCGGCGAATTCTGATAATTACTGTTACTACCTCCCTGACGACCTTGAGGATTTTAGGGATTATTAAATTTGCGGTTAAACTGAGCGCGCCCTTGAAACTGATTATTATTTTGCTGACTGATGTACGCTATCTCTTCCTTTTGACCTATCGTTAACCTTGCATCACAATCTTTAGCTAAATGTAAACCCCCACAATACTCACAACCAACCTTCATACCATGAATATCCTTATTCATCTTCTCTAAATTTCTACCAAAAGAATCCAACTTAGCACTGATAGACCCAAAATCATCATACGCACCAGTGGTCTCGGTTCTCTTAACTGAAGCTGAATGGGATGACTCATGATCTTGATGCCAATCGTGAGAGTAAGCAGCTTGCTTTTCAATTATCTCTAACGCCTTTTCTTCGGTCTTATCCATTAACGTACCACCTGCTGCTTGATCAATACTCTGACGAGTTGGAATGTCACAACCTTTGTAGAAAATCTGAACCTTTTGTAAATCATTCAACCCGTGTTGTGGACACGAGCGTAACAAAGTAGCAAAACAGTCCCAAGCATCAAATAATGTCTCACTGCTCTTTTGTCTAAATTGTGAAATTTCTGCTTGAAGTCTAGCAGCTCGAGACGCAGGGAAAAACTTCGACAAAAACTTATCCTCCAAAGTCTCCCAAGAGGTAATCGTGCCCTCTGGTTGCTTATCTAACCATCTTTTAGCTTCTCCCTTAAGAGTCCAAGGGAAAAGCCTTGTCTTGATTGAAGTATCGGCAACCTCATGTAGCTTAAACAAATTGCAAACATCATTAAAATTACGAAGATGCTCGTTAACATCCTCAGTATCCTTGCCATAAAATCGGCAATCAGAAGAAATCAAATTCAGGATCGGCCCTGTAATTTGAAAAGGCTGAGTGATGTTCGGTTGAGTAATCAAATTGCCTTGGCCCCCTCGTGTGGCCTTCAACTTTTGTGCCATAGTCTGAGGACGAGGTGGTTGTTCTTGGTCAGCCATATCTTCAGTCTCGAAAAGATCTAAGGAAATGTAAGATTCTTCTTCTTCTCTGATTTCAGTTGGTGTATCGGGCACCACAGTTTCAGAACTACTTCCCAAATTAATTATATTAGCACTTGAAGAAAAAGATGAATCCACTGTAGACTATTGTTCGTGAATTAACGCTCTGAATAACTCTCTTTCGGGTTCTGCAAATGGTTGAAAAATCGGAGAATTAGAAGAACGCGTATGTGGCATGCACTACCCGTTACCTGTGAAATCACCACTAACAACTGATTAAACGCACCGATTCAACTTGAGAATAACGAAAAGAAATAATTATCTATAACTAAACTAAACTAAGAACAATTAGATAACAATCTTAATCTTCGACACAACTGTCCCCGGCAGCGGCGCCAAAAACTTGATGTGTGAAATCATGTCTATAAATTAATTATGGTAAATACCGGTTAAAAGGATTACTACACACTAACGGGCAGTGTACCCGATCGTGCAATAGTATAAAGTTGGTAAATCCAAGATCGTTCCAAGGACAGTTTAGACGTGAAAATTAAGATTGTAACTAATAAAAATAAACTAAGTTATTCTAGAAAATGGAAATTACGAGATATAGTTTTGTTGGCTATTTAACGATTAGCCAAAATCAAAGAGAGATTTAATTAATAACAAGAAAGAACAATATTTTTGGTGTTTTCAGATTTAAGCTTTAAAGCAAACAAACAAGTAAAGTAAGATAGTTGTAAACAATTAAGAAAACGAATGCTTGTCTAGACCTTTTCCACCTAGTATTGGATGCATTTAGATTAAGCCCCAGTTATTATCTAACTTATGTGAATTATCTAGTCGATTCACCTGGAATTCCCCAGCGCAAACACTTCAATTAAGATTACACGACACGGAATTCCCCGTAGCCTAGGACCTCCTAATTGTGACTAAATAATTCGACTGATATGAAGACACAAATCACAATCACACCAACTCTCGTTGCGTATAATTCACCCCTATTTCGTCTAGCCTTTTGAATTCAATTTACTCTCGTCTCCGAGTAAGCAAACAACCAATTAAGACAAACCAATTGTAAATTTATGCACTAAATTAATGAACTCTCGTCCTATCAAACAAATACACAACCAATTGAATCGAAAAGTATAGCTTCAATAAGAATCGTTCTTTAATTCAAACATCAAATCATCATAAATTAAACAATAAACTAATAATTAGCATCCAATATAAAGGTTTATAAGTCTAGACAAACATTAATGAACTTAGCCAATAATCATGGCAACAATAAAAATCAAACTGATAAATAAATAAGAAAACATTGTTTGGATAGTAAGAATCAACCTAACACAATGAATCTTGATGAGTGTTTGGATTGATCCTTGATAGCGGAATGATTAGAGCTTAAAAGTAACCTTGGAATTCCCCAAAAGTTGCAGAAAATCGCCCCTTGTTGCTCCAAAAATCAGCTGACAAAAGTTATCCCAAGTTTAGGGTTAATTTCCCTATTTATAACTTGCAAAAACCGCCAGACAGGACCCGCGCCGAGGGTTCCCAGCCGCGCCGCGGCTTAACACTAGCAGCAACTCCAAATTCTTCAATATGCTCGACCTTCTTATCTAGTTATAACCCGCGCCGCGGGGTTCAAAGCCGCGCCGCGGCTTAACGCTGGCACAAAATCTTCATCTTTTACTACATAAAAATGCCCAAAACCACCTCGCTTCATCATATTAAGGTACCGCTGATTGAGTAACATAAAACATACCTCAAAATGATCAAAAATGCGTATCAAAGATCTTCTCGGCTCTCGAATCATAATCTTCCCAAATTATCGCGATTAAAAAGCGAAACCGTATCCAAATGGACTCAAAATGACGGATATTGCCATGATAATTATATGAGAAATGTGCAATATCAACCACATCTATAAAAGGCAACGAGTTTTGGCCAGAAAAATATATATATATATATATATCAATATCCCTCTGTAATATATAATAAATATATATATATATATATATATATATATATATATATATATATATATATATATATATATAGTATAGGGTAGTTTTATATTAGATTAGTTTGGGTTATGCAAAGGTTATTTTACGGGTTTTAAAGTCGGAGCTCTGTCCGTGTAACACTACGCGATAAATAATCAATGTAAGCTATGTTCTCCTTTTTAAATTAATGTCTCATACTTAAGTTATTATTATGCTTATTTAAGACGAAGTAATCATGATGTTGGACTAAAAATAATTAAAATTGGGTAATTGGGCTTTGTACCATAATTGAGGTTTGGACAAAAGAACGACACTTGTGGAAATTAGACTATGGGCTATTAATGGGCTTTATATTTGTTTAACTAAATGATAGTTTGTTAATTTTAATATAAAGATTTACAATTGGACATCCCTATAAATAACCATATACACTCGATCAGACACGATGGGCGGGATATTTATATGTACGAATAATCGTTCATTTAACCGGACACGGGAATGGATTAATAGTCTATGGAATTATTAAAACAGGGGTGAAATTATGTACAAGGACACTTGGCATAATTGATAACAAAGTATTAAAACCTTGGATTACACGCAGTCGATATCCTGGTGTAATTATTAAACAAAGTATTAAGACTTTGTTACAGTTTAAGTCCCCAATTAGTTGGAATATTTGACTTCGGATATAAGGATAATTTGACGAGGACACTCGCATTTTATATTTATGACTGATGGACTGCTATGGACAAAAACCAGACGGACATATTAAATAATCCAGGACAAAAAACAATTAACCCATGGGAATAAACTAAAATCAACACGTCAAACATCATGATTACGGAAGTTTAAATAAGCATAATTCCTTTATTTCATATTTAATTTTCTTTATTTCATATTTAATTGCACTTTTAATTATCGCACTTTTATTTATTGTCAATGTATTTAATTGAACTTTTAATTATCGTACTTTTTAATTATTGCAATTTTATTTTCTCGCACTTTTAATTATCGCAATTTCATTATCGTTATTTACTTTACGCTTTAAATTAAGTCTTATTTTTAATATATTTTACATTAGGTTTTAACTGCGACTAAAGTTTTGAAATCGACAAACCGGTCATTAAACGGTAAAAACCCCCTTTTATAATAATAATATTACTTATATATATATATATTTGTATTTTTATAAATTTAAAACTAATATAGCGTTAAGCTTTTTTAAAAGATTTCCCTGTGGAACGAACCGAACTTACTAAAAACTACACTACTGTACAATTAGGTACACTGCCTATAAGTGTTGTAGCAAGGTTTAGATATATCCCATCTGTAAATAAATAATTAAAACTTGTGTAATTTGTAACGTATTTCGTAGTAAAAATAATACTATTTCGTACCCCACCTCGCACACATCAGGGTTCATATTATTAATATGCCATGTGTACCATTAATTACTTGCTACATCTATAATATTCTACGTGATTAATTATATCTGTTGTGTTTATTAAAGAACATGTCTCAAATGTCGGATGCAGAGTTTGAGGAACTAGTCGAGAAACGTGTGAATGAAAGAATTGTTGCAGCCGAGGCGGTAAAAGCAGCAGCCGAAGCAGCAGCCAAAGCAGCAGCTGTGAACACAAACTCACGAAACGGATGCTCATACAAAACTTTTCAAGGATGCAAATCACAGACGTTTAGGGGGACCGAGGGACCAGTAGGTCTAACCCGATGGTTTGAAAAGATGGAGTCCGTTTTCAAAATCAGTAATTGTGCGAACGGAGACAAGTCAAAGTATGCTTCGTGCACGTTGCATGACAGTGCACTTACTTGGTGGAACAATTATGCTAAAGCAGAAGGAATAAATACGGCATATGATATCTCTTGGGAAGAACTGAAAAAGATGCTAATCGAGGAGTACTGTCCTCGAAACGAGATCAGAAAAATGGAATCTGAGTTACGTAATCTGAAGGTTATCAGCGCGAATCTCAATAACTATGAAAAGCATTTCATGGAACTAGCCTTGTTGTGTCTCGAATTGGTGCCAAACGAGAAACGAAAGATAAAAATGTATATTGACGGTTTATCGATCAATATCAAAGGAAATGTTACATCGTCCAAACCGAATACGATGCAGGAAGCCATGACAATGGTACACCAACTCATGGACCAGATCACAGAGAGTTCGATTAGGGCACCAATTACCGAAGTCAAGACAACTGAAGGAAAGAGGAAATGGGAAGACTATAGGGGCAAAAGTACTCACTTGAAGAAACAAGAAACTTTTAAAGGTAAACAAGATGGGGCAACTGCTAGTCCAAACTATAAGGGACCCCATCCGTTCTGCAAAAGATGTTACACACATCATGCAGGTTATTTCCAAGTGATTTGTGATAAGTGCAACAAGAAAGGACATGTGGCGAAAGATTGTTATGCCACCGTTTCTGAAGTAAAGACAAAACCGACCGATGTCAAGAAATGTTTTCGATGCGGGAAGCCTGGTCACTTTATAAATCAATGCCCTGATAAGGAGAAGAACAAAGAACCCGCACGTGGGAGGGCATTTAATGTTAGTGCCAGTGAAGCACGTGAGGATCCTAATCTTGTCACGGGTACGTTTACCGTTAATAATCAACTAGCTTCTATTATGTTTGATACGGGTGCTGATAGAAGTTATATGTGTTAAGACTTTAGTTCTAAACTAAAATGTGCATCATTGCCTCTAGACGATAAATATACTATTGAATTAGCTAATGGTAAACTGATAAAAGCCGATAAAATTTGTCATGGTTGCGAAATAAATCTCGCCGGTGAAACCTTCAAAATCGATTTGATACCCGTAGAATTAGGAAGTTTTGACATAATCGTTGGCATGGATTGGATGTCCAAAACAAGAGCGGAAGTTGTTTGCGCTGAGAAAGCAATCTGCATCCCTCAAAAGGATGAAACGTCATTAATGATTTATGGGGAGAAAAGCAACTCGAAGCTGAACCTTATCAGCTGTATGAAGGCCCATAAACTTATAAGAAAATGTTGTTATGCTATTCTGGCACATGTAAAGAAGATCGATACTGAAGAAAGAAGCATTGATGACATGCCGATTGTAAGAAAATATCCCGAAGTATTTCCAGAAGAATTACCAGGGCTACCTCCACACATATGTGTAGAATTCCAGATTGATCTCATACCAGGAGCTGCACCTGTAGCCCGATCCCCATATAGACTTGCACCTTCAGAAATGCAAGAATTACAAAACCAGTTGCAAGATTCATCGGACCGTGGATTTATTCGTCCTAGTTTTTCACCTTGGGGTGCTCCTATTCTGTTCGTCAAGAAGAAGGATGGATCTAACAGAATGTGAATAGATTACCGAGAATTAAACAAATTAACGATCAAGAATCGGTACCCATTACCGAGGATTGATGATTTATTTGATCAATTGCAAGGGTCAAGTGTTTATTCCAAGATTGATCTACGCTCCGGATATCATCAGCTGAGAGTAAAGGAAGAAGATGTTCCTAAAACCGCGTTCAGAACCCGTTACGGTCACTATGAGTTTCTAGTCATGCCTTTTGGATTGACTAATGCCCTAGCAGTATTCATGGATCTAATGAATCGCATCCGTAGACCGTATTTAGACAAATTTGTCATTGTTTTTATCGACGACATATTAATTTACTCGAAGAACAAGGAAGAACATGAGCAACACTTAAGACTGGTACTGGAGATACTCAAGAAAGAAGAATTGTACGCAAAAATTTTAAAGTGTGATTTCTGGTTACAAGAAGTACAGTTTTTGGGCCATGTTGTCAGTAAACATGGAATTAAAGTTAACCCTGCCAAGATCGAAGCCATTAGTAAATGGGAAACACCGAAGACTCCAACACAAATCTGCCAATTCTTAGGTCTTGCTGGTTACTACCGAAGATTCATTCAAGATTTCTCTAAAATCGCCAAACCCTTAACTGCATTGACTCAAAAGGGAAAGAAGTATGATTGGTCTACGGAACAGGAATCCTCATTCCAGTTATTAAAGAAGAAGTTAACGTCTGCACCCATTTTGTCATTACCAGAAGGAAATGATGTTTTCGTGATCTATTGTGATGCTTCGCGCCAAGGTTTAGGATGTGTATTAATGCAACACACAAAAGTTATCGCATATGCCTCACGACAACTAAAAATTCATGAAAAGAACTATACGACGCACGATTTGGAACTTGGAGCAGTAGTTTTTGCACTCAAAATATGAATACACTATCTATATGGCACAAAGTGTACAGTGTACACCGACCATAAGAGTCTTCAGCATATTTTTGATAAAAAACAACTCAATATGAGGCAACGTCGCTGGGTAGAGTTGTTAAACGATTACGATTGTGAAATCCGTTATCACCCCGGAAAGGCTAATGTTGTAGTTGATGCCCTAAGTCAGAAAGAAAGAGTAAAACCTCTTAGGGTCCGAGCTTTGAACATTACAATTCGTACCGATCTCATAAAGCAAATTCAAGCAGCACAGTTAGAAGCTTTAAAAGAAGAAAATGAAAAAGGTGAAATGAGCAGAGGGTTAGAAAAATAGCTTGAAGTAAAAGCCGATGGAACCCTGTATTTTTCTGGTAGGATATGGGTACCAAAACATGGTAACCTAAGGCAACTAGTACTGGATGAAGCACACAAAACGAGGTACTCAATTCACCCAGGAAACGAGAAAATGTACCACGATCTCAAGAAGTTCTATTAGTGGCCTAATATGAAGACATAAATTACTACTTATGTAAGAAAATGTTTGACGTGTGCAAAGGTCAAAGCTGAGCACCAAAAGCCGCCAGGATTACTGCAACAACCAGAAATTCCGCAGTGGAAATGGGAAAGAATAACCATGGATTTCATTACGAAATTGCCAAGGACTGCAAGTAGTCATGATACTATTTGTGTGATGACCCGGAAATTTCTGACCAAATTTAAACTTTAATCTTTATATGTTTCCGACACGATAAGTAAAATCTGTAATGTTGAGTCTCGAAAAGTTTGAAACTATATTCATGTAATCAATTACCCTTTGACCATGCCTGACGATTCACGAACATTGATATGTATATTGATATGTATATATAATATATACTTATTAATTGAAAACGTTAACAAAGTATTAGATATATAATACTTTACATAAACGAGTTGTTTCAATATTTGATCAATATAGTTATTGACGGAATTAAAACATAATATCATATGATTGAATTATCAGATACATTGAATTATGATTACGAGTCTCTGTTATGAGGTCCACGTTGATTTGAAGAATCGTTTCTTTTTAACGATATTCAGAATAAATGGTAAAGTGATCTTCGAGTAAGGACAAAGTGTCCCGTAGCGAGAGCTAGTCAGATTGGGGGAAATTCCTGTTAAATTCCAATACATGCCTTACAATAATTGCCCCGTGACTTTTGATAAGATAAATTAATTAACTTTCCTATTATGTATTGTGAAAGTAAAATTAGGAAATATAGATAAATTAAAAAATAAATATTGACGAGTTAATTAGATCGACATTTTACATTAAGATGATTCTTTACGTTTGATTTTCCTTTAGACTTAATCCTACGAGTCATGATTAAAAATGGAATTTTAAAACCCTGAAACCTGATATGATTCATATATGTAATTGTACTATATAATAGACTTTTATTATTAAAAACGTCTTACGACATAAACAACTTCTACTATTATAACCTTTGTTATAAAATGATTTTTAAATATAAAATAGTTTGGTTATTAAAACGTTTTATGAACGTTTGTAGATAAATGAACTATATTAATTTTTTTTTTTAAAAAACTTTAAAAATACAAATGTTACGAAATAGTAATTTTTAATATTTAAACGATTTCTAAATATATAAGTTTTGAATGACATTAGTTTTGAAAAACTATACTAAGTAAATAGTTCAAATTTATATATTTCGAAATGAAAATATAAATATATATAACTTAGTCATAAAACATCCTGATTTAAAATAATATATTTTGATAAACAACGAGCCACTGATTTATAGAAGTAAATGACCACAACACTCAATTATATAAGTCACATCTTTCATAAAGTAATTTATTGATGAGTAAGTTAAATTATTAATAAAGGTACACGTCGCGTAACGTAAATGGCTAGTTTTCTAAACGTACGAAAGTTCGCTCGAAAAACCGAAAGTGGTACATGAGTCGTGAGGCCATGTCCGTGTCATTTTTATAAAAATTATATTTTTACCATGCACGCAAATATAATATAATATTTAAATAATTACATAAATTAAAATATTATAAAAACTAACCATATACCACATTTTTTTTGTTTTTATCATATAAGATGTAAATGTTTCAACGCAAATCACGGAGGTATGAGCTGTAAAGAGTTAGTACTCCTATAAATTCATTCGCATATGATTCAGTTTGCATACAAATGCAATTTTCTCGATATCTCTAATATATCTCTCAATATACATATTTATATTATTAATATTATTATTATTATTATTATTATTATTATTATTATTATTATTATTATTATTATTATTATTATTATTATTATTAACTAATAGCATTTATACATAAAATACTACGACGAGGTCAGGAGCGAATTATTTCAAGACGGGTTTTATGAGCGGGATAGGCCTAAGGAAATTATGGGTTATAGCTATGGAGGTTATGGGTATGGATCAAGGGTATAGCCCATGAGGTCAAACTAGCATTTATCATCTCCGTTGCGTCTACGTACCTTTCCTGCAATATTGAATCTCAATATTGATATGTGAGTACTCATAATTTAACTTTTACATACTAATAGTGTATCCCTGACTAGTGCTCGAGTATTTAGGATTATGCTTGCTTGTACTTTTGATATTGCCCTTAGACAGGTTAGGTTGAATCTTGAATTAGTTACACTTGCGGTTGAGATAAGGTATAAGATCTGCATGTCCTTGGAAAGCTAGCGAAAAATTAAGAACTTTTCCTTTAGATATCGAATGGTTTCGATGAACGGATCAGAAGTTATAATCAATTGAATTTTCGATATTTTTATTAAAAATGATTATTATTATCGTCGTTTTTATCGTCGTTCTAGTTTTATCTTATTATTATCATTATTATTATCTTTATCAATAAAAGGGATTTATCATTAAAAATTGTTATTTTTTTATTACTATCGTTAAAGTTATAATTAGTATTATTATTATTATCCAATTATTATTATTATTATTATTATTATTAGTATTATTATTATCATTATTAATATATATATCATTATTTAAAAATAGTTATTGTTATTGTTATTATTATTATTACTATATTATCATTAAGATAATTATTAGTATTATCGTTAATAATGTTATAGTAACTATCATTATTAATATTAGTGTAATTAAAACAAATATTTGTAACACGTAATTATTTTGATTACTATTATTATCATAATTATGAACACGATATAAAAGACGATTAAAAGCTATTAAACGAAACGATTAGGAAATAATGAGTAAGAGTATCATGATGAAATTAAAATATTATAAGATATTGATTTAGATAAAATTATCGTTCTTATTATTTTTATCATTACTATTATTATTAAAAGTATCGTTAGTATTAAAACTATCATTTTAACAAAAATTATCATTTTAATAGAAATGTCATTGTTACTATAAAATATCATTATTATTATTATTTTAAATAGAATTATTATTTTAAAGATAATATTAAAAATTATCGTAAATATTAAAGTTATCATAATTAGAATTATCGTTTTATCATAATGTCGTCTTAGTAATTATAAATATTGATATTTTTATAATAATAATTATTATTACAAAATAATACAACTTTTACTTACTATCATTATAGATATTATTTTATCAAATAAATATGTGATACAAACATATTTTACTATGTGTAATAACTTACTTTAATAATACCTATCATATTATCTTTATGATATTAAATGAACCCTATAAATTTTATTACTTAATATATATAAAAGTATATTTTATTATATAAATTTAATATAAAATTTTATTTATTAATAAATAAATTATATTATTTACTCTAATAAATCTTTTAAAAATATTTAAAAATATAAAACAACGATATTTAAACTATATATTAATCATGTATAGATTTTTGGAAATTATTTTGAGTCAAATTTACTTTTGTTGACTTTTGCATATTAGTCTCGAGCATTAGGATTGTGGTACACTATGACTTGACCTAATTTGTTAGACAAATATTGACCAACACATAAATATATATAATTAATTTAGATTCGTGAATCCGAGGCCAACCTTGCACTTGTTCAATGACGTTATATGTATTTTTACTACGAAATACAGTATGGTGAGTTTCATTTGCCTTTTTACCCTTTATATTTTTGGGACTGAGAATACATGCGCTTTTATAAATGTTTGACGAAATAGACACAAGTAATTGAAACTACATTCTATGGTTGAATTATCGAAATTGAATATGCCCCTTTTTATTAAAGTCTGGTAATCTAAGAATTAGGGAACAGACACCCTAATTGACGCGAATCCTAAAGATAGAACTATTGAGCCTAACAAACCCCATCCAAAGTACCGGATGCTTTAGTACTTCGAAATTTATATCATGTCCGAAGGAGGATCCCGGAATGATAGGGGATATTCTTATATGTATCTAGTTAATGTCGGTTACCAGGTGTTCACCATATGAATGATTATTTTTGTCTCTATGCATGGGACGTATATTTATGAGAACTGGAAATGAAATTCTTGTGGTCTATTAAAATGATGGAAATAAATGATTATGATAAACTAATGAACTCACCAACATTTTGGTTGACACTTTAAAGCATGTTTATTCTCAGGTATTAAAGAAATCTTCCGCTGTGCATTTGCTCATTTTAAAGATATTACTTGGAGTCTTTCATAGCATATTTCGAAGAACGTTACATTCGAGTCATTGAGTTCATCAAAGATTATTATTAAATCAATTTATAGTTGGATAGTGGATATTATGAAATGGTATGCATGTCTGTCAATTTTCGATGTAAAGAAAGTTTGTCTTTTAAAAACGAATGCAATGTTTGTAAAATGTATCATATAGAGGTCAAATACCTCGCAATGTAATCAACTATTGTGAATCGTTTATAATTTATATGAACGGGTCCTTTCAATTGGTATCAAAACGGTGGTCTTAGCGAACCAAGTCTGCATTAGTGTGTCTAACTGATAAGTCGATAGGATGCATTAGTGAGTCTGGACTTCGACCGTGTCTGCATGTCAAAAGTTTTGCTTATCATTTTGTGTCGGAAATTAACTACTTATCATCCTCAGGAAATTACCTGCTTATCATTTTTAGTCTAAGACACGTCTTGCTGCATTGATTGCATGAATAGTGTATAGACAAAAATTCATATCTTAGCATATCCGCTAAATCATATCTTATCGTATCTGTTACTTTAAACTTTGTCTGACATATCCCGCGAAGTCCTCCGTAATCTAAGAAATCTTTTGATCTATATATATATATATATATATATATATATATATATATATATATATATATATATATATATATATATATATATATATTCTATGTAATTAGAATACCATCCGTTAGCCAAAATCATTTCATATCGGAAAAAAAAATCCTTTATCCAATCGTACGAAATGGAATTCGTCATCAGTTCAAGTCACTCAGATTCCGAAATGGAATCCCATTCAAGCTCCGAAAGCAGTGTGACCGGAATAGATCAATCAATCAGTCATCACCTATTCTGGATGAATTGGGGATGGGTTCGTAGCCTCCTCAATCATTGGAGACAAGAAGAAGGTGACCCCTTCCATCCACCACATTGCCCTCTTGACGAAGAACCTGAAGCACTTACCGGCGAACCTGTTCAAAACACCATTTTCTCGCTCATTTCCAGAGTATCTCGTCACGATTATATATTACATCAAATTTTAGATTTTATTTATCCGCTCATCCGAACCGACAATCACCTCGGTATAATAGAAGAAGTCAACGAGCTTTGCGCTCGGGTAGTGGCTTTGGAGAATATGGTGCAGAGATTACAAACACCAGCAGCAGCATCAGCAGCATAACCAGTACCACCATCATCAACGCCAACAGTACCATTACCACCTCCAACCACAACCGCGTCGTAAACCTCAACTTCACAATCTATCCCACGAGCATCAACGTCATACGCACCATAGATACCAAGGAGTACCAACGACAATAACTGATGAAGTATTAATTCATAACTTCATTGGAGAAACATTCCGCGGCGATTATGTAATCTCTAAAGTCTTAGAGATTATCTAATCTAGCCCTAACCATAAATCAGTTAAGCGAACCAAAATGATAGAATGAAGAGTAGAAACCCTGACAAAAATGGTGTGTGATTAACAAGCTAAACTTGTTTTACTAACAGCATCAACAGTACCCTTAGTCTCACCAACACAGTCAGTGCTATCAACATCGTTAGAATCGTCAGCACCTCTAACATCACAAGCTCCGCCAGTTCAAGAATCACTGTGGAAATCATTTTGAATCACATAACGGATATATTACTAGCAAGTTATGAGGTATTAACTCAATTCCTCCGAAGAATTTATATGTATATCTTATATATATAAATTTTTAAACCATAATAAATCTTTCTGTCCTAAGCTATTATGTATGAAACTTAACTACTCGGTTAAATTCATATTACTAATATGCCATGATGTACATCCTTCGTTAACAACTTAATCATCGTTAACTACATCTCTGTTTCAATTAAATGAATTCGATTTCATAATAAATCAAGTGTATCATTCAATAACATGTTTGATTTTACACTTTCATCTTCGATGTACTCGAAACTCACTGGAAAGCAACATTCGTATCCTGCGAAGTTAGCAAGAGTTCTATGAGCATCAGCATAACCACTAAGGAAATATCTATAAGAATAAATATTGAAGTATTGATTACATTAGTGAAATACTCCGCAAGGATTATGTAATCTCTAATGTTTTAGAGAAAATTCATTTCTAATTCAAGCCGAAAATCAAATGAGCTTAGTATGATATTAACTCATTAAATCTGTATTACATCTGAAGAAAATATACCCACATATATTTTCATAAAGGTGGTAATGAAAATTCTTATTCAAAATATTATTTGTGAAATTTTTATTAACGGGTAGGTAATACCCGAGAGATATTTAAATTCACAATTAATATGTTACATTCTTCGATTCTGATTCAACAATCATCAACTATACTCACTACTTTCACAATAATATACATTCTTTCATAGAAATCAAAACAACCATTCACATCTAAATTTAATTACATATTCTGATTTTGAAATCTCAGAATTTAATTCGAGATATAACCAAGATCATCACTCTTAAATTCCTCTATCAAAGCTATACTTTAAATTTAAAACTGTGATAGAACATCACTTTTATTCGTAACACTCAGAAGAATATGATAATCATTCGAGATTCATGACAATTTCATCATTTGGATATTGACTATGAAAATCTGCATTTAAAACACTTCGAAATTTCGAAAGACACTCCAAATAATGAACAATCGAGAGGATGATCCAACCACACATTACCCGAAGTCTTGTACCTGAAAAACTCTCGAAACCAAGATTATAGTTTAACATGTAACCACGTCTAATCCTTTATCATTTATTAGCAAAAACAACTTTACGATTCCTTTCAGAGTAGCCAATTTTATCACAGCTCCAACAAGTCAACTTCGAATTTTCAGTCGGACTAGTCTTATTATAACCTCGTTACATATGTTATCTTTTCGCCAACGTTATTGGGGAACCTTTCATATTCCACCCCATGAGCAGTAAAGTTATACTTCATTACTCAATGGTGAAGACTCTTCGAAAAACCAATAAAATTGTTCGTAGAAACGCGACCGTATATGCACCCGCATCTTAAACTGACGTACCAATCACCGAGAATCAACAATCAGTATTTTGAAATTCCGTAGCATCTCCGCGCCAACAGTTATACATACAATGTCTACCTCCAAGACTTACAGACTTCGAATGTGAAGTTTCTGAAAACACCCTGAACTGCGAACTAGTTCACGAAATGCTGATGAAGCAGAAAAAACGGTAAACGACCTCAACAGTCAAAAGTGTGATGATAAAGAATAGTGTGTTGGTAAAGCTCAGAAAAAGAGAAGATTTGAAACTGGAAAACAGATTGAGCAAAGTATGAAAGAGGCTGTGGATAAATCACAAGGGCTGAACCTGCCTTCAAAGGATCCAAATGATTCAGTGTCTGCTAAAGTCGTTAGCAAACACGTTACTTCTTATTCTAAACCTTCACAGACAGATATTCTTCATCATCATCTTATCTTAAATATTAAAAGATATCTTCGTATCTTCTATTATACATATTCTCCATATTTCTGGAGATATTTTCACAACTATTCTTATCTGAGAACATTTATCTCTCCATAATATCTGCGACATAAAAGAAACTGTGTTAGTTTCTAAATTCTGAAAAAATTTGAATATGAATGTTTTTGAAGTAGTGTTGGGAACTGATGCATGAGTTAGTATAATATAATGACACTTGATCAACGTAATTATATTACGGTAATTCATGCTGAGTTTCTAATAGAACATGATGATTCACAGAACATACCGTCACCATGTGCCATTTACACGACTCTTACATTCTATCTAATCTCTAAACATATCAAGAAAATATTCTCTTGATGATTCGGTCTTTTCTGGGGTATTCTGGTAATTTAACAAATCAAGATTTTACCATTACCATTTCCTTCTTAGAACAATTACTATGTCCATTCTGAAATCCATACCTACGAATTCTGGACCCTTACATACGATGCTTAATCGTAAGAAGAGGAAACGAAAGAATGAAGTTTCAAAGTGTAAATAGAGGTATAAACCGCAGCAAATAGGAGAGAGCATTAACTATGGATGACAATGATTATAGAAGACAGAAGCAGGGACATCGAAATATAAGGGATAATATAAAATCTAACAACAACCCGAAAAATTACAAACCGTGTATATCGATGCATATAACAACGTAAAGACACGGGAGAACTAAAAACACTATAAACCCTAGGGTATAGTAGAAGTAAATAGATTCTTTCGGTGGCTGATTAAAAAGAAGAATGACAGATATGAAAGTTAAGAGGATATCAAGGATCAGGATGGGATGGAGCATATTAACGAATACTTTAAGGTATGAATTAAGGAAGTAAGAATAAAAGGTGTGAGTTGTAAGGAAATGGAGAGGGTGGATTTATAGTGAAATATCCGACAGTGTAATCAAAACAGATTATTGCATTTAATCAAAGAAGATCCTAATTTCCTAAATCGCCGAAGAACCAGATCTTATTACGAAGATTTTCTTTAAATCCCTTGAATTTCGGAAATCAATCATAAATACGTCATCAGTTAAAACAATTCTATATTTACTCATTTCATTCTCTTGCGATAGCTTCACTTATACTCTTCGCGTAATCAAATTGCTTTATCTACATTACTCAATGATGATAAAACTCTATTCATCAACTCAGATTCTTCATGTAAACATTTTTATAGTTAGCCATGACGACCTCGATCAAATTTCGGGACGAAATTTCTTTAACGGGTAGGTACTGTGATGACCCAAAAATTTCCGACCAAATTTAAACTTTAATCTTTATATGTTTCCGACACGATAAGCAAAATCTGTAATGTTGAGTCTCGAAAAGTTTGAAACTATATTCATGTAATCAATTACCCTTTGACCATGCCTGACGATTCACGAACATTGATATGTATATATAATATATACTTATTAATTGAAAACGTTAACAAAGTATTAGATATATAATACTTTACATAAACGAGTTGTTTCGATATTTGATCAATATAGTTATTGACGGAATTAAAACATAATATCATATGATTGAATTATCAGATACATTGAATTATGATTACGAGTCTCTGTTATGAGGTCCACGTTGATTTGAGGAATCGTTTCTTTTTAACGATATTCAGAATAAATGGTAAAGTGATCTTCGAGTAAGGACAAAGTGTCCAGTAGCGAGAGCTAGTCAGATTGGGAGAAATTCCTGTTAAATTCCAATACATGCCTTACAATAATTGCCCCGTGACTTTTGATAAGATAAATTAATGAACTTTCCTATTATGTATTGTGAAAGTGAAATTAGGAAATATAGATAAATTAGAAAATAAATATTGACGAGTTAATTAGATCGACATTTTACATTAAGATGATTCTTTACGTTTGATTTTCCTTTAGACGTAATCCTACGAGTCATGATTAAAAATGGAATTTTAAAACCCTGAAACCTGATATGATTCATATATGTGATTGTACTATATAATATACTTTTATTATTAAAAACGTCTTACGACATAAACAACATCTACTATTATAACCTTTGTTATAAAATGATTTTTGAATATAAAATAATTTGGTTATTAAAAAGTTTTATGAACGTTTGTAGATAAATGAACTATATTAATTTTTTTTTAAAAAAAACTTTAAAAATACAAATGTTACGAAATAGTAATTTTTAATATTTAAACGATTTCTAAATATATAAGTTTTGAATGACATTAGTTTTGAAAAACTATACTAAGTAAATAGTTCAAATTTATATATTTCGAAATGAAAACATAAATATATATAACTTAGTCATAAAACGTCCTGATTTAAAATAATATATTTTGATAAACAACGAGCCACTGATTTATAGAAGTAAATGACCACAACACTCAATTATATAAGTCACATTTTTCATAAAGTAATTTATTGATGAGTAAGTTAAATTATTAATAAAGGTACACGTCGCGTAACGTAAAAGGCTAGTTTTCTAAACGTACGAAAGTGCGCTCGAAAAACCGAAAGTGGTACATGAGTCGTGAGGCCACGTCCGTGTCATTTTTATAAAAATTATATTTTTACCATGCACGCAAATATAATATAATATTTAAATAATTACATAAATTAAAATATTATAAAAACTAACCATATACCACATTTTTTTGTTTTTATCATATAAGATGTAAATGTTTCAATGCAAATCACGGAGGTATGAGCTGTAAAGAGTTAGTACTCCTATAAATTCATTCGCATATGATTCAGTTTGCATACAAATGCAATTTTCTCGATATCTCTAATATATCTCTCAATATACATATTTATATTATTAATATTATTAATCTTATTATTATTAATCTTATTATTATTATTATTATTATTATTATTATTATTATTATTATTATTATTATTATTATTATTATTATTATTATTATTATTATTATTATTATTATTATTATTATTATTATTATTATTATTAGTATTATTATTAACTAATAGCATTTATACATAAAATACTACGACGATGTCAGGAGCGAATTATTTCAAGACGGGTTTTATGAGTGGGATAGGCCTAAGGAAATTATGGGTTATAGCTATGGAGGTTATGGGTATGGATCAAGGGTATAGCCCATGAGGTCAAACTAGTGTTTATCATCTCCGTTGCATCTACGTACCTTTCCTGCAATATTGAATCTCAATATTGATATGTGAGTACTCATAATTTAACTTTTACATACTAATAATGTATCCCTGACTAGTGCTCGAGTATTTAGGATTATACTTGCTTGTATTTTTGATATTGCCCTTAGACAGGTTAGGTTGAATCTTGAATTAGTTACACTTGCGGTTGAGATAAGGTATAAGATATGCACGTCCTTGGAAAGCTAGCGAAAAATTAAGAACTTTTTCTTTAGATATCGAATGGTTTCGATGAACGGATCAGAAGTTATAATCAATTGAATTTTTGATATTTTTATTAAAACTGATTATTATTATCGTCGTTTTTATCGTCGTTCTAGTTTTATCTTATTATTATCATTATTATTATCTTTATCAATAAAAGGGATTTATCATTAAAAATTGTTATTTTTTTATTACTATCGTTAAAGTTATAATTAGTATTATTATTATTATCCAATTATTATTATTATTATTATTATTATTATTATTATTATTATTATTATTATTATTATTATTATTATTATTATTATTATTATCATTATTAATATATATATCATTATTTAAAAATGGTTATTGTTATTGTTATTATTATTATTACTATATTATCATTAAGATAATTATTAGTATTATCGTTAATAATGTTATAGTAACTATCATTATTATTATTAGTGTAATTAAAACAAATATTTGTAACACCTAATTATTTTGATTACTATTATTATCATTATTATGAACACGATATAAAAGACGATTAAAAGCTATTAAACGAAACGATTAGGAAATAATGAGTAAGAGTATCATGATGAAATTAAAATATTATAAGATATTGATTTAGATAAAATTATCGTTCTTATTATTTTTATCATTACTATTATTATTAAAAGTATCGTTAGTATTAAAACTATCATTTTAACAAAAATTATCATTTTAATAGAAATGTCATTGTTACTATAAAATATCATTATTATTATTATTTTAAATAGAATTATTATTTTAAAGATACTATTAAAAATTATCGTAAATATTAAAGTTATCATAATTAGAATTATCGTTTTATCATAATGTCATCTTAGTAATTATAAATATTGATATTTTTATAATAATAATTATTATTACAAAATAATACAACTTTTACTTACTATCATTATAGATATTATTTTATCAAATAAATATGTGATACAAACATATTTTACTACGTGTAATAACTTACTTTAATAATACCTATCATATTATCTTTATGATATTAAATGAACCCTATAAATTTTATTACTTAATATATATAAAAGTATATTTTATTACATAAATTTAATATAAAATTTTATTTATTAATAAATAAATTATATTATTTACTCTAATAAATCTTTAAAAATATTTAAAAATATAAAACAACGATATTTAAACTATATATTAATCATGTATAGATTTTTGGAAATTATTTTGAGTCAAATTTACTTTTGTTGACTTTTGCATATTAGTCTCGAGCATTAGGATTGTGGTACACTATGACTTGACCTAATTTGTTAGACAAATATTGACCAACACATAAATATATATAATTAATTTAGATTCGTGAATCCGAGGCCAACCTTGCACTTGTTCAATGACGTTATATGTATTTTTACTACGAAATACAGTATGGTGAGTTTCATTTTCCTTTTTACCCTTTATATTTTTGGGACTGAGAATACATGCGCTTTTATAAATGTTTGACGAAATAGACACAAGTAATTGAAACTACATTCTATGGTTGAATTATCGAAATCGAATATGCCCCTTTTTATTAAAGTCTGGTAATCTAAGAATTAGGGAACAGACACCCTAATTGACGCGAATCCTAAAGATAGATCTATTGGGCCTAACAAACCCCATCCAAAGTACCGGATGCTTTAGCACTTCGAAATTTATATCATGTCCGAAGGAGGATCCCGGAATGATAGGGGAGAATCTTATATGTATCTAGTTAATGTCGGTTACCAGGTGTTTGTAGTGACCCGAACTTTTCCATGTTTATATATATTAATTGAGATTGATATTTACATGATTAAATGTTTCCAACATGTTAAGCAATCAAACTTGTTAAGACTTGATTAATTGAAATATGTTTCATATAGACAATTGACCACCCAAGTTGACCGGTGATTCACGAACGTTAAAACTTGTAAAAACTATACAATGACATATATATGGTTATATATATAGTTAACATGTTTTTATTATAAGTATGTATCTCATTAGGTATTTTAACAATGAGTTATATACATAAAAATGAGACTATTAATTTAAGAAACTCGAAAACGAGATATATAACGATTATCGTTATAACAACGTCTTACTAGGTACATATGAATCATATTAAGATATTGATACACTTGGTTAATTATGTTAAATTATAAGTAAATATATTATTAAGTGTATTAACAATGAAATACATATGTAAAAATAAGACTACTAACTTAATGATTTCGAAACGAGACATATATGTAAAAATTATCGTTGTAACGACATTTAACTGTATATACATCATACTAAGATATATTATATATCATAATATCATGATAATATAATAATTTAACATCTCATTTGTTATAATAAATAATGGGTTAACAACATTCAACAAGATCGTTAACCTAAAGGTTTCAAAACAACATTTACATGTAACGACTAACGATGACTTAACGACTCAGTTAAAATGTATATACATGTAGTGTTTTAATATGTATTCATACACTTTTTAAAGACTTCAAGACACTTATCAAAATACTTCTACTTAACAAAAATGCTTACAATTACATCCTCGTTCAGTTTCATCAACAATTCTACTCGTATGCACCCGTATTCGTACTCGTACAATACACAGCTTTTAGATGTATGTACTATTGGTATATACACTCCAATGATCAGCTCTTAGCAGCCCATGTGAGTCACCTAACACATGTGGGAACCATCATTTGGCAACTAGCATGAAATATCTCATAAAATTACAAAAATATGAGTAATCATTCATGACTTATTTACATGAAAACAAAATTACATATCCTTTATATCTAATCCATACACCAACGACCAAAAACACCTACAAACACTTTCATTCTTCAATTTTATTCATCTAATTGATCTCTCTCAAGTTCTATCTTCAAGTTCTAAGTGTTCTTCATAAATTCCAAAAGTTCTAGTTTCATAAAATCAAGAATACTTTCAAGTTTGCTAGCTCACTTCCAATCTTGTAAGGTGATCATCCAACCTCAAGAAATCTTTGTTTCTTACAGTAGGTTATCATTCTAATACAAGGTAATAATCATATTCAAACTTTGGTTCAATTTCTATAACTATAACAATCTTATTTCAAGTGATGATCTTACTTGAACTTGTTTTCGTGTCATGATTCTGCTTCAAGAACTTCGAGCCATCCAAGGATCCGTTGAAGCTAGATCCATTTTTCTATTTTCCAGTAGGTTTATCCAAGGAACTTAAGGTAGTAATGATGTTCATAACATCATTCGATTCATACATATAAAGCTATCTTATTCGAAGGTTTAAACTTGTAATCACTAGAACATAGTTTAGTTAATTCTAAACTTGTTCGCAAACAAAAGTTAATCCTTCTAACTTGACTTTTAAAATCAACTAAACACATGTTCTATATCTATATGATATGCTAACTTAATGATTTAAAACCTGGAAACACGAAAAACATCGTAAAATCGGATTTACGCCGTCGTAGTAACACCGCGGGCTGTTTTGGGTTAGTTAATTAAAAACTATGATAAAATTTGATTTAAAAGTTGTTATTCTGAGAAGATGATTTTTATTATGAACATGAAACTATATCCAAAAATTATGGTTAAACTCAAAGTGGAAGTATGTTTTCTAAAATGGTCATCTAGACGTCGTTCTTTCGACTGAAATGACTACCTTTACAAAAACGACTTGTAACTTATTTTTCCGACTACAAACCTATAATTTTTCTGTTTAGATTCATAAAATAGAGTTCAATATGAAACCATAGCAATTTGATTCACTCAAAACGGATTTAAAATGAAGAAGTTATGGGTAAAACAAGATTGGATAATTTTTCTCATTTTAGCTACGTGAAAATTGGTAACAAATCTATTCCAACCATAACTTAATCAACTTGTATTGTATATTATGTAATCTTGAGATACCATAGACACGTATACAATGTTTTGACCTATCATGTCGACACATCTATATATATTTCGGAACAACCATAGACACTCTATATGTGAATGTTGGAGTTAACTATACAGGGTTGAGGTTGATTCCAAAATATATATAGTTTGAGTTGTGATCAATACTGAGATACGTATACACTGGGTCGTGGATTGATTCAAGATAATATTTATCGATTTATTTCTGTACATCTAATTGTGGACAACTAGTTGTAGGTTACTAACGAGTACAGCTGACTTAATAAACTTAAAACATCAAAATATATTAAAAGTGTTGTAAATATATTTTGAACATACTTTGATATATATGTATATATTGTTATAGGTTCGTGAATCAACCAGTGGCCAAGTCTTACTTCCCGACGAAGTAAAAATCTGTGAAAGTGAGTTATAGTCCCACTTTTAAAATCTAATATTTTTGGGATGAGAATACATGCAGGTTTTATAAATGATTTACAAAATAGACACAAGTACATGAAACTACATTCTATGGTTGAATTATCGAAATCGAATATGCCCCTTTTTATTAAGTCTGGTAATCTAAGAATTAGGGAACAGACACCCTAATTGACGCGAATCCTAAAGATAGATCTATTGGGCCTAACATACCCCATCCAAAGTACCGGATGCTTTAGTACTTCAAAATTTATATCATATCCGAAGGGTGTCCCGGAATGATGGGGATATTCTTATATATGCATCTTGTTAATGTCGGTTACCAGGTGTTCACCATATGAATGATTTTTATCTCTATGTATGGGATGTGTATTGAAATATGAAATCTTGTGGTCTATTATTATGATTTGATATATATAGGTTAAACCTATACTCACCACCATTTTTGTTGATGTTTTAAGCATGTTTATTCTCAGGTGATTATTAAGAGCTTCCACTGTCGCATACTTAAATAAGGATGAGATTTGGAGTCCATGCTTGTATGATATTGTGTAAAAACTGCATTCAAGAAACTTATTTTATTGTAACATATTTGTATTGTAAACCATTATGTAATGGTCGTGTGTAAACGGGATATTTTAGATTATCATTATTTGATAATCTACGTAAAGCTTTTTAAACCTTTATTGATGAAATAAAGGTTATGGTTTGTTTTAAAATGAATGCAGTCTTTGAAAAACGTCTCATATAGAGGTCAAAACCTCGCAACGAAATCAATTAGTATGGAACGTTTTTAATCAATAAGAACGGGACATTTCAGTTGGTATCCGAGCGTTGGTCTTAGAGAACCAGAATTTTGCATTAGTGTGTCTTATCGAGTTTGTTAGGATGCATTAGTGAGTCTGGACTTCGACCGTGTTTACTTGAAAAATGATTGCTTAACAAATTTTGTTGGAAACTATATATTTTTAACATGTGAATATTATGTGATATATTAATCTCTTAACGCGTTTGAAATTATGTGATAGATGTCTACCTCTAGAACAAGTCCCATTGACTCACCTAATAATAATGAAGAGTCAAATGTAAATTGGAATGATTCGTGGACTGATTCACAAGTTCCCGAAGAGGAACCGGAAGAAGAGTCGGAACCGGAAGAAGAATCGGAACCGGAAGAAGAATCGGAACCGGATGAGGAAGTAGAAACGGTGGGGGAAATAATAAAACGGTTAAGTAAAAGAAAATCCTCAACCAACCGACCAAGGTTAATTATGGTCAATGGTGTTTCCGCCAAGGAAGCAAAATATTGGGAGGATTACCAATTCTCCGATGAATCGGATTCCGACGAGAATTCCGATGATGTTATAGAAATTACCCCAACTGAATTTAAAAAGGCAAAAGAAAATAATAAGGGAAAGTTCATAAAAATAGAGAAATCTAATTCCAACCCCGATGAACTTTATATGTATCGTCAACCCCTGAAGTCCTTAAGTTGTAACAATGACCCGGGAACCTCTAAACCACCAGGTTTTTCTAAACCATTGTGGAAAACGACAGTTAGTATTAGGGGAACATCATATATCCCTAGAAACTTGGCAAAACGAACCAAAACCGAAGAAGAAGAAACGAGCGAGTCGGAATAAGATAGTTGTATTCGTGTGGTGTAATATATGTAATATAGTGTTCTTATGCTTTATGATATATGTAAAAATTGCTTGTATTAATAAGTATTTTTTTATGAATCTAACTCTTGTCTATTTTACAGTTTAAAAACACAAAATGGATAGACAACCCAATATTTTAAGAGACCTACCGAGAGACATGATTGATGAAATCTTGTCTAGAGTCGGCCTGAATTCCTCGGCACAACTATTTAAGGCGAGATCAGTTTGTAAGACATTCGAAGAACGTTCCAAGAATGTCTTGGTTTATAAGAGACTTTCGTTTGAAAGATGGGGGATATCACATTGGGAAACCCATAAGTTACGATGTGTTTACTTTGACGCATATATTGCGGGGAACCCAAATGCTATTTTACGCAACGGGTTAAGAAATTATTTTGACTCAATATATCCGAATATTGGACTTCGTGATTTAGAAAAAGCGGCTAACATGCAACATAAAGAAGCATGTTATGCTTACGGATTAGTAATGTTCGCTTCTCACCAAAGTGAGAACAAGAACATCGGGCTACAACTATTAAACAAAACGTTTCCACAAGTGACGGAGCCGGTAATTGGGGTAAGAAATGAGGTTTTTAGATTATTACGGGACTGTTGGACATTACGTAACCCTCGTCCCTTTGACGACGTTACAACACGCTGTCTTATCAACGGCCATAACGGTTATGTTCCACAAGACCAAGGATGGGAAGTAGTCCTAGTAAAACCAGAATGCATGACTTGTTTCTGGACGTATGAATTACGTGTCTTTATTGCCTTTGCTGAACGACTTGTGTACTAGCTAGAATTATCTTCACAACTATCTTGTATCAAAGTTATTGTGTGCTATATTTCATGCTTTATGTAAAATAAGCGGTATTGTAAGTTTGTAAAATATTGTATAAAAGTTTGAACGCGAAATATTATTATAATCAGTTTTTCATATAGAATTGTAGTAGTTGAATTGTATATTAGCTACTAAGTATGAACTTAACGGGTAGGTACTACCCGAATTTAAACTTATAAAATGCTAATATGAATAAAAAGCTTTTATAAATGAGTTCATATTATGCTACGAAATACTATTAACTACTCTTAATATTCTGTATGATTAACTTGTTCCATTTGACTATTTTGAAGGAAATGGCACCGACTACTCGACACACCGTGAATATGAATGAAGAGGAATTCCGTACTTTTCTAGCTTCAAACATAGCTGCAGTACAGGCTGCGCTACATACCAACAATAACCTTGGATCTAGCAGTACAGGAAATCGTGTAGGATGCACCTACAAAGAATTCACTGCCTGCAAACCTTTGGAATTTGATGGAACCGAAGGACCGATCGGATTGAAACGGTGGACCGAGAAGGTCGAATCGGTGTTTGCCATAAGTAAGTGTACTGAAGAGGACAAAGTGAAGTACGCTACGCATACCTTCACAGGTTCTGCTTTAACATGGTGGAATACCTATCTAGAGCAAGTGGGACAAGACGATGCGTACGCACTATCGTGGTCAGCATTCAAGCACTTGATGAACGAGAAGTACCGTCCCAGAACCGAGGTCAATAAGCTCAAGACAGAACTTAGAGGGTTACGAACCCAAGGATTTGATATTACCACGTACGAAAGACGATTCACAGAATTGTGCCTATTGTGTCCGGGAGCGTTCGAAGATGAGGAAGAGAAGATCGACGCGTTTGTGAAAGGATTACCGGAAAGAATCCAAGAAGATATAAGTTCACACGAGCCCGCCTCCATACAACAGGCATGTAGAATGGCTCACAAACTAGTGAACCAGATTGAAGAAAGAATTAAAAAACAGGCTGCTGAAGAGGCCAATGTGAAGCAAGTCAAAAGAAAGTGGGAGGAAAATGGTGATAAGAATCACCAATACAACAACAACAGCAATTACAACAATAATCGCAACAATTATCCCAACAATCGCAACATCAATCGCAACTACAACAAACGGCCCAACAACAACAACAACAACAACAACAACAACAACAGCAACAACAACAATCATCCCAACAATAATAATAACCGCAACAACAACAACAATCAGAAGCAGCTATGCCAAAGGTGTGAAAAGTATCACTCGGGGTTCTGCACCAAATTTTGCAACAAGTGTAAAAGAAATGGTCATAGCGCGGCGAAGTGTGAGGTCTACGGACCAGGGGTTAATAGAACGAAAGGAACAAATGGTGTCAGAACGAGTAATGGCGGAGCAAGTAGTGTCGGAGCAAGTTATGCCAATGTAGTTTGTTATAAATGTGGAAAACCGGGTCACATTATTAGAAATTGCCCGAACCAGGAGAACACGAATGGACAAAGCCGCGGAAGAGTTTTCAATATTAATGCGGCAGAGGCACAGGAAGACCTGGAGCTTGTTACGGGTACGTTTCTTATTGACAATAAATCTGCTTACGTTTTATTTGATTCGGGTGCGGATAGAAGCTATATGAGTAGAGATTTTTGTGCTAAATTAAGTTGTCCATTGACGCCTTTGGATAGTAAATTTTTACTCGAATTAGCAAATGGTAAATTAATTTCAGCAGATAATATATGTCGGAATCGAGAAATTAAACTGGTTAGCGAAACATTTAAGATTGATTTGATACCAGTAGAGTTAGGGAGTTTTGATGTGATAATTGGTATGGACTGGTTGAAAGAAGTGAAAGCAGAGATCGTTTGTTACAAAAATGCAATTCACATTATCGAGAAAAAGGAAAACCCTTAATGGTGTACGGAGAAAAGAGCAACATGAAGCTACATCTTATTAGTAATTTGAAGGCACAAAAACTAATAAGAAAAGGTTGCTATGCTGTTCTAGCACACATCGAGAAAGTACAAACTGAAGAAAAGAGCATCAATGATGTTCCCATTGCAAAAGAATTTCCCGATGTATTTCCGAAAGAATTACCGGGATTACCCCCACATCGATCCGTTGAATTTCAAATAGATCTTGTACCAGGAGCTGCACCAATAGCTCGTGCTCCTTACAGACTCGTACCCAGCGAGATGAAAGAACTGCAAAGCCAATTACAAGAACTTTTAGAGCGTGGTTTCATTTGACCAAGCACATCACCGTGGGGAGCTCCTGTTTTGTTTGTCAAGAAGAAAGATGGTACATTCAGGTTGTGTATCGACTACCGAGAGTTGAACAAACTTACCATCAAGAACCGCTACCCACTACCAAGAATCGACGACTTATTTGATCAACTACAAGGCTCGTCTGTTTATTCAAAGATTGACTTACGTTCCGGGTATCATCAAATGCGGGTGAAAGAAGATGATATTCCAAAGACTGCTTTCAGAACACGTTACGGTCATTACGAGTTTATGGTCATGCCATTTGGTTTAACTAATGCACCAGCTGTGTTCATGGACCTTATGAACCGAGTGTGTGGACCATACCTTGACAAGTTTGTCATTGTTTTCATTGATGACATACTTATTTACTCAAAGAATGACCAAGAACACGGTGAACATTTGAGAAAGGTGTTAGAAGTATTGAGGAAGGAAGAATTGTACGCTAAGTTTTCAAAGTGTGCATTTTGGTTGGAAGAAGTTCAATTCCTCGGTCACATAGTGAACAAAGAAGGTATTAAGGTGGATCCAGCTAAGATAGAAACTGTTGAAAAGTGGAAAACCCCGAAAACTCCGAAACACATACGCCAGTTTTTAGGACTAGCTGGTTACTACAGAAGGTTCATCCAAGACTTTTCCAGAATAGCAAAACCCTTGACTGCATTAACGCATAAAGGGAAGAAATTTGAATGGAATGATGAACAAGAGAAAGCGTTTCAGTTATTGAAGAAAAAGCTAACTACGGCACCTATATTGTCATTGCCTGAAGGGAATGATGATTTTGTGATTTATTGTGATGCATCAAAGCAAGGTCTTGGTTGTGTATTAATGCAACGAACGAAGGTGATTGCTTATGCGTCTAGACAATTGAAGATTCACGAACAAAATTATACGACGCATGATTTGGAATTAGGCGCGGTTGTTTTTGCATTAAAGACTTGGAGGCACTACTTATATGGGGTTAAAAGTATTATATATACTGACCACAAAAGTCTTCAACACATATTTAATCAGAAACAACTGAATATGAGGCAGCGTAGGTGGATTGAATTGTTGAATGATTACGACTTTGAGATTCATTACCACCCGGGGAAGGCAAATGTGGTAGCCGATGCCTTGAGCAGGAAGGACAGAGAACCCATTCGAGTAAAATCTATGAATATAATGATTCATAATAACCTTACTACTCAAATAAAGGAGGCGCAACAAGGAGTTTTAAAAGAGGGAAATTTAAAGGATGAAATACCCAAAGGATCGGAGAAGCATCTTAATATTCAGGAAGACGGAACCCGGTATAGGGCTGAAAGGATTTGGGTACCAAAATTTGGAGATATGAGAGAAATGGTACTTAGAGAAGCTCATAAAACCAGATACTCAATACATCCTGGAACGGGGAAGATGTACAAGGATCTCAAGAAACATTTTTGGTGGCCGGGTATGAAAGCCGATGTTGCTAAATACGTAGGAGAATGTTTGACGTGTTCTAAGGTCAAAGCTGAGCATCAGAAACCATCAGGTCTACTTCAACAATCCGAAATCCCAGAATGGAAATGGGAAAACATTACCATGGATTTCATCACTAAATTGCCAAGGACTGCAAGTGGTTTTGATACTATTTGGGTAATAGTTGATCGTCTCACCAAATCAGCACACTTCTTGCCAATAAGAGAAGATGACAAGATGGAGAAGTTAGCACGACTGTATTTGAAGGAAGTCATCTCCAGACATGGAATACCAATCTCTATTATCTCTGATAGGGATGGCAGATTTATTTCAAGATTCTGGCAGACATTACAGCAAGCATTAGGAACTCGTCTAGACATGAGTACTGCCTATCATCCACAAACTGATGGGCAGAGTGAAAGGACGATACAAACACTTGAAGACATGCTACGAGCATGTGTTATTGATTTCGGAAACAGTTGGGATCGACATCTACCGTTAGCAGAATTTTCCTACAATAACAGCTACCATTCAAGCATTGAGATGGCGCCGTTTGAAGCACTTTATGGTAGAAAGTGCAGGTCTCCGATTTGTTGGAGTGAAGTGGGGGATAGACAGATTACGGGTCCGGAGATCATACAAGAAACTACCGAGAAGATCATCCAAATTCAACAACGGTTGAAAACCGCCCAAAGTCGACAAAAGAGCTATGCTGACATTAAAAGAAAAGATATAGAATTTGAAATTGGAGAGATGGTCATGCTTAAAGTTTCACCTTGGAAAGGCGTTGTTCGATTTGGTAAACGAGGGAAATTAAATCCAAGGTATATTGGACCATTCAAGATTATTGATCGTGTCGGACCAATAGCTTACCGACTAGAGTTACCTCAACAACTAGCAGCTGTACATAACACTTTCCACGTCTCGAATTTAAAGAAATGTTTTGCCAAAGAAGATCTCACTATTCCGTTAGATGAAATCCAAATCAACGAAAAACTTCAATTCATCGAAGAACCCGTCGAAATAATGGATCGTGAGGTTAAAAGACTTAAGCAAAATAAGATACCAATTGTTAAGGTTCAATGGAATGCTCGTAGAGGACCCGAGTTCACCTGGGAGCGTGAAGATCAGATGAAAAAGAAATACCCGCATCTATTTCCAGAAGATTCGTCAACACCTTCAACAGCTTAAAATTTCGGGACGAAATTTATTTAACGGGTAGGTACTGTAGTGACCCGAACTTTTCCATGTTTATATATATTAATTGAGATTGATATTTACATGATTAAATGTTTCCAACATGTTAAGCAATCAAACTTGTTAAGACTTGATTAATTGAAATATGTTTCATATAGACAATTGACCACCCAAGTTGACCGGTGATTCACGAACGTTAAAACTTGTAAAAACTATACAATGACATATATATGGTTATATATATAGTTAACATGTTTTTATTATAAGTATGTATCTCATTAGGTATTTTAACAATGAGTTATATACATAAAAATGAGACTATTAATTTAAGAAACTCGAAAACGAGATATATAACGATTATCGTTATAACAACGTCTTACTAGGTACATATGAATCATATTAAGATATTGATACACTTGGTTAATTATGTTAAATGATAAGTAAATATATTATTAAGTGTATTAACAATGAAATACATATGTAAAAATAAGACTACTAACTTAATGATTTCGAAACGAGACAAATATGTAAAAATTATCGTTGTAACGACATTTAACTGTATATACATCATACTAAGATATATTATATATCATAATATCATGATAATATAATAATTTAACATCTCATTTGTTATAATAAACAATGGGTTAACAACATTCAACAAGATCGTTAACCTAAAGGTTTCAAAACAACATTTACATGTAACGACTAACGATGACTTAACGACTCAGTTAAAATGTATATACATGTAGTGTTTTAATATGTATTCATACACTTTTTAAAGACTTCAAGACACTTATCAAAATACTTCTACTTAACAAAAATGCTTACAATTACATCCTCGTTCAGTTTCATCAACAATTCTACTCGTATGCACCCGTATTCGTACTCGTACAATACACAGCTTTTAGATGTATGTACTATTGGTATATACACTCCAATGATCAGCTCTTAGCAGCCCATGTGAGTCACCTAACACATGTGGGAACCATCATTTGGCAACTAGCATGAAATATCTCATAAAATTACAAAAATATGAGTAATCATTCATGACTTATTTACATGAAAACAAAATTACATATCCTTTATATCTAATCCATACACCAACGACCAAAAACACCTACAAACACTTTCATTCTTCAATTTTCTTCATCTAATTGATCTCTCTCAAGTTCTATCTTCAAGTTCTAAGTGTTCTTCATATATTTTACAAGTTCTAGTTACATAAAATCAAGAATACTTTCAAGTTTGCTAGCTCACTTCCAATCTTGTAAGGTGATCATCCAACCTCAAGAAATCTTTGTTTCTTACAGTAGGTTATCATTCTAATACAAGGTAATAATCATATTCAAACTTTGGTTCAATTTCTATAACTATAACAATCTTATTTCAAGTGATGATCTTACTTGAACTTGTTTTCGTGTCATGATTCTGCTTCAAGAACTTCGAGCCATCCAAGGATCCGTTGAAGCTAGATCCATTTTTCTTTTTTCCAGTAGGTTTATCCAAGGAACTTAAGGTAGTAATGATGTTCATAACATCATTCGATTCATACATATAAAGCTATCTTATTCGAAGGTTTAAACTTGTAATCACTAGAACATAGTTTAGTTAATTCTAAACTTGTTCGCAAACAAAAGTTAATCCTTCTAACTTGACTTTTAAAATCAACTAAACACATGTTCTATATCTATATGATATGCTAACTTAATGATTTAAAACCTGGAAACACGAAAAACACCGTAAAACCGGATTTACGCCGTCGTAGTAACACCGCGGGCTGTTTTGGGTTAGTTAATTAAAAACTATGATAAAATTTGATTTAAAAGTTTTTATTCTGAGAAGATGATTTTTATTATGAACATGAAACTATATCCAAAAATTATGGTTAAACTCAAAGTGGAAGTATGTTTTCTAAAATGGTCATCTAGACGTCGTTCTTTCGACTGAAATGACTACCTTTACAAAAACGACTTGTAACTTATTTTTCCGACTACAAACCTATAATTTTTCTGTTTAGATTCATAAAATAGAGTTCAATATGAAACCATAGCAATTTGATTCACTCAAAACGGATTTAAAATGAAGAAGTTATGGGTAAAACAAGATTGGATAATTTTTCTCATTTTAGCTACGTGAAAATTGGTAACAAATCTATTCCAACCATAACTTAATCAACTTGTATTGTATATTATGTAATCTTGAGATACCATAGACACGTATACAATGTTTCGTCCTATCATGTCGACACATCTATATATATTTCGGAACAACCATAGACACTCTATATGTGAATGTTGGAGTTAGCTATACAGGGTTGAGGTTGATTCCAAAATATATATAGTTTGAGTTGTGATCAATACTGAGATACGTATACACTGGGTCGTGGATTGATTCAAGATAATATTTATCGATTTATTTCTGTACATCTAATTGTGGACAACTAGTTGTAGGTTACTAACGAGTACAGCTGACTTAATAAACTTAAAACATCAAAATATATTAAAAGTGTTGTAAATATATTTTGAACATACTTTGATATATATGTATATATTGTTATAGGTTCGTGAATCAACCAGTGGCCAAGACTTACTTCCCGACGAAGTAAAAATCTGTGAAAGTGAGTTATAGTCCCACTTTTAAAATCTAATATTTTTGGGATGAGAATACATGCAGGTTTTATAAATGATTTACAAAATAGACACAAGTACATGAAACTACATTCTATGGTTGAATTATCAAAATCGAATATGCCCCTTTTTATTAAGTCTGGTAATCTAAGAATTAGGGAACAGACACCCTAATTGACGCGAATCCTAAAGATAGATCTATTGGGCCTAACAAACCCCATCCAAAGTACCGGATGCTTTAGTACTTCGAAATTTATATCATATCCGAAGGGTGTCCCGGAATGATGGGGATATTCTTATATATGCATCTTGTTAATGTCGGTTACCAGGTGTTCACCATATGAATGATTTTTATCTCTATGTATGGGATGTGTATTGAAATATGAAATCTTGTGGTCTATTATTATGATTTGATATATATAGGTTAAACCTATAACTCACCAACATTTTTGTTGACGTTTTAAGCATGTTTATTCTCAGGTGATTATTAAGAGCTTCCGCTGTCGCATACTTAAATAAGGATGAGATTTGGAGTCCATGCTTGTATGATATTGTGTAAAAACTGCATTCAAGAAACTTATTTTATTGTAACATATTTGTATTGTAAACCATTATGTAATGGTCGTGTGTAAACATGATATTTTAGATTATCATTATTTGATAATCTACGTAAAGCTTTTTAAACCTTTATTGATGAAATAAAGGTTATGGTTTGTTTTAAAATGAATGCAGTCTTTGAAAAACGTCTCATATAGAGGTCAAAACCTCGCAACGAAATCAATTAATATGGAACGTTTTTAATCAATAAGAACGGGACATTTCAGTGTTCACCATATGAATGATTATTTTTGTCTCTATGCATGAGACGTATATTTATGAGAACTGGAAATGAAATTCTTGTGGTCTATTAAAATGATGGAAATAAATGATTATGATAAACTAATGAACTCACCAACCTTTTGGTTGACACTTTAAAGCATGTTTATTCTCAGGTGTTAAAGAAATCTTCCGCTGTGAATTTGCTCATTTTAAAGATATTACTTGGAGTCTTTCATGGCATATTTCGAAGAACGTTGCATTCGAGTCATTGAGTTCATCAAAGATTATTATTAAATCAATTTATAGTTGGATAGTGGATATTATGAAATGGTATGCATGCCTGTCAATTTTCGATGTAAAGAAAGTTTGTCTTTTAAAAACGAATGCAATGTTTGTAATGAAGGTATTTCGTATGCCCGAGAGACATATTAAATTAATGTGGCTAACATGTTATGATCCAAGTCGGGTCATACCCAATAACAAACTTACCGACACCTTATTCGTATTTGATCTTGTGATTGGATCATTGATTAAATACGCGACACTTGGATTTTAGAAAATCGGGTTTCTAAAATATTATCACTTGAGATAAATTGTTTGGACAATTTATATATTAAGGATTTGATTATTTATATGTATAAATAATTATGTTTTGTTATACTTTATAAATTGGTTTATAAAGTACAAGTAACCTATATTTATTACTTGAACTTTAATAACAAGTTTTATATAAAATGTAACAAGTTTATATAAATTATACTTGTTATTAAATGATATAAGAATGCAGATTTTGGGGACTCCTAGGTGACATCCCATGCTTGCTTGGTTACTTGTAAACAATATATTCCTTAAGGCATGCAAGACTCTCTTCAACCAAGGGATTCCTTGACTCAAGTGAAGTAGAAAACATGCAATACACTAATAAAACTTGAGTTTTTTTTTCTGCTGAAAACAGCAGCTGCTGGACGTGGCTGTTGAGAGGGAGAAAGGGAGTGTTTTGCATGGTAATCTTGTTAATCAAGTGTCCTAATTAAATCCTAACCAAAGTACTAGGTGTTGGTTATAAGTTTGGGGTATAATCACTTGAGGTTTCATCATTTTGGAGCTTATATTCATCTTCATTCCTGAAATTGTTTGCTGTCCAGATTTTTGGGTTCAAAGAAAGTGGGTTTCTAACTTGGTTTTAAGGTGATTAAGTGTCTAAAACATAACCAAGTTTAAGGGTGGTGTTGGTGCATCAAAAGCTTGGGGTTTTAACACACTTCATCATCATCTTCATCATTTACTAGCAAGCTTGGAGTAGGTATAATCTCTTTACTTGCTTGTAGTTTGTAAGTATATATCACAACTTGATCCTAATTGGGATTTAACTTTAATTGGTTAAAGTTTAACAAGTCTTAAATTGGTAATTAACATGCTTCCGCTTTCTTAATTCTTAAAATGGTTTAAGTATATTATGAACTTGTTAAATCCCAACAATGGTATCTAGAGCCGAAGTTGTTGAAATATGCTTCGAGATGGTTATTAAACCCACTATAATTTTGCATTCTATGAACATGCATGAAGTAGAATGTAAAATTTTCGGTTTTGGGTGGTTGTCATTTTGGCCAAAATCACTTGTGATTCTGCATTCTGTACTGCAAATCACTTGTGATTCTGTACTGCCAATCACTTGTGATTCTGTGTTGCCGATCACTTGTGATTCTGTATTGCCAATCACTTGTGATTCTTTGTTGCCGATCACTTGTGATTCTGTGTTGCAGATCACTTGTGATTCTGTGTTTCCAATCACTTGTGATTCTGTATTGCCTATCACTTATGTTGATGATGTTCACAATCTAAGCCTTGACCTTGTGTTTGGTTGCATGCATGGTTGATTGATATTTATTCAATTGGTTTGTAATAATATTTATTCATTTGGCATGTAATAATTCATTTGGTTATGTAATTTATTTTATATTTGGTATGTAAAATAGATTAGGTTGTAATTTCATTTTTTAGACAAAATGTATTAGGATATATTTTGTAAAATGATGAAGAATGATGAAGACTTGAAGAACACATGAAGAAGCATTTGGATGCAAGGTTAAGTGGGAGATTTGAAATCTCCTACTTTGTGTAATTACCCTTAACCGGTGGCATTTGTTTTCGGCTAAACAAATGTCTACCAAAAATGGCTTGATTGTGAACATATGATTTTGCATGCGTGGTTGTTTTGTATGATTATGTGGATTGTATGTTTGTATGCTACAAGTTAATCACACAAGTTAACAACAATCTAAAATGGCAATTTAAATTGGTTAAAATTGACATTATTAACGACATGCAAAACGTCAATTTAAATGGTTAAATTAAAAATGGCTAAAAGGACATTAATAAACGGTTATTAAGATCATGATTAGGATCATATATATAAAATGGTTTATAGACATGAAATTGGTTTTTCATAATGAACTATACACCAAATGCATGTTGGTGTATGGCAAATGTTTTCTTAAACTAGAATTTATGAAAACTTAAAATCCCTTAACTAAAACAAGGTAAACAAGTTAAACGCCATCCTTTTGTGGAAACACTTAGACGTATTAGGAAACTCTTGATGGGATAAAGGTCACCTAACCGTCATGAGCGAACTAATATGAATAAGGTGCACTTCGCATACATGTGGGATAAAGGTCACCTAACCACTTGTATGTTAAGTCTACATGTTTACACAAGTAGGACGACTTGATTTGGGAATCATGAACTTAGGGTCACCGAAGCATGATGAACAAATAGGCGTTGATGGGATAAATATGCCATGCAAAAGGATTGCATGATCCCATAACTTAGAAGTTGCAAAAGGATTGCAATTGTCACATAAATGACTACCTAGCTAAATCAAATAACGGGATAAAGGTCACCTAACCGAAATTTAATTTACCGTTGGATTCTAAGATTTAATAAAACAATTAAAAATAAAAGGGTATTGTTTATTAAATTTAAAATCGATACTTAAAAGGACTTTGTTAAATTTTGTAGATGGCCGCAAATAACAACAACATGCAAAATGCACCACTTAACCTAAACAACCTATCATTAAGGTCTCTCCTCGAGAAAGACAAACTCAACCATACGAACTTTATGGATTGGTTCCGTAATCTTAGGATTGTCCTCAAACTTGAGGACAAAGCGTATGTGTTGGAGGACCCTATTCCCGACCAACCGGATGAGGAAGATATAGAGGGCATGGCTTATTATGACAAGTATTGCGCCGATTCGGTGCAAGTCGCTTGTCTAATGCTTGGGACTATGATACCCGAACTCCAAAAGGATTTCGAACATCATAGTGCATATGACATGATTACGCAATTGAAGGAGATGTTCCTTCAACAAGCACGTGTCGAGCGCTTCGAAACGGTTCGAGCGCTACATGCATGTCGTATGGATGACACCCAATCCGTCTCCTCTTATGTCCTCAAAATGAAGAGCCTTATTGATCGTGCTAACCGTCTTAACCTAAACATATCAAATGAGTTAGCCACCGATCTTATCCTTAATTCCCTATCAAAAAGGTTTGATCAATTTGTAATTAATTACAATATGAATGGGATGGATAAGAGCATAGGTGAGCTTCACGGTATGCTTAGAACGGCGGAAACTAGCATGGGTAAAAGGGCTTTACCCGTGTTAGTAATCGATCAAGGTGGGTCCAAGGGTAACACCTCTAAGCCAAAGATGGCTAAGAGAAAAGGACCCACCTATCAAGGCAAAGGGAAGGGAAAGATGGTTACCCCAACCATCAACAAGGCCAAGAAGCAAAAGGTCACCGAGAAGGCAAACCCCAAGGAAGACCCATGTTTCGGTTGCGGTGAGATGGGTCATTGGAAACGAAACTGTCCGGTCAACCTTAAGGAGTTGAAGGACAAGAGGAATGCAGGGCAAACCTCAGGTAATATATATATGGTATATATAGAGCTAAGTATTACTTCTTCTAATACATGGGTATTAGACACTGGATGTGGAACTCATATTTGCAATTCTTTGCAGGGGTTCAAAAGAAGTGATCATAAGGCGGGAACATCAAGTCTCTATATGGGCAATGGTGCAAAGGTGCATGTTAAAGCTCAAGGAGATTTTATTTTGAAGCTTCCAAGTGGATTGGAACTTATTTTAGAAAATGTTTTGTATGCTCCGGATTTGTGTAGAAACATTATTTCTATTTCTCGCTTAAAACAATGTGGTTACGTTGTTAATTTTATTGATGATGATATTCATGTTTCTAAAGATAATGTATTCTATTTCAAGGCTTCGCCTTCAAATGGAATTTATGAATTGGTTCATGATGACACATCATCTAGTAGCTCAATGTACCATACAAGCACCAAGAAACTCAAAAGGGATTTGAGTGATTCCTACTTATGGCATTGTCGCCTTGGTCACATAAACAAGAACCGAATACATACACTTCAAAAGAATGGACTTTTGAAATCAAATGAAATGGATTCGTTTGAAGTATGTGAATCTTGTTTACAAGGGAAGATGACTAAAGCACCTTTCAAAGGGACCTATGAAAGGGCTAAAGATTTATTGGGATTAATACATTCGGATGTATGTGGACCCTTTAAACCCATGACTAGGAAAGGTGAAAGATACTTTGTTACTTTCATTGATGACTTTAGTCGTTTCGGATATGTCTACTTATTAAGACACAAGGACGAAACGTTTGAAGCATTCAAAGAATATCAAAACGAAGTACAAAATCAACTCAATAAGACAATTAAGGTACTACGTACCGATAGAGGAGGTGAATACCTAAGCGATGCCTTCCAAGATCATCTTAGGAGTTGTGGGATTATCTCACAACTTACTCCACCCGGAACACCCCAACTTAATGGAGTTTCCGAAAGGAGGAACCGAACCCTAATGGATATGGTTCGATCTATGATGGCAAGAAGCTCGTTGCCTCTATCATTTTGGGGTTATTGTCTAAGCTCCGCGGCTCGTATTTTAAATATGGCCCCAACCAAGAAGGTGGAACGAACTCCTCATGAGATGTGGTTTGGAAAACCTCCTTCTCTTTCATACTTGAAAGTATGGGGATGTGAAGCTTATCCTAAGCGTTATGTAGCAAATAAGCTACATGCTCGATCCACAAAGTGTATCTTCATAGGATATCCCAAAGATGACATGGGATATTACTTCTATGATCCATCCGAGCAAACCGTATTTGTTGCTCGGAAAGCGGAATTCCTTGAAACCAAATTCCTTATGGAAGGTGATGGTGAAAGGAAGATAGATCTTGTAGAGGTACAAGATCAAGCCGATGATACACAATTGGTTGGCACTAGTACTCAACATGAGGATGTTGAAAATGATCAAGTGGATGATCAAGGTACACAAGACGTTCGAAGATCTAGTAGAATTAGTAATCCTCCCGAGAGATATGGGTTTCTCGTGGAAGGTTGCTATACGGTTGATTTGGATGAACCGACAAACTACAAAGATGCTTTATCAAGAATTGATAAAGATAAATGGCAGGAAGCCATGAACGCCGAGATGCAATCCATGTATGAAAACCAAGTTTGGGAACTTGTTGTGCGACCTCCTAGCTCCAAGCTAGTTGATTGCAAATGGCTTTTCAAGAAGAAAACCGACATACATGGAAACTTGGACACATATAAAGCTAGACTTGTTGCAAAAGGTTTCACTCAAACTCAAGGGGTTGATTATGATGAAACTTTCTCGCCTGTGGCAATGCTAAAGTCTATTAGGATATTATTTGCCATTGCTGCTCACTACGACTATGAAATATGGCAAATGGATGTCAAAACCGCTTTCCTAAATGGATATCTTATGGAAGATGTCTATATGGTCCAGCCTGAAGGTTTTGTTGATCCAAAATATCCTAAAAGTGTATGCAAGTTAAAGAAGTCAATCTACGGATTGAAACAAGCATCTAGAATGTGGAATCATCATTTTAATGAGGAAGCCGAGAAATTTGGCTTCATTAAAAATGGTGATGAAGCTTGTGTATATAAGAAAGCTAGTGGGAGCACTATCATGTTCCTTGTACTATATGTGGATGATATATTATTATTTGGGAATGATATTACCACAATGCAAGGAGTCAAAACTTGGCTAAAGAGTTGCTTCTCCATTAAGGATCTTGGAGATGCACAATACATATTGGGGATAGGGATCTATAGGAATAGATCCAAGAGATTGATAGGTTTGAGTCAAAGTACATACATTGATAAAATCTTGAAAAGGTTCAAGATGGAAAACTCTAAGGGAGGTTTGGTACCTATTCAAAGAGGAACCGTTCTCAATTCATCTCAGTGTCCTACCACGAAAGATGAACAAGAGAGAATGAAGAAAGTCCCATACGCATCTGCTATTGGGTCTATCATGTATGCGATGATATGTACTAGACCGGATGTGTCATGCACTCTAAGCTTGACAAGTAGATACCAGAATAACCCAGGAAACAGTCATTGGATTGCTGTTAAAAGTATATTGAAATACCTTAGGAGAACTAAGGATATGTTTCTAATATATGGGTCTGGTGAGAAGAACTCGCCGTAAAAGGTTACGTGGACGCGAGTTTCCAAACTGATCGAGATGACTCTCGATCACAATCCGGTTATGTCTTCATGTTAAATGGTGGTGCGGTCTCTTGGAAGAGTTCGAAACAGGAGGTTGTTGCGTTATCCACTACAGAGTCGGAGTACATTGCCGCCTCACTGGCAGCTCAGGAAGCTGCATGGATGAAGAAATTCATCGACGACTTAGGAGTGGTCCCTTCCATTCAGGACCCTCTTGAGATCTTTTGTGACAACGAGGGTGCGATTGCTCAAATCAAGGAACCTCGTGCTCATCAAAAGACTCGTCACATTGAGCGGAGATTCAACTACATCAGGGATGAGGTTGAAAAGGGAAAGATATGTATTCACAAAGTTCACACAGATCAAAATGTTGCGGATCCACTCACGAAGCTTTTACATGGGCCAAAGCATGAGGGACATGTTAGTGCATTAGGGCTTCGGTATTCTAGTGATTGGTCATGATCTGTTTTAAGTATTGTAACGGAACGAAGTGGTTCAAACTCATTAATATAACTATGGTGTTTATTTATTTGAGTCATGTTCCTATTTTGCATATTTTATCCATGAATAAGTAATTATTCTAAATTCCGTAGTCGATCACATTTGTGGGAATGAATGTGAGGTTTAGACTATTATGAACTTGGATTGGTAAACATTCACGGACTGAATGTGGGGCAAGGTTGCTACCAAGGTTCATAGATATTTGTGGGATACAAATATTGGAAGACCCGCTCTCAAGACTTACTGTATGGAGCCTTTGTGGTTGATCACATGTAATCTTGAGTAAAGGCGAATATCATCGTATCCTCTGACCTGAGATACATATTGGGTCCTAATATTCACCGAGTATTATGCCTTGATTCTTTCCTTCGCTATTCTGAAATATGGTAGTACATAAGGAAGAGCTCAGGTATAATACAAAAGTGTGTATCTAGGACGTATGTAGTCAAGATGGAATTTGTCCCTCTTATTCGTTGAGAGTCAGATGTCTAAGGCCTGATAAAGTTAAATCTAAAAGAGAGTGATCACTCTGTATCTCTTGGATTTAACATGACATCTAGGATGAAAGGATATAGTGAAAGATTCACCTGTATATCAGTTCGAGTAAGGAACTCGAAAGGGATGATGTTATTGAATGGCACAAAGTCATAACATATTAGGGGTGATGGACGGTGTGTTAGGCTGTATCCATCACTTGCATTAATTTCTTATGTTTCTCGTGCAAGTGGGAGATTGAAGGTATTTCGTATGCCCGAGAGACATATTAAATTAATGTGGCTAACATGTTATGATCCAAGTCGGGTCATACCCAATAACAAACTTACCGACACCTTATTCGTATTTGATCTTGTGATTGGATCATTGATTAAATACGCGACACTTGGATTTTAGAAAATCGGGTTTCTAAAATATTATCACTTGAGATAAATTGTTTGGACAATTTATATATTAAGGATTTGATTATTTATATGTATAAATAATTATGTTTTGTTATACTTTATAAATTGGTTTATAAAGTACAAGTAACCTATATTTATTACTTGAACTTTAATAACAAGTTTTATATAAAATGTAACAAGTTTATATAAATTATACTTGTTATTAAATGATATAAGAATGCAGATTTTGGGGACTCCTAGGTGACATCCCATGCTTGCTTGGTTACTTGTAAACAATATATTCCTTAAGGCATGCAAGACTCTCTTCAACCAAGGGATTCCTTGACTCAAGTGAAGTAGAAAACATGCAATACACTAATAAAACTTGAGTTTTTTTTTCTGCTGAAAACAGCAGCTGCTGGACGTGGCTGTTGAGAGGGAGAAAGGGAGTGTTTTGCATGGTAATCTTGTTAATCAAGTGTCCTAATTAAATCCTAACCAAAGTACTAGGTGTTGGTTATAAGTTTGGGGTATAATCACTTGAGGTTTCATCATTTTGGAGCTTATATTCATCTTCATTCCTGAAATTGTTTGCTGTCCAGATTTTTGGGTTCAAAGAAAGTGGGTTTCTAACTTGGTTTTAAGGTGATTAAGTGTCTAAAACATAACCAAGTTTAAGGGTGGTGTTGGTGCATCAAAAGCTTGGGGTTTTAACACACTTCATCATCATCTTCATCATTTACTAGCAAGCTTGGAGTAGGTATAATCTCTTTACTTGCTTGTAGTTTGTAAGTATATATCACAACTTGATCCTAATTGGGATTTAACTTTAATTGGTTAAAGTTTAACAAGTCTTAAATTGGTAATTAACATGCTTCCGCTTTCTTAATTCTTAAAATGGTTTAAGTATATTATGAACTTGTTAAATCCCAACATGTAAAATGTATCATATAGAGGTCAAATACCTCGCAATGTAATCAACTATTGTAAATCATTTATAATGTATATGAACGGGTCCTTTCAATTTGGGTGATAGTTGATCGTCTAACTAAATCAGCTCACTTTCTACCAATAAAGGAGACAGACGGTATGGAGAAATTAGCACGCCTATATTTGAAGGAAGTAGTTTCCAGGCATGGTGTACCTATCTCCATCATATCTGATCGCGATACCCGATTCACATCATGTTTTTGGCAGTCATTACAAAAAGCATTGGGAACTCGATTAGATATGAGCACCGCTTATCACCCACAGACAGATGGTTAAAGTGAAAGAACAATACAAACATTAGAAAACATGTTACGGGCATGCGTGATTGACTTTGGAACCAGTTGGGATCGACACTTACCGTTGGCAGAATTTTCATACAATAATAGCTATCATACGAGCATCAACGTAGCGCTATTTAAAGCACTTTACGGTAGAAAATGTAGATCTCCTATCTGTTGGAGTGAAGTAGGAGAAAGACAACTTACTGGACCCGAAATTATTCACGAAACCACCGAAAAGATCATTCAAATACAACAGCGATTGAAAACGGCCATGAGTCGTCATAAGAGTTATGCTGATGTAAGAAGAAAACCGCTAGAATTTCAAGTGGGCGACAAAGTCATGTTGAAACTGTCACCCTGGAAAGGCGTTGTACGATTCGGTAAATGAGAAAAGCTAAGTCCTAGGTACGTAGGACCCTTTGAAATCACCAAAAGAATTGGAGCAATTGCTTATCGATTAAAGCTACCGCAAGAACTTAGTAGTGTTCATGACACATTTCACGTGTCAAATTTAAAGAAATGTTTAGCTGAAAAGGATGTCGTAATTCCTCTTGACGAAATGCGAATCAATGATAAACTCCAATTTATTGAAGAACCTGTTGATATCATGGACCGTGAGGTCAAACAATTAAAACTAAGAAAAATACCGATAGTTAGAGTTCGTTGGAACGCAAGACGAGGACCCGAGTTTACTTAGGAACGTGAAGATCAAATGAAGCTAAAGTATCCACATTTGTTCACTGATATCGCTCATAAAATAGGTACTACTCAAAGTTTCGGGACGAAATTTTCTTTAACGGGGAGGTACTGTGATGACCCGAAAAATTTCGACTTATTTAAACCAATTCTCTATACGATTTATTATTTTGACACGTTAAACAAAGTCTGTTAGATTGAGTCTCAAAATTTTAGAACTGTTTCATATATTCAATTACCTTTGACTACTCTCGACGATTCATGAACACTTATATGTATGTATATATATATATATATATATATTATAAGATGTACAAGTAAAAACGACTTTCCTATAGTAAAAACGACTTTGCTACAATAAAATACTATTTGCTACAGTGAAACCGACTTTGCTACAGTGAAAACGATATTTGCTACAGTAAACACTATTTGCTACAGTAAACACTATTTGATGTCGACGAACTAGAAAACAAAGCAGAAATGAGCTGTCTAGCCTAGCCATGCGATCGCATGGCAAAAGCACTGAAAACCCATGTGATCGCATGGGGACCAAATTCAGGAAATGTATATAAAAGCCAACGAATTCAGTCGATGAAACGTACCTCTTTTTCATTTCTTTCTCTGATCAATATTAATATATTTATATTTTTAATTATAATTATAATTTTAATTTAAGTTTAATAATAATAAAGTATATACGAGGGTATTTTTAATTCGGGTTTCAAACCGTTTTAAAATAAGGAAATATTGGGTATTGTTCGGGGCATCGTTCTTGAATCCAAGGCCAACCATACAGTCGTCTACCATCATTACGTCTACGCAATTTGCCTACAATATTGAACCTCAATATTGAACCTCAATATTGAACAGTGAGTTTATAGTCTCCCTTTTTAAATACTTTAAATATTTTTGAGCTGAGAATACATGCAATTTATTTTAAACGCAATAAGATACAAGTACATACTAAATTCTACACTGAGTTAAACCGAAAATCCCTTAGCTTTGGTAACTAGTAGCTGCCAGTACATAGGATATGGACTGGTGGGCGCGAATAATTGTATATGGATCCATAGGGCTTGATATCCCCGTCCGAGCTAGAGCGCTAGCCTTTTAACGGACGTATGTTATTTGAGTTTATGACACGTTGGTTTGCGTGTATTAAAACGAATAGGGTAATTATCATTATAGCGTTAAGTTTAGTTACCAGGGTGCTCTGTTAAGTAGAATCTATTGATAAACTTTTGATGAAATCTTGTGGTCTATCTTTATATACTTATGACTCGAGCAATTAAACCTATAACTCACCAACATTCGTGTTGACCTTTTTATCATGTTTTATTCTCAGGTCCTTAGACTGCTTCCGCTGTGATGTGCTTGTTGCCTGCATGGAGTCTCTCATGCTTTGTATAAAGTTTATTGCATTCTAAATAAAACTACGTTGTGTAATAAATAATTGGACTGTGATGTCAACCTGTAAATTAAAGACTTATATATTTTGGGGTTTTGCTTACACCTAAGCACTTGCCCACATGAGTATGACTTTCTATGTTTAGAAAGTCACGTATTTTAATGAATGCAATATTTTATCAAAACGTATCATATAGAGGTCAAAACCTCACTATGGAATCAATGATTAACGAGCCGTGTCAATAGCGATTTTGACGGGTCGTTAAAGTTATTGATACCCAAACCCAACTACCTCAAAAACAGCCAACTGTTATTGAACTAACCACAACACCGAAACCCAATATAGAAACTAACAAATTATCCACTGAAGAGGTGACACTAGCGATTGTTTTGCCCATTGTTACTAAACCACAACAATCTCAACAGTCCCTAGCCATTAACGAACCAAATCAAGAAAGAAAAAACACCACACAAAACAACCAACAGTTAGCTACTAATATAAATGATCCGTCTGCTATTCCCGAACCAGTCATTGAAGAAATCCCTACACCATCTGTCCCCGAACGACTCGAATCAGAGATCCCTCAATCTGTTTCGGAACCACAAAACCCAAAACTAAGAAACAGAAGAAAATACGTGATATGTCAATACCCGATGTATCTACTCCCGATCTCGAACTAGTTTAATCAGAAGTCCATCCACTTGTTAGCGAACAACAAAAACTGACCAAGAAGAAAGCGACTCAACAAACCAAAAACAAACCCAAAAAATAAGTGTTAACAAGTACCAATGTCGATAAAGAAGCAACTGTTATAGACACCAACGCTTCTCAAAAGGTGAGTAAACAACATGTGGTGGGAAAACAATAGGTTGTGGGGAAAAAAGCGTTAAATGTTCTATCTCACATAGACCCTGCAAGTTCTCCAACGAGTCTTCTTGCGAAGAACAAATTTAATGGTCAAGCTAACATACATTGGGAGACACTATCTGTAGAGACCCGTCATAATCCATCCGGACAAAGTCCATATCGATTATAAACAATTCACAACAGTTGATTACATCGCGAGGTACTTGACCTCTATATGATACATTTTACAAACATTGCATTCGTTTTTAAAAGACAAACTTTCATTTACATTGAAAGTTATCGGCATGCATACTCTTTCATAATATATCCAACTATAATCGACTTAATAATAATCTTGATGAACTAGATGACTCGAATGCAACGTCTTTTGAAATATGTCATGAATGACTCCAAGTAACATCTCTAATATGAGCAAATGCACATCGGAAGATTTCTTTCATACCTGAGAATAAACATGCTTTCAAGTGTCAACCAAAAGGTTGGTGAGTTCATTAGTTTAACATAAATAATCATTTCTATCATTTTAATAGACTACAAGATTTTCATTTTCAGTTCTCATAAAAATACGTCCCATGCATAGAGACAAAAATATCATTCATATGGATTGAACACCTGGTAACCGATGTTAACTTAATACATAGAATATCCCCAAAACAGAACCTCTCGTCTGTATAATAATACTAAAGCATTCGTACCCCGAATGGGACTTATCAAGGTCCATAGATCTATCTTTAGGATTCGCGTCAATCAGGGGCCATTTCCCTAAATTCTTAGGTTACCAGACTTGAAGGGCGATATTCAATAATCCAACCATAGAATGTAAATTTAAGTACTTGTGTCTATTTCGTAAAACATTTATAAAAGCAGCGCATGTATTCTCAGTCTCAAAAATATATATTGCAAAAGCATTTAAAAAGGGAGCAAATGAAACTCACCTAATGTATTTTGTAGTAAAAATACATATGACTATATTGAACAATGCAGGGTTGGCCTCGGATTCATGAACCTATATCATTTGTATATATATCAATACACATATAATGATAATTGAATAAGTTTATATATATATATAATTTACTATTTATATCATTTTCATATTAATAATATATATATGTCTTATATATTCATTTTGTATATAAAATCAGTAATTTTGTTATGTTATATGTATTAAATATATTTTTATATAAGTATATATCATTTGTTTGTTAAAATAGTAATTATAGTAGTACTAAAATTATATTAATAATGATAAAGATGATAATAATTATAATACTTAATATTACTAAATAAGGTTTTATGTTAATAACTATATTAATGATAATGATAATAATAGTGAAACTTATAATAATAACTGTAAAATATTAATTTTTCGGTTAATGATACTTATGATAATGATTTTTAGAAATTACAGATTAGTAATATCCATTATAATAATGAATGATTCTTGATACCTATTTTAGTATTAATAATAATAATAATAATAACTAATAATAATTACTATAAAAATAATGATTTTACTAATACTAATAGTGGTAGTAACATTTATAATAATAATAATAATAATAATAACTATAATAATAATAGTAATAATAATAATAATAATAATAATAATAATAATAATAATAATAATAATAATAATAATAATAATAATAATAATAATAATAATAATAATAATAATAATGAGAAAATAAGTAAACTACCTCAAAGAAGTAGTCTAAAAAAATGCCCAAGTCCGGGTTTGAACCCGCGACGTCCCGCTAACCCAACACTCGCCCAAACCACTACTCCGCTGCTTACATTTCTGTTTTAAATCCGTAAACTAATTTATTTAACCCATTATTAACAGTTTCTTCTTTCTTCTTCCTATCATCTTTGTATCATCATTTTAATCATCACGTTTTCATCTTAACCATTGTTATAGCGTTATTATTATCATAATATCATTGTTATTCTATCATTATTAACATGAAACACTTATCATCAACATAACATCCTCTTTATCTCCTTGTCATCGTCATTATTGTTCCAAGCATCTCAGCCATTTCTTGGCTTAACAACGGCCACGGCCCAATAAATATCATAACAATAATCGACCAAAGTAATACCCGAAACATAGCGGTTCAAATAGAAACAAAGTTTACGGCCCACCATACTTGATGGCTTGGATCGAATTTTTAACAGAAAAAATATGTTTGTGATATATACCGAAATCAAAGTTGCTGTCCCCATACAAGTATTATTATTATATATTTTTTTAAAGTGAGCCAATGATTAAGATAGTGGGTGTCGGCCAATATTGAAACTCAATATAATTCCATAATAGTTGTATCATTCAATAAGTTATCAAGTGGGTTTTGAGTGGAAAACAAGTCGTACAGCTGTAGCATCGGCAGAGAATTTTTTTTTTTTTTTTTTTTTTTTTTTGCGATTAAGACTTATCAAAACAAAAAATAAAATAAAAATACGACCTGCAGTAGCAGCAAAATACAGTAGCAGTTATGTGTACTAAGTGGGTTGGTTTGGGATGGAGAATAGGCTATAATTCAGTAACTATTTCGGTGATGGTTTCATGGTGGTAGTGAGGGAGGCTTATGGCTACTCGACAGTAGTTTTAATAGCTGCAAATTTGCAGAAGCTTGCTCGATAGAAAAATCATAAAAGGAGAAGAAACTAAAAAAATAAAGGTGGTTTGATGATAAGTGGTGGTACGTGGTTGTGTGTTGTTAAGGTGGTGATGAAGGTTTGATAATAGTGGTGAAGGTGGTGTGGTTGTAGTGAGTGGTGGTTCTCAGTTATGTTCAGAGATTGTTCACGGTGATGGTGGCGTTTGGTTGTTCTGAACAGAAGCACAGAAGCAAGACTTCAGCAGTGCAGCATCCATATGTGATTGCCTTGATTTGGATTTGAGGTGAACTATGGTTGAGATGGTCATGGACCTCTTGAGGGTTTGTTTCGTTGGACACAGAAAGAAAAGAGAAGAAGTAAGAGCAAGTTTAAATTAATTACTTGTGTTAGTTGTTGAAAGGTCCACGACACGAAACAATTTGCCTTGTAATTTGTGTTGCTGCCACGCCATGAAAGAAAAGAAACAAGAAAGCAGTTTGATCGTAGTAGTAATAAAAATCGAGCAGTTTTATTTGGTGGTTATGTGGGGTTCTTGAATGGTTGAAGTATCTACAATTGATAGTTGATAATGATGATGAAACATTCAAATGGCTCCTCTAGAATAAAGTGAGCAGTTGATTGTTTTAAAGTAAGGAAAACTTGACAGATTGAATCAATCAGATACAGGGATAAAAATTAAAGTAGATATTGATTTATAACCAATTTTGTTTGATAATATGACTAATGGTAATTGTTTATACCCGATGGCAGACAGAAACAAACTGGTAGTACAGTTTAATTGTTAAGTGTAACAGATTTGATCTTTCTTTGATTTCATAAATATAATATATGTAACTAATATTAATAATTTGTAAATATAATTATATAAGTAATAATAATAATAATAATAATGAGAGTAATAATAATAATATAATAATTACATGTAACAAATTTAAAATTTATAATCTTTATTGATACTAATACTAATAATAATATTTCATGTAATAATAATATAACAACTATAATTAAACTTGTAATTACATTTAATATATTAATTTTACAATTAATATATATTATATTATATGATAACATTTATTTAATATTTATATATTTTATATATATATATATATATATATATATATATATAAATACTTAATAATATAAATCATATATATATGTATGTATATATATTTATTTTAATGATAACTTAACTATTTTATTTATTATTTAACCCTTTTAATTCCAATTGATTAATGTGTATTTGATTACTCAAATATTATATATATACTCTTATGTTTATATTTATATATATATTTACATATTTATTTACACACAATCGTTCGTGAATCATCGGACATAGTCGAAGGGTAAATGTTATTCATGTAAACAGTTCAAAAATTCTAAGACTCACATTACAGACTTTGCTTATCGTGTCGAAATCATATAAAGATTAAGTTTAAATTTGGTCGAAAATTTTTGGGTCGTCACAGTACCTACCCGTTAAAGAAATTTCGTCCCGAAATTTGAGTGAGGTGGTCATGGCTAATAATAGAAATGTTTTCATGACGAATATGAGTTGATAAATAGAGTTTTATCACTTTAGAGTAATAAGGATAAATAATTCAATTCTTCGAAACGTACGAATGAAGCTATTACAAGCAAATGAAAATGAGTGAATGCAGATTCGAATTAACCGGTGATGTAGTCCTGGTTGAATTTAGAGAATAAGGTGCGTTTTAACTTTTGACGTTGTCTAGGTTGAATTCCGGAATTCAAGGGATATAAGAAAATCTTCGAAATCTAAAAGATTTGATTCTTCGACGAATAAGGAAATTAAGATCTCTATAATTAAATACGGTGATCTGCCTTGATTACTCTGTCTGATATTTCTATTATAAATTAAACTCTTCCGTTCCATTATTCTCACCATTCCTATACTTTCTTTCTTAGTACATACACCCAAAAGATTATGATAATGTTTACTCTAGTTCTAATCCTTGATATTTTCCTAATTATCATTTCTGTCATCCTTCTTTTCAATCTTCCACCAGAAAATCTGTTTACTTCTACTATTATCTTGGGATGATACTATTCTTAATTCTACCGTGTCTTTATATTGCTACTCGTATTAATATCCACAGTTTCTAACCTCCGTGTTGTTATTGGGCTTTATATTTTACCTTATGCTTCCGAGTTCTTTGCCTTTTTATTCACCTCTCGATCTCTAGTAAAGCGAGTAACGGTCCAGAATTCATAAGTATGGAGCTTCGAATGAACTTAATGTTCTAAACGAGAAAGAACGTATTAGCACGATTTGATTTGTCAAATTATCAGAATCACTGAGAATAGAACTATCAAGAATATATTTTCTTGATATGTTCAGAAGTTAAGCAGAATGAAGGAGTTATGTAACATGGCACATGATGACGTTATGATCTGTGAATCATCACGTCCCATTAGAAACTCAGCATGACTTACTGTAATATAATCACGTTGATCAAGTGTCATTATATTATACTAATTCATGCATCAATATCTTTACATTTCTCCAGAATTCATTTATAAATTAAACATAGATTTTACAGAAGTTTCCAATATAATGAAACACAGGAAGTACGAAGAGGTATATAATTTCAGACGAGAATATTTATGAAAATATCCTCAGAAATATCGAAGATATTTATGATGATATTTTGGAATTTCCAAGTTCGAAGGTTGATGAAGAAAAATTTTCCGCAAGATTTTAACATGAATTCGGAGCAAGATATTCCCTAAAGATTTCAACGGATCCAGAATTACCTTGATTCTTTGAATATAGGGTATGGTCCTTGTATTTGTCCTTGGTCTCCTTCATGGTTAGCTCAATCCGTTTTCCAGTTCTAACTTTTCTGAGATTTTCCAATATACTATTCTTTATCATCAAACTTTCGACGATTAATGTCGTTTACGGTTGCCTACAGTTTCTGCTGCTTCATTCAGCTTTTTCAAAGTTCAATGTATTGATTCGTAGGCTGGGTGCTTTTCAAAATTTCAGAATTGAAGGTCGTAATTCTAGGAGATAATTGTTTTATGTATACATATAACTTTTTGATGTAGAAATGCTACGAGATTCGAAATACTGATTGCTGATTCTCGATAATTGGTATGACAATTATTGTTACAGGGTATAGATGAAGACACGATGGGGTTTCAATGAATGTAATGTTTTTTTTGGAAAATCCAAATTCATTGAAGTTGCTGGTAAGTTTACTGCTAATATGGTGGAATATAAACGGTTCCCCGGTAACGATGATGACAGGCAAACTTATATATCGAGGTTATAATAAGGCTAATTCGAATGGAAAGTCGAAGTTGACTTGTTGGAGCGGTGACAAAATTGGCTAATTTGGAAAGGAATTGCAAAGTTATTTTCGGTAATAACAACGCCAAAGGTGTTAACACATCTACGTGTTACACGTTTACTCAGGTTCTGAGTGTTTTCAGGTGCATAACTATATGCATTAATCTTTTCTTCCGTAGATGAAGTGCGGTTGATTCATCCTCACGGTTGAGGTATTTTCAAGAATCATGAAAGGTTTGAACGCCGCTAGGAATCGTCAAGATACAAATGAGGTTTAAGATGAAATCAAGTGGCAAACTTGAAGAATTGCTTAGTTTCATATGTTATAATCAATATTTTAATTCATTTTAATTGTCCAATGTCATTAGTCTACAGTCGATAGTCCACAGTTAACAATATATAATATTCGAATTAATTAATACGTGTCGTGACCCGTGTACATGTCTCAGACTCGATCACAACTCAAATTATATATATTAGTGTAGAATCAACCTCAATCCTGTATAGAGAACTCGATCATTACTGCATATAGAGTGTCTATGGTTATACCAAATAATATATATAAATGCGTCGATACGATATGTCAAAACCTTGTATACGTGTCTCGATATTTAAAGTGCGTAAAATAAATAACAGAAATTAAATAACGATAAATAAAGTGCGTAAAGTAAATAACAGAAATTAAATGACGATAAATAAAATTGCGAGAATGTAAATTGCGATAATTAAATTGCGATAAATAAAATGTAATCAGTTAGCTAGGAACAATTAGCTAGGAACAGTTAGCGTGGATTCTTAACAAAATTTCTCATAGTTAATTTGTTTGTTTCTAAAAATTTTATTTTGTCAAATGTTTTCTTCATTATGCCACTTGTTGGATTCTGATAAATCAAAATCCAAATATGAAATTGGATGAATATGGTTATTCTGTGGTGAACGGATACGTGTATCGGTGGATATAAATAGGATAGTAAATGACTGTTGAATCAGATTTGAAAGAATGTACAGTGTAACTTATTAATGTGAAATCTAAATATTCCTCGGGTATTACCTACCCGTTAAAATATTTTCACCATTAACAGTTTGTACGAAAGAATTTTTAATTACAATTTTTGTGAAAATATACTTACATATATATTTTCTTCAGATGTAATCATGGATTTAATGAGCTAATATGATATTAATCTCATTTGATTTCCGTTTAGAACTAGAATGAATAATCTCTAAAACTTTAGAGATTACATAATCGTCATGTAGAATGAAGATAAATGATGTAGAACAATTCGTAGAACGATGATTGTACTCGAGGTACAGAATGAGATGTTGAGGCATGGAATGCGGATGTTGTTGAAGCTGGTACATTTTGCACTATATTTTCCAAGGCTACAACTCGGGCGCGAAGCTCGTTGACTTCTTCTATTATACCGGGATGATTGTCGGTTCGGACGAGCGGATGAATGAGGTTTAGAATCTAAGATAGTATATGATCGTGACAAGATACTCTGGAAATGAGAGAGGAAATGGTATCTCGAACAGGCTCACCGGTAAACGCTTCAGGTTCATTGTCAAGAGGTGAATTCGGTTGGTGGAAGGGATCGCCTTCTTCGCGTCTCCATTGATTAAGTTAACTACGAAACCATCAGATGAATTGGGGATGGCTGATTGGTTGATTCATTCCGGTGACACTACTTTCGGAGCTTGAGTGAAACTCTATGTCGGAATAGCTGTCAGAATAACTATCGGAATAGTTATTGGAATCTAAGGGACTTGAACTGGTTGAGGGAATCATCTCGTACGATCGAATGAAGGATTTTCGATAAGGAATAGAATAAGATGTAGATTAGTACCCTGCAATACATAATTTACATATGCATATATAATACTAAAATCCCATAAGTTACGGAGGAATCTACGGAAAATGTCAGGCAAGGTCTACTGTAACAGATACGCTAAGATATGAATTTTGTCTATACACTATTCATGCAGTCAATGCAGTAAAACGTGTCTAGACTAAGAATAATGAGCAGGTAATTTCCTAAGGATGATAAACAGATGATTTCCGACAAAAACGATAAGCAAAAACTTTTGACATGCAGACACGGTCGAAGTCCAGACTCACCAATGCATCCTAACAACTACCAGTTACACACACTAATGCAAGACCTGGTTCGCTACGACCACCGCTCTGATACCAACTGTAGAGACCCGTCCTAATCCATCCGGACGAAGTCCATATCAATTATAAAAGATTCACAACAGTTGATTACATCGCGAGGTACTTGACCTCTATATGATACATTTTACAAACATTGCATTCGTTTTTAAAAGACAAACTTTCATTTACATTGAAAGTTAACGGCATGCATACTCTTTCATAATATATCCAACTATAATCGACTTAATAATAATCTTGATGAACTCAATGACTCGAATGCAACGTCTTTTGAAATATGTCATGAATGACTCCAAGTAACATCTCTAATATGAGCAAATGCACAGCGAAAGATTTCTTTCATAGCTGAGAATAAACATGCTTTCAAGTGTCAACCAAAAGGTTGGTGATTTCACTAGTTTAACATAAATAATCATTTCCATCATTTTAATAGACCACAAGATTTTCATTTTCAGTTCTCATAAAAAATACGTCCCATGCATAGAGACAAAAATATCATTCATATGGATTGAACACCTGGTAACCGATGTTAACTTAATGCATAGAATATCCCCAAAACAGAACCTCTCGTCTGTATAATAATCTCGAAGTACTAAAGCATTCGTACCCCGAATGGGACTTGTCAAGGTCCATAGATCTATCTTTAGGATTCGCATCAATCAGGGGCCATTTCCCTAAATTCTTAGGTTACTATACTTGAAGGGCGATATTCGGTTAATAATCCAACCATAGAATGTAAATTTAAGTACTTGTGTCTATTTCATAAAACATTTATAAAAGTAGCGCATGTATTCTCAGTCCCAAAAATATATATTGCAAAAGAATTTAAAAAGGGAGCAAATGAAACTCACCTAATGTATTTTGTAGTAAAAATACATATGACTATATTGAACAATGCAGAGTTGGCCTCAGATTCATGAACCTATATCATTTGTATATATATCAATACACATATAATGATAATTGAATAAGTTTATATATATATAATTTACTATTTATATCATTTTCATATTAATAATATATATATGTCTTATATATTCATTTTGTATATAAATTCAGTAATTTTGTTATGTTATATGTATTAAATATATTTTTATATAAGTATATATCGTTTGTTTGTTAAAATAGTAATTATAGTAGTACTAAAATTATATTAATAATGATAAAGATGATAATAGTTATAATACTTAATATTACTAAATAAGGTTTTATGTTAATAACTATATTAATGATAATGATAATAATAGTGACACTTATAATAATAACTGTAAAATATTAATTTTTCGGTTAATGATACTTATGAAAATGTTTTTTAGAAATTACAGATTAGTAATATCCATTACAATAATGAATAATTCTTGATACCAATTTTAGTATTAATAATAATAATAACTAATAATAATAATTACTATAAAAATAAAGATTTTACTAATAATAATAGTGGTAGTAACATTTATAATAATAATAATAACTACTATAATAATAATAGTAATAATAATAATAATAATAATAATAATAATAATAATAATAATAATAATAATAATAATAATAATAATAATAATAATAATAATAATAATAATAATAATAATAATAATGAGAAAATAAGTATACTACTTCAAAGTAGTCTAAAAAAAATGCCCAAGTCCGGATTTGAACCCGCGACGTCCCGCTAACCCAACACTCGCCCAAACCACTGCTCCGCTGCTTACATTTCTGTTTTAAATCCGTAAACTAATTTATTTAACCCATTATTAACAGTTTCTTCTTTCTTCTTCCTATCATCTTTGTATCATCATTTTAATCATCACGTTTTCATCTTAACAATTGTTATAGCATTATTATTATCATAATATCATTGTTATTCTATCATTATTAACATGAAACACTTATCATCAACATAACATCCTCTTTATCTCCTTGTCATTGTCATTATTGTTCCAAGCATCTCAGCCATTTCTTGGCTTAACAACGACCACGGCCCAATAAATATCATAACAATAATCGATCAAAGTAATACCCGAAACATAGCGGTTCAAATACAAACAAAGTTTACGGCCCACCATATATTCTAGACAACAACTTGGCCTAATGTATACTTGATGGCTTGGATCGAATTTTTAACAGAAAAAAATATGTTTGTGATATATACCGAAATCAAAGTTGCTGTCCCGATACAAGTATTATTATTATATATATTTTTTTAAAGTGAGCCAATGATTAAGATAGTGGGTGTCGGCCAATATTGAAACTCAATATAATTCCATAATAGTTGTATCATTCAATAAGTTATCAAGTGGGTTTTGAGTGGAAAACAAGTCGTACAACTGTAGCATCGGCAGAGAAATTTCTTTTTTTTGTTTGCGATTAAGACTTGTCAAAACAAAACAAAAAAATACGGCCTGCAGTGTAGTGACCCGAACTTTTCCATGTTTATATTTATTAATTGAGATTGATATTTACATGATTAAATGTTTCCAACATGTTAAGCAATCAAACTTGTTAAGACTTGATTAATTGAAATATGTTTCATATAGACAATTGACCACCCAAGTTGACCGGTGATTCACGAACGTTAAAACTTGTAAAAACTATATGATGACATATATATGGATATATATATAGTTAACATGATACTATGATAAGTAAACATATCATTAAGTATATTAACAATGAACTACATATGTAAAAACAAGACTACTAACTTAATGATTGTTAAACGAGACATATATATAACGATTATCGTTGTAAAGACATTTAATGTATATATATCATATTAAGAGATATTTATACATGATAATATCATGATAATATAATAATTTAAAATCTCATTTGATACTATAAACATTGGGTTAACAACATTTAACAAGATCGTTAACCTAAAGGTTTCAAAACAACACTTACATGTAACGACTAACGATGACTTAACGACTCAGTTAAAATGTATATACATGTAGTGTTTTAATATGTATTTATAAACTTTTGAAAGACTTCAATACACTTATCAAAATACTTCTACTTAACAAAAATGCTTACAATTACATCCTCGTTCAGTTTCATCAACAATTCTACTCGTATGCACCCGTATTCGTACTCGTACAATACACAGCTTTTAGATGTATGTACTATTGGTATATACACTCCAATGATCAGATCTTAGCAGCCCATGTGAGTCACCTAACACATGTGGAAACCATCATTTGGCAACTAGCATAAAATATCTCATAAAATTACAAAAATATGAGTAATCATTCATGACTTATTTACATGAAAACAAAATTACATATCCTTTATATCTAATCCATACACCAACAACCAAAAACACCTACAAACACTTTCATTCTTCAATTTTCTTCATCTAATTGATCTCTTTCAAGTTCTATCTTCAAGTTCTAAGTGTTCTTCATAAATTCTACAAGTTCTAGTTACATAAAATCAAGAATACTTTCAAGTTTGCTAGCTCACTTTCAATTTCGTAAGGTGATCATCCAACCTCAAGAAATATTTGTTTCTTACAGTAGGTTATCATTCTAATACAAGGTAATAATCATATTCAAACTTTGGTTCAATTTCTATAACTATAACAATCTTATTTCAAGTGATGATCTTACTTGAACTTGTTTTCGTGTCATGATTCTGCTTCAAGAACTTCGAGCCATCCAAGGATCCGTTGAAGCTAGATCCATTTTTCTCTTTTCCAGTAGGTTTATCCAAGGAACTTAAGGTAGTAATGATGTTCATAACATCATTCGATTCATACATATAACGCTATCTTATTCGAAGGTTTAAACTTGTAATCACTAGAACATAGTTTAGTTAATTCTAAACTTGTTCGCAAACAAAAGTTAATCCTTCTAACTTAACTTTTAAAATCAACTAAACACATGTTCTATATCTATATGATATGCTAACTTAATGATTTAAAACCTGGAAACACGAAAAACACCGTAAAACCGGATTTACGCCGTCGTAGTAACACCGCGGGCTGTTTTGGGTTAGTTAATTAAAAACTATGATAAACTTTGATTTAAAAGTTGTTATTCTGAGAAAATGATTTTTATTATGAACATGAAACTATATCCAAAAATTATGGTTAAACTCAAAGTGGAAGTATGTTTTCTAAAATGGTCATCTAGACGTCGTTCTTTCGACTGAAATGACTACCTTTACAAAAACGACTTGTAACTTATTTTTCCGACTATAAACCTATACTTTTTCTATTTAGATTCATAAAATAGATTTCAATATGAAACCATAGCAATTTGATTCACTCAAAACGGATTTAAAATGAAGAAGTTATGGGTAAAACAAGATTGGATAATTTTTCTCATTTTAGCTACGTGAAAATTGGTAACAAATCTATTCCAACCATAACTTAATCAACTTGTATTGTATATTATGTAATCTTGAGATACCATAGACATGTATACAATGTTTCGACCTATCATGTCGATACATCTATATATATTTCGGAACAACCATAGACACTCTATATGTGAATGTTGGAGTTAGCTATACAGGGTTAAGGTTGATTCCAAAATATATATAGTTTGAGTTGTGATCAATACTGAGATACGTATACACTGGGTCGTGGATTGATTCAAGATAATATTTATCAATTTATTTCTGTACATCTAACTGTGGACAACTAGTTGTAGGTTACTAACGAGGACAGCTGACTTAATAAACTTAAAACATCAAAATATATTAAAAGTGTTGTAAATATATTTTGAACATACTTTGATATATATGTATATATTGTTATAGGTTCGTGAATCAACCAGTGGCCAAGTCTTACTTCCTGACGAAGTAAAAATCTGTGAAAGTGAGTTATAGTCCCACTTTTAAAATCTAATATTTTTGGGATGAGAATACAAGCAGGTTTTATAAATGATTTACAAAATAGACACAAGTACGTGAAACTACATTCTATGGTTGAATTATCAAAATCGAATATGCCCCTTTTTATTAAGTATGGTAATCTAAGAATTAGGGAACAGACACCCTAATTGACGCGAATCTTAAAGATAGATCTATTGGGCCTAACAAACCCCATCCAAAGTACCGGATGCTTTAGTACTTCGAAATTTATATCATATCCGAAGGGTGTCCCGGAATGATGGGGATATTCTTATATTATGCATCTTGTTAATGTCGGTTACCAGGTGTTCACCATATGAATGATTTTTATCTCTATGTATGGTATGTGTATTGAAATATGAAATCTTGTGGTCTATTATTATTATGATTTGATATATATAGGTTAAACCTATAACTCACCAACATTTTTGTTGAAGTTTTAAGCATGTTTATTCTCAGGTGATTATTAAGAGCTTCCGCTGTCTCATACTAAAATAAGGACGAGATTTGGAGTCCATGCTTGTATGATATTATGTAAAAATTGCATTCAAGAAACTTATTTTGTTGTAACATATTTGTATTGTAAACCATTATGTAATGGTCGTGTGTAAACAGGATATTTTAGATTATCATTATTTGATAATCTACGTAAAGCTTTTTAAACATTTATTGATGAAATAAAGGTTATGGTTTGTTTTAAAAATGAATGCAGTCTTTGAAAAACGTCTCATATAGAGGTCAAAACCTCGCAACGAAATCAATTAATATGGAACGTTTTTAATCAATAAGAACGGGACATTTCAGTTGGTATCCGAGTGTTGGTCTTAGAGAACCAGAATTTTGCATTAGTGTGTCTTATCGAGTTTGTTAGGATGCATTAGTGAGTCTGGACTTCGACCGTGTTTACTTGAAAAATGATTGCTTAACAAATTTTGTTGGAAACTATATATTTTTAACATGTGAATATTATGTGATATATTAATCTCTTAACGCATTTGATATTATGTGATAGATGTCTACCTCTAGAACAAGTCCCATTGACTCACCTAATAATAATGAAGAGTCAAATGTAAATTGAAATGATTCGTGGACTGATTCACAAGTTCCCGAAGAGGAATCGGAAGAAGAGTCGGAACCGGAAGAAGAATCGGAACCGGAAGAAGAATCGGAACCGGATGAAGAAATAGAACCGGTGGGGGAAATAATAAAATGGTTAAGTAAAAGAAAATCCTCAACCAACCGATCAAGGTTAATTATGGTCAATGGTGTTTCCGCCAAGGAAGCAAAATATTGGGAGGATTACCAATTTTCCGATGAATCGGATTCCGACGAGAATTCCGATGATGTTATAGAAATTACCCCAACTGAATTTAAAAAGGCAAAAGAAAATAATAAGGGAAAGGGCATAAAAATAGAGAAATCTAATTCCAACCTCGATGAACTTTATATGTATCGTCAACCCCCGAAGTCCTTAAGTTGTAACAATGACCCGGGAACCTCTAAACCACCAGGTTTTTCTAAACCAATGTGGAAAACGACGGCTCGTATTAGGGGAACATCATATATCCCTAGAAACTTGGCAAAACGAACCAAAACCGAAGAAGAAGAAACAAGCGAGTCGGAATAAGATAGTTGTATTCGTGTGGTGTAATATATGTAATATAGTGTGCTTATGCTTTATGATATATGTAAAAATTGCTTGTATTAATAAGTATTTTTTTTTTATGAATCTAACTCTTGTCTATTTTACAGTATAAAAACACAAAATGGATAGACAACCCAATATTTTAAGAGAGCTACCCGGAGACATGATTGATGAAATCTTGTCTAGAGTCGGTCAGAATTCTTCGACACAACTATTTAAGGCGACATCAGTTTGTAAGACATTCAAAGAACGTTCCAAGAATGCCATTGTTTATAAAAGGCTTTCGTTCGAAAGATGGGGGATATCACATTGGGAAATCCATAAGTTACGATGTGTTTACTTTGACGCATATATTGCGGGGAACCCAAATGCTATTTTACGCAATGGGTTAAGAAATTATTTTGACTCAATATATCCGAATATTGGACTTCGTGATTTAGAAAAAGCGGCTAACATGCAACATAAAGAAGCATGTTATGCTTACGGGTTAGTAATGTTCGCTTCTCACCAAAGTGAGAAAAAGAACATCGGGCTACAGCTATTAAACAAAACGTTCCCACAAGTGACGGAGTCAGTAATTGGGGTAAGAAATGAGGTTTTTAGGTTATTATGAGACTGTTGGTCATTACATAACCCTCGTCCCTTTGACGACATTACAACACGCTGTCTTATCAACGGCCATAACGGTTATGTTCCACAAGACCAAGGATGGGAAGTAGTCCTAGTAAAACTAGAATGCATGACTTGTTTCTGGACGTATGAATTACGTGTCTTTATTGCCTTTGCTGAACGACTTGTGTACTAGCTAGAATTATCTTCACAACTATCTTGTATCAAAGTTATTGTGTGCTATATTTCATGCTTTATGTAAAATAAGCGGTATTGTAAGTTTGTAAAATATTGTATAAAAGTTTGAACGCGAAATATTATTATAATCAGTTTTTCATATAGAATTGTAGTAGTTGAATTGTATATTAGCTACTAAGTATGAACTTAACGGGTAGGTACTACCCGAATTTAAACTTATAAAACGCTAATATGAAGAAAAAGCTTTTATAAATGAGTTCATATTATGCTACGAAATACTATTAACTACTCTTAGTATTCTGTATGATTAACTTGTTCCATTTGACTATTTTGAAGGAAAAGGCACCGACTACTCGACACACCGTGAATATGAATGAAGAGGAATTCCGTACTTTTCTAGCTTCAAACATAGCCGCAGTACATGCTGCGCTACATACCAACAATAACCTTGGATCTAGCAGTACAGGAAATCGTGTAGGATGCACCTACAAAGAATTCACTGCCTGCAAACCTTTGGAATTTGATGGAACCGAAGGACCGATCGGATTGAAACGGTGGACCGAGAAGGTCGAATCGGTGTTTGCCATAAGTAAGTGTACTGAAGAGGACAAAGTGAAGTACGCTACGCATACCTTCACAGGTTCTGCGTTAACATGGTGGAATACCTATCTAGAGCAAGTGGGACAAGATGATGCTTACGCACTACCGTGGTCAGCATTCAAGTACTTGATGAATGAGAAGTACCGTCCCAGAACCGAGGTCAATAAGCTCAAGACAGAACTTAGAGGGTTACGAACCCAAGGATTTGATATTACCACGTACGAAAGACGATTCACAGAATTGTGCCTATTGTGTCCGGGAGCATTCGAAGATGAGGAAGAGAAGATCGACGCGTTTGTGAAAGGATTACCGGAAAGAATCCAAGAAGATATAAGTTCACACGAGCCCGCCTCCATACAACAGGCATGTAGAATGGATCACAAACTAGTGAACCATATTGAGGAAAGAATTAAAGAACAGACGGCTGAAGAGGTCAATGTGAAGCAAGTCAAAAGAAAGTGGGAGGAAAACGGTGATAAGAATCACCAATACAACAACAACAGCAATTACAATAATAATCGCAACAATTATCCCAACAATCGCAACATCAATCGCAACTACAACAAACGGCCCAACAACAACAACAACAACAACAACAACAACAACAACAACAACAGCAACTACAACAATCGTCCCAACAACAATAACAATCGCAACAACAACAACAATCAGAAGCAGCTATGCCAAAGGTGTGAAAAGTATCACTCAGGGTTCTGCACCAAATTTTGCAACAAGTGTAAAAGAAATGGTCATAGCACGGTGAAGTGTGAGGTCTACGGACCAGGGGTTAACAGAACGAAAGGAACAAATGGTGTCGGAATGAGTAATGGCAGAGCAAGTAGTGTCAGAGCAAGTTATGCCAATGTAGTTTGTTATAAATGTGGAAAACCGGGCCACATTATTAGAAATTGCCCGAACCAGGAGAACACGAATGGACAAAGCCGCGGAAGAGTTTTCAATATTAATGCGGCAGAGGCACAGGAAGACCCGGAGCTTGTTACGGGTACGTTTCTTATTGACAATAAATCTGCTTACGTTTTATTTGATTCGGGTGCGGATAGAAGCTATATGAGTAGAGATTTTTGTGCTAAATTAAGTTGTCCATTGACGCCTTTGGATAGTAAATTTTTACTCGAATTATCAAATGGTAAATTAATTTCAGCAGATAATATATGTCGGAATCGAGAAATTAAACTGGTTAATGAAATATTTAAGATTGATTTGATACCAGTAGAGTTAGGGAGTTTTGATGTGATAATCGGTATGAACTGGTTGAAAGAAGTGAAAGCAGAGATCGTTTGTTACAAAAATGCAATTCGCATTATACGAGAAAAAGGAAAACCCTTAATGGTGTACGGAGAAAAGGGCAACACGAAGCTACATCTTATTAGTAATTTGAAGGCACAAAAACTAATAAGAAAAGGTTGCTATGTTGTTCTAGCACACGTCTAGAAAGTACAAACTGAAGAAAATAGCATCAATGATATTCCCATTGCAAAAGAATTTCCCGATGTATTTCCGAAAGAATTACCGGGATTACCCCCACATCGATCCGTTAAATTTCAAATAGATCTTGTACCAGGAGCTGCACAAATAGCTCGTGCTCCTTACAGACTCGCACCCAGCGAGATGAAAGAACTGAAAAGCCAATTACAAGAACTTTTAGAGCGTGGTTTCATTCGACCAAGCACATCACCGTGGGGAGCTCCTGTTTTGTTTGTCAAGAAGAAAGATGGTACATTCAGGTTGTGTATCGACTACCGAGAGTTGAACAAACTTACCATCAAGAACCGCTACCCACTACCGAGAATCGACGACTTATTTGATCAACTACAAGGCTCGTCTGTTTATTCAAAGATTGACTTACGTTTCGGGTATCATCAAATGCGGGTGAAAGAAGATGATATTCCAAAGACTGCTTTCAGAACATGTTACGGTCATTACGAGTTTATGGTCATGCTGTTTGGTCTAACTAATGCACCAGCTGTGTTCATGGACCTTATGAACCGAGTGTGTGGACCATACCTTGACAAGTTTGTCATTTTTTTCATTGATGACATATTTATTTACTCAAAGAATGACCAAGAACACGGTGAACATTTGAGAAAGGTGTTAAAAGTATTGAGAAAGGAAGAATTGTACGCTAAATTTTCAAAGTGTGCATTTTGGTTGGAAGAAGTTCAATTCCTCGGTCACATGGTAAACAAAAAAGGTATTAAGGTGGATCCGGCAAAGATAGAAACTGTTGAAAAGTGGGAAACCCCGAAAACTCCGAAACACATACGCCAGTTTTTAGGACTAGCTGGTTACTACAGAAGGTTCATCCAAGACTTTTCCAGAATAGCAAAACCCTTGACTGCATTAACGCATAAAGGGAAGAAATTTGAATGGAAGGATGAACAAGAGAAAGCGTTTCAGTTATTGAAGAAAAAGCTAACTACGGCACCTATATTGTCATTGCCTGAAGGGAATGATGATTTTGTGATTTATTGTGACGCATCAAAGCAAGGTCTCGGTTGTGTATTAATGCAATGAACGAAGGTGATTGCTTATGCGTCTAGACAATTGAAGATTCACGAGCAAAATTATACGACGCATGATTTGGAATTAGGCGTGATTATTTTTGCATTAAAGACTTGGAGGCACTACTTATATGGGGTCAAAAGTATTATATATACCGACCACAAAAGTCTTCAACACATATTTAATCAAAAACAACTGAATATGAGGCAGCGTAGGTGGATTGAATGATTGAATGATTACGACTTTGAGATTCGTTACCACCCGGGGAAGGCAAATGTGGTAGCCGATGCCTTGAGCAGGAAGGACATAGAACCCATTCGAGTAAAATCTATGAATATAATGATTCATAATAACCTTACTACTCAAATAAAGGAGGCGCAACAAGGAGTTTTAAAAGAGGGAAATTTAAAGGATGAAATACCCAAAGGATCGGAGAAGCATCTTAATATTCGGGAAGACGGAACCCGGTATAGGGCTGAAAGGATTTGGGTACCAAAATTTGGAGATATGAGAGAAATGGTACTTAGAGAAGCTCATAAAACCAGATACTCAATACATCCTGGAACGGGGAAGATGTACACGGATCTCAAGAAACATTTTTGGTGGCCGGGTATGAAAGCCGATGTTGCTAAATACGTAGGAGAATGTTTGACGTGTTCTAAGGTCAAAGCTGAGCATCAGAAACTATCAGGTCTACTTCAACAACCCGAAATCCCGGAATGGAAATGGGAAAACATTACCATGGATTTCATCACTAAATTACCAAGGACTGCAAGTGGTTTTGATACTATTTGGGTAATAGTTGATCGTCTCACCAAATCAGCACACTTCTTGCCAATAAGAGAAGATGACAAGATGGAGAAGTTAGCACGACTGTATTTGAAGGAAGTCGTCTCCAGACATGGAATACCAATCTCTATTATCTCTGATAGGGATGGCAGATTTATTTCAAGATTCTGGCAGACATTACAGCAAGCATTAGGAACTCGTCTAGACATGAGTACTGCCTATCATCCACAAACTGATGGACAGAGCGAAAGGACGATACAAACGCTTGAAGACATGCTACGAGCATGTGTTATTGATTTCGGAAACAGTTGGGATCGACATCTACCGTTAGCAGAATTTTCCTACAACAACAGCTACCATTCAAGCATTGAGATGGCACCGTTTGAAGCACTTTATGGTAGAAAGTGCAGGTCTCCGATTTGTTGGAGTGAAGTGGGGGATAGACAGATTATGGGTCCGGAGATTATACAAGAAACTACCGAGAAGATCATCCAAATTCAACAACGGTTGAAAACCGCCCAAAGTCGACAAAAGAGCTACGCTGACATTAAAAGAAAAGATATAGAATTTGAAATTGGAGAGATGGTCATGCTTAAAGTTGCACCTTGGAAAGGCGTTGTTCGATTTGGTAAACGAGGGAAATTAAATTCAAGGTATATTGGACCATTCAAGATTATTGATCGTGTCGGACCAGTAGCTTACCGACTTGAGTTACCTCAACAACTCGCGGCTGTACATAACACTTTCCACGTCTCGAATTTGAAGAAATGTTTTACTAAAGAAGATCTCACTATTCCGTTAGATGAAATCCAAATCAACGAAAAACTCCAATTCATCGAAGAACCCGTCGAAATAATGGATCGTGAGGTTAAAAGATTTAAGCAAAAAAAGATACCAATTGTTAAGGTTCGATGGAATGCTCGTAGAGGACCCGAGTTCACCTGGGAGCGTGAAGATCAGATGAAGAAAAAATACCCGCATCTATTTCCAGAAGATTCGTCAACACCTTCAACAGCTTAAAATTTCGGGACGAAATTTATTTAACGGGTAGGTACTGTAGTGACCTGAACTTTTCCATGTTTATATATATTAATTGAGATTGATATTTATATGATTAAATGTTTCCAACATGTTAAGCAATCAAACTTGTTAAGACTTGATTAATTGAAATATGTTTCATATAGACAATTGACCACCCAAGTTGACCGGTGATTCACGAACGTTAAAACTTGTAAAAACTATATGATGACATATATATGGATATATATATATAGTTAACATGATACTATGATAAGTAAACATATCATTAAGTATATTAACAATGAACTACATAGGTAAAAACAAGACTACTAACTTAACTATTGTTAAACGAGACATATATATAACGATTATCGTTGTAAAGACATTTAATGTATATATATCATATTAAGAGATATTCATACATGATAATATCATGATAATATAATAATTTAAAATCTCATTTGATACTATAAACATTGGGTTAACAACATTTAACAAGATCGTTAACCTAAATGTTTCAAAACAACACTTACATGTAACGACTAACGATGACTTAACGACTCAGTTAAAATGTATATACATGTAGTGTTTTAATATGTATTTATACACTTTTGAAAGACTTTAATACACTTATCAAAATACTTCTACTTAACAAAAATGCTTACAATTACATCCTCGTTCAGTTTCATCAACAATTCTACTCGTATGCACCCGTATTCGTACTCGTACAATACACAGCTTTTAGATGTATGTACTATTGGTATATACACTCCAATTATCAGATCTTAGCAGCCCATGTGAGTCACCTAACACATTTAGGAACCATCATTTGGCAACTAGCATGAAATATCTCATAAAATTACAAAAATATGAGTAATCATTCATGACTTATTTACATGAAAACAAAATTACATATCCTTTATATCTAATCCATACACCAACAACCAAAAACACCTACAAACACTTTCATTCTTCAATTTTCTTCATCTAATTGATCTCTTTCAAGTTCTATCTTCAAGTTCTAAGTGTTCTTCATAAATTCTACAAGTTCTAGTTACATAAAATCAAGAATACTTTCAAGTTTGCTAGCTCACTTCCAATCTTGTAAGGTGATCATCCAACCTCAAGAAATCTTTGTTTCTTACAGTAGGTTATCATTCTAATACAAGGTAATAATCATATTCAAACTTTGGTTCAATTTCTATAACTATAACAATCTTATTTCAAGTGATGATCTTACTTGAACTTGTTTTCGTGTCATGATTCTGCTTCAAGAACTTCGAGCCATCCAAGGATCCATTGAAGCTAGATCCATTTTTCTCTTTTCCAGTAGGTTTATCCAAGGAACTTAAGGTAGTAATGATGTTCATAACATCATTCGATTCATACATATAAAGCTATCTTATTCGAAGGTCATCTAGACGTCGTTCTAACTTGACTTTTAAAATCAACTAAACATATGTTCTATATCTATATGATATTCTAACTTAATGATTTAAAACCTGGAAACACGAAAAACACCGTAAAACCAGATTTACGCCGTCGTAGTAACACCGCGGGCTGTTTTGGGTTAGTTAATTAAAAACTATGATAAACTTTGATTTAAAAGTTGTTATTCTGAGAAAATGATTTTTATTATGAACATGAAACTATATCCAAAAATTATGGTTAAACTCAAAGTGGAAGTATGTTTTCTAAAATGGTCATCTAGACGTCGTTCTTTCGACTGAAATGACTACCTTTACAAAAATGACTTGTAACTTATTTTTCCGACTATAAACCTATAGTTTTTCTGTTTAGATTCATAAAATAGATTTCAATATTAAACCATAGCAATTTGATTCACTCAAAACGGATTTAAAATGAAGAAGTTATGGGTAAAACAAGATTGGATAATTTTTCTCATTTTAGCTACGTGAAAATTGGTAACAAATCTATTCCAACCATAACTTAATCAACTTGTATTGTATATTATGTAATCTTGAGATACCATAGACACGTATACAATGTTTCGACCTATCATGTCGACACATCTATATATATTTCGGAACAACCATAGACACTCTATATGTGAATGTTGGAGTTAGCTATACAGGGTTAAGGTTGATTCCAAAATATATATAGTTTGAGTTGTGATCAATACTGAGATACGTATACACTGGGTCGTGGATTGATTCAAGATAATATTTATCAATTTATTTCTGTACATCTAACTGTGGACAACTAGTTGTAGGTTACTAACGAGGACAGCTGACTTAATAAACTTAAAACATCAAAATATATTAAAAGTGTTGTAAATATATTTTGAACATACTTTGATATATATGTATATATTGTTATAGGTTCGTGAATCAACCAGTGGCCAAGTCTTACTTCCTGATGAAGTAAAAATCTGTGAAAGTGAGTTATAGTCCCACTTTTAAAATCTAATATTTTTGGGATGAGAATACATGCAGGTTTTATAAATGATTTACAAAATAGACATAAGTACGTGAAACTACATTCTATGGTTGAATTATCAAAATCGAATATGCCCCTTTTTATTAAGTCTGGTAATCTAAGAATTAGGGAACAGACACCCTAATTGACGCGAATCCTAAAGATAGATCTATTGGGCCTAACAAACCCCATCCAAAGTACCGGATGCTTTAGTACTTCGAAATTTATATCATATCCGAAGGGTGTCCCGGAATGATGGGGATATTCTTATATTATGCATCTTGTTAATGTCGGTTACCAGGTGTTCACCATATGAATGATTTTTATCTCTATGTATGGGATGTGTATTGAAATATGAAATCTTGTGGTCTATTATTATTATGATTTGATATATATAGGTTAAACCTATAACTCACCAACATTTTTGTTGACGTTTTAAGCATGTTTATTCTCAGGTGATTATTAAGAGCTTCCGCTGTCGCATACTTAAATAAGGACGAGATTTGGAGTCCATGCTTGTATGATATTATGTAAAAATTGCATTCAAGAAACTTATTTTGTTGTAACATATTTGTATTGTAAACCATTATGTAATGGTCGTGTGTAAACAGGATATTTTAGATTATCATTATTTGATAATCTACGTAAAGCTTTTTAAACCTTTATTGATGAAATAAAGGTTATGGTTTGTTTTAAAAATGAATGCAGTCTTTGAAAAACGTCTCATATAGAGGTCAAAACCTCGCAACGAAATCAATTAATATGGAACGTTTTTAATTAATAAGAACGGGACATTTCATGCAGTGGTAGCAAAATATAGTAGCAGTTATGTGTACTAAGTGGGTTGGTTTGGGATGGCGAATAGGCTGAAATTCAGCAACTATTTCGGTGATGGTTTCATGGTGTGAGTGAGGGAGGCTTATGGCTACTCGACAGTAGTTTTAATAGCTGCAAATTTGTAGAAGCTTGCTCGACAGAAAACTCATAAAAGGAGAAGAAACTAAATAAATAAAGGTGGTTTGATGATAAGTGGTGGTACGTGGTTGTGTGTTGTTAAGGTGGTGATGAAGGTTTGATAATAGTGGTGAAGGTGGTGTAGTTGTAGTGAGTGGTGGTTCTCAGTTGTGTTCAGAGATTGTTCACGGTGATGGTGGCATTTGGTTGTTCTGAACAGAAGCACAGAAGTAAGACTTCAGCAGTGCAGCATCCATATGTGATTGCCTTGATTTGGATTTGAGGTGAACTATGGTTGAGATGGTCATGGACCTCTTGAGGGTTTGTTTCGTTGGACACAGAAAGAAAAGAGAAGAAGTAAAAGCAAGTTTAAATTAATTACTTGTGTTAGTTGTTGAAAGGTCGCACGACACGAAACAATTTTCCTTGTAATTTGTGTTGCTGCCACGCCATGAAAGAAAAGAAACAAGAAAGCAGTTTGATGGTAGTAGTAATAGAAATCGAACAGTTTTATTTGGTGGTTATGTGGTGTTCTTGAATGGTTGAAGTATCTACAATTGATAATTGATAATGATGATGAAACATTCGAATGGCTCCTCCATAATAACGTGAGCAGTTGATTGTTTTAAAGCAAGGAAAACTTGACAGATTGAATCAATCAGATACAGGGATAAAAATTAAAGTAGATATTGATTTATAACCAATTTTGTTTGATAATATGACTAATGGTAATTGTTTATACCCGATGGCAGACAGAAACAAACTGGTAGTACAGTTTGATTGTTAAGTGTAACAGATTTGATCTTTCTTTGATTTCATAAATATAATATATATAACTAATATTAATAATTTGTAAATATAATTATATAAGTAATAATAATAATAATAATAATGAGAGTAATAATAATAATATAATAATTACATGTAACAAATTTAAAATTTATAATCTTTATTGATACTAATACTAATAATAATATTTCATGTAATAATAATATAACAACTATAATTAAACTTGTAATTACATTTAATATATTAATCTTACAATTAATATATATTATATTATATGATAACATTTATTTAATATTTATATATTTTATATATATATAAATACTTATTAATATAAATCATATATATATATATATATATATGTATATATATTTATTTTAATGATAACTTAACTATTTTATTTATTATTTAACCCTTTTAATTCCAATTGATTAATGTGTATTTGATTACTCAAATATTATATATATACTCTTATGTTTATATTTATATATATATTTACATATTTATTTACACACAATCGTTCGTGAATCATCGGACATAGTCGAAGGGTAAATGTTATTCATGTAAACAGTTCAAAAATTCTAAGACTCACATTACAGACTTTGCTTATCGTGTCGAAATCATATAAAGATTAAGTATAAATTTGGTCGGAAATTTTTGGGTCATCACACTATCAAACCTACAGGTTGATAAACAGTTCGATGATTGGTTATCTCCAGCTTGGAAAAAATTGTTTTCCATCAATCGACCGGTGTACAAGAATTTAATGTTAGAGTTCTTCAGCACATACAGGTTCAATGAGCAAATGATGAAAGTGCAGATGGTGAAAACAGGATCGGTAATGAGCTTCAGCTTAGGTGGCAAATTGCACAACCTTGATTTCAAACAATTTGTGGAGGCTATGAACCTTTATAGCAAAGAGGAAGTGGAGGGTGAAGAATTTGAGAAGGGTTTAACTGAAATGCCAACTAATCTTATCCTTAACGACTTTTGGTCAACTTTTGGAAAAGGGGTGTACGACAAGAACGTTTCTTGCACGAAAATCACTAAACCAACTTACAGGATACTGCATCGCCTTATTTCCGAGTCCATATCTCAACATGGTAGTTGCACCAACCACGTTACCCAGAAGGACATGAAATACATGTATTTCATTGTGAATAACAAGCCGTGCAATATTGCAAAGTGTTTGGCTCATTATCTTTACAAAAGCCCTAGAAAGAGTGATAGTAGTGCTGTTTGTGGTGCGGCATATGTGACGGAGTTGGCTATTGGTTTAGGGGCTTATACGGAGGAGCAACTGGCTGGTTTTGAAGTGTTGGCAATGCCTATGCTATTTGATGAGGCGCAATTAAGGAAGTTTTTGATTGTTGAGAAAAATCCACCCTTACGTTTTGTGGATCCTGATTTTGTTGACAAAGTTCAAGAAGATGCTGGTACAAGTGCATTGCATTCCATTGATTGGAAAGCTGATGTACGCTCTTTGAAGAAAGACATAACGTGGGCAAACAGTGCATTGCATTTCTTGATTGAAAAGCTTGGCCACGAATATGAACTTCCTCCGCATTTGGTAGCTCCTGGACAATCGTCTCATCAAAACATGTCAACGGACAATAAAAACTTGTCTTCATCCGATCAATCTCGTAAGTAAGACTGCTGTTTAATCCCTTGTGACATGTGAAACTATGATTTCACTAAAACAATGATCTTTTGAATTTGTAATTAATCTATGTGTACTTTCATTATCTGTTGATCAGACCCTTTATGTTTGTTGGGTGCGTACAATATTAAGCTCGGTTTGTGGTGATGACGTTTTAAACTAGGTTTGTAATATATACAGCGTATATGCTGTTTGACAATTCGCTATTATTGTTTATTTGCAGCTTGAGCAGCTTATATGTTGTGTGACGTTATGTTTAACAGGTTGTTCTTATTATACGATATTACTTTTAATACCTAATTCTGATTCGCTACATGTGATCTGTACTTCAAGTTTGAAATTGGTAATCGATCCAACTAACGATAATGTTGGAGGTTAAATTACACAGGATCCGTTTATTATGTATTGTAAAACTACATAGTTAGAAAATTGTATGATAATTGGGTTTTGGTTGTTTTAGGTTTAGTAGTCGATGCATAAGTAAATTCAACCAAATGACAACTCACTTTGGTACATAACCTTTGGTATTTGTCTCTTGTTGATCATCCGATCCAAAAACATTACAAATTTGGTAGCTATAAATTAAAAATATAAAATTAATCCCATTTCCATACAATGGCAGACCAAGAGTATACGGCTAAATATGTAATTAATTATTTATCTAACAATATTGTACGATATTTTAAATTAAAACAAAATTATACAATAACGGAAACAAAAATTGAACAATAGGCAAGGCCACTCCCTATCGTGACTAACCTAATCATCCTCTTAACTTTCGACATCATAGCCACATTAACACCAATATCCTTTAACTATCTGATAACTAAACACTCCGTAAATTGGCTAAAACAATACTCCTCGAAATATACAATGTACAAGCAATACAGCATAAAGTCCAAACAATAAAAAACGAATGGGACCCACAATTGCTATAGCTAAGATTTATACTTCCGTTAAATTGATGGTGAGTCCGGAGAACTAACGAGTGAAACTAAGCCCATATGGTTCAGTACATGTAACTACGGGTAACTACGGATAACTAGCGGTAATGGAAACATACAGAGTGGTCTATTTAATACCCATCTTCTATTAACACAATAATTTTATTATTATTATTATTATTTATTTATTATTATTATTAATTATTATTATTAATTAGCTTTTTTAATTAATATTATTAATTATTTTTAATATTAATTATTATTATTGGATATTATAGGTTTACGCGCTTCATACAATTTTTTAATATTATAGCCGATCAAAAGATCTTCACCTGCTCTACACTTCCCCATTGATTAACTTGGAAACTGCGAAAAACCTCCGATTGAAGCATCACGAAAACATGTTTTTGTATTCTCTTTATCAACATCTATATTATTACTTTACAATTCTCGATCTGCTTTACATTGGTAACGAACTTTATGAATATAAAAAATCTATTCGATTTTTACTTAGGGCTTATAATCACAACATATTTTATTCTAGACTTTATAATGAACCAATCGATCTCTACTTGAATGGATTTTTTGTTCTTTGTTCGCACACTGATCGATTTTATGTCAGATTGTAGTTCCTTGTTAATATCATACTTTGGATTCACAACCAAACACATGCATGTGTTATGCTATGACATCAATTATGAATTTAACTTCAAATCATATGTTATCTTCACATATTGCATGTCTGTAAATTGTTTCATTATCTGCAAGCAAGATTTTAACAATCGCCTTGCTTAGGGTTTATATGACAAATAATTTTATTCTGAAGTTTGGAGTTAACAACTTCATTTGCATTTTAGTTTCATATCTAACCTTTACAACTATACAATTTTGTATAAAACTGAAGTGTTGAGTAAGTTTTCTGCTTCAATTCAAGATTTCAATGTTGAACGTGTGTGTATAGATGTATGTCTGTATGTATATGAATGTGTATTTATTGTATATTTATAAAATTGTTATGAATCTAGTGTGTGTGTGTGTGTGTCTGTGTAACTGCTACTGCTTTGAACATAAAGACATATTTTTGTTTTTTACAACATCACAAAATTAAATGATCAGATAGATGTTCTGTATCCTTAATGTTATTTTTTCTTTTGAAATCTGGTGTTGATAAATAGAAATTTATGACAAAAATCTTTGAAAATATAAGGGTTTTTCATGTATTATGTATCTAACATTTGTTTGCTTATATGGATAATTTAGTGAAAGAAAAGATGGCTGCCTCTGATGATAGTTCAGATGTAATCATAATCAGCGAGAATGAGTTTGATGCGGCTGTGAATAACCCACAACGAATGCCTGCTAATCAACAAATATTTATTTTCATGAACATACCTAAAGGGAATGTGTGGGTAAGTTACTTCTATTTTCATAAAGAATATATTTGACTCAATATATTTTAACCATTCTTAGATTGCATTCACGAGTGCATCAGACAATGTTATCTATACTTTACATGTTTTTCACATAATATTGATACATTGTTTAACAATTATAATACGAATGTGATTCAGCGTCTACCACATGAGCTAGTGCAACTCCCGGAGTTAAACATCTGGAGAAGGTATGAATGTGCATGTGTTGATGTTGACGACAGAGTTCACTTTTGGGGCTTGTGGCAGGAGGGAAACAAAAAAAAAACCGAATTTGATGGTTTCATCTGGCTGGCTAAAATTTCTGAATTTGAATGGCGATGATCCCGGTGATGAAGTTTGGTTTGTGTTCAAATGCGGGGAGTGCAGGTTCGAGGTTATGTGGGATGACGTTCATAACTTTGATTAGTCTGTTTGTGAATGGTTTAGATTCTGCAATTTTCAGTTTGTATAGGCAGAATGTGTGAATATTGGTTAAACAAAGATAATTTGATGTATGTATGTGTGTTGGTGGGATCTTTTGAACATGAAGCTTGATGTTAACAAACAGTTGTAAATATTTGATAATTATGTATGATGTTTATGGTAGGTTTAATTTATAACCTAAACTGTGTGTAATTGTTAGATACTAAATCTAAATATATACCAATTATGGTAAATTTTCAAACGTACAATACTTTGCCGAATGTAACATATATAGAATATCCGTCAATAACTCATAGCCGCGTAGCGCAAACCCCTTAATCTTGTTTATAACATGAAGCATAATTGAAATGTCCCGTTCTTATTGATTAAAAACGTTCCATATTAATTGATTTCGTTGCAAGGTTTTGACCTCTATATGAGACGTTTTTCAAAGACTGCATTCATTTTTAAAACAAACCATAACCTTTATTTCATAAATAAAGGTTTAAAAAGCTTTACATAGATTATCAAATAATGATAATCTAAAATATCCTGTTTACACACGACCATTACATAATGGTTTACAATACAAATATGTTACATCGAAATCAGTTTCTTGAATGCAGTTTTTACACAATATCATACAAACATGGACTTCAAATCTTGTCCTTATTTTAGTATGCAACAGCGGAAGCTCTTAGTATTCACCTGAGAATAAACATGCTTTAAACGTCAACAAAAATGTTGGTGAGTTATAGGTTTAACCTATATATATCAAATCGTAACAATAGACCACAAGATTTCATATTTCAATACACATCCCATACATAGAGATAAAAATCATTCATATGGTGAACACCTGGTAACCGACATTAACAAGATGCATATATAAGAATATCCCCATCATTCCGGGACACCTTTCGGATATGATGTAAATTTCGAAGTACTAAAGCATCCGGTACTTTGGATGGGGTTTGTTAGGCCCAATAGATCTATCTTTAGGATTCGCGTCAATTAGGGTGTCTGTTCCCTAATTCTTAGATTACCAGACTTAATAAAAAGGGGCATATTCGATTTCGATAATTCAACCATAGAATGTAGTTTCACGTACTTGTGTCTATTTTGTAAATCATTTATAAAACATGCATGTATTCTCATCCCAAAAATATTAGATTTTAAAAGTGGGACTATAACTCACTTTCACAGATTTTTACTTCGTCGGGAAGTAAGACTTGGCCACTGGTTGATTCACGAACCTATAACAATATATACATATATATCAAAGTATGTTCAAAATATATTTACAACACTTTTAATATATTTTGATGTTTTAAGTTTATTAAGTCAGCTGTCCTCGTTAGTAACCTACAACTAGTTGTCCACAGTTAGATGTACAGAAATAAATCGATAAATATTATCTTGAATCAATCCACGACCCAGTGTATACGTATCTCAGTAATGATCACAACTCAAACTATATATATTTTGGAATCAACCTCAACCCTGTATAGCTAACTCCAACATTCACATATAGAGTGTCTATGGTTGTTCCGAAATATATATAGATGTGTCGACATGATAGGTCAAAACATTGTATACGTGTCTATGGTATCTCAAGATTACATAATATACAATACAAGTTGATTAAGTTATGGTTGGAATAGATTTGTTACCAATTTTCACGTAGCTAAAATGAGAAAAATTATCCAATCTTGTTTTACCCATAACTTCTTCATTTTAAATCCGTTTTGAGTGAATCAAATTGCTATGGTTTCATATTGAACTCTATTTTATAAATCTAAACAGAAAAAGTATAGGTTTATAGTCAGAAAAATAAGTTACAAGTCGTTTTTGTAAAGGTAGTCATTTCAGTCGAAAGAACGACGTCTAGATGACCATTTTAGAAAACATACTTCCACTTTGAGTTTAACCATAATTTTTGGTTATAGTTTCATGTTCATAATAAAAATTATTTTCCCAGAATAACAACTTTTAAATCAAAGTTTATCATAGTTTTTAATTAACTAACCCAAAACAGCCTGCGGTGTTACTACGACGGCGTAAATCCGGTTTTACGGTGTTTTTCGTGTTTTCAGGTTTTAAATCATTAAGTTAGCATATCATATAGATATAGAACATGTGTTTAGTTGATTTTAAAAGTCAAGTTAGAAGGATTAACTTTTATTTGCGAACAAGTTTAGAATTAACTAAACTATGTTCTAGTGATTACAAGTTTAAACCTTCGAATAAGATAGCTTTATATGTATGAATCGAATGATGTTATGAACATCATTAATACCTTAAGTTCCTTGGATAAACCTACTGGAAATGAGAAAAATAGATCTAGCTTCAAAGGATCCTTGGATGGCTTGAAAGTTCTTGAAGCAGAATCATGACACGAAAACAATTTCAAGTAAGATTTCCACTCGAAATAAGATTGTTATAGTTATAGAAATTGAATTAAAGTTTGAATATGATTATTACCTTGTATTAGAAAGATAACCTACTGTAAGTAACAAAGGTTTCTTGATCTTGGATGATTACTTCGAATGGATTTAGAAAACTAGGAAGTAAACTTGCAATCTTGGAAGTATTCTTGATTTTATGAAACTAGAACTTTTGGAATTTATGAAGAACACTTAGAACTTGAAGATAGAACTTGAGAGAGATCAATTAGATGAAGAAAATTGAAGAATAAAAGTGTTTGTAGGTGTTTTTGGTCGTTGGTGTATGGATTAGATATAAAGGATATGTAATTTTGTTTTCATGTAAATAAGTCATGAATGATTACTCATATTTTTGTAATTTTATGAGATATTTCATGCTAGTTGCCAAATGATGGTTCCCACATGTGTTAGGTGACTCACATGGGCTGCTAAGAGCTGATCATTGGAGTGTATATACCAATAGTACATACATCTAAAAGCTGTGTATTGTACGAGTACGAATACGGGTGCATACGAGTAGAATTGTTGATGAAACTGAACGAGGATGTAATTGTAAGCATTTTTGTTAAGTAGAAGTATTTTGATAAGTGTCTTGAAGTCTTTCAAAAGTGTATGAATACATATTAAAACACTACATGTATATACATTTTAACTGAGTCGTTAAGTCATCGTTAGTCGTTACATGTAAATGTTGTTTTGAAACCTTTAGGTTAACGATCTTGTTGAATGTTGTTAACCCATTGTTTATTATAACAAATGAGATGTTAAATTGTTATATTATCATGATATTATGATATATAATATATCTTAGTATGATGTATATACAGTTAAATGTCGTTACAACGATAATCGTTACATATATGTCTCGTTTCGAAATCATTAAGTTAGTAGTCTTATTTTTACATATGTATTTCATTGTTAATACACTTAATAATATATTTACTTATCATTTAACATAATTAACCAAGTGTATCAATATCTTAATATGATTCATATGTACCTAGTAAGACGTTGTTATAACGATAATCGTTATATATATCGTTTTCGAGTTTCTTAAATTAATAGTCTCATTTTTATGTATATAACTCATTGTTAAAATACCTAATGAGATACATACTTATAATAAAATCATGTTAACTATATATATAACCATATATATGTCATCGTATAGTTTTTATAAATTTTAACGTTCGTGAATCACCGGTCAACTTGGGTGGTCAATTGTCTATATGAAACCTATTTCAATTAATCAAGTCTTAACAAGTTTGATTGCTTAACATGTTGGAAACACTTAATCATATAAATAACAATTTCATTTAATATATATATAAACATGGAAAAGTTAGGGTCACTACAGTACCTACCCGTTAAATAAATTTCGTCCCGAAATTTTAAGCAGTTGGAGGTGTTGACGTATCTTCTGTAAATAAATGCGGGTATTTCTTCTTCATCTGATCTTCACGCTCCCAGGTGAACTCGGGTCCTCTAATTGCATTCCATCGAACCTTAACAATCGGTATCTTGTTTTGTTTAAGTCTCTTAACCTCACGATCCATTATTTCGACGGGTTCTTCAATGAATTGAAGTTTTTCATTGATTTGGATTTCGTCCAACGGAATAGTGAGAACTTCTTTAGCAAAACATTTCTTCAAATTTGAGGCGTGGAAAGTGTTATGTACAGCCGCGAGTTGTTGAGGTAGCTCCAGTTGGTAAGCTACTGGTCTGACACGATCTATAATCTTGAATGGTCCAATGTACCTTGGATTTAGTTTCCCCCGTTTACCAAATTGAACAACGCCTTTCCAAGGTGAAACCTTAAGCATGACCATTTCTCCAATTTCAAACTCTATATCTTTTCTTTTACTGTCCGCGTAGCTCTTTTGTCGACTCTGGGCGGTTTTCAATCTTTGTTGAATTTGGATGATTTTCTCGGTAGTTTCTTGTATTATCTCCGGACCCGTAATCTGTCTATCCCCCACTTCACTCCAACAAATCAGAGACCTGCACTCTGTACCATAAAGTGCTTCAAAAGTCGCCATCTCAATGCTTGAATGGTAGCTGTTGTTGTAGGAAAATTCTGCTAACGGTAGATGTCGATCCCAACTGTTTCCGAAATCAATAACACAAGCTCGTAGCATGTCTTCAAGTGTTTGTATCGTCCTTTCGCTCTGCCCATCAGTTTGTGGATGATAGGCAATACTCATGTCTATACGAGTTCCCAATGCTTGCTGTAATGTCTGCCAGAATCTTGAAATAAATCTGCCATCCCTATCAGAGATAATAGAGATTGGTATTCCATGTCTGGAGATGACTTCCTTCAAATATAGGCGTGCAAACTTCTCCATCTTGTCATCTTCTCTTATTGGCAGGAAGTGTGCTGACTTGGTGAGACGATCAACTATTACCCAAATAGTATCATAACCACTTGCCGTCCTTGGTAATTTAGTAATGAAATCCATGGTAATGTTTTCTCATTTCCATTCCGGGATTTCAGGTTGTTGTAGTAGACCTGATGGTTTCTGATGTTCAGCTTTGACCTTAGAACACGTCAAACATTCTCCTACATATTTAGCAATATCAGCTTTCATACCTGGCCACTTAAAATGTTTCTTAAGATCCTTGTACATCTTCTCCGTTCCAGGATGTATTGAGTATCTGGTTTAATGAGCTTCTCTAAGTACCATTTCTCTCATATCTTCAAATTTTGGTACCCAAATTCTTTTAGCCCTATACCGGGTTCCGTCTTCCCGAATATTAAGATGCTTCTCCGATCCTTTGGGTATTTCATCCTTCAAATTTCCCTCTTTTAAAACTCCTTGTTGCGCCTCCTTTATTTGAGTAGTAAGGTTAGTGTGAATCATTATATTCATAGATTTTACTCGAATGGGTTCTCTGTCCTTTCTGCTCAAGGCGTCGGCTACCACATTTGCCTTCCCCGGGTGGTAACGAATCTCAAAGTCGTAATCATTCAACAATTCAATCCACCTACGCTGCCTCATATTCAGTTGTTTCGGATTCAATATGTGTTGAAGACTTTTGTGGTCGGTATATATAATACTTTTGACCCCATATAAGTAGTGCCTCGAAGTCTTTAATACAAAAACAACCGCGCCTAATTCCAAATCATGCGTCGTATAATTTTGCTCGTGAATCTTCAATTGTCTAGACGCATAAGCAATCACCTTCGTCCGTTGCATTAATACACAACCGAGACCTTGCTTTGATGCGTCACAATAAATCACAAAATCATCATTCCCTTCAGGCAATGACAATATTGGTGCTGTAGTTAGCTTTTTCTTCAATAATTGAAATGCCTTCTCTTGTTCATCCTTCCATTCAAATTTCTTCCCTTTATGCGTTAATGCAGTCAAGGGTTTTGCTATTTTGGAGAAATCTTGGATGAATCTTCTGTAGTAACCAGCCAATCCTAAAAATTGACGTATATGCTTCGGAGTTTTTGGGGTTTCCCACTTTTCAACGGTTTCGATCTTTGCCGGGTCCACCTGGATACCTTCTTTGTTCACTATGAGACCGAGGAATTGAACTTCTTCCTACCAAAATGCACACTTTGAAAACTTAGCGTACAGTTTTCTTTCCTCAATACTTCTAGCACTTTTCTCAAATGTTCTTCGTGCTCTTGATCATTCTTTGAGTAAATAAGTATGTCATCGATGAAAACAATGACAAACTTGTCAAGATATGGCCCACACACTCGGTTCATAAGGTCCATGAACACAGCTGGTGCGTTAGTCAATCCAAACGGCATAACCATAAACTCGTAATGACCATAACGCGTCCTAAAAGCAGTTTTTGGAATATCATCCTCCTTTACTCGCATTTGATGATATCCAGAACGTAAATCGATCTTCGAATAAACTGACGAGCCTTGTAGTTGATCAAATAAGTCGTCAATTCTCGGCAGTGGATAACGGTTTTTGATGGTACGTTTGTTCAACTCTCTGTAGTCAATACACAACCTAAATGTACCATCGTTCTTCTTGACAAACAAAACAGGAGCTCCCCATGGTGATGTGCTTGGTCGAATGAAACCACATTCTAATAGTTCTTGCAGTTGGCTTTGCAGTTCTTTCATCTCGCTGGGTGCGAGTCTATAAGGAGCATGAGCTATTGGTGCAGCTCCTGGTACAAGATCTATTTGAAATTTAACAGATCGATGTGGAGGTAGTCCCGGTAATTCTTTCGGAAATACATCAGAAAATTCTTTTGCGACGGGAACATCATTGATGCTCTTTTCTTCAGTTTGTACTTTCTCGACGTGTGCTAGAACAGCATAGCAACCTTTTCTTATTAGTTTTTGTGCCTTCAAATTACTAATAAGATGTAGCTTCATGTTGCCCTTTTCTCCGTACACCATTAAGGGTTCTCCTTCTTCTCGTACAATGCGAATTGCATTTTTATAACATACGATCTCTGCTTTCACCTTCTTCAGCCAGTCCATGCCAACTATTACATCAAAACTCCCTAACTCTACTGGTATCAAATCAATCTTAAATATTTCGCTACCCAGTTTAATTTCTCGATTCCGGCATATATTATCTGCTGAAATTAATTTACCGTTTGCTATTTCGAGTAAAAATTTACTATCCAACGGCGTCAATGGACAACTTAATTTAGCACAAAAATCTCTACTCATATAGCTTCTATCCGCACCCGAATCAAATAAAACGTAAGCAGATTTATTGTCAATAAGAAACGTACCCGTAACAAGCTCTGGGTCTTCCTGTGCCTCTGCCGCATTAATATTGAAAACTATTCCGCGGCCTTGTCCATTCATGTTCTCCTGGTTCGGGCAATTTCTAATAATGTGGCCCGGTTTTCCACATTTATAACAAACTACATTGGCATAACTTGCTCCGACACTACTTGCTCAGCCACTACTCGTTCCGACACCATTTGTTCCTTTCGTTCTGTTAACCCCTGGTCCGTAGACCTCACACTTCGCTGCGCTATGACCATTTCTTTTACACTTGTTGCAAAATTTGGTGCAGAACCCCGAGTGATACTTTTCACACCTTTGGCATAGCTGCTTCTGATTGTTGTTGTTGTTGTTGTTGCGGTTGTTATTGTTGTTGGGATGATTGTTGTAGTTGCTGCTGTTGTTATTGTTGTTGTTGTTGTTGTTGTTGTTAGGTCGTTTGTTGTAGTTGCGATTGATGTTGCGATTGTTGGGATAATTGTTGCGATTATTATTGTAATTGCTGTTGTTGTTGTATTGGTGATTCTTATCACCATTTTCCTCCCACTTTCTTTTGACTTGCTTCACATTGGCCTCTTCAGCCGTCTGTTCTTTAATTCTTTCCTCAATCTGGTTCACTAGTTTGTGAGCCATTCTACTTGCCTGTTGTATGGAGGCGGGCTTGTGTGAACTTATATCTTCTTGGATTCTTTCCGGTAATCCTTTCACAAACGCGTCGATCTTCTCTTCCTCATCTTCGAACGCTCCCGGACACAATAGACACAATTCCGTGAATCGTCTTTCGTACGTGGTAATATCAAATCCTTGGGTTCGTAACCCTCTAAGTTCTGTCTTGAGCTTATTGACCTCGGTTCTGGGACGGTACTTCTCGTTCATCAATTGCTTGAATGCTGACCACGGTAGTGCGTACGCATCATCTTGTCCCACTTGCTCTAGATAGGTATTAAACCATGTTAACGCAGAACCTGTGAAGGTATGCGTAGCGTACTTCACTTTTTCCTCTTCAGTACACTTACTTATGGCAAACACCGATTCGACCTTCTCGGTCCACCGTTTCAATCCGATCGGTCCTTCGGTTCCATCAAATTCCAAAGGTTTGCAGGCAGTGAATTCATTGTAGGTGCATCCTACACGATTTCCTGTACTGCTAGATCCAAGGTTATTGTTGGTATGTAGCGCAGCCTGTACTGCGACTATGTTTGAAGCTAGAAAAGTACGGAATTCCTCTTCATTCATATTCACGGTGTGTCGAGTAGTCGGTGCCATTTCCTTCAAAATATTCAAATGAACAAGTTAATCATACAGAATATTAAGAGTAGTTAATAGTATTTCGCAGCATAATATGAACTCATTTATAAAAGCTTTTTCTTCATATTAGCGTTTTATAAGTTTAAATTCGGGTAGTACCTACCCGTTAAGTTCATACTTAGTAGCTAATATACAATTCAACTACTACAATTCTATATGAAAAACTGATTATAATAATATTTCGCGTTCAAACTTTTATACAATATTTTACAAACTTACAATACCGCTTATTTTACATAAAGCATGAAATATAGCACACAATAACTTTGATACAAGATAGTTGTGAAGATAATTCTAGCTAGTACACAAGTCGTTCAGCAAAGGCAATACAGTCACGTAATTCATATGTCCAGAAACAAGTCATGCATTCTGGTTTTACTAGGACTACTTCCCATCCTTGGTCTTGTGGAACATAACCGTTATGGCCGTTGATAAGACAGCGTGTTGTAACGTCGTCAAAGGGACGAGGGTTACGTAATGACCAACAGTCTCGTAATAACCTAAAAACCTCATTTCTTACCCCAATTACCGACTCCGTCACTTGTGGGAACGTTTTGTTTAATAGTTGTAGCCCGATGTTCTTTTTCTCACTTTGGTGAGAAGCGAACATTACTAACCCGTAAGCATAGCATGCTTCTTTATGTTGCATGTTAGCCACTTTTTCTAAATCATGAAGTCCTATATTCGGATACATTGGGTCAAAATAATTTCTTAACTCGTTGCGTAAAATAGCATTTGGGTTCCCCGCAATATATGCATCATAGTAAACACATCGTAACTTATGGGTTTCCCAATGTGATATCCCCCATCTTTCAAACGAAAGTCTCTTATAAACCAAGACATTCTTGGAACGTTCTTCGAATGTCTTACAAACTGATTTCGCCGTAAATAGTTGTGCCGAAGAATTCTGACCGACTCTAGACAAGATTTCATCAATCATGTCTCCGGGTAGGTCTCTTAAAATATTGGGTTGTCTATCCATTTTGTGTTTTTATACTGTAAAATAGACAAGAGTTAGATTCATAAAAAAAAAATACTTATTAATACAAGCAATTTTTACATATATCATAAAGCATAAGCACGCTATATTACATATATTACACCACACGAATACAACTATCTTATTCCGACTCGCTCGTTTCTTCTTCTTCGGTTTTGGTTCTTTTTGCCAAGTTTCTAGGGATATATGATGTTCCCCTAATACGAGCTGTCGTTTTCCACAACGGTTTAGAAAAACCTGGTGGTTTAGAGGTTCCCGGGTCATTGTTACAACTTAAGGGCTACGGGGGTTGACGATACATATAAAGTTCATCGGGGTTGGAATTAGATTTCTCTATTTTTATACCCTTTCCCTTATTATTTTCTTTTGCCTTTTTAAATTCAGTTGGAGTAATTTCTATAACATCATCGGAATTCTCATCGGAATCCGATTCATCGAAGAATTGGTAATCCTCCCAATATTTTGCTTCCTTGGCGGAAACACCATTGACCATAATTAACCTTGGTCAGTTGGTTGAGGATTTTCTTTTACTTAACCGTTTTATTATTTCCCCCACCCGTTCTATTTCCTCCTCCGGTTCCTCCTCTTCCGGTTCTGATTCTTCTTCCGGTTCTGATTCTTCTTCCTCTTCTTCTTTGGGAACTTGTGAATCAGTCCAATATATATTCGACTCTTCGTTATTATTAGGTGAGTCAATGGGTTTGTGCTAGAGGTAGACATCTATCACACAATATCAAACATGTTAAGAGATTAATATATCACATAATATATACATGTTAATAATATATAGTTTCCAACAAAAATGTTAAGCAATCATTTTTAAAGAAGACACGGTCGAAGTCCAGACTCACTAATGCATCCTAACAAACTCGATAAGACACACTAATGCAAATTTTCTGGTTCTCTAAGACCAACGCTCGGATACCAACTGAAATGTCCCGTTCTTATTGATTAAAAACGTTCCATATTAATTGATTTCGTTGCGAGGTTTTGACCTCTATATGAGATGTTTTTCAAAGACTGCATTCATTTTTAAAACAAACCATAACCTTTATTTCATAAATAAAGGTTTAAAAAGCTTTACGTAGATTATCAAATAATGATAATCTAAAATATCCTGTTTACACACGACCATTACATAATAGTTTACAATACAAATATGTTACATCGAAATCAGTTTCTTGAATGCAGTTTTTACACAATATCATACAAACATGGACTTCAAATCTTGTCCTTATTTTAGTATGCAACAACGGAAGCTCTTAGTATTCACCTGAGAATAAACATGCTTTAAACGTCAACAAAAATGTTGGTGAGTTATAGGTTTAACCTATATATATCAAATCGTAACAATAGACCACAAGATTTCATATTTCAATACACATCCCATACATAGAGATAAAAATCATTCATATGGTGAACACCTGATAACCGACATTAACAAGATGCATATATAAGAATATCCCCATCATTCTGGGACACCCTTCGGATATGATATAAATTTCGAAGTACTAAAGCATCCGGTACTTTGGATGGGGTTTGTTAGGCCCAATAGATCTATCTTTAGGATTCGCGTCAATTAGGGTGTCTGTTCCCTAATTCTTAGATTACCAGACTTAATAAAAAGGGGCATATTCGATTACGATAATTCAACCATAGAATGTAGTTTCACGTACTTGTGTCTATTTTGTAAATCATTTATAAAACCTGCATGTATTCTCATCCCCAAAATATTAGATTTTAAAAGTGGGACTATAACTCACTTTCACAGATTTTTACTTCGTCGGGAAGTAAGACTTGGCCACTGGTTGATTCACGAACCTATAACAATATATACATATATATCAAAGTATGTTCAAAATATATTTACAACACTTTTAATATATTTTGATGTTTTAAGTTTATTAAGTCAGCTGTCCTCGTTAGTAACCTACAACTAGTTGTCCACAGTTAGATGTACAGAAATAAATCGATAAATATTATCTTGAATTAATCCACGACCCAGTGTATACGTATCTCAGTATTGATCACAACTCAAACTATATATATTTTGAATTAAAGTTTGAATATGATTATTACCTTGTATTAGAAAGATAACCTACTATAAGTAACAAAGGTTTCTTGATCTTGGATGATTACTTAGAATGGATTTAGAAAACTTGGAAGTAAACTTGCAATCTTGGAAGTATTCTTGATTTTATGAAACTAGAACTTTTGGAATTTATGAAGAACACTTAGAACTTGAAGATAGAACTTGAGAGAGATCAATTAGATGAAGAAAATTGAAGAATGAAAGTGTTTGTAGGTGTTTTTGGTCGTTGGTGTATGGATTAGATATAAAGGATATGTAATTTTGTTTTCATGTAAATAAGTCATGAATGATTACTCATATTTTTGTAATTTTATGAGATATTTCATGCTAGTTGCCAAATGATGGTTCCCACATGTGTTAGGTGACTCACATGGGCTGCTAAGAGCTGATCATTGGAGTGTATATACCAATAGTGCATACATCTAAAAGCTATGTATTGTACGAGTACGAATACGGTGCATACGAGTAGAATTGTTGATGAAACTGAACGAGGATGTAATTGTAAGCATTTTTGTTAAGTAGAAGTATTTTGATAAGTGTCTTGAAGTCTTTCAAAAGTGTATGAATACATATTAAAACACTACATATATATACATTTTAACTGAGTCGTTAAGTCATCGTTAGTCGTTACATGTAAATGTTGTTTTGAAACCTTTAGGTTAACGATCTTGTTGAATGTTGTTAACCCATTGTTTATTATAACAAATGAGATGTTAAATTGTTATATTATCATGATATTATGATATATAATATATCTTAGTATGATATATATACAGTTAAATGTCGTTACAACGATAATCGTTACATATATGTCTCGTTTCGAAATCATTAAGTTAGTAGTCTTATTTTTACATATGTATTTCATTGTTAATACACTTAATAATATATTTACTTATCATTTAACATAATTAACCAAGTGTATCAATATCTTAATATGATTCATATGTACCTAGTAAGACGTTGTTATAACGATAATCGTTATATATATCGTTTTCGAGTTTCTTAAATTAATAGTCTCATTTTTATGTATATAACTCATTGTTAAAATTCCTAATGAGATACATACTTATAATAAAATCATGTTAACTATATATATAACCATATATATATCATCGTATAGTTTTTACAAGTTTTAACGTTCGTGAATCACCGGTCAACTTGGGTGGTCAATTGTCTATATGAAACCTATTTTAATTAATCAAGTCTTAACAAGTTTGATTGCTTAACATGTTGGAAACACTTAATCATGTAAATAACAATTTCATTTAATATATATATAAACATGGAAAAGTTCGGGTCACTACAATAATGGTCTAGTTAACAAAAAAAAAAAAAAAACATGAAACATAATGTTATGTTGAGTACCAATGGGCCAATCAATGGAACACTTATGGTTATATTTCTAAAATAATAATAATATATAATATATATATATATAATAATTTGGTAATCGTATCGTAATATTATAACTTTTGGTATGATTTCCCTATTTAAGGCGCATCAACTGCCATTACGTATCCTATATAACCAACGCATTGTGCATCGGCGATGACATTCACAACGCTAATAATTCAACTACCTACAACTCAAACACACCACAATCAACCATCATTTTTCATAATGGAATTACGTTGTGTTTGTGGAAAACTATGCATTATTCGAACATCTTGGACGCAAGCAAACCCTGGGCGAAGGTTCTACTGCTGCCCTAGTAATGTAAGTTTCCAGATTCTCTATTTTGTTTTAATTTTTTAACCTAATTCGTTAACTTTATGCCTTTCTAAATTAATAAAATATTCGATAATTTTTATTATCTAATCAGGATTCAAACGATTGTGGATTTATTGGATGGGTGGATCCACCCATGTGTAACAGAGTAGGTGAGATAATTCCTGGATTGCACCGAAACAATTACAAGCTGGAAGAAAGTATCAAAGAAAAGGATGCTGAATTGCTAATGTTGAAGAAGATTTTCGTTATTAGCTGGATTGCTTTTATTTGTTATTTTTTGTTTCATTAGATGATCCTTTATTTATTCTGGCCTTTCTTGCAAGTTGTCTATGTTTTTGTTTGTTACTTTTGAAGTTGGATCGTTTTGAATTCTATTGAATTATAAGTTCATTCAACAATTGTGTTATTTACTCTGACTGCAATTTTTTGGCCGTTTGTGATGGTGTATGATTGTCGCAATATCTCGTCTATACAAGTGACCAATAAAGTGACTAATGGTATATGCTTCTAAAAACAACTAACCAATTAAATGAATACACAAGTTTGACATTATGTTGAATCCTCTCGTCGGTGTAACTACGATAAAGTAAATAAGCAGTTTAAGCTGCACTGGTTATTTTAACAAAAGTTTGACACTTGTTTATGTAACAGTACTGTATTTTTACACTAGTTGTAATCAAGCAACACAGGCTTGAATCAACTGACTTATAACCCGATGTATTGGTTAGAAGGACCCTTTATTAAACCGTCATATTTTCTGTACACTTGGCTAAAAATGAAAACTATAATTTTTATGACTAAAATAAAGGGTCCTAATAATAAAATTTATTAACGGCCATGATAACCTAATTAAATCATTAAAAGGACCCTTTATTAAACCATTCTATTTTTTGTACACTTGGCTAAAAATGAAAGCTATAAATTTTACGACTAAGGTAAAGGGTCCAATTAATAAAGTTAATTAATGGCCATGATAACCTAATTATATCATTAAAAGAACCCTTTATTAAACCATCCTATTTTTGTACACTATGCTAAAAATTAAAGCTATAAATTTTACGACTAAGGTAAAGGGTCCTATTAATAAAGTTAATTAATGACCATGATAACCTAATTATATCATTAAAAGGACCCCATTATCAAACTGTCCTATTGATATATTGAATTCACAGCCATGATAATTGGATGATATGAGTTATAGGCCCATTACATTAAAACGTCATATTAATTCGATTTGTAAGTACAGTTTGTTAATAACGCAAGTTATAATTGTGCGACCAAATTTAAGGGTCCTGATATTACAGTCAATTAATGGTCAGGACAACGTAATGATATAAATAATAGGACCCATACATCTAACGGTCCTATTATATAAAGAATTCATGGTCATGATAATACATTTATATGAGTTATAGGACCCTTTTTTTAAACCGTCCTATCAATTCCAATTCTTAGGACCCTTGGTTAAAATTTACAATTAAACTAGCGTGAATAATGGCGATGAAGATATGATGATTCGTTATTTTTTAGGCTATCTGACGAAGGGTACTATCAGGTGGTGTTTAGTACCCTTTTTTTGGGGGTCCCAGAAAAAGGGTCCCGAAAGGCCATTTTTGTTGTAGTGTGTGAAGATTGATAAGTTTGATGGGAATGATTTTAACTTTTAGAAGATGCGAATTGAAGATGTGCTCTATCAAAAGAAGATTTACCAACCGTTGAAGGGTGTTAAACCGGAAGAGATGACTCAAGGCGAGTGGGAGTTGTTGGATAGGCAAGCCCTAGGAGTTTTTCGACTTTCTCTGGCTAAGAACGTTGCTTACAACATCATGGGTGAAACCACAATGACAGGTGTACTTGCGGCTTTATCTACCATGTATGAAAAGCCATCCGCTTTGAATAAAGTTTTCTTGATTCGACAAATGGTGAATTCTAGGATGATGGAGGGTTCCTCGGCGGCAGATCATGTGAACGAATTTAATTCGATTCTAACTCATTTGAAGTCGGTGAATATTAAATTCAATGATGAGCTTGAGGCGTTGTTTTTGCTATCTTCATTGCCCGATAGTTGGGCCGGTACGGTTACAGCGGTTAGTGGTTCATCCGGAACTACTAAGTTAACTTTTGAAGGAATTCGAGATTTGATTCTTAGCAAAGGTATTCGTAGGAAAGATTCAAATGGAAGTTTAGGTTCGGTTCTAAGTGTGTTAGTCAGGCAAGAGCCAGGTCAAGAAGTTCGTCAAGGAGCAAGAACGTGGTGTGTTGGAATTGTCAACAAGTTGGTCACTATAAGTCAAAGTGCCCGAGTCTTAAATCGTGTGGGAGCGTATCGACTATGGTGATCGAAGATGCGTTGATGTGCCAAAAAGAGGTTCTTGATGAATCTTGGGGTTTAGATTCGGGTGCCTCGTATCATGTTACCCCATACATGAATGAGATGGTGAACTTCAAGGAATACTCCGGTAAGGTTCAAGTTGCAAATGAGAGTACACTTGATATTGTGGGTATTGGTGATCTCATGGTTAGACACTTGAATTATGCTTGGATCTTGAGGAATGTACGGTTCGTTCCAAAGCTCAAGATTCGGTTGATTTCGGTTGGGCAATAGGATGACGATAATTGTCATGTCCTATTTGGAGATCAAAAGTGGGTAGTGTTTAAGGGAGATTATGTGGTTGCTCGCGGGTTTTAAAGGGAACCATGTATATGGTTGAAGTTCCTAAAGAGGAATGGCTAGGTGATTTTGTGGATGCCAAAAGTCCTAGCGTGCTAATGCTTTCCGGAATTGTTGAGGAATCTTGTTTGAGTGGGAGCTCAAAGGAAGTTGAAGCTAGTGAAAATTTGGGTCGAATTGGGTACATTAGAGCTTTCATAACTTCGGGTAGATCTTCTCCAATGGCAACTTTGTTGTGGTCGACCGAGGAAGATGAACAAGATGTTTTCTTAAGAGTCATGGTTGATGATACATTCGTACAGTGGGAGTTGGCTCGAGATGGAAAATTGGGTTTGTCAAAAGACGTGCGCACGTATGTGGTCGGTGTTCTAATAGTGAAAGCAAATTCGGTTATGTGGAAGATCAAGGGTGTGATTGTGTTCTCACATGGTTTCCTGGATGGTGTTATCCACATGTTTGATCTACTGATGGGTTTATTCTTTTTTGGAAAGTTGAATCGGGTGGATGATATTGTGTACGGGTGGATCACTTGGGCGATGGGGTTAATTGGGTCGGGTCGGAATCAAACGACCCGTTATCTCCTAAACTAAGGAGGTAGGTGCCATAGCCAAAGAGTTTTTCTTGTTTCCCAAGCTAGTAACATAAAGATCGTATTATAGCTCAGCGGTAATTTTTGGTGTTGAAAGACTTCACTTGTTCGAAGGTTATCGAATGAAGTGCGGCGTGATTCGGGTGAAAATCTAAGGGTATCAAAAGGAGGTATAATTAGCGGGTTAAGTTGTTATTATGGGATAATAAAGTTGATGATGTTAGGTTAAGATGAATGTTGTTTAACGTCTCTTCGAGTGGAAGATTGTTGAAGTGTGAAGCGAGTTAAACAAGGATTTGAAAAAGGAGAAAAAAATTTGTCGCAGCTTTAAGCCACGGCGCAGCTCCTTTAGCCACGACGTGGCTTAACACTTGGATTGAGGTTTGAAAGTGCAATGTTGTTGGGTTCGAAACCACGCCTAAAACCACGGCGCGACTCGTCCAGCCGCGACGCGGCTTAAACCTATTCGGGAGTCTGACGAGGAAAAACGTGTTTTCTTGTTCCCAAAGTTATTTCCTTGTTGAGTTTTGCCTATTTAAGCATCTTATTGTAGCCCATACACGTATCCACAAAAATTATCAATAAAAGAACTCTCTTTGGTGGCCGAGGATTAAAGTAATCATTCGTGATTACATATAACCTCGTTAAATTCTCCTGTCTTTATCGTTTTTGCTAGTTTCTTCATATACATCAATTATTTTCGTTTATTATAAGTGGGTTTGATAACCTCGGGTTATCAAGTCTTGTTAGGGCTCACGTGCTTTATTCCTAACATATATATATATATATATATATATATATATATATATATATATATATAATGGTAGGATTAAGGGGGAACGGGGGGAAGTGGGGGGAAACAAATTTTTTATTTTTTTACGTATATTGAAAAAACTTTGTTCACGTACATTATAGATTGGATGAATATATGGACATTTAATAAAGACATTTTGTGATAAATGTTTTTATTTTGGCAGGAAAATGCTCGAAGAATTAATATATAACAATTATCGTGTTTTCGAGCGTATGTTGAGGTTTTAGACATTAGGGTTTAGATATTAGGGTTTATAGAGTTTAGATACTAGGGTTTAGAAATTTAGGGTTTAGGGTTTAGATTTAGGGTTTAGATTTAGGATTTAGATTGGGTTTTTAACACGAACGGTTTAGGGTTTAGGGACAAAACCCAAAACACTAAACCCTAAACCCTAAACTCTAAATCGGGCTAAATTTTACTTCACAAAACATGAAAAAAACGTTAACATTCTTCAAGATCAATATTATCTTGAATGTTATATTTGTCGATCGTTTTCCCACCTAAATAATAACATTCATCATGAAGTGTCTTTTTTAAATGTTCATATTTTCGTGTGATCTTGATGCCTGAAAAAAAATTCCAAAAAAATGATTTTTTTTGCTTCCCCCCGCTTCCCCCGATTGGTTACTTCCCCATTGATCCTGCCCATATATATATATGGTGTATGGGATAACAAAAGGAATAGTTAACTAAAATGACAAGTCCACATGAAGAGTTTTCAAATTTGCCTAGTTTTTATAGGAAGATATGGATTAGTGGGTAAAGAATCAGTCACCGGTTTGATACTGGAATCGTGTGAACACGTTTTTAATAGAGTATTTCGACCCACTTGGCCACGGGTTACACGAAATCACTATGAGGATAAGACTAGTATGAACACTCTTTATTGACCAAAAAATATGTGTTTCTTGCAATTGTAGATTGTAAAATCTGGAAGTTTTGTGTTGAAAGTGAGTTATAAAATGTCCAAAATCTGGAACCTTTTCTCAATACATGAATCATGTATTTATAATGGGTCAAAAGCTGTCTTTGAAGAGTCACACCTTTTCATATGAACTCACATAATGCTTGGAATGTCACACCCATGTATTTGTGCTTAAACAAGTCTAAATATATGGAAAAACCGTTCATAAATTATTTGGAACAACCCCATACCTTTTGGGGATCAAACACACCTTTTCGGGTCAAATTGACACATTTTCAACGTCCATGTGTTAAGCCACGCCGCGGCCCAAAGACCCGCGCCACGGCTTAACAAAGAACCAAACACCCAAAATAAGCAAAACACTCGATCATCATTTCATCCTTTAGGCCGTGTCGTGGGCCCAGGAGCCGCGCCGCGGCTTAAAGCTACTGCGCACCTGAAGCTGTTTTGCACTATGTGGTTTGGTGCGTTTGGCCTTTCAAGTCATGTTTCACATTTCTTATGTTCCAAACATTATTTCCAAGCTTATTTACATTACCTCAAACCATATTACCCTTTACGAACGTGTACTCCACACTCCCCATATTCGTGTAGTGTTTCAACAGTTTGATCACTTTCAACTTAGCAATCCAATCAACTAAAACGATGTTGGATCATGCTAAAATCACCAACAAATCTCCCCCCATTTTAGTATGATCCTTGATTACTAAAATACTGACAAACATAAAACTAATGCATAAGTGTAAATCAGGGTGCTCTAATAGTTTGAACCCTTCAATTCATTTAAAAACTTGATGATAACATACACACTAGTTTCTTACTTTCTACAATTAACCCGATACTATTATAAGCCATGTGTCCAATCCTCTCATGAACATATCAAAAGCTAAGTCCAAGCTTACTTGAGGAGGCTTAACCTCATGTTCACATAGGTAGTTTATTTTAATCTTGCTCCTGCGATGCAATTTTTCAAGATAACTATTAAAAAGTATTTAACTTCAACCTTTTTTATCTCACGGGCCCGTACATATACTTTGGGATCATATATAAAATGTGTTCCAATCTTCAAACAGTAGGCTTTCCACATTGAATTCAAGCTTCTAGCATTGTACTAGAAGGGAATTGGGTATCCCACTATGGAAGATCTAAATGAACTTTAATCCCACAACATTAGCCAACTTGTGCGCGCTTCCAGCTAATGCTCTTCTCAAGTGATTTAGTCAAATTTTGTTATAACCCAACAAAATCCACATATATCACTTCATTCGTGATAACCTCACGAAATACAATTTGTCTAAGGCATAAGTGTCTAGACTTTCACTTGTTCAAATACATGCCTTAGTCACATCACATCACATCCCATAACTAGGGCTCCCCATGAACATTAATCTTATTCATTATGACTTTAATCAATTTCCATTCTTTTGCAATCCTTTAAACCAAAGATTTACCAAGTCCTTATTTTACCATAAGAATCTTGTGAGTACTAAAATCAATTAATTGATTAATCCTTGCACATGTCCACTTTTCACAAGTAATCAATGTAAACCTATAGTTAATACACCCTCGATAATGTATCCCCATTATCCTTATGTACACAATTATTACCATTACATTAGATGTGAGATTATAATTATAAACATATCTTAGCCAATCCATTTCTAAAACCAAGAAGAAATGAAAACAAGTTTATAATATCAATAATCTCAACATCAACCTTTTGATCCAAGATACCTCTGTTGGTGATTTGTGTCACCAATATAATTTAAGTGTAATGTGATTAATTTGTTAACCAAAATAATCTTGATAAATATCGAACAAGTTTGGGAAAGTGTGGAGTGCACACTTGTTTGAACTTATCTTGATTATGACGGGGGTTCGGGGGCAGCGCCCCTGATAGCGGGGTCCAAAGGGTGGCAACCCCTGGCGGGGTCCAAGGGGCAGACCCAAAATAAAAGCCCGGATAAAACACCCGTTTTTGGCAGTTATGAAACTGCCATTCAGCAGTTATGGAACTACCATTCGACAGTTATAAAACACCCGATTTTTGGTTATTTATTTGGTACATTTTTATCAAATTCATATACACAAAAACACATATTCTATGTTCAATTTTCTGAGTTTTATCCGATTAGAGATTTCGATAGTACCATCAAAATACTTTGATCTAAAAGTGATTACACGACTCTCAGAAATCCGAATTTGAAACTCTAATATACAACAAAGATCAAAGTATTCTGTGAAGATGACGAACAGAGAATCTGTGAAAGATATGACAAGCAAGTTTGACAAATTGGCGAAGTTTGAAGGGCAGGACTTTCGTAGATGGCAGAAGAAGATGCACTTCCTTCTCACAACCCTGAAAGTGGTGTATGTTCTGAGTACTCCCATGCTTGAATTCAATGAAGAAGAAACACTGGAGGTTACTAGGAGGAGATTAAAATGGGAGAATGACGATTACATATGTCGTGGCCACATCTTGAATGGTATGTCTGATTCTCTATTTGATGTTTACCAAAATGTCGAATCCGTAAAAGAACTATAGGATTCACTGGAATTCAAGTACATGGCAGAAGATGCTTCTAGTAAGAACTGGTTGGTAATTTCATGAATTACAAGATGGTTGATACCAGGCCTGTTATGGAACAATTTCATGAATTATTGAGAATTTTGGGACAGTTTGTTCAACATAATCTGAAAATGGATGAAGCCATATCGGTTGTAATGATTATTGACAAACTGCCTCCATCATGGAAAGAGTTTAAACACACTCTGAAACACAGCAAGGAAGAAATAACTTTAATTCAACTTGGAAGTCATTTTCGAATTGAAGAGGCTTTGAATTCTCAAGAACTTGACAACAATCCGAAAGGTAAGAATCAAGTTGGGAATTCTTCTGTTAACATGGTGGAAGGTGAATCTTCTAAGAATTTCAACAAGTTTAACAACAACAAACGCAAAAACAAAGGCGGTGATGACAAGTCTGGTCGTTTTAAAAAGTCAAAACTTGAATGTTGGAAGTGTGACAAACCTGGTCATATTCAGAATTATATTTCTATGATTTCTGATGCATTTTATGTTCAAGATGATGATGTTGCTTGGTGGGTTGATTCGGGCGCGACGTGTCTTGTTTGCAAGGATCTTCGTTGGTTTGAAGAATGTCAACCAATTGAAGATGGATCTTGTGTGAAGATGGGTAACGTTGCAACTGAACCAATCAAAGGAATAGGACGTGTTTTACTTAATTTCACTTCTGGAAATGTTTTATAGTGTTTTGTATTTCCCGGGATTCGAAAGAATCTCTTGTCTGAAATTGTGTTGAATAAGTTTGGTTACAAACAAGTGTTAGAAAGCGACAAGTATATCTTGTCAAGACATGGTACGTTTGTTGAATTTGGTTATGTTTGTAATGGTATGATTAGATTGAATCTTGTTTATCCTTTTGATGTTAATTCTGTTTGTATACTTATATCTAGTGTAAATAATAGTTTAAACAAATCATAATTATGGCATGCTAGGTTAGGACATATACATCATAAAATATTAAAAGATATGTCCAAAATGAGTTTAATTCCCGCATTTGACACAAATAATGAAAAGTGTAAAACTTGTATGCTTACTAAGATAACTAGACAACCTTTTAAGGAAGTTAATAGAGAAAGTAAAGTTTTACAACTTATTCATAGTGATTTATGTGATTTTCATGCAACACCTTCACTTGGAAACAAAAAGTATGTAATAACTTTTATTGATAATGCATCTAGTTATTGTTATGTGTATTTAGTGCATACAAAAGATGAAGCTCTCGATAAATTTAAAATTTATAAACAAGAAGTAGAGCTACATAAAAATGAATTAATAAAAGTTTTGCGTACTGGTAGAGGTGGTGAGTATTATGATCCAGTTTATTTTCAATCTACTGGTATAATACATCAGACCACGGCTCCTTACACACCACAGCAAAATGGTGTGGCTGAAAGGAAGAATAGGACGTTGAAGAAAATGGTTAATTCCTTGTTATCCTATTCTGGTTTAAGTGAAGGATTTTGGGGTGAGGCTATGTTGACAGCCTGTTATTTATTGAATAGAACTCCAAATAAAAAGAGTAAAAATACCCCTTATGAAATATGGCATAAAAGGGTACCAAATTTGAGTTATCTCAATGTTTGGGGTTGTCGAGCGGTTGTGAGACTCACTGAACCCAAAAGGAAAAACTTGGGTGAAAAGGGTATAGATTGTATCTTCATTGGGTATACTGAGCATTCCAAGGCATACAGATTTTATGTTATAGAATCTAATGACTCTGTATCAATTAACACTGTGATAGAGTCTAGAGATGCAATATTTGATGAAAATAGATTTACGTCTATACCTAGACCTAGGGATATGATTCAGAAATCCCTCACCAACAATTCAAATCAAGCGAGTGATGTTCCTGAATCATCAGTACATAGAAGGAGTTCTAGACCTAAGAAAGCTAAGTCTTTTGGATCTGATTTTCATCTATATTTAGTTGAAGGAAAAAGGGATGGGACTATGTCTCAAAATCAATATTGTTTTATTGCTGAAGGAGATCCAAGGACTTTTAGTGAAGCAATGGCATCTAGGGATGCAAATTTCTGGAAAAAAGCGATTCATGATGAGATTGATTCAATCTTGCATAATGATACCTGGGTTTTGGTTGATTTACCTCATGGCTGTAAAGCTTTAGGTTATAAAAGGATCCTTAAAAGGAAGATGAAAGTGGATGGTACTATAGATAAGTACAAAGCTAGATTGGTAATCCAAGGTTTTAGGCAAAAGGAAGGTATTGACTTTTTTGATACCTATGCTCCTGTTGCTAGAATTTCCACTATTAGATTGTTGTTAGCTCTTACAGCTATACATAATCTTGTAATTCATCAAATGGATGTGAAAACTGCATTCTGGAATGGTGATTTGGATGAGGAGATTTACATGAAACAACCTGAAGGGTTTGTGATGCCTGGAAATGAAAATAAGGTGTGCAAACTGAAGAAGTCATTGTATGGTTTGAAACAAGAACCTAAACAGTGGCATCAAAAGTTTGATGATGTGATTTTGTCTAATGGTTTTGCAATAAACCAAGCTGACAAGTGTGTATATAGTAAATTTGATAATTCCGGTAAAGGAGTTATAACTTGTCTATATGTAGATGACATGTTGATTTTTGGTACTGATCAACACCAAGTTGATACAACCAAAAATTTTGTATCATCTAGTTTTGAAATGAAAGACATAGGGAGGCTGAGGTGATTCTTGGTATTAGAATCAAACGAGGAAACAATGGAATTTCAGTTTCTCAATCTCATTATATTGAGAAGATCTTGAATAAGTTTCATTTTGAAAATTGTTCACCTGTTAGTACTCCTATGGATCCTACTATTAAGCTATTGCCTAATAAAGGACATCCAGTATCTCAGCTTGAATACTCAAGAGCTATAGGATCTCTTACGTATGCCATGATAAGTACTAGGCCTGATATAGCATTTGCTATAGGAAAGCTTAGTAGATATACTAGTAATCCTAGCTCAGTTCATTGGCAAGCTTTAAATCGAGTATTTAAGTATTTGAAAGGAACTATGGATTATGGTTTGTTTTACAGTGGATTTCCTTCGGTGATAGAAGGTTATTCTAGCTGGATCACTAATATGGAGGATCACTCCTCTACAAGTGGTTGGGTTTTTCTTCTTGGAGGAGGTGCCATTTCTTAGGCATCCAAGAAACAAACGTGTATTACGAATTCAACGATGGAGTCCGAATTTGTAGCGTTAGCTGCAGCTGGTAAGGAAGCTGAGTGGCTTAGGGATTTGATTTATGAAATTCCGTTATGGCCCAAACCGATATCCACCATATCTATCAGATGTGATAGTGCTGCTACCTTGGCTAAAGCTTATAGTCAGGTGTACAATGGGAAGTCTGGACATTTAGGTGTTAGACATAGCATAATTCGTGAGCCCATTATGAATGGTGTGATAACCGTGGAGTTTGTGAAAACTGATTTAAAATTAGCCGATCATTTAACCAAAGGGTTAGCTAGAGATCTTGTGCACAAGGCGGCTAAAGGGATGGGTTTAAAGTCTACTTGAAATCTTTCATATTAAAATACCCAATTCCCATCTGATATAGTATTAGATACTGACTTCAATGTGGAAAGCTTGATATCTAAAGATTGGAACACATTATTCATTACATCCCAAGGTATGTGTTCAGTACTGCAAGTGAGTTAGGTTGAAATTATATTTCTTAATAGTTCTTTGAAAAAATTGCATGTGCAGGTGCGAGAATAAAGAACTACCTATATAAGCATGAAGTTTAGCCGCTTCAAGAAGTTTGGGACTTTACTTTAATATGCTTATTGAAGGATAGGACATAGGCTAGTAAAATATTGTGTCAAGTTAGAACATGAATGTGTAAACTGTTGTGTATATTTTCTTCATTATATTCACTATGGATAGAAAGGGTTCAATTCTTAGTAACACCCTTGATATTCGATTATATGAATTGAATTTATACTAATATGAAATTCAATCGTCACGACATTTCATTTATGCATCAGTTTGTTTGTTATGAATTTACTTTAAGTTAATCAAGATTACACTTAAGTGGGGGAGGATTGTTGGTGATTTGTGTCACCAATATGATTTAAGTGTAATAGGATTAATTTGTTAACCAAAATAATTTTGATAAATATCGAACAAGTTTGGGAAAGTGTGTGGTGCACACTTGTTTGAACTTATGTTGATTATGACGGGGGTTCGGGGGCAGCGCCCCAGATAGCGGGGTCCAAGGGGTGGCAACCCCTGACGGGGTCCAAGGGGCAAATAAAAATGTGTTGAAATTCGATTTTGACCCAGTTTGACCCAAAATAAAAAGCCCGGATAAAACACCCGTTTTTGGCAGTTATGAAACTGCCATTCGGCAGTTATGGAACTGCCATTCGGCAGTTATAAAACACCCGGTTTTTGGTTATTTATTTGGTACGTTTTTATCAAATTCATATACACAAAAACACATATTCTCTGTTCAATTTTCTGAGTTTTATCCGATTAGAGATTTCAATAGTACCATCGAAATACTTTGATCTGAAAGTGATTACACGACTCTCAGAAATCCGAATTCGAAACTCTAATATACAACAACCTCATCTCTACCAAGTGTTAACTCCAACAACTTGTAGATTTATCATCCTCTTGATCAATAGTAAACTCAATACAATTTAATATGCTTTAAGGATTTTACATTGTGAATTAAACCATAGTCCATGGTGGGCTTTTACAAGTAGTTAAGTACTAAAGCCCCATCACAATAAATTCCACTAGACCATGCTTAATCTTTCTAACAGCATGCTATATTGGTCACTTGATGTAATCACATACATTATACCACCAATTTTCAAAGCAAAACGGTATTTAGAAACAATTAAGCAACATCTAATCCTCGTTCCATATCAAAATATATTCGTTTCACTTACTTGTATCATTTTGATGAATCATCAAATGGTTTATAGACATACCTCATCAATGATGCAAGATTTCATGGTTGTTTTATTTAGTAACAAAAATAGTCATTTCACAATAATGAAAATTATTTTGTGACTTTTTCCAACGGATTATCACCACCCGTTAAATAGCCTAACAGTTTTTATCAATAAAATACATTGTCTTACAACAATCACAATGTTAACAACCCATGAGAGAATTCCATGTCAATATCCAAAGAATATAGACATCCTTCTTTTATTATTGACACCACTCATCCAAATATCTACAATCATGTATTTAACCAGGTTCAACAATACAAATTAAATATGTAACAATATTTAATTATGAACGTCAAGTTGTCGCAACATATTGACCCACCCTTGTCTCATTATAAGGTTGTCAAGAAAACCATCTTTACTTGTAAATTAAATTTCAATATACAAGTTGTTTTCATATAACAATTTAATTTAATCTAATTTTAATTGCTTTGAAATGAAAAGCAAATATTACATATCAAACCTGTCCCCGCAGCTTTGGCTCAGTGGATATGTGGTGGTGCCTAGCACCCCCGCAGGGCTAGAGGTCTCGGGTTCGAGCCTCGTCACCTACAAAGGATATTATTTGAAAGAAATTCCTTGAGGGTGGTCCAAAGGGAAGGTTTTACCGACCCGCTCCGGGACTAAGGTCCGGCCCGCCTGCCCGTATGGGATGGTTTAAGGGTCGGATCCCCTGAGTGTGGTTCGGATTTCCTGCCCGAACGCGCGTGTGTGTGCAAATGATGACTAGGCTTCGGTCCGGACTGATGCAAGCTTGCCGTTAAAAAAAAAAAAAAATAGGACACAACCTTGTAATGACAACAACATGCATGGCAACGGACTCAATATCAATTAACTGAGTTTAACCGCCATTTTTCATTTTATGAATTATCATTTGCACATGTATAACTATCCCACTAAATTTTTATTTTACAGTTCCAAAATTGGAAACAAAACACACATGGGACACCAATTGAGACTTTTATATAAAATATAAAATCTTATATAAAACTCAACCTTCACCACACCAAATCATAATTACGATTGGAATCATGGTGTTAAAACCACCATTTAATTTATGCTTCCATTTATGCATTTAAACAATTAAAATATCCATGGAGATGCACCATTATTTTAATTAAATGCTACCAAATTATGTCATGCATACATGGTGTATACGAAGGTGTTTCATGAGTCAATGTAATTTTATCATCCCAATCACTTTTCTATCCATGATGGATCAATATTTACGCATTAACAGTAAATAAAATTCAATACTAGTAATATTAATTATGGCATAAAATCTAGAAGAAGGATAGAAGTTGTTTACTTGTACCATGATTGTTCCATCATGTAAATCTTCTTATATCAAAAGAATCCACAAACAGAATTATCAAAAGATTGTCAACTTTTGAATTCCATGTCGAATCTCATGATCCTTTAAAACTTCACAGCAATTGGAAGACATCTTATTCACACATTCGCACCGGTCTTGATTCCTATATACTCTATTAAATTGTAGGAAAATATGGATTAGTGGGTAAAGAATCAGTCACCGAATTAATACTAGAATATTGTGAACATTTTCTTAATAGACAATTTTGACCCACTTGGTCACGGGTTACACAAAATCACTATTAGGATAAAACTAGTATGAACACTCTTTCTTGATCAAAAGAATATGTGTTCCTTGCAATGGTAGATTGTAAAATCTGGAAGTTTTGTGCTGAAAGTGAGTTATCATATGTCCAAAATCTGGAACCTTTTCTCAATACATGAATCATGTATTTATAATGGATCAAAAGGTGTCTTTGAAGAGTCACACCTTTTCATATGAACCCACATAATGCTTGGAATGTCACACCCATGTATTTGTGCTTAAACAAGTACAAATACATGGAAAAACCGTTCATAAATTATCTGGAACAACCCCATATCTTTTGGGGATCAAACACGCCTTTTCGGGTCAAATTGACACCTTTTTAGCGTCCATGTGTTAAGCCACGCGGCGGCCCAAAGACCCGTACCACGGCTTTACAAAGAACCAAACACCCAAAATAAGCAAAACATCGATCAACATTTCACCCTTTAGGCCGCGCTGTGGGCCCATGAGCCGCGTTGCGGCTTAAAGCTACTGCGCACCTGAAGCTGTTTTGCACTATGGTTTGGTGCGCTTGGACTTTCAAGTCACGTTTCGCATTTATTATGTTCTAAACATTATTTCAAAGCTTATTTACATTACCTCAAACCATATTACCCTTTACGAACGTGTACTCCACACTCCCCATATTCGTGTAGCGTTTCAACGGTTTGATCACTTTTAACTTAGAAATCCAATCAACTAAAACGACGTTAAATCATGCTAAAATCACCAACAAATCCCCCCCCCCCCCCATTTTAGTATGATCCTTGATTACTAAAATACTAACAAGCAGAAAACTAATGCATAAGTGTAAATGTCACACGTATTGAATTTACACACACACACACACACACACACACACACACACACACACATATATATATATATATATATATATATATATATATATATATATATATATATATATATATATATATATATATATATATATATATATATTACACATGTCAAGAATTTAAAAATCAGGGTGCTCTAATAGTTTGAACCCTTCAATTCATTTGAAAACCTGAAGATAACATACAAACTAGTTTCTTACTTTCTACAATTAACTCAACACTAATATAAGCCATGTGTCCTAATCCTCTCATGAACATATCAAAATTTAAGTCCAAGCTTTCTTGAGGCGGCTTAACCTTGAAATGTCCCGTTCTTATTGATTAAAAACGTTCCATATTAATTGATTTCATTGCGAGGTTTTGACCTCTATATGAGACGTTTTTCAAAGACTGCATTCATTTTTAAAACAAACCATAACCTTTATTTCATAAATAAAGGTTTAAAAAGCTTTACGTAGATTATCAAATAATGATAATCTAAAATATCCTGTTTACACACGACCATTACATAATGGTTTACAATACAAATATGTTACATCGAAATCAGTTTCTTGAATGCAGTTTTTACACAATATCATACAAACATGGACTCCAAATCTTGTCCTTATTTTAGTATGCAACAGCAGAAGCTCATAGTATTCACTTAAGAATAAACATGCTTTAAACGTCAACAAAAATGTTGGTGAGTTATAGGTTTAACCTATATATATCAAATCGTAACAATAGACCACAAGATTTCATATTTCAATACGCATCCCATACATAGAGATAAAAATCATTCATATGGTGAATACCTGGTAACCGACATTAATAAGATGCATATATAAGAATATCCCCATCATTCCGGGACACCCTTCGGATATGATATAAATTTCGAAGTACTAAAGCATCCGGTACTTTGGATGGGGTTTGTTAGGCCCAATAGATCTATCTTTAGGATTCGCGTCAATTAGGGTGTCTGTTCCCTAATTCTTAGATTACCAGGCTTAATAAAAAGGGGCATATTCGATTTCGATAATTCAACCATAGAATGTAGTTTCACGTACTTGTGTCTATTTTGTAAATCATTTATAAAACCTGCATGTATTCTCATCCCAAAAATATTAAATTTTAAAAGTGGGACTATAACTCACTTTCACAGATTTTTACTTCGTCGGGAAGTAAGACTTGGCCACTGGTTGATTCACGAACCTATAACAATATATACATATATATCAAAGTATGTTCAAAATATATTTACAACACTTTTAATATATTTTGATGTTTTAAATTTATTAAGTCAGCTGTCCTCGTTAGTAACCTACAACTAGTTGTCCACAGTTAGATGTACAGAAATAAATCGATAAATATTATCTTGAATCAATCCATGACCCAGTGTATACGTATCTCAGTATTGATCACAACTCAAACTATATATATTTTGTAATCAACCTCAACCCTATATAGCTAACTACAACATTCACATATAGAGTGTCTATGGTTGTTCCGAAATATATATAGATGTGTCGACATGATAGGTCAAAACATTGTATACGTGTCTATGGTATCTCAAGATTACATAATATACAATACAAGTTGATTAAGTTATGGTTGGAATAGATTTGTTACCAATTTTCACGTAGCTAAAATGAGAAAAATTATCCAATCTTGTTTTACCCATAACTTCTTCATTTTAAATCCATTTTGAGTGAATCAAATTAGGAATCTAAACAGAAAAAGTATAGGTTTATAGTCGGAAAAATAAGTTACAAGTCGTTTTTGTAAAGGTAGTCATTTCAGTCGAAAGAACGACGTCTAGATGACCATTTTAGAAAACATACTTCCACTTTGAGTTTAACCATAATTTTTGGATATAGTTTCATGTTCACAATAAAAATCATTTTCCCAGAATAACAACTTTTAAATCAAAGTTTATCATAGTTTTTAATTAACTAACCCAAAACAGCCCGCGGTGTCACTACGACGGCGTAAATCCGTTTTTACGGTGTTTTTCGTGTTTCCAGGTTTTAAATCATTAAGTTAGCATATAATATAGATATAGAACATGTGTTTAGTTGATTTTAAAAGTCAAGTTAGAAGGATTAACTTTTATTTGCGAACAAGTTTAGAATTAACTAAACTATGTTCTAGCGATTACAAGTTTAAACCTTCTAATAAGATAGCTTTATATGTATGAATCGAATGATGTTATGAACATCATTACTACCTCAAGTTCCTTGGATAAACCTACTGGAAATGAGAAAAATAGATCTAGCTTCAAAGGATCCTTGGATGGCTTGAAAGTTCTTGAAGCAGAATCATGACACGAAAACAATTTCAAGTAAGATTTCCACTCGAAATAAGATTGTTATAGTTATAGAAATTGAATTAAAGTTTGAATATGATTATTACCTTGTATTAGAAAGATAACCTACTTTAAGTAACAAAGGTTTCTTGATCTTGGATGATTACTTGGAATGGATTTAGAAAACTTGGAAGTAAACTTGCAATCTTGGAAGTATTCTTGATTTTATGAAACTAGAACTTTTGGAATTTATGAAGAACACTTAGAACTTGAAGATAGAACTTGAGAGAGATCAATTAGATGAAGAAAATTGAAGAATGAAAGTGTTTGTAGGTGTTTTTGGTCGTTGGTGTATGGATTAGATATAAAGGATATGTAATTTTATTTTCATGTAAATAAGTCATGAATGATTACTCATATTTTTCTAATTTTATGAGATATTTCATGCTAGTTGCCAAATGATGGTTCCCACATGTGTTAGGTGACTCACATGGGCTGCTAATAGCTGATCATTGGAGTGTATATACCAATAGTACATACATCTAAAAGCTGTGTATTGTACGAGTACGAATACGGGTGCATACGAGTAGAATTGTTGATGAAACTGAACGAGGATGTAATTGTAAGCATTTTTGTTAAGTAGAAGTATTTTGATAAGTGTCTTGAAGTCTTTCAAAAGTGTATGAATATGTATTAAAACACTACATATATATACATTTTAACTGAGTCGTTAAGTCATCGTTAGTCGTTACATGTAAATGTTGTTTTGAAACCTTTAGGTTAACGATCTTGTTGAATGTTGTTAACCTATTGTTTATTATAACAAATGAGATGTTAAATTGTTATATTATCATGATATTATGATATATAATATATCTTAGTATGATATATATACAGTTAAATGTCGTTACAACGATAATCGGTACATATATGTCTCGTTTCGAAATCATTAAGTTAGTAGTCTTATTTTTACATATGTATTTCATTGTTAATACACTTAATAATATATTTACTTATCATTTAAAATAATTAACCAAGTGTATCAATATCTTAATATGATTCATATGTACCTAGTAAGACGTTGTTATAACGATAATCGTTATATATATCGTTTTCGAGTTTCTTAAATTAATAGTCTCATTTTTATGTATATAACTCATTGTTAAAATACCTAATGAGATACATACTTATAATAAAATCATGTTAACTATATATATAACCATATATATGCCATCGTATAGTTTTTACAAGTTTTAACGTTCGTGAATCACCAGTCAACTTGGCTGGTCAATTGTCTAATCAAGTCTTAACAAGTTTGATTGCTTAACATGTTGGAAACACTTAATCATGTAAATAACAATTTCATTTAATATATATATAAACATGGAAAAGTTCGGGTCACTACAGTACCTACCCGTTAAATAAATTTCGTCCCGAAATTTTAAGCAATTGGAGGTGTTGACGTATCTTCTGGAAATAAATGCGGGTATTTCTTCTTCATCTAATCTTCATGCTCCCAGGTGAACTCAGGTCCTCTACGAGCATTCCATCGAACCTTAACAATCCATATCTTGTTTTGTTTAAGTCTCTTAACCTCACGATCCATTATTTCGACGGGTTCCTCAATGAATTGAAGTTTTTCATTGATTTGGATTTCGTCCAACGGAATAGTGAGATCTTCTTTAGCAAAACATTTCTTCAAATTTGAGACGTGGAAAGTGTTATGTACAGCCGCGAGTTGTTGAGGTAGCTCCAGTTGGTAAGCTACTGGTCCGACACGATCTATAATCTTGAATGGTCCAATGTACCTTGGATTTAGTTTCCCCCGTTTACCAAATCGAACAACGCCTTTCCAAGGTGAAACCTTAAGCATGACCATTTCTCCAATTTCAAACTCTATATCTTTTCTTTTACTGTCCGCGTAGCTCTTTTGTCGACTCTGGGCGGTTTTCAATCTTTGTTGAATTTGGATGATTTTCTCGGTAGTTTCTTGTATTATCTCCGGACCCGTAATCTGTCTATCCCCCACTTCACTCCAACAAATCGGAGACCTGCACTTTCTATCATAAAGTGCTTCAAACGGCGCCATCTCAATGCTTGAATGGTAGCTGTTGTTGTAGGAAAATTCTGCTAACGGTAGATGTCGATCCCAACTGTTTTCGAAATCAATAACACAAGCTCGTAGCATGTCTTCAAGCGTTTGTATCGTCCTTTCGCTCTGCCCATCAGTTTGTGGATGATAGGCAGTACTCATGTCTAGATGAGTTCCCAATGCTTGCTGTAATGTCTGTCAGAATCTTGAAATAAATCTGCCATCCCTATCAGAGATAATAGAGATTGGTATTCCATGTCTGGAGACAACTTCCTTCAAATACAGTCGTGCTAACTTCTCCATCTTGTCATCTTCTCTTATTGGCAGGAAGTGTGCTGACTTGGTGAGACGATCAACTATTACCCAAATAGTATCATAACCACTTGCAGTCCTTGGCAATTTAGTAATGAAATCCATGGTAATGTTTTCCCATTTCCATTCCGGGATTTCAGGTTGTTGTAGTAGACCTGATGGTTTCTGATGTTCAGCTTTGACCTTAGAACACGTCAAACATTCTCCTACATATTTAGCAATATCGGATTTCATACCTGACCACCAAAAATGTTTCTTAAGATCCTTGTACATCTTCCCCGTTCCAGGATGTATTGAGTATCTGGTTTTATGAGCTTCTCTAAGTACCATTTCTCTCATATCTCCAAATTTTGGTACCCAAATTCTTTCAGCCCTATACCGGGTTCCGTCTTCCTGAATATTAAGATGCTTCTCCGATCCTTTGGGTATTTCATCCTTTAAATTTCCCTCTTTTAAAACTGCTTGTTGCGCCTCCTTTATTTGAGTAGTAAGGTTAGTGTGAATCATTATATTCATAGATTTTACTCGAATGGGTTCTCTGTCCTTTCTGCTCAAGGCGTCGGCTACCACATTTGCCTTCCCCGGGTGGTAACGAATCTTAAAGTCGTAATCATTCAACAATTCAATCCACCTACGCTGCCTCATATTCAGCTGTTTCTGATTCAATATGTGTTGAAGACTTTTGTGGTCGGTATATATAATACTTTTGACCCCATATAAGTAGTGCCTCCAAGTCTTTAATGCAAAAACAACTGCGCCTAATTCCAAATCATGCGTCGTATAATTTTGCTCGTGAATCTTCAATTGTCTAGACGCATAAGCAATCACCTTCGTCCGTTGCATTAATACACAACCGAGACCTTACTTTGATGCGTCACAATAAATCACAAAATCATCATTCCCTTCAGGCAATGACAATATAGGTGCCGTAGTTAGCTTTTTCTTCAATAATTGAAACGCCTTCTCTTGTTCATCCTTCCATTCAAATTTCTTCCCTTTATGCGTTAATGCAGTCAAGGGTTTTGCTATTTTGGAGAAATCTTGGATGAATCTTCTGTAGTAACCAGCCAATCCTAAAAATTGACGTATATGCTTCGGAGTTTTTGGGGTTTCCCACTTTTCAACGGTTTCGATCTTTGCCGGGTCCACCTGGATACCTTCTTTGTTCACTATGTGACCGAGGAATTGAACTTCTTCCAACCAAAATGCACACTTTGAAAACTTAGCGTACAGTTTTTCTTTCCTCAATACTTCTAGCACTTTTCTCAAATGTTCTTCGTGCTCTTGATCATTCTTTGAGTAAATAAGTATGTCTTCGATGAAAACAATGACAAACTTGTCAAGATATGGCCCACACACTCGGTTCATAAGGTCCATGAACACAGCTGGTGCGTTAGTCAATCCAAACGGCATAACCATAAACTCGTAATGACCATAACGCGTCCTAAAAGCAGTTTTTGGAATATCATCCTCCTTTACTCGCATTTGATGATATCCAGAACGTAAATCGATCTTCGAATAAACCTACGAGCCTTGTAGTTGATCAAATAAGTCGTCAATTCTCGGTAGTGGATAACGGTTTTTGATGGTAAGTTTGTTCAACTCTCTGTAGTCAATACACAACCTAAATGTACCATCCTTCTTCTTGACAAACAAAACAGGAGCTCCCCATGGTGATGTGCTTGGTCAAATGAAACCACGTTCGAATAGTTCTTGCAGTTGGCTTTGCAGTTCTTTCATCTCGCTGGGTGCGAGTCTATAAGGAGCACGAGCTATTGGTGCAGCTCCTGGTACAAGATCTATTTGAAATTCAACAGATCGATGTGGAGGTAGTCCCGGTAATTCTTTCAGAAATACATCGGGAAATTCTTTTGCGACGGGAACATCATTGATGCTCTTTTCTTCAGTTTGTACTTTCTCGGCGTGTGCTAGAACAGCATAGCAACCTTTTCTTATTAGTTTTTGTGCCTTCAAATTACTAATAAGATGTAGCTTCATGTTGCCCTTTTCTCCGTACACCATTAAGGGTTCTCCTTCTTCTCGTACAATGCGAATTGCATTTTTATAACATACGATCTCTACTTTCACCTTCTTCAGCCAGTCCATGCCAACTATTACATCAAAACTCCCTAACTCTACTGGTATCAAATCAATCTTAAATATTTCGCTACCCAGTTTAATTTCTCGATTCCGGCATATATTATCTGCTAAAATTAATTTACCGTTTGCTAATTCGAGTAAAAATTTACTATCCAACGACGTCAATGGACAACTTAATTTAGCACAAAAATCTCTACTCATATAGCTTCTATCCGCACCCGAATCAAATAAAACGTAAGCAGATTTATTGTCAATAAGAAACGTACCCGTAACAAGCTCCGGGTCTTCCTGTGCCTCTGCCGCATTAATATTGAAAACTCTTCCGCAGTCTTGCCCATTCGTGTTCTCCTGGTTCGGGCAATTTCTAATAATGTGGCCTGGTTTTCCACATTTATAACAAACTACATTGGCATAACTTGCTCCGACACTACTTGCTCCGCCATTACTCGTTCCGACACCATTTGTTCCTTTCGTTCTGTTAACCCCTGGTCCGTAGACCTCACACTTCACCGCGCTATGACCATTTCTTTTACACTTGTTGCAAAATTTGCTGCAGAACCCCGAGTGATACTTTTCACACCTTTGGCATAGCTGCTTCTGATTGTTGTTGTTGTTGCGGTTGTTATTGTTGTTGGGATGATTGTTGTAGTTGTTGTTGTAGTTGTTGTTGTTGGGCCGTTTGTTGTAGTTGCGATTTATGTTGCGATTGTTGGGATAATTGTTGCGATTATTATTGTAATTGCTGTTGTTGTTGTTGTATTGGTGATTCTTATCACCGTTTTCCTCCCACTTTCTTTTGACTTGCTTCACATTGGCCTCTTCAGCTGTCTGTTCTTTAATTCTTTCCTCAATCTAGTTCACTAGTTTGTGAGCCATTCTACATGCCTGTTGTATAGAGGCGGGCTCGTGTGAACTTATATCTTCTTGGATTCTTTCCGGTAATCCTTTCACAAACGCGTCGATCTTCTCTTCCTCATCTTCGAACGCTCCCGGACACAATAGGCACAATTCTGTGAATCGTCTTTCGTACGTGGTAATATCAAATCCTTGGGTTCGTAACCCTGTAAGTTCTGTCTTGAGCTTATTGACCTCGGTTCTGGGACGGTACTTCTCGTTCATCAAGTGCTTGAATGCTGACCACGGTAGTGCGTACGCATCATCTTGTCCCACTTGCTCTAAATAGGTATTCCACCATGTTAACGCAGAACCTGTGAAGGTATGCGTAGCGTACTTCATTTTGTCCTCTTCAGTACACTTACTTATGGCAAACACCGATTCGACCTTCTCGGTCCACCGTTTCAATCCGATCGGTCCTTCGGTTCCATCAAATTCCAAAGGTTTGCAGGCAGTGAATTCTTTGTAGGTGCATCCTACACGATTTCCTGTACTGCTAGATCCAAGGTTATTGTTGGTATGTAGCGCAGCCTGTACTGCGGCTATGTTTGAAGCTAGAAAAGTACGGAATTCCTCTTCATTCATATTCACGGTGTGTCGAGTAGTCGGTGCCATTTCCTTCAAAATAGTCAAATGGAACAAGTTAATCATACAGAATATTAAGAGTAGTTAATAGTATTTCGTAGCATAATATGAACTCATTTATAAAAGCTTTTTCTTCATATTAGCGTTTTATAAGTTTAAATTCGGGTAGTACATACCCGTTAAGTTCATACTTAGTAGCTAATATACAATTCAACTACTACAATTCTATATGAAAAACTGATTATAATAATATTTCGCGTTCAAACTTTTATACAATATTTTACAAACTTACAATACCGCTTATTTTACATAAAGCATGAAATATAGCACACAATAACTTTGATACAAGATAGTTGTGAAGATAATTCTAGCTAGTACACAAGTCGTTCAGCAAAGGCAATAAAGACACGTAATTCATACGTCCAGAAACAAGTCATGCATTCTGGTTTTACTAGGACTACTTCCCATCCTTGGTCTTGTGGAACATAACCGTTATGGCCGTTGATAAGACAGCGTGTTGTAACGTCGTCAAAGGGACGAGGGTTACGTAATGACCAACAGTCTCGTAATAACCTAAAAACCTCATTTCTTACCCCAATTACCGACTCCGTCACTTGTGGGAACGTTTTGTTTAATAGTTGTAGCCCGATGTTATTTTTCTCACTTTGGTGAGAAGCGAACATTACTAACCCGTAAGCATAGCATGCTTCTTTATGTTGCATGTTAGCCACTTTTTCTAAATCATGAAGTCCTATATTCGGATACATTGAGTCAAAATAATTTCTTAACCCGTTGCGTAAAATAGCATTTGGGTTCCCCGCAATATATGCGTCAAAGTAAACACATCGTAACTTATGAGTTTCCCAATGTGATATCCCCCATCTTTCAAACGAAAGTCTCTTATAAACCAAGACATTCTTGGAACGTTCTTCGAATGTCTTACAAACTGATTTCGCCGTAAATAGTTGTGCCGAAGAATTCTGACCGACTCTAGACAAGATTTCATCAATCATGTATCCGGGTAGGTCTCATAAAATATTGGGTTGTCTATCCATTTTGTGTTTTTATACTGTAAAATAGACAAAAAAAATACTTATTAATACAAGCAATTTTTACATATATCATAAAGCATAAGCACACTATGTTACATATATTACACCACACGAATACAACTATCTTATTCCGACTCGCTCATTTCTTCTTCTTCGGTTTTGGTTCGTTTTGCCAAGTTTCTAGGGATATATGATGTTCCCCTAATACGAGCTGTCGTTTCCCACAACGGTTTAGAAAAACCTGGTGGTTTAGAGGTTCCCGGGTCATTGTTACAACTTAAGGGCTTCGGGGGTTGACGATACATATAAAGTTCATCGGGGTTGGAATTAGATTTCTCTATTTTTATGCCCTTTCCCTTATTATTTTCTTTTGCCTTTTTAAATTCAATTGGGGAAATTTCTATAACATCATCGGAATTCTCATCGGAATCCGATTCATCGGAGAATTGGTAATCCTCCTAATATTTTGCTTCCTTGGCGGAAACACCATTGACCATAATTAACCTTGGTCGGTTGGTTGAGGATTTTCTTTTACTTAACCGTTTTATTATTTCCCCCACAGGTTCTATTTCCTCCTCCGGTTCCTCCTCTTCCGCTTCTGATTCTTCTTCCGGTTCTGATTCTTCTTCCGGTTCTTCTTCGGGAACTTGTGAATCAGTCCAATATATATTCGACTCTTTGTTATTATTAGGTGAGTCAATGGGATTTGTGCTAGAGGTAGACATCTATCACACAATATCAAACATTTTAAGAGATTAATATATCACATAATATATACATGTTAATAATATATAGTTTCCAACAAAAATGTTAAGCAATCATTTTTAAAGAAAACACGGTCGAAGTCCAGACTCACTAATGCATCCTAACAAACTCGATAAGACACACTAATGCAAATTTCTGGTTCTCTAAGAGCAACGCTCGGATAGCAACTGAAATGTCCCGTTCTTATTGATTAAAAACGTTCCATATTAATTGATTTCGTTGCGAGGTTTTGACCTCTATATGAGACGTTTTTCAAAGACTGCATTCATTTTTAAAACAAACCATAACCTTTATTTCATAAATAAAGGTTTAAAAAGCTTTACGTAGATTATCAAATAATGATAATCTAAAATATCCTGTTTACACACGACCATTACATAATGGTTTACAATACAAATATGTTACATCGAAATCAGTTTCTTGAATGCAGTTTTTACACAATATCATACAAACATGGACTCCAAATCTTGTCCTTATTTTAGTATGCAATAGCAGAAGCTCTTAGTATTCACCTGAGAATAAACATGCTTTAAACGTCAACAAAAATGTTGGTGAGTTATAGGTCTAACCTATATATATCAAATCGTAACAATAGACCACAAGATTTCATATTTCAATACACATCCCATACATAGAGATAAAAATCATTCATATGGTGAACACCTGGTAACCGAAATTAACAAGATGCATATATAAGAATATCCCCATCATTCCGGGACACCCTTCGGATATGATATAAATTTCGAAGTACTAAAGCATCCGGTACTTTGGATGGGGTTTGTTAGGCCCAATAGATCTATCTTTAGGATTCGCGTCAATTAGGTTGTCTGTTCCCTAATTCTTAGATTACCAGACTTAATAAAAAGGGGCATATTCGATTTCGATAATTCAACCATAGAATGTAGTTTCACATACTTGTGTCTATTTTGTAAATCATTTATAAAACCTGTATGTATTCTCATCCCAAAAATATTAAATTTTAAAAGTGGGACTATAACTCACTTTCACAGATTTTTACTTCGTCGGGAAGTAAGACTTGGCCACTGGTTGATTCACGAACCTATAACAATATATACATATATATCAAAGTATGTTCAAAATATATTTACAACACTTTTAATATATTTTGATGTTTTAAGTTTATTAAGTCAGCTGTCCTCGTTAGTAACCTACAACTAGTTGTTCACAGTTAGATGTACAGAAATAAATCGATAAATATTATCTTGAATCAATCCAAGAACCAGTGTATACGTATCTCAGTATTGATCACAACTCAAACTATATATATTTTGGAATCAACCTCAACCCTGTATAGCTAACTCCAACATTCACATATAGAGTGTCTATGGTTGTTCCGAAATATATATAGATGTGTCGACATGATAGGTCAAAACATTGTATACGTGTCTATGGTATCTCAAGATTACATAATATACAATACAAGTTGATTAAGTTATGGTTGGAATAGATTTGTTACCAATTTTCACGTAGCTAAAATGAGAAAAATTATCTAATCTTGTTTTACCCATAACTTCTTCATTTTAAATCCGTTTTGAGTGAATGAAATTGCTATGGTTTCATATTGAACTCTATTTTATGAATCTAAACATAAATAGTATAGGTTTATAGTCGGAAAAATAAGTTACAAGTCGTTTTTGTAAAGGTAGTCATTTCAGTCGAAAGAACGACGTCTAGATGACCATTTTAGAAAACATACTTCCGCTTTGAGTTTAACCATAATTTTTAGATATAGTTTCATGTTCATAATAAAAATCATTTTCCCAGAATAACAACTTTTAAATCAAAGTTTATCATAGTTTTTAATTAACTAACCCAAAACAGCCCGCGATGTTACTATGACAGCGTAAATCCGGTTTTACGGTATTTTTCGTGTTTCCAGGTTTTAAATCATTAAGTTAGCATATGATATAGATATAGAACATGTGGTTAGTTGATTTTAAAAGTTAAGTTAGAAGGATTAACTTTTATTTGCGAACAAGTTTAGAATTAACTAAGCTATGTTCTAGTGATTACAAGTTTAAACCTTCGAATAAGATAGCTTTATATGTGTGAATTGAATGATGTTATGAACATCATTACTACCTCAAGTTCCTTGAATAAACCTACTGGAAATTAGAAAAATAGATCTAGCTTCAAAGGATCCTTGGATGGCATGAAAGTTCTTGAAGCAGAATCATGACACGAAAACATTTTCAAGTAAGATTTCCACTCGAAATAAGATTGTTATAGTTATAGAAATTGAATTAAAGTTTGAATATGATTATTACCTTGTATTAGAAATATAACCTACTATAAGTAATAGAGGTTTCTTGATCTTGGATGATTACTTGAAATGGATTTAAAAAACTTGGAAGTAAACTTGCAATCTTGGAAGTATTCTTGATTTTATGAAACTAGAACTTTTGGAATTTATGAAGAACACTTAGAACTTGAAGATAGAACTTGAGAGAGATCAATTAGATGAATAAAATTGAAGAATGAAAGTGTTTGTAGGTGTTTTTGGTCGTTGGTGTATGGATTAGATATAAAGGATATGTAATTTTATTTTCATGTAAATAAGTCATGAATGATTACTCATATTTTTGTAATTTTATGAGATATTTCATGCTAGTTGCCAAATGATGGTTCCCACATGTGTTAGGTGACTCACATGGGCTGCTAAGATCTGATCATTGGAGTGTATATACCAATAGTACATACATCTAAAAGCTGTGTATTGTACGAGTACGAATACGGGTGCATACGAGTAGAATTGTTGATGAAACTGAACGAGGATGTAATTGTAAGCATTTTTGTTAAGTAGAAGTATTTTGATAAGTGTCTTGAAGTCTTTCAAAAGTGTATGAATACATATTAAAACACTACATGTATATACATTTTAACTGAGTCGTTAAGTCATCGTTAGTCGTTACATGTAAATGTTGTTTTGAAACCTTTAGGTTAACGATCTTGTTGAATGTTGTTAACCCATTGTTTATTATAACAAATGAGATGTTAAATTGTTATATTATCATGATATTATGATATATAATATATCTTAGTATGATATATATACAGTTAAATGTCGTTACACCGATAATCGTTACATATATGTCTCGTTTCGAAATCATTAAGTTAGTAGTCTTATTTTTACATATGTATTTCATTGTTAATACACTTAATAATATATTTACTTATCATTTAACATAATTAACCAAGTGTATCAATATCTTAATATGATTCATATGTACCTAGTAAGACGTTGTTATAACAATAATCGTTATATATATCGTTTTCGAGTTTCTTAAATTAATAGTCTCATTTTTATGTATATAACTCATTGTTAAAATACCTAATGAGATACATACTTATAATAAAATTATGTTAACTATATATATAACCATATATATGTCATCGTATAGTTTTTACAAGTTTTAACGTTCGTGAATCACCAGTCAACTTGGGTGGTCAATTGTCTAATCAAGTCTTAACAAGTTTGATTGCTTAACATGTTGGAAACACTTAATCATGTAAATAACAATTTCATTTAATATATATATAAACATGGAAAAGTTCGGGTCACTACAAACCTCATGTTCACATAGGTAGTTTCTTTTAATTTTGCTCCCGCAATGCAATTTTTCAAGACAAGTATTAAGAAGTATTTAACTTCAACCTTCTTTATCTCACGAGTCCGAACACATACTATGAGATCATATATAAAATGTGTTCCAATCTTCAAATAGTAGGTTTTCCACATTAAATTCAAGCTCCTAGCTTTGTACTAGAAGGGAATTGGGTATCCCACTATGGAAGATCTCAATGGACTTCAATCCCACAACATTAGCCAGCTTGTGCGCGCTTCCGGCTAATGTTTCTCTCAAGTGATTTAGTCAAATTTTGTTATAACCTAACAAAATCCACATACATCACTTCATTCGTGATAACCTCACGAAATACAATTTGTCTAAGGCATAAGTGTCTAGACTTTCACTTGTTCAAATACATGCCTTAGTCACATCACATCACATCACATTCCATAACTAGGGCTCACCATGAACATTAATCTTATTCATTATTACTTCAATCAATTTCCATTCTTTTGCAATCCTTTAAACCAAGGATTTACCAAGTCCTTATTATACTATAATAAACTTGTGAGTACTCAAATCAATTGATTGATTAATCCTTGCACATGTCCAATTTTCACAAGTAATCAATGTAAACCTATAGCTAATACACCCTCGATAATGTATCCCAATTATCCTTGTGTACACAATTATTACCATTACATTAGACGTGAGATTATAATTATAAACATACCTTAGCCAATCCACTTCTAAAACCAAGAAGTAATGACAACAAGTTTATAATATCAATAATCAAAACATCAAACTTTTGATCCAAGATACCTCATCTATACCAAGTGTTAACTCCAAAAACTTGTAGTTTTATCATCCTCTTGATCAATAGTAATCTCAATACAATTTAATATGCTTTAAGGATTTCACATTGTGAATTAAACCATAGTCAATGGTGGGCTTTTACAAGTATTTAAGTACTAAAGCCCCATCACAATAAATTTCACTAGACCATGCTTAATCTTTCTAACACCATGCTATATTGGTCACTTGATGTAATCACATACATCATACCACCAATTCTTAAAGAACAACGGTATTTAGAAACAATTAAGCAACATCTAATCCTCATTCCATATCAAAATATATTCGTTTCACTTACTTGTATCATTTTGATGAATCATCAAATGGTTTATGGACATACCTCATCAATGATGCAAGACTTCATGGTTGTTTTATTTAGTAACAAAAATAGTCACTTCACAATAATGAAAATTATTTTGTGACTTTTTCCAACGGATTATCACCACCCGTTAAATAGCCTAACAGTTGTTACCAATAAAATACATTGTCTTACAACAATCACAATGTTAACAACCCATGAGGGGATTCCATGTCAATATCCAAAAAAATATAGACATCCTTCTTTTATTATTGACACCACTCATCCTAAGTATTTACAACCATGTATTTAACCATGTTCAACAATACAAATTAAATATGTAAATATATTTAATTCTGAACGTCAAGTTGTCTCAACATATTGACCCACTGCTGTCTCATTATAAGGTTGTCAAGAAAACCAACTTTACTTGTAAATTAAATTCCAATATACAAGTTGTTTTCGTATAACAATTTAATCTAATTTTAATTGCTTTGAAATGAAAAGCAAATACAACATATCAAAATAGGACACAACCTTGTAATGACAACAACATGCATGGCAACAGACTCAATATTAATTAACTGAGTTTAACCGCCATTTTCCATTTTATGAATTATCATTTGCACATGTGACTATCCCACCAAATTTTTATTTTACAGTTTCCAAAATTGGATACAAAACACACATGGGACACCAATTGAGACTTTTATATAAAATCTTATATAAAACTCAACGTTCACCACACCAAATCATAATTACGATTGGAATCATGGTGTCAAAGCCACCATTTAATTTATGCTTCCATTTATGCATTTAAACAATTAATATATCCATGGAGATGCACCATGATTTTAATTAAATGCTACCAAATTATGTCATGCTGATGTGCGTAGAGGCGTATATGAAATAGCTTATATTTTACTAGGAAATACTATTAAATACGATACAATTTTACACAAGATATTTATTTATTTATAGAATGGATATACCTAAACCTTGCTACAACACTTATAGACAGTGTACCTAATCGTACAGTAGTGTAGTTTTTAGTAAGTCCGGTTCGTTCCACAGGGATACACTTAAACAAGCTTAACGCTATATTAGTTTTAATTTATAAAAATACAAATATATATAAGTAATATTATTATTATAAAAGGGGGTTTTTTACCGTTTAATGACCGGTTTGTCGATTTTTAAAACTTTAGTCGCAGTTAAAACCTAATGTAAAATATTAAATAAATAAAAGACTTAATTTAAAGCGTAAAGTAAATAACGATAATAAAATTACGATAAATAAAAGTGCGATAAAATAAAATTGCGATAATTAAAAAGTACGATAATTAAAATGGAAATTAAATATAATGACAATAAATAAAAGCGCGATAATTAGAAGTGCAATTAAATATGAAAATAAAGGAATTATGCTTATTTAAACTTCCGTGATCATGATGTTTGGCGTGTTGATTTTAGTTTATTGCCCATGGGCTAATTGTCCTTTGTCCTGGATTATTTAATATGTCCGTCTGGTTTTTGTCCATAACAGTCCATCAGTCATAAATATAAAGTGCGAGTGTCCTCGTCAAATTATCCTTATACCCGAAGTCAAATATTCCAACTAATTGAGGACTTAAACTGTAACGAGGTTTTAATACTTTGTTTAATAATTACACCAGGTTATCGACTGCGTGTAACCCAAGGTTTTAATACTTTGTTATCAATTATGCCAAGTGTCCTTGTACATAATTTCACCCCTATTTTAATAATTCCATAGACTATTAATCCATTCCCGTGTCCGGTTAAATGAACGATTATTCGTACATATAAATATCTTGCCCCATCGTGTCCGATCGAGTGTATATGGTTATTTATAGGTATGTCTAATTGTAAATCTTTATATTAAAATTAACAAACTATCATTTAGTTAAACAAATATAAAGCCCATTAATAGCCCATAGTCTAATTTGCACAAGTGTCGTTCTTTTGTCCAAACCCCAATTATGGTACAAAGCCCAATTACCCAATTTTAATATTTTTAGCCCAACATCATGATTACTTCGTTTTAAATAAGCATAATAATAACTTAGCTACGAGACATTAATGTAAAAAGGTTGAACATAACTTACAATGATTAAAAATAGCGTAGCGTTACACAGACAGAATTTCGACTTACACCCTTACAACATTCGCTAACATACCCTTATTATTAGAAATTAAAATTAAAATTAAAATTAAAATATAAATATATATACATATACGTTGATGAATGAGGAGAAAAAGATGGATATATGGTGCACCAAAGCTCGAAATTTATAGGCCTGTGAGCTGAAAAAGGGGCTCATGCGATCGCATTAGCTTTGCCCTTCAAGGCCATGCGATCGCATGGCCAGCTGGGGAAGCTCACATGTGTTTGTTTCTTCTGCCGACGGTTTATAAATAATAATATAATATATAAATAATTATAAGAATTATTTAAATATTATATTTTATTTATGTGCATAGTTGACTTGTAATTTTTAGTCCATTGCGTCGAGCGTTGAGAGTTGACTCTGGTCCCGGTTCCGGATTTTCGAACGTCCTTGTGTACAATTTAATATCTTGTACTTTGCATTTCGAATCTTGTACTCTTGTAATTTTGAGACGTTTCTTATCATTAATTGGAACCACTTTGATTGTATTTTGTACTTTTGAGCTTTTTGGTCGTTTGCGTCTTCAATTCGTCGAATCTGTCTTTTGTCTTCACCTTTTATTATTTAAACGAATATCACTTGTAAATAGAACAGTTGCAACTAAAAGCTTGTCTTTCTTGAGGGATAATGCTATGAAATATATGTTCGTTTTTAGCATTATCAAATATTCACACACTTGAGCGTTGCTTGTCCTCAAGCAATATAGTCTTGAAATATACTAGAATTACTTCTTTATTCTTCACACTTTGTACATCAGTGATTTCTTTACGGCGGTATAAACAATGGTAGTAACGATGTGGTTTACAGTCCCACATGACTATAAAAATTTTAGATCCTTTAAGGAAATTGGATCTTTATGAAAATATTTGATCTTTTGAAAATTAAATCTAGCTTTTACCCTAGATAATTTTTCCGGAATAACCCTTCACCAGTGTTTGCAAATTATTTTTGTGGGTTTGGTGGGTTTCAGATTTAAAAATTTTAGCTCAAAACTTGCGATTTTGTGTCACCCACTTGCTAACCTTGTATTGGGAAAGCAACACGTCCAGTATACTTGTTCCGAATATTACCTTTCGATAAACTACCGTCTGGTTGTAAAGGAAAGCGTTGAACAAGCAACTGTTAAGGCAATGTCCCCTGACATGCTTTTAATTATGGTCTATAACGTGTCAGACGCAATTACTATCCTTTGTAGGAGGAATAGTAAAGCTCACCCTTATAATTTTCCGGTCTGGTACAAGGTCCTGTCTTTGACCATGCTATGTAACCACCGTTCTTACGGTTGACACCCGATTTAGTTCAGGTGACCTAATGAATTCCAGGTGAATTTCTAGGATTTTACGTTCAATGGTAATGAACGCATTGAAAATGGGTTTTCAGAAAACAAATCGGTTTGAAATTTTGATCAAAATATTTTCTCGTTCAAGCTCGAGTTTAGATATCATTGAATTTCATGAGTTTGTAATTCTCAATCTTTAAGGTCAATCTCAAGGATTGAGTAATATCAGTCTTAAAAGCTGATTTTTGATCTTTAAGGAGATTATCCTTTTTGGAGATCTGATTCATTAGTCTTATCAAGCTAATTTGCACGGCGTCCTCCCCATTTTACAAGACAGATCCTCTCATAGTTAGGATAAGTCTGAACACTTGGCGACCCTGTTTGATGCTGAGGTTCGTGGATTTCCTGCTGATTTTAGTGATGACTTTTCTAGATTTTTCGTCAACCTACAGCTGGTCTGGACGACAACTTCATGACCTAAATCAAGAAGCGCGTTTCTTTTTCGGAAGACTTTACTTCCTTTTAACGATGGAATTGATTCATCGTGTAGATCCATCTTTCTTTCAAATATATTACAGTAAATCGGGTAAAACTGATTAAAATCGTCCAAAACAAAAGTATCTTCAGTTATTTGTTACAAAAATATGTGACTTATGTTTTAAATAACTTGGTAAATTTTCCCACACTTGGCTTTTATTTTCTTTTATTTGCCTTTTTATTGTCCTCTATTCCATTTTAAATGAATTCTAACATTTTGGTTTATTTCTCAATTTATGTCCTTTCTGAGGTAACAATAATTTCGGTGTTAACACCTAGTTTTATCGTTCATAAATATGTATAAACATGATTTTGAGTTCATTTAATTGAAAATTTTGAAAAATTTTACTAGAATTGGGTAGTCAGTATATAAGACTAGGGCTGTTCTTTATTATCAGAGAGCACTAGATTCTAATACAACTACTGCGTTACTAGTATTTTTAATGGTAACCAAGTGTATAAGTTAAAAATTTTAAAAATCCGAAAGAATTTAACCTCTTCCCACACTTAAGATCTTGCAATGCCCTCATTTGTAAGAAATCAGTAACAATTTAAATTATTGAGGGTGATTAGCGTAGAAAAAATAATTAAATTTTACCAAAGTTTCCAAACATATTGGCGTTTGTTTGCTGAATGATAAATGGTGCACATCATTTGTTCATTCCGTCTTGTTGTTTCATCACATTTGTTTTTCGTTTTGTCGTCAAAATTACTAGCTTTTGCTGAACTTAATGCCAGTCTTTGAAAATGCGCTGTTTTACCCTGTTTTGTACAATCGACAATATACATACATACAAATATAAACATGCATGGCAATTTGAAATGGGACTTAATATCCCACATTCAAATTCTAAATGTGAAATATTAGTACACAATAATAATAATAATAAAATTGATAAAAATTACATAAATATATCCAATAACATAAGTTTAAACATGAAAAAGTAAAAAGATAAAAACATAAAAAATCATAAAAATAACCATTGGAACCAAATCAGTCTGGATAGGGGTTCCAGTTCATCTCGTTAGGTAGGTTCCATTGTTGGTTATAGGTGTTCTGATAGGCTTGGTTATAGTCATACCGGTCAAAGGGTGGTCGGATGTCGGGGTTGTGTGGCTGAAAATGAGCAGGTCGAGTAGGCACGTAATTATTTGGTACCTGATATGATAGCTGGCTCATGATTTGGTGCTAATAAACTAACCAGCTATCGTGTTGGCATCACCTATAATCCTCGTATACTCGCTCGGAGTTCCACTGCTCGTACATACTATGTCTGGCCGCGTTCGTCATTGATTCCTCATCTATACGAACGTGGACGTCAAGAATAGCATCTCGAATGACATCCCTAATGTCTTCCGCTTCCTCCATTTCTTCGTCTGAACCCCTTTCTACCTGTGGATGATTACCTTCATAGGGCAATGCCTGGTTGCGTCTACTCTTCAATACCTTAGCACCCACATAAACCCGCAAACCTATGGTCTCATCCTGTTCTCTACAAAGATGTAATGGACCCCCTTGGTTCCTATCAACACCTAAATACTCTCCAATGAGAGTAACAAAAATACCTCCTCCTATTATACTCCCGTCCTGCATTCCTTCTACCATTTTAGATAAATAAAAACCAACACAGTAAGGGATATTAATAAAGCTCCTCGGGTCTCGAATACACTTTAGGTAAAATAAATCATGTAAGGTCATTTTCTCCTTATTGTGACCTCTCTGTGTAATCGAGTTAGCCAAAAATCTATGAATCACACGAAGCTCGGCTTTGTTAATATGTAAGTAGGAGTGTTTTCCTCCCAGTGTAAAAACATTATAGTTTGACATACGCCTCCAAACGGCGTCAGCGTCAAAGTTCCTATCTACCCTTTCACCACGATAAATCAAACTCATACAATCGGGTAGTAGCAATTCACTAGGAGTGTAAATCTGTAATGCCCTGGCCATGTCCATCATGGACATTCTGTACATCCTACCGCCAAGGATAAATCTAAGAAAACTTCTATCATCTAACCTATCTACATCTACATTTAACGCTATAGTACTCATCAGCTTAGCACACCATTCCTTATATACAGGTCTACGAATGGTGAAAAGACGTTCCCAGTCTGTAAAAGAAGAACTGCCATACCTTTGAATCAAATGTTGTCTAACACGGTCAGCTAGATGGACCGTTTCCAAAGGATTTCAATCAATTACCCTCGGCACCTCTACATCTTTTGTTACCAATTTAAATTTATTACTTTGATATGCTGGGTAATCTCTCCATCGTCTATCGAATCTCAGATTAGGATGTAACGTGTGTTCTGGAATTGTTGGGTATTCGACAGGCGGATGCGGGGGAAATACTGTGAATTCATTAGGTAACTGTAGCGGATCATAATAAGGTACGTGCTGATCAGGCTGATGTTGTGGTTCCTGTTGTGGTTGTTGTTCAGGTTCATATTGCATTTCTGGTTCTGGTTCTGGAGCTGGAGCAGGCTGTCTAGATGATGATGATCCTGAACCTCCAGTATCGGCTTTCTGCAAAACACATTAGACACAAAATTTGTGCATCCAAGTATGCATTAGTGTTAGCAAAATAACAACTTAAAACATTCACAATAACATGTTAAATCAAAATTAAACTTATACACATTTTCACATTTTTTTCACAATTCTACACTTTTCCAAATAAGCACATATGAAAATATATACAAAGTTCATAAGCATTTAACTCAAATAACATGTCAAAATAGTCATTACTAATAATTAAACAAGTCTCAAATGGTAAATATATCAAATTAATCATGTTCATGAATTTTGCATCTAAAAAGTCCACTTTAATCTTTAAAAATCATGTTTAGGATTAATGTTTGGATCATTTAACTACCTAAACATGTTACACTACTCAATTTAGCAATAATTCATGACAAAAATCGGCCATAACCTATTTATATCAAAAAGCCCCAAATTGCTCAAGAACACAAACCCTAGATTTCTAAAAATTTTGAAGTTTTTGGCTTCAAATCATGTAAAAAATAGAATCAATCTAGGTTATACATGCATAAAATACTAACAATTTATCACTAATTACAACAGAAATTAACAAAATTGCATTAGGTAAATTATTGGTAATTATCACAAAAACTAGAAAATTTATGAGTTTAGGGGTGTAATTTTTACCTTTTTGCTGAAGAATGAGAATCTAGGCATGATTAGAGCAAGAAATTTGATGAATTATGGTGAAAAATTGCGAATTTTAGAGAGGATTTGAGCGTATTTTCGGGTATGTGTGTGTGTTGTGGAGAAAGACATACCAGTCGACTGCCTTGTATCAGGCCTGATTTTTGCCTCCATGCGATCGCATGGAGGTATAGTGAGAATCCCATGCGATCGCATGGGTGTCCGGCTACAGTACTTTCAGCTTTTTTTTTTTTTTTTAATAAAACCTTATACTTAATAAAACATAAAATTAATAAAATTATAAAAATTTGTTTCTTTTTAGGATGAGGGCGTTTCGGATCGTTGTCCTAGTCCGTCCCTCGACAAAATTTTAAAATTTGTCACTTTTTAATCGCGGTTTTAAAAGAAAAGATTTTTGGGTTTTTTAATGTTTTTGGCATACTTTAATTTAATAAGATTAAAAATAATGATAATAAAAGTTCTCGTCCCTCCCTTGGGTAGAGCAATTTCGGTTCAACGACCTAGTCTTCAACTCACGACGAATTTTAAAAATCATATTTTTAACTTAGCGAAATAAAGTAAATTTTTATTTTTAAATTCACACCAAACTTAAATTTAAAATGCATAAAATTAAAAATTCATATTAAAAATTCACACCAAACTTAAATTATATTTTTGTTTTTATACATACAAACTTATATTAAAAATATTAATTTTTCAAATATTTACATTTTTAAATATATTGATTTAAAAAGTTTACAATATTATTTTAATATTACTTTTAAAAATAAAGTAAAAATAAAATTAAAAATCTTTTTGGCTTTTATCCCACTTTAATCAATCAAATATTATCAAAAATATGCGCCCCTCTTTTCGGTAAAGTAATTTCGGTTCCATGACCTAATTTAACTCATAACGAATTTTTGAAATATTTTGGTTGATTGATTAAAGATATTTATACCTTAAGAATAAACGGTAAATTTCGCAGTGATGTAATAAATTTTTGTATGATATCAATAATTTCGGTCGCAAGACCTAATTTTATCGAATACCAATTTAATACTTTATAGCGAAAAAATTAGCGTTTATTATCAAAAGGTTAAAAATAAAAATAAAAATAAAAATGAAAACTGTACAAACTTACATGTGAAAGAGATTTCTTAGTGATATGCTCTAGCCCACTCATAAGATAGTCGGACTAATTGGTTTTCCATAGCTACATAGGCGTAACCTCGAGCATTTATTGATTTTTCTTCTAAACATATGAACGGTCTGTCTCTGCATAAAATAACAAATTCGGTGTTTGAATAAGTTTGATTATTTGAACATTTACCTTCGTGTGACCATTTTCCGCATTTGTGACATCTTTCAAGGTGTCGTGCTCTTCTTTTCGCTGCGGATTTTGATTTTCCTTTACCAAATTGTAACTTATTATTTTCGCATCTGGATTCTTTTCTTACTCCGTCCAATTTTTCTCTGATTACTGATACCAGTTCACTCTGAAGTGTGTCATTATTACGTTTAGTAATCAAAGCGTGTAGCATTAGACCATGGTTTAATTCACAGGAAGTCTTCATTTCGAAAAACCTAAAAAAAAAATAAAAATTCAGAATGGGGGGAGAAGACCAGTTCTTTAGGGTCTGCTAGGGAAAGACCATTCGGGTTCCATTTCCGAGAACTACACGAAAACAAAAAATCTAACTCTAACAGAAATACATATTATCCTTTAAAAGACTTGATTCTCCCCATACTTAGTTAGCTGTGGTGTCGAAATTGTGATTAACTTCGTTGTCGACTTCCATCGGACTATCTATGTAATGTTTAACTCTGTGACCATTAACCTTAAATTCAATTCCATTTGAATTTATTAATTCTACTGTGCCGTATGGGAAAACTCTTTTGACTATGAATGGTCCAGACCATCTTGATTTCAATTTTCCAGGAAATAGCTTGAATCGTGAATTGAAAAGAAGAACTCTATCTCCTTCTTTAAATTCTTTTGAACTTCTGATTCTTTTATCATGCCATTTCTTCATTCTTTCCTTATAGATTAGCGAATTTTCATATGCTTCATGTCTTAATTCTTCTAATTCGTTTAATTGACTTAACCGTAGACGTCCAGCTTCATGTAAATCAAGATTACATGTCTTCAAAGCCCAGAATGCTTTGTGTTCAATTTTTACTGGAAGATGACATGCTTTTTCGTAAACGAGTTTAAAAGGTGTGGTTCCAATTGGAGTTTTGTAGGCTGTTCTAAAAGCCCAGAGTGCATCCTCCAATTTAATGGACCATTCCTTCGGATTTGATCCTACGGTTTTTTCTAAAATATGTTTTAAAGCTCTGTTGGTATTTTCAACTTGTCCACTTGTTTGTGGATGATAAGCAGTGGAGATTTTATGAGTTACTCCATATCTTTTAAGAACTTTCACAAGTTGATTATTACAGAAATGAGTTCCCCGATCACTTATTAAAGCTTTCGGTGTTCCAAACCTTGCAAAAAGACGTTTTAAAAAGTTGACTACAACTCGTGCATCGTTAGTTGGGAGAGCTTGTGCTTCCGCCCATTTAGATACATAATCAATGGCTACGAGAATGTAGAGATTATTATGAGATTTTGGAAATGGACCCATAAAGTCAATACCTCAAATGTCAAATACTTCACATACTTGAATGACATTTTGTGGCATTTCATCACGTTGACTTATTTTTCCGGCCCTTTGACATGCATCACAGGATTTGCAAAGAAGGTGTGCGTCTTTGAAAATTGTAGGCCAATAGAATCCAGCATCATAAACTTTTCTTGCTGTGAGCTGAGGCCCATAATGCCCTCCTGTTGGTCCTGTGTGACAATGGTTTAAAATTTTACTAGCTTCATCTCCGAATACACATCAGCGTATTATTCCATCTGGACAACTTTTAAACAAATGTGGATCTTCCCAGAAATAGTGTTTTATATCACTAAAGAATTTCTTTCGTTTTTGGTACGATAATCCTTTTCAAGGAATTCACATACTAAATAGTTTGCATAGTCTGCAAACCATGGAATTTCATTATAATCTATCTTTAATAGATATTCATCAGGAAAGTTGTCTTGTATGGCCGATTCATTTAGAACTTCTAATTCGGGATTTTCAAGACGAGAAAGATGATCAGCAGCGAGATTTTCTGCTCCCTTTTTGTCTCGGATTTCAATATCGAACTCTTGTAAGAGTAAGATCCAACGGATTAATCGTGGTTTAGCATCTTGTTTCGAAAATAGGTATCTAAGAGCAGAATGGTCAGTATAGACCACCGTTTTAGCTAGAACGAGATATGAACGAAATTTGTCAAAAGCAAAGACAATAGCAAGGAGTTCTTTTTCAGTAGTTATGTAATTTGTTTGTGCTCCTTTTAACGTCTTACTAGCATAATATATAGGTTGAAATCGTTTTTCAATCCTTTGTCCTAAAACGGATCTCATTGCAAAATCACTTGCATCGCACATTAGTTCAAACGGTAGATTCCAATTTGGAGTTATCATGATCGGCGCATTAGTGAGTTTCTCTTTAAGAATATTAAAAGATTTGATACATTCATCTGAAAAGATGAATGGAGCATCCTTTTCTAGGAGTTTATTCATAGGGGTGGCAATTTTAGAAAAATCTTTTATGAAATGTCGGTAAAAACCAGCATGCCCTAGAAAACTCCTAACTCCTCTAACATTGGTGGGATGTAGAAATTTTGCAGTTACATCTACTTTAGCTCTATCCACTTCAATTCCTTCCTTTGAAATTTTATGACCAAGAACGATGCCTTCTTTAACCATGAAATGGCATTTCTCCCAATTAAGTACTAGATTTGATTGTTCACATCTAATAAGCATTCGTTCAAGATTAACTAAACATGATTCAAATGTATCACCGAAGACTGAAAAGTCATCCATGAAAACTTCCATGCATTCTTCTATCATGTCGTGAAAAATCGCCATCATGCACCTTTGAAAGGTTGCAGGGGCGTTGCAAAGTCCAAATGGCATGCGTTTGTAAGCAAAAGTACCATAAGGGCACGTGAACGTGGTTTTTTCTTGGTCCTCGGGTGCTATTGGAATTTGAAAATATCCGGAAAAACCATCAAGAAAACAATAGTAACTATTTTCGGCTAATCTTTCCAACATTTGATCAATAAAAGGTAAGGGAAAGTGATCTTTTCTGGTGGCGTCATTTAATTTTCTATAATCAATACAAACACGCTATCCTGTTACAGTCCTAGTAGGAATAAGCTCATTTTTCTCATTTGTGATGACAGTCATGCCACCCTTCTTAGGCACGCATTGAACTGGGCTTACCCATGGACTATCAGAAATTGGATAAATTAAACCTGCATCAAGCAGTTTAATAATTTCTTTCTTAACAACATCTTGCATATTAGGATTTAGTCTTCGTTGGCATTGTACATACGTTTTATGACCTTCTTCCATAAGGATTTTATGTGTGCAATACGAAGGACTTATTCCTTTAATATCATGCATCTTCCATGCAATGGCTGGTTTATGAGCTTTTAACACAGAAATGAGTTGTGATTTCTCATTTTCAGTAAGAGAAGACAATATTATTACAGGTAATTCAGATTCACCATGTAAATAAGCATATTCTAAATGGTTTGGAAGTGGCTTTAACTCTAATGTCGGTGGTTCTTCTATCGATGATTTGTATCGATATCTGTCTTCTTCTTTTAGCATTTGAATTTCTTCTGTTGTTGGTTCATATCCATTAGCCATAAGTGTAGCTAACATTTCAGTTTCATCAATTGGTTCAGTTCCTTCTCCTAAAGAACATTCTCCTGTTCCTTGTAATTCTGGAAATTCTTCTAACAATTCTTCATGTGATTCTATAGTTTGAATATAATAACATGTATCATCTGCAGATTGCGGTTGTTGCATTGCTCTATCAACTGAAAAGGTAACACTCTCGTCCTCTATACTTAGGGTCAGTTTCTTACCGAACATGTCTATCATTGATTTAGCCGTGTTTAAGAATGGTCTTCCTAATATGAGAGGAACTTGAGAATCTTCTTCCATGTCCAGAATAACAAAATCTACTGGAAATACTAAAGTACCAACTTTAACTAGCATGTTTTCCATTATCCTTCTAGGATATTTTACTGATCTATCGGCTAGTTGTATGCTTATTCTTGTTGGTTTCAATTCTCCAAGGTCTAGTTTAGTGTATAGTGAATACGGCATTAAATTAATACTAGCACCTAAATCTTCCAATGCTTCTATTGAACTTAGACTACGCAGAAAACATGGAATTGTGAAACTTCCTGGATCAAATAGTTTTTCTGGTATCTTATTCAACAGCACTGCAGAACAATTAGCATTCATATTAACAGCCGAGAGTTCTTCCATTTTCTTTCTATTTGAGATTAGATCTTTCAGAAATTTAGCATATCTAGGCATTCCTGAAATCACATCAATGAAAGGAAGATTTACATTTATCTATTTAAACATATCCAAGAATTTAGATTGCTCGGCTTCAAGTCTCTCTTTTTTCATTTTACTCGGGTAAGGAAGTGGTGGTTGGTATGGTTTAACATAAGGTTTAGCTTTAACTGTATTATCTTCATTAACCTTTTCAACTACCGGTTCTTTTTCCTTATCTTGTTCAGGTTGTGGTTCTTGTGGAGTAGGAATACCTTCATCAGAAATTACAGGTATTTCAGGTGGTTTAAGTGTAATACCACTTCTTGTGGTAATGGCTTTAGCTATTTCATTCCGGGGGTTAGCATTTGTATCACTAGGTAAATTTCTCGGTTTTCTTTCACCTATTAACCTTACTAGGTTACTTACTTCTTGTTCCAAATTTTGAATAGAAGCTTGTTAATTTCTAAATGCTTGAGCATTTTGTTCATTGGTTTGTTTCTGAGATGTGAAAAACTGTGTTTGAGATTCAACTAGCTTCGTCATCATATCTTCTAAATTTGGCTTTTTATCATCAGTTTGTGGTGGTTTGTTTTGAAAATTAGGTCTTTGCTGATTGTAAGTATTATTGGAAACTTGTTGATTACTTGGACCTTGTTGGTTGTTGTATGGAATATTTCGATTATAATTCTGGTTTTGATTGTAAATCGGTCTTGGCGGTTGATAATTATTCTGATGATTATTTCCAGGCCTTTGGTTTATGTATGAAACATTCTCTCTTTGTTCCATTGTTAGTTCAATACTGAGACAATCTTTTGTCAAATATGGTCCTCCACACCGCTCACAACTAATTCGTATTGAGTGGATATCTTTAGTCATCTTTTCCATTCGTCTCTCGACAGCATCTATCTTTGCGGAAATGGAATCTAAGACATGGCTAGAATCGGCTCTAGCTGCTTTAGATGATCTAACGATATCTTTTTCTTGGTGCCACTCATGTGAGTGGGAAGCAGTGTTATCAATAATCTTATAAGCGTCAGTTTCTGTTTTATTCTTAATGGAACCACCAGCTGCTATATCTATGTCTTTCCTTGTAGTGATGTCGCATCCTTGGTAGAATATTTGTACTATATGACAGATGTCTAAACCATGTTGCGGACATCCTCTTAATAACTTTCCAAATCTGGTCCAAGCCTCATATAGAGTTTCATTTGGCTTCTGTGTGAATGTAACAATTTCTCCTTGAAGTCTTATGGCTTTAGATGCCGGAAAGAATTGTTTAAGAAATTTTTCAACTAAAACGTCCCATGTATCAATCGCCCCTTCAGGTAACGATTCCAACCAATTTTTGGCTTCTCCCTTTAAAGTCCAGGGAAATAACATGAGATATATCTGTTCATCTTCAACTTCTCTTATTTTAAATAGAGTGCAGATTCTATTAAATGTACGAAGATGTTCATTTGGATCTTCCTTCGGCGCACCACTAAATTGGCATTGATTTGTTACCATGTGTAGAATTTGTCCTTTGATTTCATAATCTGGCGCATTAATGTCTGGATGAGTAATTGCGTGACCTTGGCCAGTGCGTTTAGCTCTCATTCGGTCTTCCATACTTAGAGGTTCCAGATTCTCCATGATTGAATTTGTTGAATCTGAATCACTAGAGGATTCTAATTTAATGGTTCGTTCCTCAACAATCTCGGTTTGAATGATTGGTGGTTTCGGAGGAAAAATTAATGGTTCAGGATCTATGAATTGTCCCTGAATATTCTCCGGATTATCAATTGTGAGGTCGGGTTCAAAAAATGGATTATCGGAAATTTGAATTGGAGTACTTGGTCGACTGGATGACGATTCTAAAGAAAAATCAACGGCGACAATATTTGCTAGATGTCTTGATCGAGTTACAGGTGGTGAACGTACAAAAGGTGGTGAACGTTTTGCTCGGAGCATTCACTGAATATCCTATTAGTTTTTTAAAAAGGAAGAAAAATTATATAAGTTATCAAATTAATAGACTTTTCTGATTTTGTCCACGTTTCGAATAGCCAAAAGATGCAGCAGAGGTGCATGATTCATTTGGTCTCAATATAATTGAGTACTGTTTGGCTCCAATAACCCGGTCCACGTACAAATCCAACTATTACTACGAACCAGAAAATTTTGATGTCTATCAATTTAACCGCTTAAAATAATTTTTCGTTGAAATTAAAGAAATTTAGATAAGAAATAGAGAAAATTCTAAGTCCTAAAAACTAGAATGTCGAGAAATAAGAAAGAAAAAGAGCGCGTTGAAAAAGGTCGAAAAATAAAAAGGCGAAAAATAATAGGCGTCGAAAAATAAAAATAAGAAAGCAGCGCGTCTAAACTTAAAAAGGCACTAAAAACTAAAAATTAAAAGTTGCGTCTAAAAATATTAAAGCTTAAAAGAAAAAACTATATCCGAAATGGCAATATCTTAAAAAGGAACTAAAACTTAAAAAGGCGTAGCAAAATTCTAAAGCACCTAAATCTTAGTCTAAAGAAAAAGCACTTAAGGGATTTTACGGCAAAGCCTAAAAATCTAGAAATAAAAATAACTATGGCAAAAACTATGATTTAAAACTAAATACTAGCAAAAAATACAAATATTGGGCCAGGTTACTGGCTGTAACAGTACGGGCCTCGAGTGATTTTTTTTCTGTTTTAATTTTTCTGTTTTATATATTTATATAATATATTTATATAAATTAAATAAAACTTATATTTTTATAAAATAAAGATAAAGAAACTTTTATAGAAGTTATATATTTAACAAACTCTTAAAAATATATAAATTTTGTTTTTCTTTTTATATTTTTGAATATATTATTTAAAACGTATTTTTTACAAAAACGTATTTTTATAAAAGTAAACTTAAAAATTAATAAAAATCTTTTTTTATAGCGTTGCGCTTCCGGCGTTTTAGCTGATCCCCGGCAGCGGCGCCAAAAATACTTGATGTGCGTAGAGGCGTATATGAAATAGCTTATATTTTACTAGGAAATACTATTAAATACGATACAATTTTACACAAGATATTTATTTATTTATAGAATGGATATACCTAAACCTTGCTACAACACTTATAGGCAGTGTACCTAATCGTACAGTAGTATAGTTTTTAGTAAGTCCGGTTCGTTCCACAGGGATACACTTAAACAAGCTTAACGCTATATTAGTTTTAATTTATAAAAATACAAATATATATAAGTAATATTATTATTATAAAAGGGGGTTTTTTACCGTTTAATGACCGGTTTGTCGATTTTTAAAACTTTAGTCGCAGTTAAAACCTAATGTAAAATATTAAATAAATAAAAGACTTAATTTAAAGCGTAAAGTAAATAACGATAATAAAATTACGATAAATAAAAGTGCGATAAAATAAAATTGCGATAATTAAAAAGTACGATAATTAAAAGTGCAATTAAATATAATGACAATAAATAAAAGTGCGATAATTAGAAGTGAAATTAAATATGAAAATAAAGGAATTATGCTTCTTTAAACTTTCGTAATCATGATGTTTGACGTGTTGATTTTAGTTTATTGCCCATGGGTTGATTGTCCTTTGTCCTGGATTATTTAATATGTCCGTCTGGTTTTTGTCCATAACAGTCCATCGGTCATAAATATAAAGTGCGAGTGTCCTCGTCAAATTATCCTTATACCCGAAGTCAAATATTCCAACTAATTGAGGACTTAAACTGTAACGAGGTTTTAATACTTTGTTTAATAATTACACCAGGTTATCGACTGCGTGTAACCCAAGGTTTTAATACTTTGTTATCAATTATGCCAAGTGTCCTTGTACATAATTTCACCCCTGTTTTAATAATTCCATAGACTATTAATCCATTCCCGTGTCCGGTTAAATGAATGATTATTCGTACATATAAATATCCCGCCCATCGTGTCCGATCGAGTGTATATGGTTATTTATAGGTATGTCCAATTGTAAATCTTTATATTAAAATTAACAAACTATCATTTAGTTAAACAAATATAAAGCCCATTAATAGCCCATAGTCTAATTTCCACAAGTGTCGTTCTTTTGTCCAAACCCCAATTATGGTACAAAGCCCAATTACCCAATTTTAATATTTTTAGCCCAACATCATGATTACTTCATTTTAAATAAGCATAATAATAACTTAGCTACGAGACATTAATGTAAAAAGGTTGAACATAGCTTACAATGATTAAAAATAGCGTAGCGTTACACGGACAGAATTTCAACTTACACCCTTACAACATTCGCTAACATACCCTTATTATTAGAAATTAAAATTAAAATTAAAATTAAAATATAAATATATATATATATACGTTGATGAATGAGGAGAAAAAGATGGATATATGGTGCACCAAAGCTCGAAATTTATAGGCCTGTGAGCTGAAAAAGGGGCTCATGCGATCGCATGAGCTTTGCCCTTCAAGGCCATGCGATCGCATGGCCAGCTGGGGAAGCTCACATGTGTTTGTTTCTTCTGCCGACGGTTTATAAATAATAATATAATATATAAATAATTATAAGAATTATTTAAATATTATATTTTATTTATGTGCATAGTTGACTTGTAATTTTTAGTCCGTTGCGTCGAGCGTTGAGAGTTGACTCTGGTTCCGGTTCCGGATTTTCGAACGTCCTTGTGTACAATTTAATATCTTGTACTTTGCGTTTCGAATCTTGTACTCTTGTAATTTTGAGACGTTTCTTATCAATAATTGGAACCACTTTGATTGTATTTTGTACTTTTGAGCTTTTTGGTCATTTTCGTCTTCAATTCGTTGAATCTGTCTTTTGTCTTCACCTTTTATTATTTAAACGAATATCACTTGTAAATAGAACAGTTTCAACTAAAAGCTTGTCTTTCTTGAGGGATAATGATATGAAATATATGTTCATTTTTAGCATTATCACATGCATTCATGGTGTATACGAAGGTGTTTCATGTGACGACCCAGAAACTTTCGACCAAATTTAAACTTGATCTTTATATGTTTCCGACACGATAAGCAAAGTCTGTAATGTTGAAGCCTCAAAAATTTTGAACTGTTTTCATACAATCATTTAACTTCGACCATTTCCGACGATTCACGAATGATTATGTGTAAATAGATATGTATGAATTTATACATATGTGTGATTATTAAATTAAGAACTATAAATGAAACACTTAACGGTTTGGTTGATATGAAAATAGGTTATGGAATTATTATATGGCTTGAAAACGTTAACAAAGTATTAAATGTATAATACCTTACATTAAACGTATTAGTTTCAAAATATGTTTACTATATTTATCGACTAAATTAAAAGCTTGTATCAAACGATTTAATTAACGGATATTTTGTTAGCATTTATCAATTTCATAAGTATCGGGATATTATTATAGGTCTCTGTTATGAGGTCCACGTAGATCTAAGAAATCTTTCCTTTTTAACGGTATCTTGAATAAATGGTAAAATGATTTACAAGAGTGTCACTTAACGGTAACTGGACAAAAGTTAGTAAAGATTCCTGCTTAACTTTCGATATATGCTTTACAATAATTGCCTCACGAAATAAGTCTAATTATTGATAAAAGTCTGCAATATTGAGCCTTAGAAAGTTTTGAACTGGTTACATGGATTCATTTGATCTTCGACCACTCCTGCCGATTCATGAACAAGTGTTGTAAATGAAAATATATATAGATATAAATTTATATAATAATTGAGTACAAATTTAATCATCAGAGTTAAATATATAACAATTCATATTCAAGATAAAAGGTTGTTATTAAAAAGAACTTAGATATAAATACATATATGATTTTTATACATAAATATTATTATATGTATAATGTAGTATATATTAAAATGTATGAAAATTTAATACTTAAAATAAGTTATTATATATAATCATTAAATATTACATGATTAATAATATATAATATTAATATATTAAATTTAATTACAAATTAAAAATATAGTTGTTATACTAGGCACATTATTATTATTTTCACTAGTATTACCAATATTAATATTTAAATTTAAAATTAGTAATATTAATAGTATTATTTTCAATACATAACATATAGATAAGAAAATTTAATATATAAGTTCTTATAGTATTATTATTACTAATATTATTATTATCATTAATAATATTAGTATTATTATAATAAATATTATTATTATTACTAATGTTATTGTTAAAAATTATATAATTATTATTATCACTATTATTAATAATAATATTATTAATATTACCATTGTATTATCATAAATTTTATTATTATTATTTACAATATTAAGAGTATTATTATTAGTGTTAATTATTAAGATTAATTAACATATATAAAATATAGATAAAAACTGTTATATATAAAAAATACGCGTAAGATATATATATATATATATATCTTGATCAGTTTTATTTGCTGCCTTTTTGTACACTCGTGATACCAGGTCGAGTTTCAGCAACCCTACAACTGATTTGATCGATATTTTTTTGGGATTCAATCATTCAAATCACATCATATATACACTTCTGTTGATTGATAAGAAAGAGGGGTTCTTCATATTTTTTTTCTTTCTTTCTTTTCTTTCTGTCTCATAAACTCAAACCCATTTAACCTTTGAATTGATCCAAAATGAATTGACAAGAAGTAAAATTGCAGAAGTGTCCTAAATCATGTCGTGAATGTTTTCTCAAATTCGCAGGTCTTAATTCGTTATATCAAACTCGAATTCGAAGAGTCAAATTTCAAACCCAAAAAGTCAAACCTTATGTTCTTCATGAAATTCAATTTTAATTTAATGTTTCTGTTTCAATTAAGGATTCCTAAAGCTTTTACGAATCATTTGAAACCAAGTTCGTGTTATAACAATCATCTAAAACACACTAAATATTGAAAACTTAAAAAAAAAAAAATTGAAAAGCTGCGACAGCAGCTTCGCTGCTATGAAATCTCTTTTTTTATTTTTATTTTTTTATTTTTTGTTCTTTTCTTTTTCTTCTTTTTTCGATTTCAACTAAATATAAACAATTGATAATGATTTATGTTTGTCTGGAAACATTTAAATTCATGTTTTGAGGATTTATATATCCCTGGTCGATTAGATATGTGAAGAAAAGAAGAAAATTAGGAAAAACAGGAAGAATCAGGTTATAATTAAGTTAGGGGTAATATAAACCAGTAAAGCAGGAATGGAGGAGTAGTTGTATGGGTGTTCGGGTATTGGAGAGGTCTCAGGTTCGAACCCTGGCAGGGTCATTATATTTCTTTTTGGGCCGATTTTTGAGGTAGTTTTCTTGTATTATTATTATTATTATTATTATTATTATTATTATTATTATTATTATTATTATTATTATTATTATTGTTGTTGTTGTTATTGTTATTGTTATTGTTATTTTTATTATTATTATTATTATTATTATTATTATTATTATTATTATTATTATTATTATTATTATTATTATTATTAATTATCAATATTATTAAAATTATCATAACTACTAAGGTAGTAATTATCATTTATTCTTATTATTATTATGATTTTAGTTACAATTAGGGTTGTTATTATTATTATTGTTAAGTTTACTTATTATTATCACTATCATAATACAAATTAATATTATTATCATTAATATTAGTATTATTATTATTATTTAAACTATTATCATTAGTAGTAAAATTATAGTTATTATTATCAGTATTATTATTATTAACATAAGTATCATTATTAACCATATCGATATTATTATTATTATTATTATTATTATTATTATTATTATTATTATTATTATTATTATTATTATTATTATTATTATTATAAGTAATATTAATATGATTAGGATTACAAATTGATGTTATAGCAGCTTTAGTTATTAGTTTAGAAATTAAACACGAAGATTATGATTATGATTAACATAAGTATTGTTATTAATATGGATTATTACTAAGTATTATGTATTATTATAAAACTTATTATTTTTATTAGCATTACTAATAAACTTTTCATTTTATTAAAAATTGTTGTTATTGTCATTATTATAAGATTTATTATTTAAAACTAACATTTATATTATTATTAATAAAATCATTAATATTATTATCATTATTATTAATACTAGTATTATCATTATTATTATTTTTAATCACTACTAATATTATTTTGGTATTATTATAATTACTATTTTTTTTACAAACAAATGAAATATATATAAGTAAAATATTTAATACATAGAACATAACAAAATTTATATTTTATATATATATATATATATATAAATGAATATATAATAATAATGAAATATATAAGTTACTAACATAAAAATTATATCACTAATAATAATATATACATAATTGTTCGATTACAAGTATATGTATTAATATATAAACAAATGATATAGGTTCGTGAATCCGAGGCCAACCCTGCATTGTTCAGTTGTTCAATATCGTCACATGTATTTTTACTACAAAATACAGTATTGTGAGTTTCATTACTCCCTTTTAAATGCATTTGCAATATATATTTTTGGGACTGAGAATACATGAGCTTTTATAACTGTTTTACGAAATAGACACAAGTAATCGAAACTACATTATATGGTTGAATGATCGAAGCCGAATATGCCCCTTTTGCTTGGTAGCCTAAGAATTAGTAAACCGATCTACTAATTGACGCGAATCCTAAAGATAGATCTATTGGGCCTAACAAACCCCATCCGTTGTAGCGAATGCTTTAGTACTTCGATGTTGTTTTATCATGTCCAATGGATGTCCCGGAATGATAGGGGATATTCTTATATGCATCTTGTTAATGTCGGTTACTAGGTATTCAATCCATATGAATGATTTTTGTCTCTATGCACGGGACGTATATTTATGAGAAATGAAAATGAAAATCTTGTGGTCTATTAAATTAATGGAAATGATTGTTTATGATAAACTAATGAACTCACCAACCTTTTGGTTAACACTTGAAAGCATGTTTATTCTCAGGTATGAAAGAAATCTTCCGCTGTGCATTTGCTCATTATAGAGACATTACTTGGAGTCATTCATGACATATTTCAAAAGACGTTGCATTCGAGTCGTTGAGTTCATCAAGATTATTATTAAGTCAATTATAGTTGGATATATTATGAAATGGTATGCATGCCGTCAACTTTTAATGTAATGAAAGTTTGTCTTTTAAAAACGAATGCAATGATTGTAAAATGTACCATATAGAGGTCAAGTACCTCGCGATGTAACCAACTGTAATGTATTCGTCCAGATGGATTAGGACGGGTCATCACAGGTGGTATCAGAGCGGTGGTCTTAGCGAACCAGGTCTGCATTAGTGTGTCTAACTGATAGTCATTAGGATGCATTAGTGAGTTTGGACTTCGACCTTAGTTGCATGTCAAAAAGTTTTGCATATCATTTCTAGTCGGAAATCATCTGCTTATCATCCTTAGGAAATTACCTGCTTATCATTCTTAGTCTAGACACATCTTACTGCATTGATTGCATGAATAGTGTATAGACAAATTCATATCTTAGCGTATCTGCTAATCCATATCTTAGCGTATCTGTTACTGTAGACTTAATCTGACACGTTTTCGAAATTCCCTCCGTAATCTACGGGATCTTTTGTACTATGTATAGGTATTCTATGTAATTAGAATATCATCCGATATCCGAAAATCATTTTATATTGAAAAACCCTTTACTCAATCGTACGAAATGGAACTCGCCACTAGTTCAAGTCCTTTAGATTTCGACAGCTATTCCGACATGGATGTTCACCTAAACTCCGGAAGCAGCGTCACCAGAATGAATCAACCAATCAGCCATCCCCAATTCATCTGATGGGTTCGTAATTACTTAATCAATGAAGACGCGAAGAAGGCGATCCCTTCCACCAACCGAATTCACCTCTTGGCGAAGAACCTGAAGCACTTACCGGTGAACCTATTCGTAATACCATTTTCTCTCTCATTTCCAGAGTATTCCATCACGATTATATACTATCTCAGATTCTAGATCTTATTCATCCACTCGTCCGAACCGACAATCATCTCGGTGTAATAGAAGAAGTCAATGAGCTTCGCGCTCGGGTAGTGGCTTTAGAGAATATGGTGCAAAGGTTACAAACACCGGCAGCAACAGTACCACCATCAGCAACACCAGCAGGCAGCAGCATAATCATTACCACCATCCACAACATCCACATTCCATGATTCAACATCATAATCTGTATCTCGAGCATCAACGTCATACGCACCATAGATACCAAGGAGTACCAACAACAACAACCGATGAAGTATTAATCTATAATATCATTAGAGAAACATTCGGTAGCGATTATGTAATCTCTAAAGTCTTAGAGATTATTTATTCTAGTTCCAGCCAAAAATCAAATGAGCTTAATATGATATAAACTCATTAAATCTGTATTATATCTGAAGAAAATATATATGTATATATGTTTTCATAAAGATTGTAATTAAAAATTCTTTTGTACAAACTGTTAATGGTGAAAATATTTTAACGGGTAGGTAATACCCGAGGAATATTTAGATTTCACATTAATAAGTTACACGGTACATTCTTCGAATCTGATTCAACAGTCATTTACTATCCTATTTACATCCACAGATATACGAATCCGTTCACCATAGAATAACCATTTTCTTTCAATTTCATATTTGAATTTTGACTTATCAGAATCCAACAGGTGGCATAATGAAGAAAACATTGGACAAAATAAAATTTGTTAGAAATAAACAAATTAACTATGAGAAATTTTTTTTGTTAAGAATCCACGCTAACTGTTCCTAGCTAACTGATTACATTTTATTTATCGCAATTTATTTATCGCAATTTATATTCTCGCAATTTTATTTATCGTCATTTAATTTCTGTTATTTATTTTACGCACTTTAAATATCAGGACACGTACACAAGGTTTTGATATATCATATCGACGATCTATATATATTATTTGGAATAACCATAGACACTCTATATGCAGTAATGCTTGAGTTAGCTATACAGGGTTGAGGTTGATTCTACAATAATATATGTACTTTGAGTTAGTCTGAGACATGTATACAATGGGTCACGATACGTATTAATTAATTCGAATATTATATATAACTGTAGACTGCTAACTGTGGACTACCAACATTGGACAAATAAAATGAATTAAAATATTGATTATAACATATGAAACTAAACATTTCTTCAAGTTTGCCACTTGATTTCATTTTAAACCTCATTTGTATCTTGAAGATTACAATCTGCGTTCAAATCTTCCATGATTCTTGAAAATACCTCAATCGAGAGGATGAACCAACCGCACTTCATCTACGGAAGAATAGATTGATGCATATAGTTATGCACCTGAAAACACTCGAAACCTGAGTAAACGTTTAACACGTATCTGTGCTAGCTCCTTTAGCATTGTTATTACTGAAAATAACATTACAATTCTTTTTCAAATTAGCCAATTTTGTCACAGCTCCAGAAAATCAACTTCGACTTTCACTCGGATTAGCCTTATTATAGCCTTGATATATATAAGTCTGACTTTCATTATCGTTACCAGAGAACCGTTTATATTCCACCACATTAGCAGTAAACTTATCAACAACTTCATTGATCTTTGACTTTCCGAAAAATCATTATATTTATCGAAACCCTATCATATACTCATCGGCATCTTATAATGAGAATGGCCATACCAATTACCGAGAATTAGCAATCAGTATTTCGAATCTCGCAGCATTTCTACATCAACAGTTATATGTATACATATAACCTTTATCTCTTAGAATTATGATCTTCCATTCTGAAATTCTGAAAACCACCCAGCCTACGAATCAATACTCGGAATGTTGAAAAAGCGGAATGAAGCAGCAAAAATTGTAAACGACGTTAACAGTCGAAAGTTTGATGATAAAGAATGGAGTGTTGGAAACGCTCAATAGAAAACTTAGTATAAAAAAAAGCGGATTATGCGAAATTATGAAGGAGACTGTAGACAAATCACAAGGACTAAACTTATACATAAAGAATCCTGATGATCCTGATTCTGATGAAATCTTTAGCGAATACCTTGCTCTTTAATCGCTCTAAATTATCGTGAATGAATTTCTTCATCACAATTTTATTCTAAAATTCTAAGATATTATCGTATCCTCTATTATAAATATCCTCGATATATCTGAAGATATTTTTATAACTATTCTTATCTGAAATCATTTATCTCTCCGCGATATCAGTGTTCCATCAGAAAAGAAACTATTTTAGTTTCTAAATTCTGAAAAATTCGAATTTAAAATTTGAATGTTATTGAAGTAGTGTTGGAGACTGAAGCATGAGTTAGTATAATATAATGACACTTGATCAACGTGATTATATTACAGTAAGTCATGATGAGTTTCTAATAAAACATGATGATTCACAGATTATAATATCATCATGTGTCATGTTACACGACTCTTACATTCTAACTAATCTATAAACACATCAAGACATATTTTCTTGATAGTCCTATTTTTCCCCTTGAATTCTGGTAATTTGACAAGTCAGATTGTGCTATTACCGTTTCTTTCTTAGAATATTAGTCATGTTCATTCGAAACTTCATACCTACGAATTCTGGATCATTACTCGCTTCACTAGAGGTCGAGAAGAGAATAAAAAGGCAAAGAGCTCCAAAATATAAGAGAAAATATAAAGCCCAATAACAACATGGAGGTTACAAACCGTGGATATTAATACGAATAGCAATATAAAGACACGGTAGAATTAATAATAGTGTCAAGGTAATAGTAGAAGTAAATAGATTTTTCTGGTGAAAGATTGGAAAGAAGGATGACAGAAATGATAATTAAGAAAATATTAAGGATTAGAAATGGATTAAGCATTTTCATAATCTTTTGGATGTATGAACTAAGAAAGAAAGTATAGGAATATGTGAGAATAATGGAATGAAAGAGTTTAATTTATAAAGGAAAAATCAAATGTAACAATCAAGACAGATGACCGCATTTAATTAAAGAGATCTTAATCGGATCTAATAGATTTCGAAGATTTTCTTTAATCCCTTGAATTCCGAAATTCAACCCTGGCTATGTCAAAAGCTAAGACGAATCTCTATTTCTTCATTTCACTCTTTTATGATAACTTTACTCATACGCTTCACGTAATCGAATTATCTTATCCATATTACTCAACAGTAATAAAACTCTATTTACCAGCTCATATTCGTCAGGAAAATATTCTTATAGTTAGCTATGACGATCTCGATCAAATTTCGGGGACGAAATTTCTTTAATGGGTCGGTACTGTGAAGACCCGGAAACTGTCGACCAAATTTAAACTTGATCTTTATATGTTTCCAACACAATAAGCAAAGTCTGTAATGTTGAAGTCTCAAAAATTTTGAACTGTTTTCATACAATCATTTAATTTCGACCATTTCCGACGATTCACGAACGATTATGTGTAAATAGATATGTATGAATTTATACATATGTGTGATTATTAAATTAAGAACTATAAATGAAACACTTAACGGTTTGGTTGATATGAAAATAGGTTATGGAATTATTATATGGCTTGAAAATGTTAACAAAGTATTAAATGTATAATACCTTACATTAAACGTATTAGTTTCAAAATATGTTTACTATATTTATCGACGAAATTAAAAGCTTGTATCAAACGATTTAATTAACGGATATTTTGTTAGCATTTATCAATTTCATAAGTATCGGGATATTATTATAGGTCTCTATTATGAGGTCCACGTAGATCTAAGAAATCTTTCCTTTTTAACGGTATCTTGAATAAATGGTAAAGTGATTTACAAGAGTGTCACTTAACGGTAACTGGACAAAAGTTAGTAAAGATTCCTGCTTAACTTTCGATATATGCTTTACAATAATTGCCTTGCGAAATAAGTCTAATTATTGATAAAAGACTGCAATATTGAGCCTTAGAAAGTTTTGAACTGGTTACATGGATTCATTTGATCTTCGACCACTCCTGGCGATTCATGAACAAGTGTTGTAAATGAAAATATATATAGATATAAATTTATATAATAATTGAGTACAAATTTAATCATTAGAGTTAAATATATAACAATTCATATTCAAGATAAAAGGTTGTTATTAGAAAGAACTTAGATATAAATACATATATGATTTTTATACATAAATATTATTATATGTATAATGTAGTATATATTAAAATGTATGAAAATTTAATACTTAAAATAAGTTATTATATATAATCATTAAATATTACATGATTAATAATATATAATATTAATATATTAAATTTAATTACAAATTAAAAATATAGTTGTTATACTAGGGACATTATTATTATTTTCACTAGTATTACCAATATTAATATTTAAATTTAAAATCAGTAATATTAATAGTATTATTTTCAATACATAACATATAGATAAGAAAATTTAATATATAAGTTCTTATAGTATTATTATTACTAATATTATTATTATCATTAATAATATTAGTATTATTATAATAAATATTATTATTATTACTAATATTATTGTTATAAATTATATAATTATTATTATCACTATTATTAATAATAATATTATTAATATTACCATTGTATTATCATAAATTTTATTATTATTATTTACAATATTAAGAGTATTATTATTAGTGTTAATTAATAAGATTAATTAACATATATATAAATTTAGATAAAAAAAATACGCGTAAGATATATATATATATATCTTTATCAGTTTTATTTGCTGCCTTTCTGTACACTCGTGATACCAGGTCGAGTTTCAGCAACCCTACAACTGATTTGATCGATATTTTTTTTGGATTCAATCATTCAAATCACATCATATATACACTTCTGTTAATTGATAAGAAAGAGGGGTTCTTCATATTTTTTTTTCTTTCTTTTCTTTCTGTCTCATAAACTCAAACCCATTTAACCTTTGAATTGATCCAAAATGAATTGACAAGAAGTAAAATTGCAGAAGTGACCTAAATCATGTCGTGAAGGTTTTTTCAAATTCGCAGGTCTTAATTCGTTATATCAAACTCGAATTCGAAGAGTGAAATTTCAAACCCAAAAGGTCAAACTTTATGTTCTTCATGAAATTCAATTTTAATTTAATGTTTCTGTTTCAATTAAGGATTCCTAAAGCTTTTACGAATCATTTGAAACCAAGTTCGTGTTATAACAATCATCTAAAACGCACTAAATATTGAAAACTTTAAAAAAAAAAAATTTGAAAAGCTGCGACAGCAGCTTCGCTGCTATGAACTCTCTCTTTTTTTATTATTTTTTTATTTTTTGTTCTTTTCTTTTTCTTCTTTTTTCGATTTCAACTAAACATAAACAATTGATAATGATTTATGTTTGTCTGGAAACATTTAAATTCATGTTTTGAGGATTTATATATCCCTGGTCGATTAGATATGTGAAGAAAAGAAGAAAATTAGGAAAAACAGGAAGAATCAGGTTATAATTAAGTTAGGGGTAATATAAATCAGTAAAGCAGGAATGGAGGAGTGGTTGTATGGGTGTTTGGGTATTGGAGAGGTCTCGGGTTCAAACCCTGGCAGGGTCATTATATTTCTTTTTGGGCCGATTTTTGAGGTAGTTTTCTTGTATTATTATTATTATTATTATTATTATTATTATTATTATTATTATTATTATTATTATTATTATTATTATTATTATATTTATTATTATTATTATTATTATTATTATTATTATTATTATTATTATTATTATTATTATTATTATTATTATTATTATTATTATTATTATTATTATTATTGTTATTGTTATTGTTATTGTTATTGTTATTGTTATTGTTATTGTTATTGTTATTGTTATTGTTATTGTTATTGTTATTGTTATTATTATTATTATTATTACTATTATTATTATTATTATTAATTATCAATATTATTAAAATTATCATAACTACTAAGGTAGTAATTATCATTTATTATTATTATTATTATTATTATTATTATTATTATTATTATTATTATTTTAGTTACAATTAGGGTTGTTATTATTATTATCGTTAAGTTTACTTATTATTATCACTATCATAATACAAATTAATATTATTATCATTAATATTAGTATTATTATTATTTAAACTATTATCATTAGTAGTAAAATTATAGTTATTATTATCAGTATTATTATTATTAACATAAGTATCATTATTAACCATATCGGTATTATTATTAAATTATCTGGAACAACCTCATACCGTTTGGGGATTAAACACACCTTTTCGGGTCAAATACATGAAAAAACTGTTCATAAATTATCTGGAACAACCTCATACCGTTTGGGGATTAAACACAACTTTTTGGGTCAAATTGACACCTTTTCAGCGTCCATGTGTTAAGCCACGCCGCGGCCCAAAGACCCACACTACGGCATAACAAAGAACCAAACATCCAAAATAAGCAAAACACTCGATCAACATTTCACCCTTTAGGAACCAAACACCCAAAATAAGCAAAACACTCGATCAACATTTCACCCAAAGACGCACCACGGCTTAAAGGTACTGCGCACCTGAAGCTGTTTTGCATTATGTGGTTTGGTGTGTTTGGCCTTTCAAGTCATGTTTCACATTTCTTATGTTCCAAACATTATATCCAAGCTTATTTACATTACCTCAAACCATATTACCCTTTACGAACGTGTACTCCACACTCCCCATACTCGTGTTGCATATCATATCAAAAATTCAATGAGAACTCTAAAATTAATAGTAGAACATTCGAAATTTAAGTTCTAACTTCATATTGAAATGATCTCCTATATATTGTTTTTGGCGAAAAGGCAGAAATTTGAATTAATTTGATACGAAAATTTGAAAGAGATCTAACTATTAAGTTTCTAGTAAATTTGAGATCGCACGATTTATTTGAACTATGTAATATCGTAGATCAATAATTATTTACAATTAACAGTTTTAAAATCATCTTTCAGTTGTCTTTAAATTCTTTTCAGATATCTTTTAGCCTTTTAGATATCTCAAATTTTCTTTTCCTATTATAATTAAGGAAACAATAACATCTTTAATCACATCAATGTACTTTTCTTTTGTAAAAAGTAGGATAGAATTGAAGGATAAATGGAAAAGCCCGTTAGAAATAAACTAAATCGTTAGCTATGGCGCATTTATTGCAAAGTGACGATCTTGGTAGCGATTGCAATCCTTCTGACCTTGATCTTCCTGATTTGGGCTTGAAAACTAACCCAGTTGACTTTGTTTCAACCCATAAGGGACCGGATTTAGGACATTCAATTGATGGGCCTGTTGAGTTGATTGATTTGGGCTCAAAGCCAATATAGAAGCTACTATTTTAGGAGGTGGTTCTAGGAGTTCTTGGTCTTAATTCTCGGCAATCGTTAGCTAGTTGCGATACCCCTTCTTCTTCGACGATTTTACCTGTTGACGATTGTTGTGATTCTTGGTCGACCAAATGTGCTAGTTTTTTCGAAGAGGCTACGAAAGACTTCAAATATTGTTGGGTAGAAGGAAAAGTGCTTAGCTCGATGACGACCCCGAAGCAGAAGCAAAAACAAAAGAGAATTCCAAAGCCAAAAAAGATTCATGAGGAGGAATTGAGAAATTTCAATGTCGAGGGGATGTGAAGTTCGTGCTTTGCTCGTGTGGTTCTCTCATCGTTTGGCTTACTTCCATGTTCGTATTAGTGTTGTTAGAGTTTAGTTGTGTTAGCGACATGAATGTTTGTGTTTTTATTTTCGTAGGTTTTGAGCTTGGTCGTTGTTAGTTTCGTTTAGCTTCCAGTCTTTGTTTAGTTATGTTTTGGGCTTTGATTGCCTTTGTGATGTATGTTTCATGCGTAATTACGACTTTAAAAATGAAATTTAGAACAAGCTTTCTTCACCCAACAGAACTGAACAAAAAACCCCCAATTTGTAATGGTTACATCCCAAAATAGAGTGTAAAACTCTGAAAATGATAACAAAAAGGATAAAGAATCTAAATCCCTGTTGATAAAGATACCACCACAATCAGAGATCTAGAAACACTTCAAACCTTCAATTACAACTGATAAACATTCTACCACAACTATAATATCAGATATGAAGATTTGGATTTCACCACAATGTTTGATAAAGTAACACCACAAACAATGATAAAGAAACCACTCTTAGCCACCAGAATCAAAGATTCGTAATGACACAGAGATTTTGTAAATAGATAAGCTCTATCAAACTTTCTTTCATTCATCAACCAAGTTTTACAATTACTAGAGCTCTCTATCTATAGGAGAAACATAACAGCTACTCTCTAGATAAGACAAAGACATAAAAAGGAAAAGGAAACAAAAAGGCCAAACAATTACAAATTATCCAATAAGAATAAAGGACACAATCTGAAAAAGTATGCCAATTTGTTGTGCTCCTCTCATGATAAAAAGCAGCCAATGATATATGAGAATATTCCTTGGACAACTAACATTCTAGAACAACCACACACGTGTTAAGCACATGACTTGGCCAGTTTATTGAAAGCATAAGCTAAACTTTGAATCGTATTAGCAAGCTGGCCTTTTAGAAAGAAAACATCATCATTTCCTGGTTGTACTAAAGTTCATCTTGATAGTTGTACTGAAGTTCATCTTGCTGGTTGAAATAGCTTTATCGGCTGAGTATAACTTTGTTGGTTAAACTAAAGTCATTTTGCTGGTTGAACTAAAGTGCGTTTACTTGTTCGGTTGCTGGTTCTTCTTCTTTGCTGACTTCCCTTCAACTATCAAAAACTTTATTCATGAACTTTACTACTTCAGTTTAAGGATTGAAGTAGGGTAACCCCTGAACCTCTTGAACCAGCTCCAAAAACACTTAGATGATATGAAAGAGATAGCAACACGACCATTGCTTGACCAGATTTAGGTGTAACAGATTTTGAGCTTGTGCTGGTTGTTACTGGTTACAATGCCCAGCTCACCTGCCTCATCCTCCTCCTCTGAAAAGAACTTGACCTCAACCTTCTCGAGGTTGTCATCTTCCAAGTAAGGCATCAAATCACCAACATTAAAAGTGCTAGATACAACAGTACCACAAGGCAGCTCGACTTTGTAAGTACTATCACCAACTTTTTCTAACACCTAGAACGGACCCTCAACTCTTGGCATCAACTTGTTCTTTCTTTTTGCTGGGAATCTTCCCTTCCTTAAATGAATCCAAACAAGATCACCAGGAATGAAAGTGGGTTGCTTTCTAGTGCTGGTTAGCCTTAGCCTTGTACTGCTGGTTGGTCTTCTCAATTGTTTCTTTTACTTGTTCATACAGCTTCTTCATTTCTTTTTCCTTTGCTTCCGCCTCAACACTTGCCTTAGGCTCAATTGCAAAAGGAACCAGATCAATGGGTGTGAGTGGATTTGCACCATAGCAGACCTCAAATGGTGATTTCCCTGTAGAGTAATTAGGTGCTCTGTTAAAAGCAAATATAGCATGAGCAAGCTTCAGATCCCACTCCTTCAAACTTTTCTTCACAAGTGTTCTTAGCAGCATTTCCACAGTTCTATTAGTAACTTCAGTTTGGCCATCAGTTTGGGGATGGTGAGAAGTGCTGAATAAAAGCTTAGTACCAAGTAGCTTCCATAATTTCTTCCAAAAATAACTTAAGAACTTTGTATCTTGATCAGATACAATGATTTTTGGTATTCCATGAAGACGAACAATCTCTTTAAAGAACAAGGCAGCAACAATAGTAGCATCATTGGTTTTGTTGCAGGCTATGAAATGAGCCATCTTTGAAAATCTGTCAACAACAACCATAATAGAATCTTTACCTCGCTGAGTTCTTGGTAAAGCCACAATGAAATCCATGCTTAGATCTTCCTAAGGCTGGTTGGGAATAGGAAGAGGAGTATACAAACCCTTGTTAAAAGTTGACTTAGCTTGAAAGCATGTAGCACAACGATTAATCACAACTTTAACATCTTTATCCATACATGGCCAATAGAAGTGTTCATTTAGGATCTCTAATGTCTTGTTAATCCCCAAATGACCAGCTAAACCACCTCCATGCGCTTCTCTAACCAACAACTCCCTGATAGAATCTTTTTGGATGCATAACCTGCTGCCCTTGAATAGAAAACCATCTTGTTCAACATAATCTCTTTTGGACTTAGCAGGGGAACAATTTAAAATTGGAACAAAGTCTGAACCAGCTTCATATAACTCCTTAACAAATGAGAATCTAAGAACTCTAGCTTTCAAAATTGATAACAAAGAATATCTCCTTGATAGAGCATCATAAACAACATTAGAAGCACCAGCCTTGTGTTTAGAAACAAAGGAGTACATCTGCAAAAATTCTACCCATTTGGCATGCCTTGGATTTAGTTTGTGCTGACAATTAATGTACTTCAATGCTTCATGATCAGAAAAGAGAACAAACCGCCTTAGCTTCAAATAATGAGACCAATGATCAATAGCTCGAATGATGGCATAAAACTCTTTATCATAAGTGCTATAATTTAGCTTAGACCCATTTAGCTTTTCAATGAAATAAGCTACTGGTCTTTTCCTTTGCACTAGAACAGCTCCAATGCCAACACCACTTCCATCACATTCAAGTTCAAACAACGTATCAAAATTAGGCAAAGCAAGTATAAGTGATGAACTTAGTTTCTTCTTTAATGATTCAAATGCTGATTGGGCAGAACTAGACCATTCAAACACCTATTTCTTCAAACAATCAGTAATTGGAGTAATAATTGTGGAGAAGTCCTTAATAAATCTTCTATAGAATGAAGCTAAACCATTGAAACTCCTCACTTCAATGATGGAAGAAGGACTAGGCCAAGATATGATTGCTTCCACCTTAGATGAATCCATTGAAATACGTTCTACAGAAACCACATATTCAAGAAACACTACTTTTCTAACAAAGTAATCACACTTCTCCAGCTTTCCATATAATTGATACTGCCTTAACAGCTCAAATACTTTTCTCAAATGATCCAAGTGTTCTTCCTTAGTTTTTGAATACACTAGAATGTCATCAAAGTAAACAACCACAAACTTCCCAATAAGTGGACGAAGCACTTCATTCATAAGTCTCATGAATGTACTGGGTGCATTAGATAAACCAAAAGCCATAACCAGCCACTCAAACAATCCACCCTTGGTTTTGAAAGTTGTCTTCCATTCATCTCCTTCTTTCATTCGAATATGATGATACCCACTTCTAAGATCAACTTCGGAGAATACACAAGAATCATGCAACTCATCCAACGTATCATCTAATCTAGGTATGGGATTCCTACACTTGATGGTGATGTTGTTAATAGCTCTGCCATATACACACATTCTCATGGAACCATCTTTCTTTAGAACCAGCAAAGCTGGTACTGAACAAGGACTCCTGCTGGTTCTAACATAAATCTTTGCAACAACCTCATTTACTTGCTTTTCTAATTCTTTTGCTTCATGAGGAGAACATCAATAAGCTGCTTTGTTAGGAAGAACAAATCCAGGTAAAATATCAATTTGATGTTCGATACCCCTGATTGGTGGCAAACCAGCAGGTAACTCAATTGGGAACACATCAGCAAACTCATATAACAAATGTTTTACCCGATCTAGTACTACATCATGCTAGCTCAACTCATCACTTTCAACCAGCATCAACAAATAAGCACCATTACCACCCTTTAACTCAGTATCAACTTCAACTTAAGTCATAAACAAAGTTTTATCATTCTTAGCAGTAGGGTCAGCTCTAGGTATTTCACTAGGATTTAAGGAAGTGAGGGTGATCTTCTTACCATTTATATACAATGAGTAAGTGTTTTGATGTCCATTATGATAGACATATTTATCAAATAACCAAGGTCTACCAAGCAGCAAATGACAAGCATCCATAGGAATAACATCACAAGTAATCTCATCCTGATAAACAGTACCAATAGAATATGGAACAGTAACTTGGCGAGTAACCTTTACCTCATTGCCTTGGTTAAGCCATTGAAGTTTGTAGGGATTATGATGCTTCTTTGTAACCAGCTCAAGATTTTCCACCATGTGAGTAGATGTTGCATTAGCACAGTTGCCACCATCAACAATCAGGCTGCATACTTTACCGTTGATTGTGCACCTTGAATGAAAGATGTTTTCACGCTGGCTCTTATCTTCAACAGTTTCTGCTGAGTGCATTTACCTTTGACTGTGCACCATCTATTGTTTTGACATTACCTTTCCACAAATTTTTACCATTTATCTTGTGTGTGATTTCATCGTCTTCTTCTCTGCAACACACCTTTTCGAAGTTTTTAGGTTACATCCTTGCCAACCAAAGGTTAGTATCTTACACTCTCGTATTTTTAATACTTTCCTTAAAATTCTACCATGGCCACGTCCTCAAGTACTATTGACAGAAAAGATAACAAAGATGTAAGCACCATTTGTAGTTCGATGACCCATGAGAGATTAGATGTACTATGAATTGATTTTAAAAATCTTCACAGATTTCACACAATTGTTCCTTCTTCTTCCGAGAGAGCCAATAATCCCCTGAGAAGAAAATTACCTTATATGCCCTTTAAATGACTGTGGGTAATCTTCGAATTCCTATTTCCCCTTTTCTCTTAAATGTTCTTGTTATTATGGTGTTGGGTTAAGCCAAATACATCCACACAGTCTTCAAAAATATTTCTTTTCGAGATGTTCTTTAATTGTCATAAAAAAACTCCTAAGGTAAAAAAAATTTCATGGCCTTTTTCGAACCCTTTGTATTAGTAAATGTTGGTATACTTTCGATTGTAAAAAGGGAAGAACCTTCGTTGGAAAGAAGGAATTCTCTCTACATAAATGGAAAGAACCTTTCTTTTTTGTTGATGAGAATATTTTTGCTGATGATTGGGTCTCCGTTCGAAACTAGTCTCGCGCTAATGCTGGTGCTGGAAAGGCTAAACGTATTAGTAAAAAAGTTCGCAATCTAATTGACAACCTTAGATATTTAAGACTTCCACAAAGGCCTTATCCAGAGGGAATTCTTGTTCTTTCCTGTAACACCCCGTTCTTCCCCGTATATGATATTATTCGAGTTAAGGCGTGAATTCATGAATGTGTGTGTGTATGGCGAGTTTATGGAAACGTTCAAGAATATATATATATATATATATATATATATATATATATATATATATATATATATATATATATATATATATATATATATATATATATATATAAATTTATGGATGTATCGTGTATGTACGACTAGTGTACGAAGGGATTGGGACATGTTCATTTATTGGAGTTCAAGTACGCGAGAAATGGATAAGATAACTCGTAAAATGGATCCCAGACCATGTTGTATGTCGTGGCGCGGCATAGGGAGCCGCGGCGCGGCAATTAACCAGAATCATAATCAGATGGCATGACAAATAGGTTCCAGACCACGCCTTGTCTCGCGGCGCGGAGAAAGGGTGCCGCGGCGCGGCATTCCTGGCTAGCTGGTTCCGAACTTCGCAATTTTAAGGGTGTTTAGGTGCATTTTGGTCATTTCACGTATGTGCCAGATTTGATATCTTAAATCTCATCCACCCATCTTATTTTTCTTATTTCTTTTCCTTTTTTTCTTCCTCATTTTCTCTCTTTTCTTCATTTCTCCAAATCATTCAAGAGGGATTTTGGAAAGGAAGATTCGTGATTCGATCTTTGGTGTAAGAGACAACTTTGTTCTCCTCGTTCTTAGCTACAAGGTGATACTAGCGGTAAGCTCTAACTCCAAATTTCATTTTCGTGTTCATCATTTAAATTTGGGCCTTTTGATTGTGAATTCAAAAATGGAACCCCATTAGTTGTTAATTGAAGATTAACACCAAGATTCGGGTTTATTGTTAATGTTGGCGGGTTTTGGGTTTGGTGAACAAAGGTAAGCTTGTAAGACTTGTAAAAGGGCGTAATCACTAGTATTTAGTGATTATTGATGCTTTGGAAACCATTTGGGTTCAATTGGTTGACTAATTTTGATTAGAGTCAAAATTAGGGTTTGGTGATGATTATGACCCAATTGTCGATTTATTAAGGTTTATAAACTTGAAATGAGTTAAGTTAAAGTATAAACTTGAGTTAATGGTGTTTTGAAGTCAAAACTAGCAAATGGTGAGATGTTGACTTTTAAGGGTCAAAATTAGGGTTTATGGGCGATTTTGAGAAGTGATAAGTGTTTAACACTCATGTTTGGGTTAAATTGGCATATTTGGACCTTTGTCATTAGTGTTAGTGATTATTGGTTAGTTTGGGAGCGGTTTGTGCTTGGAAGTGCATTTGGGTCGAAATTGCACTAGTTGTCAATTTGGGTTGATTTGTATATCCACCCTAATTGTGTTGTTGCATTTTTGATAATGTAATAGGTACATTCCATTGGCGATTTTGGAATTTGGTTTGGCATCCATCAAGACTTCAAGGTGAGTGTTAATATCCTATGTGCATATGTATGTGTAGGATGGGTGCGGGTTGGGTGAGGTGATTCTCGGCTATAGAGCTCACTTCACATATAGATGGTATTGATGGACTTGTGTATAGGTCCAATTGGCACGGTTGTGCGTTTTGGTTTACCACCTTTGGTGAGGTGCACATTTTGTGTACGATATCACATGGCTTTGTGATGTGGATAATCCCTATGGCATGGGATTTGGTATTTGGAATGCGGTTGAGTAACCCCGATGATGTGGATTTGTATAATCCCGATGACGTGGGTTAGTTATGAGAAGTGAGTCACGTGTGGATATGGATGCACGATGACGCATGTAGTTCGGTCATCCTATTGAGGTAGTGATCTCGTGTGGTTGCAGATTACTAAGGCTCGTGTAGTTCGGCCAACCTCGATGTTGTTGTGTTATTGAAGATAGTAGTCTCGTGTGGATGCGGATTTAATAAGGCTCGTGTAGTTCGGCCAATCTTCATTTTGGTAATTGGTAGTTGGTTTTGGTAATGGGTTAATGGGTTAACCTTGGGCGTTTATATATTGTTTATATATATATTGTTGTATTGTTGTGTTGTAGCTAACCCTCCGGGTGTAGCTTATTGGCGTTGTTCACATCGTCGTTGGTGAACTTACTTTATTGTTGATGTTGTTAGCTTGTTGCTTAGTGACCGTACGGTATGCTTAGTTTAGCTTGCCTTTATGCTTGGATGCTCCGGTATGTGATATTTTGATTTGTTGTGTTGCGTTTCCATTTTATGCATATATATGTATGTAGTATATTCTCACTCATTAAGCGTTACCTTACCCTCTCGTTGTTTACATATTTATAGATTTGCTTGGAGGCGGTGGCACGGGTAAGCGTGGAAACTAGTGGACTTGCGTAGCTTGCTTTAGAAGACGTGCTTTTGGATTGATTAGTATTGGGTAGCGTATCCCCAATCATCATGCTCGTTTTGTTGGAAATTAAAATAGTCGGGTCGTGTTTTGCCCGTTCGGATATTTAAACTATGTATTAAATGTTTTAAAAGTTTATTGAACTTATTATTGTGTTAAAGATATTTTTCGGAAACATAAATGGGACCTAAATATTAATGTAATTAAGAAAAAAATTTACGGACCGGTTTAAATACGGGTTGAGTTGTTTCAAGTGGTATCAGAGCATGGTCTAAGGGATTTAGGCGACTTGAGATAGGTGCCTAGACTTAGACTTTTTGTGTGTGCTTAATTGCTGCGGGACTTGTAGTTGAACGAGTCGGACCGGGACTTGGTTAGTGCCTTAGCGGGTAGGTGAACTAACTAGGATTGTGACTCGTGTTGTAATGTAATTCTTGCGTGTGTTTATATCGCGTAGAATTTCCGTTGTGTTGGTTTATTATCATCGAGCGAGGCGGTCGTTGTACTAACAAGTCGATACGGCATGTGTGCGTAATAAGGACTTGCAAACCTTATTACGAGTGCAAATCATGTCTAACATGTGATGTACGACGAGTGTTTAGCAAGATGGGGCGGTGTTGTGCGTGTAGTTTTATACGTTCGTAGACTAATCATTTTGCAATATCTAGAATGACGACGCGAAACGGGATTGAGGCAAGCGACGATGAGTTTAACACTATAGTTGTGGCCTTCGTGGCGGAGCAAATGGGTGTGTTTCGAGAAGAAATGGATAGGAAGTATTCCGAATTTCAGAGTAGTAGTGAAATGGAGCGTTGTCTTAAGAGCTTCATGAGGACTAAACCCCCGATGTATGATGGGAAACTGGATCCTTTGATAAGCACAACTTGAATCTCGGATGTCGAAGGGTGTTTTCGCACTATTGAATGCCCTCCCGAGAAGATGACAAGACTTGCTACTAGCTTGTTGCGGGGTAGAGCGAAGGATTGGTTGGATGGTAAGATTGATCTTATCGGTGGTGAGCCGTTAATGGCGTTATCGTGAGACGAGTTTAAGGAGGAATTCTTTGAGGAGTTCCGAACATCAGCTGACTTGTCGAAATTGCGTAATGAGTTGTGAAATTTGCAACAGGGTTCTATGGATTTGAATACTCTCAAGACGACCTTTATGGCGAAGTCTCGTTTTTGCCCGGAGTATTTGGGGAATGATCGTTTGTTGATGGAGGATTTTTATCGAACTTTGAATGATGACTTGAAGGACAAAATTAGCAGAGGTCAGGCGAAATTGTTTGCGTAATTATTCACCGTGGCGAGAGGTTTCAAGTCGTATTCGCGATCAAAGATTGGTGAACCTTCAAGTAAGAGAAGGGTTGTTTCGTATGGTGCTCCAAGTAAGAGTGCTAAGGGTGCAAGTGCGAGCACGGGTGGTATGCGGACGAGTATATCAGATTCTAGTGCGTCTAGATGTTACAATTGTGGCGTGAGGGGTCACAAGTCTTGGGAATGTTCGGTGGGTGATGGCACGGTGTGCTTCAATTGCCAAGAGGAAGGACACTGTAAATCGGAATGTTCCGAGTTAGCGGGGACGGGTGCGGCAAGGAGACGTTAAGGTAAGTTTCGTTTTAATAAATATGTCCTTTGATTATTTATTATGTGCTGTTGAGTTTGGGTTTGTTAAATGCCTTGTGTTGTGCATATTATTGTTATGGGTGACGTTCCTAATGGAAGTACCCTATGGTGACGTTGGATTGACGAGTGAAGGGTGTAAGACTTGGTGAAACCAAGCATTCCTTAGTGTTGAGAAATGTTTCTACCAAGCCATGTGTGTGGGCTTTGGTGTTCGGTTGTTAAGTGCGTGTTCGCTTTTGTGTTGAGGATGGTGGAACCATGAGGTTCATCGGGTGGATGGAACCCGAGAGAGATTGAGTGTTTGATCTCGATGTATGTTGGTGAAGGAGTCTACATGACGCAACGTTAGGTACCTCTTTCATACCTACTAGAGTGGTGTTCGACTCCGATGGTGTTGCGGTTACATTGTACTTGGGTACCGGAGAGAAACCCTTAGGTACATGAGTGACTAGGTGGAAATTTGACAAGCTATAACAATTGGATGATTGCCAGAGTAAAGCTTGTGTGATTTGTGGTGGACTCTTCGTTCGAAGTGTTTAGGGATTGGTTGAAATCCTTTGTATGCTCAAGATTGGAGCAAGATATGGTGATGGGTCTTGTGAACCCAATTGTTAGTAAAGTCTACCTTTGGTAGCATTGTACGGTTGTACAAGATGCGGTTATGGAACGTAGTTCCAAGTGGGGGAGTTACACTCCCACACGAGGAGGTTTTAGTGTGAGATTTCGGATGATGCTTTTGGTAGATCCGGAAATTGTGTCGAGACCTAGATTTGGTCGATTTGTGGTAGAGTACAATTTCGGTTAAATTGTACTTATGATTTTGGATTTGAATTATCACCGAGGTGGTAATGTGGTGAATCTCGTTGAGAGATAATGGGCAAGTTTGACGAGCAAGGTGAAATCCCTCGGTTAAGGGATGTGTGTGTCGGATTCTCTTTTAGAGAATTATTGTTTTGTGCCTATGTGCGATATAGGTGGTTCTTGCTCGATTGTGATAGCGATGTTCGCGTGTGCGTATGATTTGTGTGCGGAAATTCCAGGCGGTGTGGAATGATGTAGTGACCCGAACTTTTCCATGTTTATATATATTAATTGAGATTGATATTTACATGATTAAATGTTTCCTACATGTTAAGCAATCAAACTTGTTAAGACTTGATTAATTGAAATATGTTTCATATAGACAATTGACCACCCAAGTTGACCGGCGATTCACGAACGTTAAAACTTGTAAAAACGACATGAAGATATATATATATATGGATATACATATGGTTAACATGAGATTATGATAAGTAAGTATCTCCATAAGTATATTAACAATGAGTTATATACATATAAACAAGACTACTAACTTAAGGATTTCGAAACGAGACATATATGTAACGATTATCGTTGTAACGACATTTAAATGTATATATATCATATTAAGATATATTAATATATCATAATATCATGATAATATAATAATTTAACATCTCGTTAGATATAATAAACAATGGGTTAACAACATCAATTGAGATCGTTAACTTAAAGGTTTCAAAACAACACTTACATGTAACGACTAACGATGACTTAACGACTCAGTTAAAATGTATATACATGTAGTGTATTTAGATGTATTAAAATACTTTTGGAAGACTTCAAGACATATATCAAAACACTCATACTTAACGAAAATGGTTACAGTTACTTTTCCATTCTTTTCTTTCATCAAGAATTCTAGTAGTATTCTTACCCGTATTATACACAGCTTCAAAACATACTTACTATGAGTATATACCAATAGGAACTAGCATGGGATTCCACTCTTGATTATGTCATGTATGACTAATCAATTTTAACTTCTACCATGAGCTAGTCAACTAACTAGAACTCCTTTTAACCCCACTCACCACTCACCAATTACCACTCATCATTCACTCCATTTCACTTCCAATTCTCTTTCTAATTCTCTCTCAACACACACACACACTATTATGAACGTATTTTTCCAGTAGTTAATCATCATCTTCATCAAAAATCACTTCAAGAATCAAGCTATAATCATCATAGGAAGAACACTTCAAAAATCCCTTCAAGTTTACTAATTTACTTCCAAGCTTTCTAATCCATTCCAAGTAATCATCTAAGATCAAGAAACCTTTGTTATATACAGTAGGTTATCTTTCTTATTCAAGGTAATATTCATATTCAAACTTTGATTCAATTTCTATAACTATAAACTATCTTAATTTGAGTAAAAATCTTACTTGAACTTGTTTTGTGTCATGATCCTACTTCAAGAACTTTCAAGCCATCCAAGATCCTTTGAAGCTAGATCATTTCTTGTCACTTCTAGTAGGTTTACCTACTAAACTTGAGGTAGTAATGATGTTCATAACATCATTCGATTCATATATATAAAACTATCTTATTCGAAGGTTTAAACTCGTAATCACTAGAACATAGTTTAGTTAATTCTAAACTTGTTCGCAAACAAAAGTTAATCCTTATAACTTGACTTTTAAAATTAACTAAACACATATTCTATATCTATATGATATGCTAACTTAATGATTTAAAACCTGGAAACACGAAAAACACCGTAAAACGGAATTTACGCCGTCGTAGTAACACCGCGGGATGTTTTGGGTTAGTTAATTAAAAACTATGATAAACTTTGATTTAAAAGTTGTTATTCTGAGAAAATGATTTTTATTATGAACATGAAACTATATCCAAAAATTATGGTTAAACTCAAAGTGGAAGTATGTTTTCTAAAATGGTCATCTAGACGTCGTTCTTTCGACTGAAATGACTACCTTTACAAAAACGACTTGTAACTTATTTTTCCGACTATAAACCTATACTTTTTTTGTTTAGATTCATAAAATAGAGTTCAATATGAAACCATAGTAATTTGATTCACTCAAAACGGATTTAAAATGAAGAAGTTATGGGTAAAACAAGATTGGATAATTTTTCTCATTTTAGCTACGTGAAAATTGGTAACAAATCTATTCCAACCATAACTTAATCAACTTGTATTGTATATTATGTAATCTTGAGATACCATAGACACGTATACAATGTTTCGACCTATCATGTCGACACATCTATATATATTTCGGAACAACCATAGACACTCTATATGTGAATGTTGGAGTTAGCTATACAGGGTTGAGGTTGATTCCAAAATATATATAGTTTGAGTTGTGATCAATACTGAGATACGTATACACTGGGTCGTGGATTGATTCAAGATAATATTTATCGATTTATTTCTGTACATCTAACTGTGGACAACTAGTTATAGGTTACTAACGAGGACAGCTGACTTAATAAACTTAAAACATCAAAATATATTAAAAGTGTTGTAAATATATTTTAAACATACTTTGATATATATGTATATATTGTTATAGGTTCATGAATCAACCAGTGGCCAAGTCTTACTTCCCGACGAAGTAAAAATCTGTGAAAGTGAGTTATAGTCCCACTTTTAAAATCTAATATTTTGGGATGAGAATACATGCAGGTTTTATAAATGATTTACAAAATAGACACAAGTACGTGAAACTACATTCTATGGTTGAATTATCGAAATCGAATATGCCCCTTTTATAAAGTCTGGTAATCTAAGAATTAGGGAACAGACATCCTAATTAACGCGAATCCTAAAGATAGATCTATCGGGCCCAACAAGCCCCATCCAAAGTACCGGATGCTTTAGTACTTCGAAATTTATATCATATCCGAAGGGTGTCCCGGAATGATGGGGATATTCTTATATATGCATCTTGTTAATGTCGGTTACCAGGTGTTCACCATATGAATGATTTTTATCTCTATGTATGGGATGTGTATTGAAATATGAAATCTTGTGGTCTATTGTTACGATTTGATATATATAGGTTAAACCTATAACTCACCAACATTTTTGTTGACGTTTAAAGCATGTTTATTCTCAGGTGAATACTAAGAGCTTCCGCTGTTGCATACTAAAATAAAGACAAGATTTGGAGTCCATGTTTGTATGATATTGTGTAAAAACTGCATTCAAGAAACTGATTTCGATGTAACATATTTGTATTGTAAACCAATATGTAATGGTCGTGTGTAAACAGGATATTTTAGATTATCATTATTTGATAATCTACGTAAAGCTTTTTAAACCTTTATTTATGAAATAAAGGTTATGGTTTGTTTTAAAAATGAATGCAGTCTTTGAAAAACGTCTCATATAGAGGTCAAAACCTCGCAACGAAATCAATTAATATGGAACGTTTTTAATCAATAAGAACGGGACATTTCAGTTGGTATCCGAGCGTTGGTCTTAGAGAACCAGAATTTTGCATTAGTGTGTCTTATCGAGTTTGTTAGGATGCATTAGTGAGTCTGGACTTCGACCGTGTTTACTTGAAAAATGATTGCTTAACAAATTTTGTTGGAAACTATATATTTTTAACATGTGAATATTATGTGATATATTAATCTCTTAACGCGTTTGATATTATGTGATAGATGTCTACCTCTAGAACAAGTCCCATTGACTCACCTAATAATAATGAAGAGTCAAATGTAAATTGGAATGATTCGTGGACTGATTCACAAGTTCCCGAAGAGGAACCGGAAGAAGAGTCGGAACCGGAAGAAGAATCGGAACCGGAAGAAGAATCGGAACCGGATGAAGAAATAGAACCGGTGGGGGAAATAATAAAACGGTTAAGTAAAATAAAATCCTCAACCAACCGACCAAGGTTAATTATGGTCAATGGTGTTTCCGCCAAGGAAGCAAAATATTGGGAGGATTACCAATTCTCCGATGAATCGGATTCCGACGAGAATTCCGATGATGTTATAGAAATTACCCCAACTGAATTTAAAAAGGCAAAAGAAAATAATAAGGGAAAGGGCATAAAAATAGAGAAATCTAATTCCAACCCCGATGAACTTTATATGTATCGTCAACCCCCGAAGTCCTTAAGTTGTAACAATGACCCGGGAACCTCTAAACCACCAGGTTTTTCTAAACCAATGTGGATAACGACGGCTCGTATTAGGGGAACATCATATATCCCTAGAAACTTGGCAAAACGAACCAAAAACGAAGAAGAAGAAACAAGCGAGTCGGAATAAGATAGTTATATTCGTGTGGTGTAATATATGTAATATAGTGTGCTTATGCTTTATGATATATGTAAAAATTGCTTGTATTAATAAGTATTTTTTTTTATGAATCTAACTCTTGTCTATTTTACAGTATAAAAACACAAAATGGATAGACAACCCAATATTTTAAGAGACCTACCCGGAGACATGATTGATGAAATCTTGTCTAGAGTCGGTCAGAATTCTTCGGCACAACTATTTAAGGTGAGATCAGTTTGTAAGACATTCGAAGAACGTTCCAAGAATGCCTTGGTTTATAAAAGGCTTTCGTTCGAAAGATGGGGGATATCACATTGGGAAATTCATAAGTTACTATGTGTTTACTTTGACGCATATATTGCGGGGAACCCAAATGCTATTTTACGCAATGGGTTAAGAAATTATTTTGACTCAATATATCCGAATATTAGACTTCGTGATTTAGAAAAAGCGGCTAACATGCAACATAAAGAAGCATGTTATGCTTACGGATTAGTAATGTTCGCTTCTCACCAAAGTGAGAAAAAGAACATCGGCCTACAACTATTAAACAAAACGTTCCCACAAGTGACGGAGTCGGTAATTGGGGTAAGAAATGAGGTTTTTAGATTGTTACGGGACTGTTGGACATTACGTAGCCCTCGTCCCTTTGACGACGTTACAACTCGATGTCTTATCAACGGCCATAACGGTTATGTTCCACAAGACCAAGGATGGGAAGTAATCCTAGTAAAACCAGAATGCATGACTTGTTTCTGGACATATGAATTACGTGTCTTTATTGCCTTTGCTGAACGACTTGTGTACTAGCTAGAATTATCTTCACAACCATCTTGTATCAAATTTATTGTGTGCTATATTTCATGCTATATGTAAAATAAGCGGTATTGTAAGTTTGTAAAATATTGTGTAAAAGTTTGAACGCGAAATATTATTATAATCAGTTTTTCATATAGAATTGTAGTAGTTGAATTGTATATTAGCTACTAAGTATGAACTTAACGGGTAGGTACTACCCGAATTTAAACTTATAAAACGCTAATATGAAGAAAAAGCTTTTATAAATGAGTTCATATTATGCTACGAAATACTATTAACTACTCTTAATATTCTGTATGATTAACTTGTTCCATTTGACTATTTTGAAGGAAATGGCACCGACTACTCGACACACCGTGAATATGAATGAAGAGGAATTCCGTACTTTTCTAGCTTCAAACATAGCCGCAGTACAGGCTGCGCTACATACCAACAATAACCTTGGATCTGGCAGTACAGGAAATCGTGTAGGATGCACCTACAAAGAATTCACTGCCTGCAAACCTTTGGAATTTGATGGAACCGAAGGACCGATCGGATTGAAACGGTGGACCGAGAAGGTCGAATCGGTGTTTGCCATAAGTAAGTGTACTGAAGAGGACAAAGTGAAGTACGCTACGCATACCTTCACAGGTTCTGCGTTAACATGGTGGAATACCTATCTAGAGCAAGTGGGACAAGACGATGCGTACGCACTACCGTGGTCAGCATTCAAGCACTTGATGAACGAGAAGTACCGTCCCAGAACCGAGGTCAATAAGCTCAAGACAGAACTTAGAGGGTTACGAACCCAAGGATTTGATATTACCACGTACGAAAGACGATTCACAGAATTGTGCCTATTGTGTCCGGGAGCATTCGAAGATGAGGAAGAGAAGATCGACGCGTTTGTGAAAGGATTACCGGAAAGAATCCAAGAAGATATAAGTTCACATGAGCCCGCCTCCATACAACAGGCATGTAGAATGGCTCACAAACTAGTGAACCAGATTGAAGAAAGAATTAAAGAACAGACTGCTGAAGAGGCCAATGTGAAGCAAGTCAAAAGAAAGTGGGAGGAAAACGGTGATAAGAATCACCAATACAACAACAACAGCAATTACAACAATAATCGCAACAATTATCCCAACAATCACAATATTAATCGCAACTACAACAAACGGCCCAACAACAACAACAACAACAACAACAACAATAGCAACTACAACAACCATCCCAACAACAATAATAACCGCAACAGCAACAACAACAACAATCAGAAGCAGCTATGCCAAAGGTGTGAAAAGTATCACTCGGGGTTCTGCACCAAATTTTGCAACAAGTGTAAAAGAAATGGTCATAACGCGGCGAAGTGTGAGGTCTACGGACCAGGGGTTAATAGAACGAAAGGAACAAATGGTGTCGGAACGAGTAATGGCGGAGCAAGTAGTGTCGGAGCAAGTTATGCCAATGTAGTTTGTTATAAATGTGGAAAACCGGGCCACATTATTAGAAATTGCCCGAACCAGGAGAACACGAATGGACAAGGCCGCGGAAGAGTTTTCAATATTAATGCGGCAGAGGCACAGGAAGACCCGGAGCTTGTTACGGGTACGTTTCTTATTGACAATAAATCTGCTTACGTTTTATTTGATTCAGGTGCGGATAGAAGCTATATGAGTAGAGATTTTTGTGCTAAATTAAGTTGTCCATTGACGCCTTTGGATAGTAAATTTTTACTCGAATTAGCAAATGGTAAATTAATTTCAGCAGATAATATATGTCGGAATCGAGAAATTAAACTGGTTAGCGAAACATTTAAGATTGATTTGATACCAGTAGAGTTAGGGAGTTTTGATGTGATAATCGGTATGGACTGGTTGAAAGAAGTGAAAGCAGAGATCGTTTGTTACAAAAATGCAATTCGCATTATACGAGAAAAAGGAAAACCCTTAATGGTGTACGGAGAAAAGGGCAACACGAAGCTACATATTATTAGTAATTTGAAGGCACAAAAACTAATAAGAAAAGGTTGCTATGCTGTTCTAGCACACGTCGAGAAAGTACAAACTGAAGAAAAGAGCATCAATGATGTTCCCATTGCAAAAGAATTTCCCGATGTATTTCCGAAAGAATTACCAGGATTACCCCCACAGCGATCCGTTGAATTTCAAATAGATCTTGTACTAGGAGCTGCACCAATAGCTCGTGCTCCTTACAGACTCGCACCCAGCGAGATGAAAGAACTGCAAAGCCAATTACAAGAACTTTTAGAGCGTGGTTTCATTCGACCAAGCACATCACCGTGGGGAGCTCCTGTTTTGTTTGTCAAGAAGAAAGATGGTACATTCAGGTTGTGTATCGACTATCGAGAGTTGAACAAACTTACCATCAAGAACCGCTACCCACTACCGAGAATCGACGACTTATTTGATCAACTACAAGGCTCGTCTGTTTATTCAAAGATTGACTTACGTTCCGGGTATCATCAAATGCGGGTGAAAGAAGATGATATTCCAAAGACTGCTTTCAGAACACGTTACGGTCATTACGAGTTTATGGTCATGCCGTTTGGTTTAACTAATGCACCAGCTGTGTTCATGGACCTTATGAACCGAGTGTGTGGACCATACCTTGACAAGTTTGTCATTGTTTTCATTGATGACATACTTATTTACTCAAAGAATGACCAAGAACACGGTGAACATTTGAGAAAGGTGTTAGAAGTATTGAGGAAGGAAGAATTGTACGCTAAGTTTTCAAAGTGTGCATTTTGGTTGGAAGAAGTTCAATTCCTCGGTCACATAGTGAACAAAGAAGGTATTAAGGTGGATCCGGCAAAGATAGAAACTGTTGAAAAGTGGGAAACCCCGAAAACTCCGAAACACATACGCCAGTTTTTAGGACTAGCTGGTTACTACAGAAGGTTCATCCAAGACTTTTCCAGAATAGCAAAACCCTTGACTGCATTAACGCATAAAGGGAAGAAATTTGAATGGAATGATGAACAAGAGAAAGCGTTTCAGTTATTGAAGAAAAAGCTAACTACGGCACCTATATTGTCATTGCCTGAAGGGAATGATGATTTTGTGATTTATTGTGACACATCAAAGCAAGGTCTCGGTTGTGTATTAATGCAACGAACGAAGGTGATTGCTTATGCGTCTAGACAATTGAAGGTTCACGAGCAAAATTATACGACGCATGATTTGGAATTAGGCGCGGTTGTTTTTGCATTAAAGACTTGGAGGCACTACTTATATGGGGTCAAAAGTATTATATATACCGACCACAAAAGTCTTCAACACATATTTAATCAGAAATAACTGAATATGAGGCAGCGTAGGTGGATTGAATTGTTGAATGATTACGACTTTGAGATTCGTTGCCACCCGGGGAAGGCAAATGTAGTAGCCGATGCCTTGAGCAGGAAGGACAGAGAACCTATTCGAGTAAAATCTATGAATATAATGATTCATAATAACCTTACTACTCAAATAAAGGAGGCGCAACAAGGAGTTTTAAAAGAGGAAATTTAAAGGATGAAATACCCAAAGGATCGGAGAAACATCTTAATATTCGGGAAGACGGAACCCGGTATAGGGCTGAAAGGATTTGGGTACCAAAATTTGGAGATATGAGAGAAATGGTACTTAGAGAAGCTCATAAAACCAGATACTCAATACATCCTGGAACGGGGAAGATGTACAAGGATCTCAGGAAATATTTTTGGTGGCCAGGTATGAAGGCCGATGTTGCTAAATACGTAGGAGAATGTTTGACGTGTTCTAAGGTCAAAGATGAGCATCAGAAACCATCAGGTCTACTTCAACAACCCGAAATCCCGGAATGGAAATGGGAAAACATTACCATGGATTTCATCACTAAATTGCCAAGGACTGCAAGTGGTTTTGATACTATTTGGGTAATAGTTGATCGTCTCACCAAATCAGCACATTTCCTGCCAATAAGAGAAGATGACAAGATGGAGAAGTTAGCACGACTGTATTTGAAGGAAGTCGTCTCCAGACATGGAATACCAATCTCTATTATCTCTGATAGGGATGGCAGATTTATTTCAAGATTCTGGCAGACATTACAGCAAGCATTAGGAACTCGTCTAGACATGAGTACTGCCTATCATCCACAAACTGATGGGCAGAGCGAAAGGACGATACAAACGCTTGAAGACATGCTACGAGCATGTGTTATTGATTTCGGAAACAGTTGGGATCGACATCTACCATTAGCAGAATTTTCCTACAACAACAGCTACCATTCAAGCATTGAGATGGCGCCGTTTGAAGCACTTTATGGTAGAAAGTGCAGGTCTCCGATTTGTTGGAGTGAAGTGGGGGATAGACAGATTACGGGTCCGGAGATTATACAAGAAACTACCGAGAAGATCATCCAAATTCAACAACGGTTGAAAACCGCCCAAAGTCGACAAAAGAGCTACGCTGACATTAAAAGAAAAGATATAGAATTTGAAATTGGAGAGATGGTCATGCTTAAAGTTGCACCTTGGAAAGGCGTTGTTCGATTTGGTAAACGAGGGAAATTAAATCCAAGGTATATTGGACCATTCAAGATTATTGATCGTGTCGGACCAGTAGCTTACCGACTTGAGTTACCTCAACAACTCGCGGCTGTACATAACACTTTCCACGTCTTGAATTTGAAGAAATGTTTTGCTAAAGAAGATCTCACTATTCCGTTAGATGAAATCCAAATCAACGAAAAACTCCAATTCATCGAAGAACCCGTCGAAATAATGGATCGTGAGGTTAAAAGACTTAAGCAAAACAAGATACCAATTGTTAAGGTTCGATGGAATGCTCGTAGAGGACCCGAGTTCACCTGGGAGTGTGAAGATCAGATGAAGAAGAAATACCCACATCTATTTCCAGAAGATTCTTCAACACCTTCAACAGCTTAAAATTTCGGGACAAAATTTATTTAACGGGTAGGTACTGTAGTGACCCGAACTTTTCTATGTTTATATATATTAATTGAGATTGATATTTACATGATTAAATGTTTCCAACATGTTAAGCAATCAAACTTATTAAGACTTGATTAATTGAAATATGTTTCATATAGACAATTGACCACCCAAGTTGACCGGCGATTCACGAACGTTAAAACTTGTAAAAATGACATGACGATATATATATGGATATACATATGGTTAACATGAGATTATGATAAGTAAGTATCTCCATAAGTATATTAACAATGAGTTATATACATATAAACAAGACTACTAACTTAAGGATTTCGAAACGAGACATATATGTAACGATTATCGTTGTAACGACATTTAAATGTATATATATCATATTAAGATATATTAATATATCATAATATCATGATAATATAATAATTTAACATCTCATTAGATATAATAAACAATGGGTTAACAACATCAATTGAGATCGTTAACTTAAAGGTTTCAAAACAACACTTACATGTAACGACTAACGATGACTTAACGACTCAGTTAAAATGTATATACATGTAGTGTATTTAGATGTATTAAAATACTTTTGGAAGACTTCAAGACATATATCAAAACACTCATACTTAATGAAAATGGTTACAGTTACTTTTCCATTCTTTTCTTTCATCAAGAATTCTAGTCGTATTCTTACCCGTATTATACACAGCTTCAAAATGTACTTACTATGAGTATATACCAATAGGAACTAGCATGGGATTCCACTCTTGATTATTTCATGTATGACTAATCAATTTTAACTTCTACCATGAGCTAGTCAACTAACTAGAACTCCTTTTAACCCCACTCACCACTCACCAATTACCACTCATCATTCACTCCATTTCACTTCCAATTCTCTTTCTAATTCTCTCTCAACACACACACACTATTATGAACGTATTTTTCCAGTAGTTAATCATCATATTCATCAAAAATCACTTTAAGAATCAAGCTATAATCATCATAGGAAGAACACTTCAAGAACACTTCAAAAATCCCTTCAAGTTTACTAATTTACTTCCAAGCTTTCTAATCCATTCCAAGTAATCATCTAAGATCAAGAAACCTTTGTTATATACAGTAGGTTATCTTTCTTATTCAAGGTAATATTCATATTCAAACTTTGATTCAATTTCTATAACTATAAACTATCTTAATTCGAGTAAAAATCTTACTTGAACTTGTTTTGTGTCATGATCCTACTTCAAGAACTTTCAAGCCATCCAAGATCCTTTGAAGCTAGATCATTTCTTGTCACTTCCAGTAGGTTTACCTACTAAACTTGAGGTAGTAATGATGTTCATAACATCATTCGATTCATATATATAAAACTATCTTATTCGATGGTTTAAACTCGTAATCACTAGAACATAGTTTAGTTAATTCTAAACTTGTTCGCAAACAAAAGTTAATTCTTCTAACTTAACTTTTAAAATTAACTACGCACATGTTCTATATCTATATGATATGCTAACTTAATGATTTAAAACCTGGAAACACGAAAAACACCGTAAAACCGGATTTACGCCGTCGTAGTAACACCGCGGGCTGTTTTGGGTTAGTTAATTAAAAAATATGATAAACTTTGATTTAAAAGTTGTTATTCTGAGAAAATGATTTTTATTATGAACATGAAACTATATCCAAAAATTATGGTTAAACTCAAAGTGGAAGTATGTTTTCTAAAATGGTCATCTAGACGTCGTTCTTTCGACTGAAATGACTACCTTTACAAAAACGACTTGTAACTTATTTTTTCGACTATAAACCTATACTTTTTCTCTTTAGATTCATAAAATAGAGTTCAATATGAAACCATAGCAATTTGATTCACTCAAAACGGATTTAAAATGAAGAAGTTATGGGTAAAACAAGATTGGAAAATTTTTCTCATTTTAGCTACGTGAAAATTGGTAACAAATCTATTCCAACCATAACTTAATCAACTTGTATTGTATATTATGTAATCTTGAGATACCATAGACACGTATACAATGTTTCGACCTATCATGTCGACACATCTATATATATTTCGGAACAACCATAGACACTCTATATGTGAATGTTGGAGTTAGCTATACAGGGTTGAGGTTGATTCCAAAATATATATAGTTTGAGTTGTGATCAATACTGAGATACGTATACACTGGGTCGTGGATTGATTCAAGATAATATTTATCGATTTATTTCTGTACATCTAACTGTGGACAACTAGTTGTAGGTTACTAACGAGGACAGCTGACTTAATAAACTTAAAACATCAAAATATATTAAAAGTGTTGTAAATATATTTTAAACATACTTTGATATATATGTATATATTGTTATAGGTTCGTGAATCAACTAGTGGCCAAGTCTTGCTTCCCGACGAAGTAAAAATCTGTGAAAGTGAGTTATAGTCCCACTTTTAAAATCTAATATTTTGGGATGAGAATACATGCAGGTTTTATAAATGATTTACAAAATAGACACAAGTACGTGAAACTACATTCTATGGTTGAATTATCGAAATCGAATATGCCCCTTTTATAAAGTCTGGTAATCTAAGAATTAGGGAACAGACACCCTAATTGACGCGAATCCTAAAGATAGATCTATCGGGCCCAACAAGCCCCATCCAAAGTACCGGATGCTTTAGTACTTCGAAATTTATATCATATCCGAAGGGTGTCCCGGAATGATGGGGATATTCTTATATATGCATCTTGTTAATGTCGGTTACCAGGTGTTCACCATATGAATGATTTTTATCTCTATGTATGGGATGTGTATTGAAATATGAAATCTTGTGGTCTATTGTTACGATTTGATATATATAGGTTAAACCTATAACTCACCAACATTTTTGTTGACGTTTAAAGCATGTTTATTCTCAGGTGAATACTAAGAGCTTCCGCTGTTGCATACTAAAATAAGGACAAGATTTGGAGTCCATGTTTGTATGATATTGTGTAAAAACTGCATTCAAGAAACTGATTTCGATGTAATATATTTGTATTGTAAACCATTATGTAATGGTCGTGTGTAAACAGGATATTTTAGATTATCATTATTTGATAATCTACGTAAAGCTTTTTAAACCTTTATTTATGAAATAAAGGTTATGGTTTGTTTTAAAAATGAATGCAGTCTTTGAAAAACGTCTCATATAGAGGTCAAAACCTCGCAACGAAATCAATTAATATGGAACGTTTTTAATCAATAAGAACGGGACATTTCAAATGATTTTAAGTATGCGTATATACTTTGTTCGGGATGGATGGTTAGTGTATCCCGCTAGGGTTCACTATAGTGTAGCAGTGCGCGATGTTGCACTACTCGTTGATTGAGGCCAAAAGAGTGTATGTGATTAGTGGGTTATGGCCGTCGGCTCGGTCCGCTAACTTCACCATGGGAGTAGTGTTATATCGGTATGGTATAACGTTATTGGGAAATGTAAGTACCGATGGGGAATGGGAGTACCATACCTGTGTTGAGATTTGGGAAGTGGATCACGTGTGGTTGCGGATTCACGATGACACATATAGTTCGGTCATCTTATTATGGAAGTGAGTCTCGTGTAGTTCGGATTCACAATGACATGTGTGGATGCGGTCATTATATTGAGGAAGTGAGTCTTGTGTAGTTCGGATTCGCAATGACTAGTGTGGATGCGGTCATTCTTTTGGAATAGTGACTCTCGTGTAGTTCGGATTCACTAGGACGCGTGTAGTTCGGCCAATCCCGATTGTTGTTGCGGTGGAGGTAGTGAGTCGCGTGTGGTGCGGATTCACTAAGGCGCGTGTAGTTTTCGGCCAGCCTTCATGTTGTTGGATGTGTGAACTATTGGCTGTTTTATACGCCGATGGTGGGGTCGTGAGGACCATGTTGTGTGATTAGTGATGCGATAGCCGTGTTTCGCTCACATGTTGTTATCGGTGTGACAATAGTCGAATTTGTACACCTTGGGATTAGCGCTGCCATAGTCGTTTTGGGCGCTATCGGTTTTAGCTGGTTGCTTATGATGTTGCGGTAGTTGCGTAATAGCTGTGTTTGCGCACTACAAGGGTTGTTAAGTTGTAAGTGTTATCCGTAAGGATTCGCTTTTATTCGGTCTTCATCGGTTAGATGGTTGACTTTATTTTGGTATGTGATTGTTACTAGCAATGTAATTGGTATGGTACGCTAGGAGTTGATATCTCGGTACGAGATTGGCTGGGGTTTTTTTTCCCGATGTAAAAGATTGAGCAAGTGTTGGTGCTCAGATTTGTGGATTTTAATAAATCGTGGGTGACGATTTATTTGTTAAGGGTGACTCTTTGAGAAGAATTGCCTAGAGGAGTTGAAAGAATACGAGGCGGTCTCTCGTATTCTAAGTGATCGTTATAGACTTCGGATGATTGTGTGTATTGTACGTCTCGAAATGCGTGCAAGTGTGTATTTAGTTAATGGGTTAACCTTCGGGTTAATGAGTAACGTGCTGGAAGTCGAATTGGAACGTTTGTTTGAGGACCATAGAGTGCGGGTCCGATCGGTTAAGTGATTAGGATCACGAGGACGTGATCGAATCTAAGTGGGGGAGAGTTGTACCACCCCGTTTTTCCCCGTACGTGATATTATTCGAGTTAAGGCGTGAATTCATGAATGTGTGTATGTATTGCGAGTTTATGGAAACGTTCAAGAATATATATATATATATATATATATATATATATATATATATATATATATATGTGGAGAGGATCTAGTGAGAACTTTTTTAGTGTGAGAACTCTAGGAACTCCAAAAACACTCAAAATACACTAAAATTCGAGCAAAAAGGGGCACGGACGAACAAAAAAAAGGAAATTCGAGCAAAATTCAAAAAAACACGGACGAACAAAAAATCATAGTCGAGCAAAAAAAAAATTTAGTTTTTTTTTTTTGAAAAAAAAATGTAGAACACATTTTTGTTCGAATATCAATTTTTCGTTCGACTGCCCGCATGTTCTACAATTTTTTGTTCGAATACAAAAATGTAGAACACGTTTTTGTTCGAATTTCTTTTTTTTGTTCGGCCGTGTCTTTTTTTTTGTTCGACTTTCCAATTTTTTGTTCGAATATCACTTTTTTTGTTCGTCCGTGTCCCATTTTTGCTCGAATTTCACCTTTTTTGCTCGAATTTCCCTTTTTTGCTCGAATTTCAGTGTATTTTTGAGTTCTCAGGGTTCTCACACCAAAAAAGTTCTCATTTGATCCCTCTACTATATATATATATATATATATATATATATATATATATATATATATATATATATATATATATATATATATATGTATGGATGTATCGTGTATGTACGACTAGTGTACCAAGGGATTGGGACATGTTCATTTGTTGGAGTTCAAGTACGCGAGAAATGGATAAGATAACTCGTAAAATGGATCCCAGACCATGTTGTATGTCGCGGCGCGACATAGGGAGCCGCGGCGCGGCAATTAACCAGAATCAGAATCAGATGGCTCGACAAACAGGTTCCAGACCACGCCTTGTCTCGCGGCGCTGAGAAAGGGTGCCGCGGCGCGGCATTCCTGGCTAGCTGGTTCTGAACTTCGCAATTTTAAAGGTGTTTAGGGGCAATTAACCAGAATCAGAATCAGATGGCTCAACAAACAGGTTCCAGACCACGCCTTGTCTCGCGGCGCGGAGAAAGGGTGCCGCGGCGCGGCATTCCTGGCTAGCTGGGTCCGAACTTCGCAATTTTAAAGGTGTTTAGGGGCATTTTGGTCATTTCGCGTATGTGCCAGATTTGAGATCTTAAATCTCATCCACCCATCTCATTTTCCTTATTTCTTTTCCTTTTTTTCTTCCTCATTTTCTCTCTTTTCTTCATTTCTCCAAATCATTCAAGAGGGATTTTGGAAAGGAAGATTCGTGATTCGATCTTTGGCGTAAGAGACAACTTTGTTCTCTTTGTTCTTAGCTACAAGGTGATACTAGCGGTAAGCTCTAACTCCGAATTTCATTTTCGTGTTCATCATTTAAGTTTGGGGCTTTTGATTGTGAATTCATAAATGGAACCCCATTAGTTGTTAATTGAAGATTAATACCAAGATTCGAGTTTATTGTTAATGTTGGCGGGTTTTGGGTTTGGTGAACAAAGGTAAGCTTGTAAGACTTGCAAAAGGGCGTAATCACTAGTATTTAGTGATTATTGATGCTTTGGAAACCATTTGGGTTCAATTGGTTGACTAATTTTGATTAGAGTCAAAATTAGAGTTTGGTGATGATTATGACCCAATTGTCGATTTATTAAGGTTTATAAACTTGAAATGAGTTAAGTTAAAGTATAAACTTGAGTTAATGGCGTTTTGAAGTCAAAACTAGCAAATGGTGAGATGTTGACTTTTAAGGGTCAAAATTAGGGTTTATGGGCGATTTTGAGAAGTGACAAGTGTTTAACACTCATGTTTGGGTTAAATTGGCATATTTGGACCTTTGTCATTAGTGTTAGTGATTATTGGTTAGTTTGGGCGCGGTTTGTGCTTGGAAGTGCATTTGGGTCGAAATTGCACTAGTTGTCAATTTGGGTTGATTTGTATATCCACCCTAATTGTGTTATTGCATTTGTGTTAATATAATAGGTACATTCCATTGGTGATTTCAGAATTTGGTTTAGCATTCATCAAGACTTCAAGGTGAGTGTTAATATCCTATGTGCATATGTATGTGTAGGATGAGTGCGGGTCGGGTGAGTGATTCTCGGCTATAGAGCTCACTTCACATATAGGTGGTATTGATGGACTTGTGTATAGGTCAAATTGGTACGGTTGTGTGTTTTGGTTTACCACCTTTGGCGAGGTGCACATTTTGTGTACGATATCACATGGCTTTGTGATGTGGATAATCCCGATGGCGTGGGATTTGGTATTTGGAATGCGGTTGAGTAACCCCGATGATGTGGATTTGTATAATCCCGATGACGTGGGTTAGTTGTGAGAAGTGAGTCACGTGTGGATGCGGATTCACGATGACGCGTGTAGTTCGGTCATCTTATTGAGGTAGTGATCTCGTGTGGTTGCGGATTACTAAGGCTCGTGTAGTTCGGCAAACCTCGATGTTGTTGTGTTATTGAAGATAGTTGTCTCCTGTGGATGCGGATTTACTAAGGCTCGTGTAGTTTGGCCAATCTTCATTTTGGTAATTGGTAGTTGGTTTTGGTATTGGGTTAAGGGGTTAACCTTGGGCGTTTATATATTGTTTATATATATTGTTGTATTGTTGTGTTGTAGCTAACCCTCCGGGTGTAGCTTATTGGCGTTGTTCACATCGTCGTTGGTGAACTTACTTTATTGTTGATGTTATTAGCTTGTTGCTTAGTGATCGTACGGTATGCTTAGTTTAGCTTGCCTTTATGCTTGAATGCTCCGGTATGTGATATTTTGATTTGTTGTGTGGTGTGTCCATTTTATGCATATATATGTATGTAGTATATTTCACTCACTAAGCGTTAGCTTACCCTCCGTTGTTTACATATTTATAGATTTGCTTGGAGGCGGTGGCACGGGTAAGCGTGGAAACTAGTGGACTTGCGTAGCTTGCTTTAGAAGACGTGCTTTTGGATTGATTAGGATTGGGTAGCGTATCCCCAATCACCATGCTCGTTTTGTTGGAAATTAAAATAGTCGGGTCGTGTTTTGCCTGTTCGGATATTTAAACTATATTAAATGTTTTAAAAGTTTATTGAACTTACTATTGTGTTAAAGATGTTTTTCGGAAACATAAATGAGACCTAAATATTAATGTAATTAAGAAAAAAATTTACGGGCCGGTTTAAATACGGGTTGGGTTGTTTCATTTCCGGTGTTAGTTGCGAGTGGCCATCTTCTACTATTCCAGTACTTTGAAGAAAAGGCCATGGTAGGACTTATTTTTGCAAACTTATGACTTAAATTTTATTTTTCCTTATTTATGCATAGATATATATGTCTTTGATTCTTTTTTCAGAAGAAGAAATGAGGGTTGTTGATTCTTTAGTTCTCTTGATTCGAATGATTTTGAGATTTCCGACCGTCCAAAAACTGACGAAGAAATTGAGGCTGAAAAGGTGAGTATTGCGATAATGCTGAAAGGACTCCTACTCACAATGGTGAGTCTTCGTATGGCCCTACACATGTGCTTGATTGGGTACTACTCTTACTCCTCCGTCCAAGAAGCTTTCAAAAAAGGATGGCAAGCGTCCTTAACTTCTTCAGGGAAACAAAAACCATTCAGACGTTCAAAAAGTATGTATTCTTTTTTCTTATATATTTATCCTTCACTGTTAAAATATGTTATATTTATTTTCCTGTTTTTGTTTAACCATTGTTCTTTCCGATGAAGATGCTGAAGATGAAGACAAGGATGATGACAATGATGATGATGATGATGATGATGATGATGATGATGATGATGATGATGATGATGGACCTTCTTTTTACACTTCTTCTGAACCCCAGAATACAACTTCTTCTACTTTTTCAATTCCATCTCCAACTGTTCCTCTTGACGCTATGGGTGCATTTATTGAAAAATCCTCTCGCAAAATCTGAGAGTTTTATGATTGTTTGAAGGTAAAATACTTGGTTTTTTTTTAAATATTCTCCTCTTTGTTTTTTATGATAAATTTCTATTTGATATTAATGTCTTATTTTCGATGTTGTTACAGCTGAACTATATTCCTGATCTTGCTCCATCCTTGACCAGTCCTCCTTTTACTCAAAGCCTTCAGTCCACTGCAGCTTTTTTAATCCTACATACTCAATACGTGTTACACAGTTTGAAAACGCATGAGGCTCAGGGTTTGTTTATGGTTCAAGCCCAAGAAAATAAGAAGAGATTAGTGGATGCTGAACGCAGAGTGAAAGAGCTTGAAGGTGAGCTTGCCAAGGCAATTGAATTGAGTCATAAAAAAGAAGATTCTTTAAAAATGGTTGAGGGCATGAATGTTAAGCTAAGAGAGGAGAATGTAAGTCTGAGAAAACAAGTTGATGATGGTCGTGCATGAGCTGATGTTGCTGAGCCTGATTTTCAGAAACTTAAGAATGGTCTTCCAAAGCTTGTTGCAAGATTGTTTGATTCTAACACTATTAACAATCCCTTCGAATCTTACTTATTTGTTTGTTATATGTTGTTCTCTATAAGAATTTTGCTTTTCATCCATCGTGCGTGCAACATCAAAAATGTTATTTATAGAAGAACCTTTTCTAAGTGCTCCATTATTTTCTTCTTTGCACTATTATGGTCTTCTGCTATGAATAGAATGTTAAAAAGTGTTAGTATATATAATTGACTTGATTGCCTTCGTTTTGCGTTTTGCGATTATAAGTTGTGCGGCTTCAAATAATTTCTTACTTTGAATTTTATGCCAAAGCTTTATATATTTCTTCAAATGAGTTTACGTTTCTGAAGTAAACCATTTTTTCATGACATTTAAAAAAAAAAATATTTGCCGCGGTTCTTTCTAACGAATTTTATCTTTATTCGTTAGCCGAGCCTTTGTGCTTATTGAGCAACAAAAAGGCTTCTGCCATCGAAAGGTGATAGGGCATTCCTTATGCGGGCATGTTTTCAATGCTATGCTTTACATTCGTTTCATGCAACTCTCTAAGAGAAATGAAGAGTTTTTATTAATATAACTGTTATAGTTACAAAAATCTATTCATAGTTCATCACGGTCACAGTGATTAGTTTTGACCGAAGAACGATAAGATTTTGCTTTACTCCTCAAACTTTGCTCTTCACTGTTCTTCCTACAACTTTCTTTTTTCTGTTTTGACCATGTTGATTAAACACCTGAATTCAAGATTTTTCAATTGAAAAATCCCCTTGCTTCATCTCTGCTACATAACCAACGTTGTGAGCCATACCCTGCTTCTTCATCTCTTGCATCACGGATAATGGACTGTTCCCTACTTTGGGCTACGTTTCTGAATGAATAACCACCACACCATTTGGTGTGGGAAAACGCATTTCAGCATGTGGAATATGTAACAACCCAAACCGTAACCGACCAAACACGACGAAATTGCAAACAAAAAAAAAATTTTCTGGTGCAGACCATCTGCGCGGCGCGCCAGATGGCCGCGCGGCGCGCCAATTCACCTGGACAGCCCGCTGTCCCCGGAAGTCTATTTAACGAAAATGTTTGACTAGTTCCCGACATTTTTAGCCAAAACGCTTTTAATCATACATTCATATATGTAAAACTAGCACATAACTAAGGTTTGAGCGAGTTTTACAGAGTGGGGCCCACACGTGCCCAAAACGCCACTAAGTTCAAAATACAATGTTTAATACAAATTAGAGTTTCGACCACAAAAAGTTTAATTGTCAAACGATACAACGAGCATGGTGTTTGGGGTTAAACTACCCAAGTCTCGGTCAAACTCCAAAATCATCACATCCCAAAAGCGTCACTAAACAAGACGGGATCTCTAATCCAACCGGATGCCCTTACCCTTGTCCACACCGGAACCTATAAAAATAGTAAACAACGAGAGGGTAAGCAAAGCTTAGTGAGTAAAACATATATATACATGCATATACAACTTACCCACACGCGTCCACGATATCAAATAACACATAACGAATCTCGATAAGCAAGCTAGTATCACCAAACGTATCACTAGCAATAATCATAGCATAAATACTCATAACAATAACCAAATGCTAGTATGAACAACAATAAATCATGGTTAACCAATCTCTTCGCTAGGGAACGACTTCGCGAAACAAGTCATCGATGTTCATAACATTCGTTAGCTTCCAAAAACGGCTATGGCATGCTAACCCCCCGAGGTGTTCCAAAAACGGCTATGGCATCACCCCTCAAGTGTTCCAAAAACGGCTATGGCATCACTTGCTCAATGTGAGTAGAACACGGCTATTACTCACGCTTTCGTACACCAACACGGCTATGTGTACGGGTAACTCAAATAACAACGTGGGAGTAAAACACGGCTATTACTCGCCACTAAATGCACAAACACGGCTATGTGCCTTAGTACAAAACATGGACTAATACGGCTAAGTCCCACAACCTTGGTCACAAAACGGCTATGTGACACCATCAACACGGTACATAAATCATATACATACATATATAGATATTCCACTCACCTTATGCCGTCGGTGATTACTAAACCAAGCTTGAATTCCGAGGTAACGTACCTATTTCACAAGCATATAATCAATCAATCGACTTGGCCTAACTCATAACACACATCATCCTAGGTCATCTTGACCCATTTTGACACTTAACCCTAATTTGGGTCATTCTTACCAAAAACCCTAACTCTTGGCACTCAAGGCCTTCATACATTTCAAATCACTATATTTTAACACAAAACACTAACGTTAACCAATCTTGGTCCATTTTGACCCGTTTGACTCAATAAAAGTCAATACACCCATTTTGGGTCATTTATACCCAAATCACACCCATTTACACTTCCCTAAGGTGTTCTAGCAAATTATTAGCCAATTAGGGTTTCATAACAACAATTAATACCTTTAAAACCCTAGCTTACACATAATTAAGTCTACATGACCCAATTTACCCAAGAACACCCAATTTACCTACAAATGGGTCTTAGTGTTCATCTTCAACACAAACCCTAACCCATACACGAAAACAAAACAAGAATTGAAAGTTAAGGCATACCACAACTATCAAAATGTAGCAATTGACGAGATGAACAACTTTAGAACTTGCGATAAAACTCGAAACGAACTCCTTCACCTTCACAATGAGCTTTCTCTCTCAAGGTTTTACCTCTCTCTCTAAAATTGATTTGGGGAAGATAAGGTTGGTAAAAGTAGAGTTATGGCTCTACCAAATCTGCTCTCCAAGCCTTTAAATCCGGCCCCAAGGTGAATTTACCAAAATACCCACAAAATATCTAATTTAAAAGAAAGGGAGAATCTGCCAGTCATATGGCGCGGCGCGCCACCAATCCGCGCGGCGCGCAACCCTCCCAGTCCAGCTTCTTTTGCCTTCTTTAATATATACAACCAACCCCGATTCGAGTACCGCACAATACACTTATTTACACATATGTACACTTCAATTATTCGGGTCTTACAACTCTCCCCCACTTATTCGGATTGCGTCCTCGCAATCCAAGCCGCATGACACGAGGGAAGATAAACCAATACGAACTCTTCGGGCTCCCAAGTGAACTCGGAACCCTTGCTACGCCGCCATTGGACTTTAAAAGTCCTCACTTCTTTATGTCTCAACCTCTTAACTTTCTCATCGAGTATGGCGACTGGTTCTTCAACATATTCCAACTTGTTGTTTAGTTCGATCTCGTCTAAAGGCATCCATGAGGAATCATCCGCAAGACACTTACGGAGGTGGGAAACATGAAACGTGTTATGGATCCCCGCAAGCTCTTCGGGCAATTCCAATCGATATGCAACTTCACCAACACGAGCTAAAACTTTAAACGGTCCAATAAACCGAGGACCTAACTTTCCCCGTTTTCGAAATCGAATAATACCCTTCCATGGCGAAACCTTAAGCATAACCATGTCGCCCTCTTGGAATTCGATCGTTCGTCTACGTTTATCGGCATACGACTTTTGCCTATCTTGAGCCTTTTTCAAATGCTCTCGGATAATATCAATCTTGTTATTCGTCTCTAGAACCAAATCGGTACTCCCGATTTCCCTTTGTCCCACTTCTCCCCAACAAATGGGAGTTCGACATCTTCGACCATAGAGCATCTCGTACGGTGGCATCCCGATACTAGTATGAAAACTATTATTGTACGAAAATTCCACCAAAGGTAGATGCTCATCCCAACTACCACCGAAATCGATAATGCACGCCCGTAACATATCTTCCAAAGTTTGGTTCGTACGTTCGGTTTGACCGTCCGTTTGAGGATGATACGCCGTGCTCAACTTTAATTGTGTACCCATATCTTCGTGAAACTTTTCCCAAAATCGAGATGTAAAACGGGTATCTCGATCCGAAATAATAGATATAGGAACGCCATGTCGCGAGACCACTTCCTTGATAAACAACTTAGCCAAGGCCTCCGACGATATTGCTTCTTTAATGGGAAGAAACAAGGCACTTTTCGTCAACCGATCCACTATAACCCAAATCGAATCATATTGAGTTCTCGCCGTCTTAGGTAATTTAGTGATGAAGTCCATGGTAATGTGCTCCCATTTCCATTTCGGGATCTCTAACGGTTGCAACTTACCATACGGCTTTTGATGTTCGGCTTTAACTTGCAAACAAGTAACACATCGTTCAACGTATTTTACAACATCACGTTTCATGCCCGGCCACCAATAATCTTTCTTCAAGTCATGATACATTTTCGTCGCGCCCGGATGAATGGAATATTTTGACTTATGTGCTTCATCGAGTAGCACCCGTCGGTAATCACCCGTCTTAGGCACCCACACCCTTCCTTGAAAGGACAACAAACCCCGCGGACCCATAGTAATAAACTCCGATTGGCCCACAATTCGTTCCGTGCGCTTATCGTGAACATAAGCCTCTATTTGGTCTTCAACCATCTTTTCAAGAAAGTCGTTAGTGATAATCAAACGTAACGATGTTATACGTATCGCCGGATGTTGAGTCTTTCGACTTAACGCATCCGCGACCACATTCGCCTTACCCGGATGGTAAAGTATCTCACAATCATAATCTTTCACCACATCCATCCATCTACGTTGACGATAATTCAAATCCCTTTGAGTAAAAAGGTGTTTCAAATTCTTATGATCCGAATATATCGTACACTTGACACCATACAAGTAGTGGCGCCAAATTTTCAACGCATGCACAACCGCCGCCATTTCAAGATCATGAGTCGGGTACCTCGTTTCGTGTTCCTTTAATTGTCGAGAGGCATAAGCAATGACTTTACCCCTTTGCATAAGAACGCACCCGAGCCCATTTAAGGAAGCATCACAATAAACCACCATGTCTTCGACGCCTTCCGGTAACACTAACACCGGAGTTTGACACAACTTCTCTTTCAATAATTGAAAAGCAATTTCTTGCTCGTTTTCCCAATTGAACTTAGCACTCTTCCTCGTCAACTTTGTTAATGGAGAGGCGATCTTAGAAAAGTCTTGGATAAACCGACGATAGTAACCGGCCAATCCGAGAAAACTCCGGATTTCCGTAGGCGTAGTCGGTCGTCCCCAACTCTTCACCGTCTCAATCTTCCCCGGATCCACTTGGATACCGCCTTCGTTCACAATGTGGCCAAGAAATTGGACCTCTCTTAGCCAAAATTCACATTTAGAGAACTTTGCATACAACTTCTCCTTTCTTAACGTCTTCAAAACTTCGCGCAAGTGACGTTCATGTTCGTGCATACTTTTCGAGTAGACTAGTATGTCGTCAATGAACACAATAACCGACTTGTCCAACATAGGTTGGCACACCCGGTTCATAAGATCCATGAATGCCGCCGGTGCATTCGTAAGACCAAAAGGCATAACCACAAATTCATAATGCCCGTAACGCGTTCGGAAAGCCGTTTTCTCAATATCTTCCTCACGGACCCGCATTTGGTGATAGCCGGACCGTAGGTCAATCTTAGAGAAATACGTTGCGCCTTGGAGTTGATCAAACAAATCGTCGATCCTAGGTAGTGGATAACGATTCTTGATCGTCACTTTATTCAACTCACGGTAATCAATGCACATACGCATACTACCGTCTTTCTTCTTCACAAATAAGACCGGAGCGCCCCATGGCGAAGCACTCGGTCGGATAAAACCCTTCTCGAGCAATTCTTGAATTTGATTCAATAACTCTTGCATCTCCGTTGGTGCTAAACGATAAGGAGTTTTAGCAATGGGAGTAGCCCCCGGAACCAACTCAATGCGAAACTCGACTTGTCTTTCCGCCGGAACACCCGGTAACTCATCCGGAAAAACGTCTTCAAACTCATTAACTACCGGAATTTCACGAATAGGTGGTGGCTCATTACGAGTATCAACAACATAAGCAAGGAAAGCCAAGCCACCGGTAACAACGGAACGACGTGCCCGTGCAAAAGTGCATATCGGCACCGGTCTTCTTCTCTTATCGCCATGAATAATCATTTCTCCCCCACTTGGGGTCTTCACACGAATACACTTATCATGGCATGCAATATTGGCTCTATAACGATCGAGCCAATCCATACCAACAACGATATCAAAGTCGCCCAAGGTCATTGGAATAAGATCGATTTTAAAAGTTTCGGCACCAAAAACAACATCACAATTTTTACACACATCAACCACTAGCACCGTCTTGCCGTCCGCTATTTCGACTTCTACCGGACGACTTAACTTAGCTAGCGGACTATCAAGTTTAGGCACAAATTTAGGAGACACAAACGACAAATTTGCACCGCTATCAAAAAGAATCCTTGCCGGATTAGAATTAACCATGAAAGTACCTGAAACAACTTCGTTGGATTGTTTGGCTTCATCGTTCGTCATCAAGTAGTTTCGCCCTCTAGCCGACCCCGCCGCCTTCTCAATCTTCTTAACATGATCATTATTCAACTCGGGGCATTCCGGCCTCTTGTGCCCCACTTTACCGCAATTAAAACACGTAACCGTCTTGACCGTGCATTCACGGGCGTAATGACCCGACTTCCCACAATTAAAACAAGTGGGCGCAAAAGTACCCGTGCCACCTTTCTTCACACTATTAACGCTCTCGGTGCCTTTCTTAGACTTCTTGTTTGAGAAATTCGAATAGCTCGAACCTTCAAACTTCCTTTTCGAGAAAACAAAATCACTCTTCCTAGGCACCTCCGGCTCAAAACCCCGAGCCAACTCAAACAATTCATCGAAAGTCTTAGCCATACCCCGGCTAATCTTGCTCTTGTAGTCGGCATTCAAAGTACGATAAAAATCTTTCATAAGCTTATGATCATCACCCACATACTCCGGGCAAAAACGAGTCTTTGCCAAGAATGTAGACTTGAGGGTAACTAAATCCATGGAACCTTGTTGCAAATGATGCAACTCGTCCCGAATTCGATCAAGATCGGATGAAGTTCGGTATTCCTTGAAAAACTCTTTCTTGAACTCCTCCCACGTCAAGCCCATGCATTGCTCCTCGCCATACAAATTGATTTTATCATCCCACCACAACTTGCCTTCTTCACGTAACATGCTAGACCCAAACCTCGCCTTCTTCTCGGGAGGACACTCCGCGGTACGGAAGGCCCCCTCGATGTCCGAAATCCAACAAGTACTTTTCAACGGATCCCTCACCCCATTAAACGTCGGAGGTTGAGTATCCTTAAAATTTTTGTAGTGGAAGTCTCTCTTTCCATCACCCCCTTCACCTCGAGGATAAACGTTTCTAGCATCAAGGGCCTCTTCAATAGTGGCCTTCAATCGTTCATTTATCATCTCGGTCACTTGCCCATCGACCGACTCTTGGAAGACCCTTCGGACATCCGCAAGAAAATCCGATTTCAACTTCTTAAAGACGGCCTCGACCTTGGTCGAGAACTCGGCGTCTTCACTTGTACTCCCGTTTTCATGATCAGGACCGTTTCTCGTCTTCATTCTATAAAACGAATTTAGGTTAAACTATGAAACGAAAGGACAATTATACCCAATTACATACGTATACACCACACTACCCCATCTTGCTCAACAATCGTCGTACATTGCTTGTTTGACCCGATTTGCACCCGTAGTAATGGTAGCTAGTCATTACCACGCAAGCACGTCGCGCTAACTCGCTAGTACAACGTCCATCTCGCTTGATGATTGCTAAACACAACACAAACAAATAGCGCATGATTAGTTCACATAAACCTATGCACTAATCATACCGGTCCGACCCAAAGTCCTACAAGTCCCGCATAAACACGCACACAAAGTCTAAGTCTAGGCGCCTATCTCAAGTCACCTAAATCCCTTAGACCATGCTCTGATACCACTTGTAACAACCCAAACCGTAACCGACCAAACACGACGAAATTGCAAACAAAAAAAAAATTTTCTGGTGCAGACCATCTGCGCGGCGCGCCAGATGGCCGCGCGGCGCGCCAATTCACCTGGACAGCCCGCTGTCCCCGGAAGTCTATTTAACGAAAATGTTTGACTAGTTCCCGACATTTTTAGCCAAAACGCTTTTAATCATACATTCATATATGTAAAACTAGCACATAACTAAGGTTTGAGCGAGTTTTACAGAGTGGGGCCCACACGTGCCCAAAACGCCACTAAGTTCAAAATACAATGTTTAATACAAATTAGAGTTTCGACCACAAAAAGTTTAATTGTCAAACGATACAACGAGCATGGTGTTTGGGGTTAAACTACCCAAGTCTCGGTCAAACTCCAAAATCATCACATCCCAAAAGCGTCACTAAACAAGACGGGATCTCTAATCCAACCGGATGCCCTTACCCTTGTCCACACCGGAACCTATAAAAATAGTAAACAACGAGAGGGTAAGCAAAGCTTAGTGAGTAAAACATATATATACATGCATATACAACTTACCCACACGCGTCCACGATATCAAATAACACATAACGAATCTCGATAAGCAAGCTAGTATCACCAAACGTATCACTAGCAATAATCATAGCATAAATACTCATAACAATAACCAAATGCTAGTATGAACAACAATAAATCATGGTTAACCAATCTCTTCGCTAGGGAACGACTTCGCGAAACAAGTCATCGATGTTCATAACATTCGTTAGCTTCCAAAAACGGCTATGGCATGCTAACCCCCCGAGGTGTTCCAAAAACGGCTATGGCATCACCCCTCAAGTGTTCCAAAAACGGCTATGGCATCACTTGCTCAATGTGAGTAGAACACGGCTATTACTCACGCTTTCGTACACCAACACGGCTATGTGTACGGGTAACTCAAATAACAACGTGGGAGTAAAACACGGCTATTACTCGCCACTAAATGCACAAACACGGCTATGTGCCTTAGTACAAAACATGGACTAATACGGCTAAGTCCCACAACCTTGGTCACAAAACGGCTATGTGACACCATCAACACGGTACATAAATCATATACATACATATATAGATATTCCACTCACCTTATGCCGTCGGTGATTACTAAACCAAGCTTGAATTCCGAGGTAACGTACCTATTTCACAAGCATATAATCAATCAATCGACTTGGCCTAACTCATAACACACATCATCCTAGGTCATCTTGACCCATTTTGACACTTAACCCTAATTTGGGTCATTCTTACCAAAAACCCTAACTCTTGGCACTCAAGGCCTTCATACATTTCAAATCACTATATTTTAACACAAAACACTAACGTTAACCAATCTTGGTCCATTTTGACCCGTTTGACTCAATAAAAGTCAATACACCCATTTTGGGTCATTTATACCCAAATCACACCCATTTACACTTCCCTAAGGTGTTCTAGCAAATTATTAGCCAATTAGGGTTTCATAACAACAATTAATACCTTTAAAACCCTAGCTTACACATAATTAAGTCTACATGACCCAATTTACCCAAGAACACCCAATTTACCTACAAATGGGTCTTAGTGTTCATCTTCAACACAAACCCTAACCCATACACGAAAACAAAACAAGAATTGAAAGTTAAGGCATACCACAACTATCAAAATGTAGCAATTGACGAGATGAACAACTTTAGAACTTGCGATAAAACTCGAAACGAACTCCTTCACCTTCACAATGAGCTTTCTCTCTCAAGGTTTTACCTCTCTCTCTAAAATTGATTTGGGGAAGATAAGGTTGGTAAAAGTAGAGTTATGGCTCTACCAAATCTGCTCTCCAAGCCTTTAAATCCGGCCCCAAGGTGAATTTACCAAAATACCCACAAAATATCTAATTTAAAAGAAAGGGAGAATCTGCCAGTCATATGGCGCGGCGCGCCACCAATCCGCGCGGCGCGCAACCCTCCCAGTCCAGCTTCTTTTGCCTTCTTTAATATATACAACCAACCCCGATTCGAGTACCGCACAATACACTTATTTACACATATGTACACTTCAATTATTCGGGTCTTACAGAATAGAGATGGCAACACCAAATTTCTTCAAGGATCTTCTTCCTAATAATTCATTGAACCTTGATCTTCTATTCAGGATTGTGAATTTAATAACCTCTGTTCGAACAAGGGGGTACATTCCCATTGTAATATGCATCCCGATTCTTCCAACAGCCCTCACTGGGTACCTGTAATCCCTGATACTCGAACAATTGTTCCACGAATTGCATTTTGAACGCTGAACGGAAATGTCCTGAAGTAGTCCATGTAGATAATATCAGCTTCACTTCCTGTATCAATGAATTTTTTTTAACATGACGATTTGCAGTCACTGCTGATATGATCAATAGTTCATCAGATAATCTCCAGCTTCTTATCGTATGAAAGATGATTGGTGCATACATCCAAGATTCTTCATCCCATTCGTTCTTCGTATCTTCATCCGTCCCATTATTCCAAATCATCCTGATTCTAACTTCCGGAGTTAGATTTTTTCTTCTTTTATTTCTTCTCTCTTGTCTCTTTCATCCCTTCTACGATGCTCTATCCATCCTCCTCTTTGATTTCTTTCTTTCCAAGTAAAATGTTTATTTAGGTCATTTCTACAGTATCTTCTTCCTGGAAACAAATGATTCAACTCTCATGCTTTAATTTTTGCAATAATCTCTCTCAACAGCGACTTGCAGCTATCACTGTCATGACCATATGATTCACGGAAATCACACCATTAGTCATTCTTCGGTCCATCTCTTTCTTCTATTGGTGTCGGAAGGTTGAACGTTTTCCTTATAGGTTCTGTAATAATATCTCACGAGGAGTTTTTGTTAACACCATTATCAAAGGATTTCTTTCGAGTGGCTTGCGATTATAATGTTGGTTGTTGTTATTTCCTCTCTACCCTTGGTGATAATAATCATTTCTTCCTTTCATTTTTTCGTAGTATCGTCTAACATTATGCCTCACACCTCGATCGTACTGCATTTGACCCAACTCTCCTGCCCTGAGATGTTTTTGTGCAATTTCTAAAACTTGATGTGAGGTTTTTGGCACGTTATATCTCAATGTGTGCACCAAACTCGCAAAACGCCGCTGGTAAAAAAAAAATGAATCTTGATACCAACTGAGACTCTGATATGTCTATGTCTGGTATCTTTTGACATTCCAAAGTATACCATTTCATGAAGTTATTCAAAGACTCATCACAATGCATTTTGATTTCATGAGCTCCCAAATGAGTTAACGTACAGCTTCTCAGCTGCATAACAAACTTTGCCCTAAGACCTAGAAAGCTTGTGATGCTCCTTGCGGGTAAGCGTGTAAACCACTCCCTTTCCATCTTTTGTAGCACCATGGGAAAGATATGACACACTACTTTATCTTCCCAATGCTGTAAGCACATAGTTCCATCAAACACAACTAAGGAATCTTCTAGATCAGTTTTCCCATCATATGTTCCTATGGAAGATGGATTTCGTGGTAACCAATAATTTGCAATATGCTTAACAAAACATTGAATTGATTTTATCATTGCAGGAGGTTTGGTTGCTTGTTCTCCAGTTATGAGTGTGAAAAGATTATCAACTGTCGCAGCACGTACGACTGGCTGTGCTAATTTCTGCTTATACTTTGGTGGTGCTGTCTTGGTCAGGATTCCTTCCAGCATTATGGTTGCAATTTTTTCTGAAATAAATTCTTCATCTTCCATTTGTTCGTCATCTTGAAAAAATAATTCTTCATCTTCTTGTTCCTTATCTTCAACTGAAATTCCCAAATGTTCCAACAACTTAGATGCTTACTTTGTAGTTATTGTTTGCTTCTTAAACATTCGCTTTGACTTGTTCCTAGATGATTTTTTGAAAGATACATTATGCGCTCCCCGTCTTATGTTCCACAAACTTGTTTTGGGTGTGCCTGCTATTAACTTTTTGAACCGTGTCACTGTCTCGTTGATTATTTCATCTGACACTTCTTCACTCCTGTTATCGCCTTCTTCTACTGGGTGTATTCCTCAACAATTCGACTAACAGATGCCTCATCAACTGCAAATTCATCAACTGTTTCCATTGGTGCACTTGTGGAAGGTATGTCACTTGCTTTTGCTAACGTAATTTTTGTGTTTCTTGTGTTCTTTGAGATGGATGGCGCCATATGTTGATACCTATTTTCAGCTAACGGCTGCGTCAACAAGTGTCAATACAGATTCTAGAACTTAGCGTGCTGAGGTGGATTTCCGATTGATGTTTACCCTCAGAACAAATATCCATGCAGACTCAGATCATGGTCTAGGTAGCGTGGGGTGGCTTAATCAATCTTCCGGAACCAAACTGCGAAGTGATCCGTCTAGCGCTTTGTGGCTAAGTGTTCAAGTTCTAGAGTTAGAGTGAGAAAGTTCTGTGTGAGAGAGAAATTGTGTTTTTTGTCACCAGTCCAAGTGTCCCCCAAGTGATGGCCCAGGTGGCTCATTTATAGGTGTGAAAGCTCCCGAATGTTCAGAGATACACGTGTCACTTTATTAGTGGTTGTTTTATGCTGAAAGTGCGTAACCGACTTTGAGCTTTATGCTGACGTGACATATGTACTGCTCACGTGCCCATTACTTTGATATTTACCGCTTATGCATTTGATGCGGTCTGCGGGGCTTATGCAAGACGCTGAACTGCCCGAGTGTTACTTATCATAATTTTCTGAACGGAGAATGTTGGACTTATAATTAGTAATTTTGCCTTTTAATGCTATCTTCATGTCTTCTAAACATCTTTTCTGGCTTGTAATGAGTTTATTGTTTGTGCAAACCATAGTGTATGCCATTATTATGCATATAGATAGATATGATTACTTGAATCCGGTTCTTTGAACACAAATGTATGTAGTCGGCAGTCATACATGGTTCAATGCACTAAATGTGTTTGATAAAATGCTTGAATAAAATCGGAAACTAAGTAATTATATTAGAACCAGATTTAGTGTTGTGACCTTACATACTTTATACTGTACTGATGCGATTTGCAGTTTAGGCTCTAATTTATGCCTTTAGGGATGAGGATATAAGCATCTATTGAATTCGATCAGTATATCTCTAACAATCTATGCAACTTAAAATAATATAACTCAATATGTATATATATATATATATATAAGAGAACCAACTTTACCACAGTGACATTCATGATGCCTATTATTATCACAACATTGTATCATCCATATTTAAGTCAAGGAAAGAAATTCAAATGGTTGATAAGTGCAGCCATTGAATTAATCTCCAAGAAAAGCTATATATATATATATATATATATATATATATATATATATATATATATATATATATATATATATATATATATATATATATATATATATGCCTTCCTGAGACTTAATTAAACATATTTGACAGAAATGGGAGTCCTAACTGAATGTTTTGCAGAGTTCCATACTATAGCCCCTTCACCGTACTTGATCCTATTACACTCACCATACTCGATCATTGGATGGGTCCCGGAAGGGATGAATATCACTTGGTAGCTCAACTTCTGGTTAGCTTCTGAGAAGGTGAGTGTAGAGGGTGAAACCATAACTGTTATTTCTGGTGGTTGGTAAATGTTCACGGTGTAAGAAGAAATAGCATCATCCCCATCAACATTGGTCACGGTTCTCTGGTATGTCATAATTTTGGACACATTACTACTACTACTACTACTACTACTACTACTACTTAGTTGGATGGCAAATGAAGGATAGTTTAGCTCAGCTTGGGGTATGCTTAATATGTTTACACATGAAACTGGCTCTTGGACTATGATTGTAACTTGCTCGCTTGAGTATCCCAATCCACACAAATAAGGTATGTAATCAGCAGGTTGGATATCGTAAACAAGCCCAGGGTTACTAGCTTTAGTTGGGTTCACATGGCCAGCACCAACTACAAACACGCTAGCAGGAAGCTCCCTTTCATCCTCAATCGGTTGATTATTTAAGTTGACCAAATCAGCAGTTGTCATAATTGCTGACTTAATAGCAGCAGGAGACCAATCCGGATATCTATTTTTTAATAACGCTGCGATCCCGCTTAGATGAGGGCAAGCCATGGATGTACCTGACATTACATTAAACGTCGCTGTTGTTGTAGTGTTATCAACAGACACGGGCCACGCTGCCAGAATGCTTACTCCAGGCCCAATAATGTCGGGTTTAAGAATTCCTGGACTCGCTACATTCGGCCCTCTTGACGAAAAAGAGGCCACTTGAGGAGCAGATTTATCTTCTCCGATAACAGTTCCATGGAATACAATCGTTGCGACAGGTAAAGTAGTTGACGTGAGGTATTCTAGAATTGTAAGTCTTTCTCTGTAACCAACATGTGATACCGGAAGTACATGAGCATCTGCGGTTGTAGTAGCACCATCTATTTGTTTGTTTATGAGAATCATAGCAGCTCCACCAGCATCTTTTACTCTTTGTCCTTGTGCAACATTATCATATTTTACACAAATTACTATCTTTCCCTTGACATCGACTGTGTTGTTTAATAATGATGTTTTGGTACAAAACATCGCGCCTTTGTCACCATTTTTCCCTGGATATACAAGTGGCAAAAGAGTTGCAGGATGGAAATCTTTAGGCTGGAAAAGCGATTCTCCGTCTAGTAACACCTGGTTCCCTAGTGTTACTGTTGCCTTGACCTTTCTATCAATTGTACTAGCACCAACCGTTAATATCCACGGAGCTTCGTTTGATAACGAAGGACTAATAGGCCCACGGTTTCCGGCAGAACAACTTACAAATATTCCTTTCTTTGTTGCTGCAAAGGCGCCTTTAGCAATCGGATCGTTATAAAAAGGGCGAGATCTTGCACCAATCGAGATAGAAAGCACGTCAACACCATCTTCAATAGCTGCATCCATACCAGCTAATATAGCAGCGTCGCTACACTTCCTTTGATCACATACTTTATACATAGCCACGTGTGCAAGTGGAGCCATCCCCACAGCAGTGCCTTTGTCGTTTCCGAATACATTAGCACCTTCAACGAAATTTCCTGCTGCAATACTCGAGGTGTGGGTCCCATGTCCATTTTTATCAAGCCCTGATGAACCACCATCGCTAACATAATTCTTTAAGCCAATCAATTTGTTATTACACCCCACCACGTCACATGTGCCTTTCCATTTAGACGGTGGAGGGGGGACACCTGTATCATCGTAAGAAGGATGAGTAGGAGTAATCCCGGTGTCAACAACTCCTATAATAACACCTTTTCCATAGTTTGAACCACTCCAGAGACCTACGTTCGGGTGCAGCCCCAAGAAATCGGGACTATGAGTTGTATGTAACGACAACATTCTTTGAGGTCGAGCCGATATGACTCCATCTTTCTTTGTCATTTCATTTACTTGCTCAACAGTAAGTTTTGCTGCAAAACCCTTCATTACATGACGGTATGCATAAACCATATACGGCTTCTGGTCCAGCTCTGTTGAAGTTGTAGTGGGTAAGAATGTTTTATACCAGCTTTCAAGATCTTCGAACTGAAGAAACGTATGGTCATTGGGAGGTTTTAGCTGAACTATGTATGTTTCGGTGGTGTCTGTAGCAACCACAAGTGATGAATGATTACAAATGATGATCAAAATGATAAGTATGGTGATCAGAGTCCATGATGGAACCTGAATATTATAGGTATGTTTGTTCTCCATTAGTGATGAAAGAACTTGATGATTTTGGGTTGGTACTTATCACATTGTATATGTATATATATACTAGAAGATTTCTAGGACATGCCAAAAGTTAGACATATACGAACTTTAGTGGAAACTTAGTAATATCCCAAACTACTTCAATAAGTAAGATTAAGATATTTCTTTAAATAAAATGTTAAATAAAAGAATCTATACATTATTATAAAGCACGTGCCAATAATCCTACGTGTTAATTTTTCAGTTAATCTGAATTAAATAATTCTACGTGTCATTTTTTTAATTAACCTGAATTATTCTTAATAACTTCCTAAAATAACTCCCTAAAATTAAAGGTGTACGTAGTTATTATACTATTATACGAGTATTAATTAAAGTCCTTACATATTTATGGTGAATTTTAATAAATATAATAAAAAAAAGTTAGACTTTTAAACATTATAATAGAATTCTATTCTTATATAGATTAAATTATTGTATTTCATAATACTTTTATACCTATCATATAATAAATGATTTTTTATCTGCTAATATTATATAATAAGGACTAATATGTTATCCACTAATATTATATCAAATATTAATTATTATTCACTAAATTTAATATTTTAATAAGTAAAAGTTGATATGTTTATATTTTTAAATAAACAAGCTTCCACATAAACAGACTCATAATCTATGTGTTAATATTCAATATTAATATTTTCGATACAGATGTTATTTGTAAGAAAAAAAAAATTCATTGTAATCGTTTTATACATGTAATATATATCAATACTAACGTTATCGAATACTAATTTATACAACTGTCGTGCAAAGCACGGGTTCACGTTAGTATTCAATACTAATGCTCTTGATACAAATAATATAGTAATAATTGATTTTTATTCATTGTAACTGTATTATACATTTGATCAATACCAACGTTATCGAATACTAATTTGTACAACTCTCGTGCAACGCACGGGCTCATAAAGCTAGTACTCCGTATATTTTTAGTCCATGTATACATCACCGGAAGAATATTTCAAGATAATTTAGTGATTGAGATCCCATAGGTCTTAAGTTTCAACCTCACTGTAAGGGAAAATGGTCATAAATGTTATAATGGGATATCTGAATAGACCACGTACATCTAAGTAAAAATTATTTCCATTCCCATGTAACCTGAACAGAAAAAGTCTTGTTCGTTTACCCGTTAAACTCTTTAGTCCATGTTTACAATAATTATCCCTGGTCAAAAGTTACTGACACAAAGTTTTCAGTTAAGTGATTATCTGGTAAAATTGGCTTGAATCAAAATCATATTTCACACTGACATTACCTGCTGCTTTTACCACCATCAAGCCATGGTGGCGCCAAAGCGGGGCGTGATCAGAGCAAAATTCAGGTGGCGCGATGGCTGCTTCACGGGAAGACATGTAGCGTGAAGGATGACGTGACTGTTTTTGTTTGTTTTCTTGCAAAATAAAAAAAATCCCAACGGCTAGTGAGCGTGTTAATTTTGAATTTTATTAATAAATTGAATATATTAAATATATAATATACATTTTTTACCTATAGATAACACATTTCAACAACAATATTCACACACATTTTATACATTTCTCATCATTCTCTCTACATATCAAACTCCCAATCATAAGGAGTTCGGTTCACTTTAGGGTCACCAAATATGCCCGGTTCGTCCTCAAGTTCCTCACAAAATATTTGGGGTAATTGACGTTTTTGTAATATCCCGTCTAAAAATGCTTCTTCAAGTTTGTAATAACACTCAATGTTTTAGCCAATTTTCAAAATATTCTTAAGATTTTAATAACACGCAAAGATATCAAGATAGGTACACAAAATAATGGGCTTACAAAGAGGTTTGAGAATTCTTGGAGCAGCCAAAGTGGTATACACCACCTCCGGTTGGTGGAACTAGTGCGCAAAGAAGAAGAACGACACAAGTTGTAGTCGAAGAAGACGACCAGTTAGTTGCTGAAAACCAAACAAGCAGTCTTGTGCGCTTAGACGTCCTATAGGAAGAGAACGGTCGAAGAAAGCGGCTCGAACTTCCGCTTTGTCTGACGCGGGGACTTCATCTCGGTCTCGGAGTACAAACTCTTCAAGAAGAGTTAGCTGAAAAATTGGATAATTTAAAGAGGCAGAGTTGGAAAAAATGAGCAAGAGTATCGTGGCTATCATCGAGGAATAACGAGTACGGTTTGCAATGGAAGTCGTCAAATTATTTAAAATTAATGTTGATGAAATTGTTGACCCGCGTGAAAGAAAGAAAACTCTCACAAGTTGAAGAAGAAAATGGTCGAACGTTACAAGGATTTGCTCGAGTCTAGCGATGAAGAGTAATTTTAGTGTTTTATTATTTGCGTACGTTTTAAGTTTTAGGACTTTAATTCTTTGTAAATTTTAAGACTTTAAATCATTGTAATTTTTTTATTTTTATGACGTTTTAATTATTATAATTTTAAATTTTTTAGGACTATTTAATATTTCTATCATACTTCATCATCCTATCACCATTACACTTATCACAACTGTATTATATTCTACAAAAACACCACATTACACCTCCTATCACGTCATCACCAATAAAAATAATGTTTCATAATTCATACTATGTATAATATTACCCTATCTCCCATTTACACAAAGTATTTTGAGTCTCCTTAGACCACTCACTACCGTACCTTCTTTGGTACCTTCTTTAAAAGACTCCATAAGTACAAGAGTGTCTTTCTTTGTCAGTAGCTAGAAATGATTCATTTGGTGAAAGGTAAAAGACCAGGGTGTAGTGTGAAGAGCAGGGTCCATGGTGTTTAAAATATTAAAGGTGATGGACAGTTTCTATCAAAAGTAGACACCTTGCGTATTTGAATTATTGAATGTACTAATTTACATGTAAACGTATAAGTCTTCAAAGAAAAATCTTTACGGAGTTTTTTTTATTTCAAAAAGTTAGTTTTAATTAAATATGAGTGAGTCCTGATTTTTCTGAAGAAGTATGTAATGGTTGGTAGCATTCGGTCTTTTTCAATTTTTTTGAAGTAGTGTTGAGGTGACGCTGATGTGTCAGTCAGTTTCTTTAAAGAAGCATGTCATTGTTGGTAATGGTTTTATTGGCTCCCATAAATTTTTTACCCTTCACAAGAAAAAGATGATGTCAAAATGTCTTTTATATCACTTCATTCCTTAAAATGATGACGTCTATCGTTGTGGTCACATTATCCTTAAAATGATGACGTCTATTCTTTAGAGAAATATTTTGTTTGAAAAACAATCACATTATCATCTCAAGTTTCTACTTTTATAGTCAACAAATTAAAAATAATAATAATAATGTTATAAAAGTCAATAATGTCTACCAATTTTGTGGGTACAGCTATTCTACATAATTGCACAGTGATCTATTTTGTACTATAAATATATGAAATGTAGTTTGCAGAAGATGCACTTGAGAATATAGATATTTTCATATACATATACTCTCTCCCTTTTTCTTTCTATTATTCTCTAATTGGAGACTACATTACTAAAGGTAGTTATAAACTCCTAAATTATAACACGTTATCAGCACGAAGTGCTCCGTATAATCAAGGTTTATCTAAGCAAGTACAAGTTACTAATCAAGTTCATGATGTACACTACTGGAGTGCAAAATCAGTCAAATGGTGGGGATCTTTGTATTGCAGACAGTGGTACCACACACACTATACTCAAATCTAAAAAATATTTCACTGATTTTAAATCAACAGAGGGAATGTTATATACTATATCAGGTCCTGCGAATTTAATAAAAGGAATGGGAAAGGCAAAATTCATGTTACCAAATGGTACAAATTTTCTAATAAAAAATGCCTTATTTTCTCCCATGTCAAAGAGATATTTGTTAAGCTTCTCTGACATATACCAAAATGGATATGATTATCAGTTAGTGACTACAGAAAATGATAAATATTTAAGTATCACTGAGAAGAATCATGTGATTGAAAAACTACCAAGACTTAGTTCTGGTTTACATTATACATATATAAATGTACCAGAAGCGCACATGGTAGTAAATGAAAAGGCATGTGATCCTGTAATGATCAATTTGTGGCATGAAAGATTAGGCCACCCATGATCAACAATGATGAAAAGAATAATTCAAAATACACATGGACATCCATTGACGGATCAAAAGATCCCTCATGATGCACTTATTCCATGTACATCATGCTCACTTGAAAAATTGATAATAAGACCATCACCTCTTAAAGTTGAAAAAGAATCACCAATGTTTCTTAAAAGAATTTAAGGTGATATATGTGGACCAATTCATCCACCATGTGGACCATTTAGATATTTCATGGTCCTAATAGACGCATCTAGTAGATGGTCTCATGTTTGTCTATTATCAAGTCGAAATGTTGCATTTGCAAAATTTCTTGCTCAAATTATTAAATTGAGAGCATATTTCCCTGATTATACTATTAAAAGGGAGAGATTGGATAATGCTGGTGAGTTTACATCTCAAGCATTTAATGATTTTTGCATGTCTATTGGGATTGTTATTGAACATCCTGTTGCCCATGTGCATACACAAAATGGTTTAGCCGAATCACTAATCAAACGATTGCAGTTAATAGCTAGACCATTGATAATGAGAACAAAACTCCCAGTATCTGTATGGGGTCATGCAATTTTACATGCTGCATCATTAATTCGCATTAGACCAAGTGCAAGTCATACATATTCTCCTTTGCAACTTGTTTTTGGCCATCAGCCAAATATTTCCCACCTTAGAACATTTGGTTGTGCGGTTTATGTTCCTATCGAACCACCACAACGCACTAAAATGGGTCCTCAAAGAAGGATGAGAATATATGTTGGATATGAAACATCTTCAATCATAAGATATATTGAACCCATGACGGGTGATGTTTTTACAGCACGTTTTGCTGATTGTCACTTTAATGAAACATTGTTCCCAAGATTAGGGGGAGAAATAAAAAATAAAGAAAATGATGTTTCATGGTGTGAACCTCAATTAATGTATCTTGATCCTCGTACAAAAGAATGCGAGACCGAAGTTCAAAAAATAATGCATATGCAAGAACTTGCGAATAAATTGACTGATGCATTTACAGATACAAAAAGAGTGACTAAATCATATATACCAGCAGCAAATGCTCCAGCTCGAATTGAAATTCCAAAAGCTGGCAATAATGTCGCCCTTGAGTCTTTGCCACGCCAGAAACGTGGAAGACCAATTGGTTCCAAAGATAAAAATCCTCGAAAAAGAAAATCAGCTGATAATGAGGTAAAATAAAGTGTTCAAGAAGAACCACAAATCAATGCTCCTTCTGCAGAGGAGATTGATGATATCAATAAAGAATTTTCAATCAATTATGCACATTCAAAAATATTATGGAACCGAAATGAAATGAAAAATCTTGATGAGATATTTTCATATAATGTTGCATATGACATCATGAATGATGATGATGATCCGGAACCAAAATCTGTCATGAAATGTCAAAATAGACATGATTGGGATCATTGGAAAGGTGCAATACGAGCTGAATTTGAATCGCTCAATAAAAGAAAAGTTTTCAGATCTATCATTCTCACACCTAAAGATGTGAAACCTGTGGGATATAGATGGATTTTTGTGAGGAAAAGAAATGAAAAAATTGAAGTTACAAGGTATAAAGCTAGACTTGTAGCTCAAGGTTTTTTCTCAAAGACCAGGAATTGATTATGAGGAAACTTATTCTCCTGTTATGGATGCAATTACTTTTAGATACTTAATCAGCCTGGCAGTTTCTAAAAATTTAGAAATGCATCTCATGGATGTTGTGACTGCTTATCTATATGGATCACTTGATAGTGATATATATATATATATATATATATATATATATATATATATATATATATATATATATATATATATATATATATATATATATATATGAAGATACCTGAAGGATTTAAGGTATCAGAAGAAACTAATGCAAAACCCAAAGAAATGTACTCAATCAAGTTACAAAGGTCTTTATATGGGTTGAAACAAACGGGTCGCATGTGGTATAAACGATTAAGTAATTACTTGATAAGCAAAGGGTATACCAATAATCTTATTTGCCCATGTGTATTCATTAAGAAAACAACATATGGATATGTGATCATAGCCGTTTATGTCGATGATCTTAACATCATAGGTACAAATAAAGAGATCCATGAAGCCATTCAACTTCTAAAGAAAGAATTTGAAATGAAAGATCTCGGAAAAACCAAGTATTGCCTTGGTTTGCTGATTGAGCATATGCCTAATAGTTCACTTGTACATCAAAAAACTTATACGGAAAAGATTTTAAAACGTTTCAATATGGACAAGGCAAAACCGTTAAGTACTCATATGGTTGTTAGATCACTTAATGTTGACACTGATCCATTTCGTCCATGTGAAGATCATGAAGATATCCTGGGACCAGAAGTACCATATCTTAGTGCAATTGGAGCTCTTATGTATCTTACAAATTGTACAAGACCTGACATTTCTTTTGCAGTTAATTTGTTGGCAAGGTTCAGCTCAGCTCCTACCAAAAGACATTGGAATGGGATCAAACACATATTTCGATACCTTAGAGGAACTACTGACTTAGGATTATTTTATTCTAATGATTCAAAACAAGATTTAGTTGGTTATGCAGATGCAGGTTATTTATCTGATCCACATAAAGCTAAATCTCAAACTGGATATGTATTCCTAAATGGAGGTACCGCAATATCATGGCGTTCTGAAAAACAAACACTTGTTGCAACATCATCAAATCATGCCGAAGTGATTGCATTACATGAAGCTACTCGGGAATGTTTTTGGTTGAGATCCATGACACAACTCATTACTGATTCTTGTGAACTAGAACGTAATAAAAGTCCAACAATTATATATGAAGATAATGCAGCTTGCATAGCACAGATGAAAGAAGGGTATATCAAAAGTGACCGAACAAAACACATACCTCCTATATTCTTCTCATATACTCAACATCTCATTAAAGATAACCAGATTGAAATGAGACATGTTCAATCCAGTAACAACTCTGCTGATATTTTCACCAAAGCACTCCCAACTGCTACTTTCAGAAAACACGTTCACGATATTGGTATGCGGCGTGTTCAAAAGATGTAACAACTCAGCGACGTCTACTTGAGGGGAAGTCAACTCTATGCTGCACTCTTTTTCCCTTAGCTAATTTTTTCCCACTGGGTTTTCTTTAGCAAGGTTTTTAACGAGACATTAACTTGTAGTTGATCTTGATGAAACAAAAATTGTCATTCAAGGGGGAGTGTTATAAAGGTCAATAATGTCTACCAATTTTGTGGGTACATCTATTCTACCTAATTGCACAGTGATCTATTTTGTACTATAAATATATGAAGTGTAGTTTGCAGAAGATGCACTTGAGTATATAGATATTTTCATACACATATACTCTCTCCCTTTTTCTTTCTATTATTCTCTAATTGGAGACTACATTACTAAAGGTAGTTATAAACTCCTAAATTATAACAAATAATAGTTTTTGCTTTAGAATATTCCATTGACTTGTGCTCGGCCATGTGTTACAAGACTCAGAGAAGATTTTTGAGTGGTAACAACTAAGGCCACTTGCTATGGTTATCTTTTTTCACACTACTTTTACCCGCCACATCAGCGCTACATCAGCGCCACATCAGCACAAACACTTTAACATTCCTTTCACATTTCTTTCATTAAACTCTCACAATCATAAACTTTACCACCCTATTTTACCATATTTTTATTATTATTTAAAACTTAAAATATAAATATAAATAACATATATAAACAAAAAAACAAAGAGAAAAAGAACTGGGCCCATAATCAACCTCACGAGCCTTGTTGCAGGCTTCACTGGCGAACAAACTGGCGATTTGCTGCTGATCATGGTGATTTGGTGGCAGCGAGTGACGATTCAGGTAACGGACCATTGTATGTGGCCTAAGAACACTTACAACCACTACATAATTCTTTCACCGAAATTGATTATTACATCGTGACGTCAACATTTATTTATCAGGATTAACTCTTGATTAAATTATTTTCAGTTTTGAGATGGAAATCCTAGAAAAAGTCGAATCCAACTCACTATTGCACCGAATATTTAAGCACTCGCAGTAGATTCATTTTTTTAACAGCGATTGGGATCACCCGAGGGGGACTTAACCACCCGTTGCGATCATCTCCCGTTTTGACTATGCCGATGCAGCGATAATAACCCCTCCCCCATCGTTTCCTGGGAGGAAACCTTGAAACCGATCCAAGGGCACGACCAAGTAAAACCCCCTCCCCTTTACCCCCAAACGATATGGGAAAGGTGCCATGGGTGGATACTTTATGGCAGGGATAAAATTGTTTTTTTAATGTGTAGCCAACGGGACCGAACTCCTGACCTCCCCTAAAGAAAGCAGGCCACCAACCACTGGACCACATCACAACTTCCTCGCAATAGATTCATTCTTTTAGATATTATAATAAATAGCAAAACTCCAACCCCCATTAAAGGAGATCATATTTACTCTACAATAACTAAATACATTATCTTAATATTCATTGAGCCGCTTAGAAGTAATTACAACAATTATGTACAATTCTTGACGAACCTTTTCGAAGAGATAAGTATGCCAATGTTAGGTCACGAAGAGAATGAAATATGAGTGGATGTGGAGTGTGTTTCTTTCGTTGGCGGTTCCCTGAAGGTAGCGAGTATGATAACCGCTTTACGCCACCCAAAGATGTTTGAGAGTGTGTGTGATACTAAGGAGACGAATATAAAAGGGTTTACCTTGTACATGAAGATATATACGAAGATATATACGAATGTATAACGAAGGTATAATGATACATGATTGTATGTATCAATTTTGAGTAAATGAGAATGTGTAGAGTTTAAGTGATGGATAGCGTGAGAGCATGTCCCTCTTCAAGAGTTAAACCCTCACTATTTATAGTGAAGGAAAGTAAAGTGTGGCTTGCACTAGTTAATTCCCAATAGTGGAACTGAATACGGAGCATCTTTGACTGCCTTGGCAATTGATGCTACGGTACCTTTGAGCTGATGTTACAATACTTTGTAAAGAGAGCCTTGACTTTCTAAAAATGTCCATTATACTTTTGGAAATCAATAATGTTCCTTTCCTTTGACTCAAGTTTAACTGCGACTATCGAGGCACTATATTGCTTTGTTGATGGACTTAGCTTTGTATGAAGACTTAGCTTCGTAGATCGACTTAGCTTCGTAGATGGGCTTAGCTTCGTTGATGGAATTAGCTTCGTTGATGGACTTAGCTTCGTATGAAGAGTTAGTTTCATAATTCTCATGTTTAGCAGAGGTTAATGTATCGGAGATGAGGTACACTATCGAGCCCCCAGTTTCAGATTACGAAGTGAAGGCCCAAGTGAGCTTCGTGAAGTTAAACTTTACAAATTAGTTAGGTGTTGATTTGATAGATTTGGCAGCAACTCCTTGATGTCATTGTGACTGATGTCATAGCGTGGGGGTACGTGATAGTACTATATTTTACTACGAAATACGTTACAAATTACACAAGTTTTAATTATTTATTTACAAATGAAATATACCTAAACCTTGCTACAACACTATAGGCAGTGTACCTAATCATAGAGTAGTGTAGTTTTTAGTAAGTCCGGTTCGTTCCACAGGGAGCGGGATTATTGCACACTATATTTTTAAACAATTATATTTGTACAAAATATATTATATTAATAATATATAAAAGGGGGTTTTTATCGTTTAATGACCGGTTTGTCGATTTTATATTTTAAGCGAAGCGTAAAGTAAATGACGATATTTAACTAACAATATAAAATAAATAACAATAATTAAAATGACAATAAATAAAAGTACGAGGAAATATGAAATAAAATATATTATGCTTATTTAAACTTCCGTAATCATGATGTTTGACGTGTTGATTTTTAGTTTATTGTCCTGGGTTAATTGTCCTTTGTCCTGGATGTATTTGAAACCTATCTGGTTTTTGTCCATAATAGTTCATCGGTCATAATTATAAACTGCTCGGCAAATTTAACCTTATACCCGAAGTCAAATATTCCAACTAACTGGGGATTCGAACTGTAACAAGGTCTTAATACTTTGCTTAATGAATACACCAGGTTATCGACTGTGTGTAAACCAAGGTTTTAATACTTTGTTAACAATTACACCAATTACCCTTGAATGTAATCCACCCCTGTTTTAATGAGTCCATTGACTATTAATCCATCCCCGTGTCCGGTCAAATGAACAATAATTCGTACTTATAAATATCCCACCCATCGTGTCCGATTAAGCGTATGTGGTTATATATAGATACGTCAAATCATAACCTTTATATTAAATTAACGAGGTATCATTAATTTAATATAAAGCGCATTAATAGCCCATAGTCTAGTTTCCACAAGTGTCGTTCTTTTGTCCAAACCCCAATTATGGTACAAAACCCAATTACCCTGTCTTTAATATTTAGCTCAACATCATGATTACTTCGGCTCAAATAAGCATAATAATAACTTAAGTACGAGACATTAATTTAAAAAGGAGAACATAGCTTACATTGATTATTTATCGCGTAGTAGTACACGAACAGAGCTCCGACTTTAAAACCCGTAAAAATAACTTTTACATAACCCAAACTAATCTAATATAACACTAATATATATATATATATATATATATATATATATATATATATATATATATATATATATATATATATATATATATATATATATTTATATTATACTACGGAGTATTATTATTATGTATATATATTTTTTTAAAACTGCAGAAGCTCGTGGCCTTTTATAGGCATTTTGGAATCTGGCTGCTCCGCGAGTCGTGGAGTTTTTGTCCTTCAAACTCCGCGAGTCGTGGAGTTTGATTTTTCAACTCACAATTTTTTGGATCTTAGGTTGTCGACGTAATTAAATAATAATATAATATATAAATAATTTTAAGAATTATTTAAATATTATATTTTATTTATGTGCATAGTTGACTTGTAATTTTTGCACCGTTGCGTCACGCGTTGAGAGTAGACTCATGTCCCGGTTCCGGATTTTTGAACGTCCTTTCGTATAATTTAATATTTTGTACTTTGCGTTCCGCAACTTGTACTTTTGTTATTTTTAGACGTTTCTTATCAATAAATTGAACCACTTGGATTGTATCTTGTACATTTGAGCTTTTTGGTCATTTGCATCTTCAAATCGTCGTTTTCGCCTTCTGTCTTCGCACTTATTTAATATAAACGATTACAACTTAAAATAGGACAATTACAACTAAATAATTTACATATTGGGAGGATATTGCTACTAAATATATGTTCATTTGGAGCACTATCAAATATCCCCACACTTGAACGTTGCTTGTCCTCAAGCAATACAGAACTTGAAATTAAATCACACGAATCACTTCTTTATTCTTCACACTTTATACATCAGTGATTTTGATACGGCGGTATAAACAATGATAGTAACGATGTGGTTTACAGTCCCACATGACTATGAAAATGTAGATCCTTAAGGAAACATTTGATCTTTTTGAAAATTTAATCTAGCTTTTACCCTAGATAAGTTTTCCGGAATAACCCTTCACCGGTGTTGCAAAATATTTTTGTGGGTTTTGTGGGTTTCAGATTTGAAAATTTTAGTTCAAAACTTATGGTTTTGTATCACCCACTTGCTAACCTTGTATTAGGAAAGCAACACGTCCAGTTTACTTGTCCCGTATATTACCTTTCGGTAAACTACCGTCCGGTTGTAAAGGAAAGCGATGAACAAGTAACTGTTAAGGCAATGTCCCGTGACTTGCTTTTGATTATGGTCTATAACGTGTCGGACGCAATTACTATCCTTTGTAGGAGCAATAGTAAAGCTCACCCTTATAATTTTTCGATCTCGCACAAGGTCCTGTCTTCGACCATGCTATGCAACCACCGTTCTTACGGTTGACACCCGATTTGGTTCAGGTGACCTAATGAATTCCAGGTGAATTCCTAGGATTTTACGTTCAATGGTAATGAACGCATTGAAAATAGGTTTTCAGAAAACAAATCGGTTTGTAATTTTTTTGATCAAAATATTTTCTCGTTCAAGCTCGAGTTTAGATATCATTGAATTCCATGAGTTTGAATTTTCAATCTTTAAGGTCAATCTCAAGGATTGAGTAATATCAGTCTTAAAAGCTGATTTTTGATCTTTTAAGGAGATTATCCTTTCTGGGGATCTGATTTATTAGTCTTATCAAGCTAATTTGCACGGTGCCCCCCCATTGTACGAGATAAATCCTTCTCATGGTTAGGATAAATCTGACCACTTGGCGACCCTGTTTGATGCTGAGGTCCATGGATTTCCTGCTGATTTTAGAGATGACTTTTCTAGATTTTTCGTCAACCTACAGCTGGTCTGGACGACAACTTCATGACCTAAATCAAGAAGCGCGTTTCTTTTTCGGAAGACTTTACTTCCTTTTAATGATGGAATTGATTCATCGTGTAGATCCATCTTTTCTTTCAAATATATTACAGTAAATCGGGTAAAACTGATTAAAATCATCCAAAACAAAAGTACCTGCAATAACTTTACAGAAACATGTGATAGATAGTTTTTAATTGAATAACTTGGTACATTCTCCCCACACTTAGTTTCTTTCTTTGCCTTTTTATTCTCCTTTATTCCATTTTAAATGAATTCAATCGTTTTAGGGTGTTTCTCAATTTATGTCCTTTCCGAGGTAACGATAATTTCGGTATTAACACCTAGTTTTCATCGTTCATAAATATGTATAAACATGATTTTGACTTCATTTAGTTGAAAATTTTTCAAATTTTCACAAAATTTGGCAAATAAACTAAGTGCAAACCCGAGAGAATTTATAACCCTCGCCAATATGTTACGTTTGCCGGGATAACCCTTCACCGGTATTGCAAAATATTTTTGTGGGTTTTGTGGGTTTCAGATTTGAAAATTTTAGTTCAAAACTTATGGTTTTGTATCACCCACTTGCTAACCTTGTATTAGGAAAGCAACACGTCCAGTTTACTTGTCCCGTATATTACCTTTCGGTAAACTACCGTTCGGTTGTAAAGGAAAGCGATGAACAAGCAACTGTTAAGGCAATGTCCCGTGACTTGCTTTTGATTATGGTCTATAACGTGTCGGACGCAATTACTATCCTTTGTAGGAGCAATAGTAAAGCTCACCCTTATAATTTTTTGATCTGGCACAAGGTCCTGTCTTCGACCATGCTATGCAACCACCGTTCTTACGGTTGACACCCGATTTGGTTCAGGTGACCTAATGAATTCCAGGTGAATTCCTAGGATTTTACATTCAATGGTAATGAACGCATTGAAAATAGGTTTTCAGAAAACAAATCGGTTTGTAATTTTTTTGATCAAAATATTTTCTCGTTCAAGCTCGAGTTTAGATATCATTGAATTCCATGAGTTTGAATTCTCAATCTTTAAGGTCAATCTCAAGGATTGAGTAATATCAGTCTTAAAAGCTGATTTTTGATCTTTTAAGGAGATTATCCTTTCTGGGGATCTGATTCATTAGTCTTATCAAGCTAATTTGCACGGTGCCCCCCATTGTACGAGATAAATCCTTCTCATGGTTAGCATAAATCTGACCACTTGGCGACCCTGTTTGATGCTGAGGTCCATGGATTTCCTGCTGATTTTAGAGATGACTTTTCTAGATTTTTCGTCAACCTACAGCTGGTCTGGACGACAACTTCATGACCTAAATCAAGAAGCGCGTTTCTTTTTCGGAAGACTTTACTTCCTTTTAATGATGGAATTGATTCATCGTGTAGATCCATCTTTTCTTTCAAATATATTACAGTAAATCGGGTAAAACTGATTAAAATCGTCCAAAACAAAAGTACCTGCAATAACTTTACAGAAACATGTGATAGATAGTTTTTAATTGAATAACTTGGTACATTCTCCCCACACTTAGTTTCTTTCTTTGCCTTTTTATTCTCCTTTATTCCATTTTAAATGAATTCAATCGTTTTAGGGTGTTTCTCAATTTATGTCCTTTCCGAGGTAACGATAATTTCGGTATTAACACCTAGTTTTCATCGTTCATAAATATGTATAAACATGATTTTGACTTCATTTAGTTGAAAATTTTTCAAATTTTCACAAAATTTGGCAAATAAACTAAGTGCAAACCCGAGAGAATTTATAACCCTCGCCAATATCCCCACACTTAAGATCACGCAATGCCCTCATTTGCATGAAATCAGACTATAATTATAAATTCATGAGGGTGATTAGTGTAGAAAAGTAATTAAAAATACCCAGTTTGTAATTACAAAGCTCGTCAAATGATAATGGCGCGCCTCATCGTTCATTCCTTCTTGTTTTATCACACATATTTTTCTTCAAAAATGGTTGCTTTTCTGAACTGTTTGCTAATCTTTAAAAATGCGTCTTTTACCCTAATTTATTATGCATGTTTATTAACGAGTTATGCACTAACCCGAACCCCTAATTTAATGTTAAGTGGGGTTAGACTTCCTCACACTTAGCTGACAACATGTGAAGTCGGTAGAATAAGTTTCACGAATTAAAATAGTGAGCCAGTTATTAACATCTCGGGTGGTGTATAATATATCAATGGGTTTAAATTTTAGACTCACCCGATCGTCACTACTTAATTCTTTTTTAAGTGTAGCTTTTAGTAAATGGATATGTCTCTTTTCTGGTTCTTGGTCAAATGAATCGATATACACCGACATACTTATTTCTATAGGGTGGACAATTCCTAATATTTCCTTCCTTTTATTCTCAGGATCAAAGTTTTCACCTCTATTACCCAATTGGGTGAAATTCGAGGTGTCATTATCTATTACAGCTCGTAGTTCATTTTCGGTGGATGACTCGTCTATTGAGAATATTGGGTTGGAAGGTTGTGGAATGGTGAAGTTCGGTTTGGCCTCGGGGGTAAAATTTTCAACGTTATCGTATTCCCAAGAGTACCAATTTGTCACCCTTACTTCTTCTTTATCCATTGATGGATCGATGATTTAGTCGGTAGAGGCTAATGTGTCGATATGTTGCGAAATTGGTAAGACTGAATAAAAAGTATCATCGGGATAGTTGGTGATTTCGGAGCTCTCGAATTCATCAAAATTCGATGATATGAGATTTTCTTGCACACGACTCCTCAGATCAATAGGTGTGTAGTCTGATAGAGTTTCAGCTTGCCGGTTTACAAACTCTCTCATTTGTTCATTTTGAGCATTGAGTTCTTCGAGTTTGATTTTCATATTGTCTAATAAATTTTCAGACACGTAATTTTCCTCGTCTACTGGTTGTTGAGTTTGGAAATATTCTTGGGAATAATCCCAATTTGAATTGTATTCTTCATAATCATTCCATTCAGGTTCCGTGGGTGCGTAATTTTCCATAGGAACGTAATAATAACATTCCCATGTTGAGTGATAATCTCCATAGATTTCACAATCAGTTATTGTTTCGTCATTCGTGATCCAAGATTGACCGAACGAATTGTCATCAACACCCGTTTGAGAGTATTGATTTAATTGATTTTGGATATCAAAAAGAGTTTCCATAGCCTTGTTTTCAAAAAATTTCATTTTATTGCGATGGCCAAATTTTAGCTACAATGTGGTGCATTTACTAATTATCCTATTAGTTATAAAAATAGAAAAACTTATATAAGTTGTCCAATTAATAGACTTTTATGCTTTTGCCCACGTTTCGAATAGCCAAAAGATGCAGCAGGGAGCCAGAACCTTTTAAATCGGAAGCTCACAACTCAGCCACTAACAAATCCAACTATTACTACGAAGCAGAAAATTGTCAACGTCCATTAATTTAACCACTTAAATAATTTTTCTTTCCGTTTGAGATAGTAGATAAGAAATAGAGAAAATTTCTAAGTCCTAAAAACTAAAGCGTCGAGAAATAAGAAAGAAAAAGAATGCGCGTCGAAAAACGTCGAAAAATAAAAATAAGAAAGTAGCGAGTCGTGACTTAAAAGGCACTAAAATTTTAAAATCGTCGCAAAATTCTAAAGCACCAAAATCTTAGTCTAAAGAAATAGCACTTAAGGGATTTTACGGCAAAGCCTAAGAATCTATACATATAAAATAACTACGGAAAAACTAATTTTAAAACTAATTGCGAACGAAAAATATATAAAATATTACGATTACACTAAATAAAAGGATACAAATTATAAAAAGTGATAAAATTACTTATTTTTATAAAAAATATTATTTTTATATTTTTATTTTTATATTTTATAAAAGTATTAATTTTTTATATATTAAAACTAAATATAATTAATTATAACTAATTAATTTAAAAACTTAAACTAAATAATAATAATAATAATAAAGTAATTAGGGTTAAATAATAATAAAAATTAATAATACCCCGTAATTAATGCGAAATAGAGTTTCTGGTCAGGCTGGTCAGGGCGGCTCCGCGAGTCGTGGAGTTTTAAGCCTGCAAACTCCGCGAGTCGTGGAGTTTGAAAAACGTGTTTTTTTTTAAATTTTATATTGTTTTTCTAAAAATATATATAAATATATTTATACAAAAATAAATTAAAAATATAGCGTTTCGCCGAGTCCCCGGCAGCGGCGCCAAAAACTTGATGTCGTAGCGTGGGGGTACGTGATAGTACTATATTTTACTACGAAATACGTTACAAATTACACAAGTTTTAATTATTTATTTACAAATGGGATATACCTAAACCTTGCTACAACACTATAGGCAGTGTACCTAATCGTAGAGTAGTGTAGTTTTTAGTAAGTCCGGTTCGTTCCACAGGGAGCGGGCTTATTGCACTCTATATTTTTAAACAATTATATTTGTACAAAATATATTATATTAATAATATATAAAAGGGGGGTTTTATCGTTTAATGACCGGTTTGTCGATTTTATATTTTAAGCGAAGCGTAAAGTAAATGACGATATTTAACTAACAATATAAAATAAATAACAATAATTAAAATGATAATAAATAAAAGTACGAGGAAATATGAAATAAAATATATTATGCTTATTTAAACTTCCGTAATCATGATGTTTGACGTGTTGATTTTTAGTTTATTGTCCTGGGTTAATTGTCCTTTGTCCTGGATGTATTTGAAACCTATCTGGTTTTTGTCCATAATAGTTCATCGGTCATAATTATAAACTGCTCGGCAAATTTAACCTTATACCCGAAGTCAAATATTCCAACTAACTGGGGATTCGAACTTTAACAAGGTCTTAATACTTTGCTTAATGAATACACCAGGTTATCGACTGTGTGTAAACCAAGGTTTTAATACTTTGTTAACAATTACACCAATTACCCTTGAATGTAATCCACCCCTGTTTTAATGAGTCCATTGACTATTAATCCATCCACGTGTCCGGTCAAATGAACAATAATTCGTACTTATAAATATCCCGCCCATCGTGTCCGATTAAGCGTATGTGGTTATATATAGATACGTCAAATCATAACCTTTATATTATACTAACGAGGTATCATTAATTTAATATAAAGCCCATTAATAGCCCATAGTCTAATTTCCACAAGTGTCGTTCTTTTGTCCATACCCCAATTATGGTACAAAACCCAATTACCCCGTCTTTAATATTTAGCTCAACATCATGATTACTTCGCCTCAAATAAGCATAATAATAACTTAAGTACGAGACATTAATTTAAAAAGGAGAACATAGCTTACATTGATTATTTATCGCGTAGTAGTACACGAACAGAGCTCCGACTTTAAAACCCGTAAAAATAACTTTTACATAACCCAAACTAATCTAATATAACACTAATCTATATATATATATATATATATATATATATATATATATATATATATATATATATATATATATATTATACTACGGAGTATTATTATTATGTATATATATTTTTTTAAAACTGCAGAAGCTCGTGGCCTTTTATAGGCATTTTGGAATCTGGCTGCTCCGCGAGTCGTGGAGTTTTTGGCCTTCAAACTCCGCGAGTCGTGGAGTTTGATTTTTCAACTCACAATTTTTTGGATCTTAGCTTGTCGACGTAATTAAATAATAATATAATATATAAATAATTTTACGAATTATTTAAATATTATATTTTATTTATGTGCATAGTTGACTTGTAATTTTTGCACCGTTGCGTCGCGCGTTGAGAGTAGACTCATGTCCCGGTTCCGGATTTTCGAACGTCCTTTCGTATAATTTAATATTTTGTACTTTGCGTTCCGCAACTTATACTTTTGTCATTTTTAGACGTTTCTTATCAATAAATTGAACCACTTGGATTGTATCTTGTACATTTGAGCTTTTTGGTCATTTGCGTCTTCAAATCGTCGTTTTCGCCTTTTGTCTTCGCACTTATTTAATATAAACGATTACAACTTAAAATAGGACAATTACAACTAAATAATTTACATATTGGGAGGATATTGCTACTAAATATATGTTCATTTGGAGCACTATCAGTGACCAAGACATTACATTTCCATTATATAACGTCCTAAAACTCGTACCAGAAAATGACATTTATTATTATTATTATTTTTACAATATGCGGCACATTTTCTTACAATATGCGACATATTTTAGGCAAATGCGGCGCATCAAAATGCCAAATACGGCGCATGTACAGGCTAACTTGGACCCCTTTGAAGTTAGAAGCAAATATGCGGCGCATTCATCCAAAATATGCGGCACATCTTACCTAGTGCTGCATTTTCACTTCAAAAACTCCATTTTTGACCCATATAAATAATACCCAACATAATTACATTCACAAATCAAATACCACTTGTTTTAACTTCAAACATCACATAAACTAACATTTCAAAACCATTTAGGAGCTTAAATATCTCCATCACAAATGAAAGACATACACACTCTTTTACATACCAAATATAAATCACTAACACATTCACAACCTGTTTTTAAACATAAACACGACATTACCATACGTAAAACGTTCTTAATGCATATCTTGGTCATGTAAGACCCATTACACAACTTAAACATATATGTCAAACTTGACCCATTTCAACTTATATGTCAATCTTGACCCATTTCAACTTATACGTCAAACTTGACCCTTTTCAACTCATCAACAATAGAATCACCCATACCCTTTTCAAAAATTTATAAACTTGACACAACTTATTTCATCATTGACCACAACCTTTCATTTAACTTTCTTAAATCTTTATTCGAAATCTTGACCACTTGGTTTCATCCAAAACATTTAATGGGCATAAACTCAAGACGTCAATACACGCAATTGTCTAAAGCAAGATCCAATTAGAAACTTACATACCATTACTAATGCCATAATGCTTTCACACATCATCGAAGCGACTCCCTTACTTTCATGATGCTTGCTTGAACCTATAAAGGGGCTTACTAGGACCAAAGTCTTCACTTCACGCAAGGCATAAGTGCAAGCCCAATAATTAATCTTTCGTTTCCTCCCAAGAATCCTACAACATAACAACAATGATTGTGGGTAAGCTTAATACTTAGTGAGTACATAGAACATAAGGGTCGATTAATGATAAATGTGTTTAAATTGTACTATTCTCATTCAAGACCCGCTTGAATGGTAGCTAATCTCTTTTAGAAGGGTTTGAAAATCCTTGCTTCACAAACACATCATACACTTCATCCCTAAGACATCATAGCAACACATATCTACAAGATAATACATTCATAAAAAGAACTCTACAATAATCGTAAATCTTTAATTACATAATACTTACCTTGCTTACTCGTGTATGTACAAGTGCATCCCCACTTACCTATTGTGGCCCTCATGATCGGCTTGTCCCAGTGGGATTACTTCTTCATTGGTCCATCATAGACTCATATCTCATCACTCTACCCGAATTCCTATACTATTAAAATTCTGGAAAAGACTTCCTTAACATCTTGAAATTATACTAGTAAACTTAATGCATCATAATATCATCTATTGTATTCATCACTAACTAGCTATTAACAACCGTAACTGTAACGACCCTACTTTTTCCGTTATCTTTTACCGTTAACTATTTAACGACCGTTAATTGTTATTCGTGCCACGTCATTTCTATGACCTATATTATTATTTTTGTAATAATATATTAATTATTATGTGTTATATGAATATTTGTATTCATATTTTAAATTATACGTTCCTACGAGTCGCGGATTTCTATCCGGCGAATCTTTTCGGTTTTTTTAAACCAACGGTCGAGTTTTCTGGATTTTTAAATCCTAAATATTTTAAATATGATATTTTAAGGTCATATTATTAATAGGTGTATTTATATTTATTTTTCGTCGCGCGTTTGTTATCTTTCCGGATTTTTAATCGCGTAAGCGTGTTTTCGCGTTTCGGGTTTCGTTCGGGCTTTCGGGCCATCAGGAAATTACATTTAAGTGAGATGGACCAAGTGGGGCCCACCCCACTAAAGAATTCGGCTGAATTAGGGAGGGGGAGCACTCCCTTGCTTTTCCATTTTTCTTGTTTTATTTTTATTTCACAAATTAAGAAGCCTAAACCTAAAATCCAATTTTTGCTCTCACCCTCTCCTCTCCCCTCTCCTTTGTGCCGCCACCATCACCACCATAAACCACCATCTTCATCAAAAAGCTAGCTTGGATCATTAAATCGTTTGCATAATCGTGTTCCTCTCTCCGTTCTCTACGCGATCATCTACTTTGTTTCTCGATTAGGGTATAAACCCTAACCCTAGCTATTTGATTTTTCAATTATATTACTGATTTTATATGTTATATGATTAGTATGATATGTATAGGTTGTTGTAATGTTGTTGGAATGCGTAGAATTACTCGTTTATTCATGTTTTCGGTTTGTAAATTTTGGACAGCAGTTTGATTCGTATATTCTGACTATATAACTGATATGAATGTTAAAATAAAGTACATAAATGAGTTCCTCTCATCAAGACATTAATTTTAGACTCCGGATTCATGTCGTTTCGATTCCCGGAGCCCTAGATACGCTTAATTTGGTTTTTGTTAAAGATTGAAAGGTGTTCTTGGCATGAACAAGGTTGGGTCCGACTTTGTGACCATCCTTGGTGTCTTTAGGGTGTCTCATTTGGTTAGGACTGATGGTGGGACGAATATTCATGTTCGGGTCACCTAAATCCGAGCCACGGTTCACCCGTTGTGCCCGAATTACCGTTTTAAGTAAAATGATTTTCCCAATTGAAGTCATGGCTGATATGCACGACTTAGGGACTGTTCTTGGAGTGTTCTTGAGTTCATAAATGTGTCGGGTGGTTTGAGTAGGTGAAGTTACATATGTGGCTTGCCCGAAACTGACACCCGGGGCTCAAGATACGACCCGGCGAACTTTTAAATTTATACTTATGGTTAATGATTTAACTTATGATAAAAATTTATGGATTTCATTATTAAATAAATTACTTATGTTAAAGAAGTAATTATTTTATTTTAAGACTTTTAATATAATTATTTATTATATTATTTAATTATTAATTATAATTTAATTAACATTTTAATTAAACTTATGATTAGTAATACTTTTTTTTTATTAAAGGAAAATACTTATGATAAGTATTAAATTTAATTATGAGAAATTATTATAAGACTTATAATAAAGATTAAATAATTATTTAATTATTATAAGACTTAATTATTATTTAATTATGATTTAATTATTAAATACTTATGATTTAATAATTTTAATTAGAAACTTATGATATGATTAATAATTCATTATTAATTAATAATACTTATGATATGATTTAAAATTTATTATAAATTAATAATATTTATATTATGATTGATATTTAATTAATTAATTAAATACTTATGTTATACTAATTATAACATTTCAACTTATATTAACTTTAATAATTCATTTTATTTAATTAAACTTATGTTAAGACAGTATTATACACTTTTGACTTTAAATAACATTATAACCTATGTTATTATTATAACTTACACTTTTAAAATTAATGTTGACTATGTTTGACCAAGGTTGACTTTTGAGTTGACTTTCGGTTGACTTTGACTTTCAGTTGACTTCTGTTGACTTTCTAAATAAGGAAACTTTCCTAACTTCAAAACTTTCTAAAAATAGAACTTTCTAAATTTGGAAACCTTCCAAAAATAGAAACTTTCCAAAAATAGAAACTTTCCAAAAATAGAAACTTTCCTAAAATAGAAAACTTTCCAAAAATGGAAACCTGCTAAAAATAGAAACTTTCTAAAAATAGAAAGTGTGTGTCCTTATGCTGTTCCAATCAAACCGATGCTTGCTGAGTAATGTTCTATGCCTACTTGCAACATGTACAATAGCTATCATACTAAGACTTGGCCTAAGTTAGTTATTTATTTCGACCTGCTTTATTTATAGGTCGGCGTTGTGATCTTTCTTGATCACTTTACTTTACGTGCTGTTCGCTTGTTTGTGAGATTTCTTCAGTTGCTATTTAAGGTGAGTTATAGTCCCATTTTTCTATTTTAAATCTTTTGGGATGAGAATACATGCAATTTATTTATATTTTGGACACAAGTGGAAGTTGGTTTAAATTATTCATTGTGAGTTGAACAAAAATATTCCCTAGTCTGGTAACTGTAATCACTGGTTTCTACTGGTGAACGCGAATCCTATGGATAGATCTATCGGGTTTGACAACCCCATTTCGAGCTAGTCGCGCTAGCAATTTGTTATCGGAATGTTTAGTACTTCGTATTTTGTTGTAGATACACTTGTTCGGTGTATATTATTTATTGTGTTTGGCAAGGGTAAATAAATGGTTAAGTGGTTACCAGGTGGCTCACGGAAAATGGAATAATGTTTTATTATATGTTTTCTAGCATATAATTTGGTGGTTTAAAAGGAGTTTTATGTTTTCAAACATAAATTTTTATTGTTTAAATTAAATATTGTTTGCAATATTAAACCTATAATTCACTCAACATTTTTGTTGACAGTTACTCGCATGTTTTATTCTCAGGTTCATGATTGATTGCTTCCGCTGTGCTTAGAGAGTCTGCATATTTATGATGGCAGCTTTTGTTAAACATTAACTTGCATTCTATTTTGTTACATTAAAAAGTGGTTGTTTGTTGACTTTATTTTGGTCAACTTTTGGTTAAAGTATTATTGTATAGTTTTCTATACTTATACATTTTAGTAGATTTCCTTTATAGGAAATCATTTTTAGATAAAGAATGCAAGGTTGTTTTATTAAATTCATATAGAGTTTCGATCAAGCTGTGGGACCAAGTGACGGAGCCATTAAGCGTTTTGACGGAGTCGTCACAGTTGGTATCAGAGCTCTGGTTGTAGGGAATTAGGCTGCATTGATGTCGTTACCCGGGTCAATAGGGTGCATTAGTGAGTCTAGTCTACAGCCCGGCCTATTATATATTATTATATGTGATTATTTGTGTCGTTTTGGTATGTATATTGTTATCATACATACATTTCTATTATGTTCTGAATCCGGGAGGAACTCCCATTCCGATTTAAACGTATTCTCCGACTCATGTGAGTTCATCTTTTAAAGGAACACCTCGGTTAGTGAAACCGAGGGGGTGTCATTCTTGACTTCTGGAATTCTCGACATTTCTATGTCATAATTAGTGTTTATTGATATAACGTTTAAGTTACATTACGTGTTCTAGAATTCTCGGCATTTCTATGTCATCTATTATGGTTATGTATATAACGTTTGAGTTATATTACGCGAGATGTCATTCTTGACTTCTAAATGCTCGGCATTTCAATGTCAGCTATTATGTTTAGGTATATAACATTTTTGTTATATTACGTGCATTTGTGCCGTTGTGCCTATGTGCTTTGGTTGTTGAAACGGAAAACGTCATTCTTACTTTTAGAGATTCTTGGTACTTCGAAGACATTTTTATGTCATCGTTACTCCTATTCATTACTTTCGATGTCTTTGTCTCTTGTGCTATCCTTAGCACATTGTTAAGAAATTGTTTTAGGGAAATTGTGTTGAAATTCGAGGTTGACCACGTGTCCTGACCTTATGTAGTGCTATTGGAATGGAACTATGACTTAGTGAAATATAATGGCGTCAGGCCAACGTGATTATATTACGTTAATTCATAAAGAAGTCCCAATATTGTGACATGAGGAATAGAAAGCGAGTCAAAGAAAATTTGTACACCACTCATTCGGAAATTCAAACGTTATTACATGAGTAAGGAAGATACTCATTATCTTATTTGTTGATATGCGAGAGACTCATCTTAACCGAGCTACCTACCCCATGTTTTATCATTTATAACTCGCTTGTTAGTGACAGCTTCGCACGTGAATAGTTTTGACCCAAGGACTTGTGTTCTGATAAAAGTCAAGACATTATTTAACTCATTGGTTTTCATGACCTCGTAGCATTTATTGAAGAGATGTCGCGAGACGATTCAAGTCCATCACCCGAGCTTTAACGATCTTACTTCAACTCATAACCTCTGTGATGCGGATACCCTGTTAGAATTTTCGCATTACTCTACAGAGTGTTTGGATCACATTTCTTCTCATCCTCCGTTTAAGGATGAAAATTTACCATTAAGTCCATTGATAGAAATTCTTACACCAGTTTGGATGCCGTTTTATAAAATTTGTTGAAAAGTCTTTGCGCTCATAGAATTTTCCCTCTTATGGTTGGACATGGCCGAAACGCAGACCGATAAATCAAGTTTCTGGGGTACACTCGATGGTCACCTTATTGTAGAAAAGGCGCTAGGTGGGTTTCTACCCCAACTGTTGTTATAATGGGTATCATGGATATATATTACTCTAGACCGTTTGAGGAGTTTCTACTCTCAATTTTCGCTGTCAACCGCAACACCCTCGTAAACATCAATCCTAGGATTCGATACTTTAGGGTGCACGAAATTATTTTTGGAGATTCATCTCACCTGGAGTCGGCCATTCTTTATAACCCATGATTCGCGTTCTTTTCATCCGCACATAAATTTAAGAATATGGATTAATCCTAGACTTCCTCGCTCATTGTACAAGGAAGTTCACTCTTGTTGAATTATCACACCTTTCATACGTCTTCCTTTCGGAAATATAATGAAAATTTACTTTGGAGTCCATGATCCTCGTTAACTCCTTTGAGAGAATTGCCTTAAATATCTATGCCACCGATGTGACTACTCCATATTTATTTCTTCCTTCATTATTGCAACTTTATTTCATCCGGCCCAGTTCGTCCCCTTGGGGAGCTCCCGTTTTGTTCGTTGAGAAGAAAGATGGTTCATTTCGTTTGTGTATTGATTATCGTGAATTAAACGAGCTTACTGTTAAAAACCGTTACCCTCTTCCGAGAATTGATGATCTGTTCGATCAACTTCAAGGTTCGTCCGTTTATTCTAAGATTCATCTTCGTTCCGGTTATCACCAATTACGCGCTAAAGAAACTGATATTCCGAAAACCGCTTTCTGTACCCGTTATGGTCACTTTGAATTTCTTGTTATGCCGTTCGGATTGACAAATGCACCTGCTGTGTTTATGGACCTCATGAACCGTGTGTGCAGACCCTATCTGGACATATTCGTTATTGTTTTTATCGACGACATCCTTATTTATTCTAAGAGTGATGAAGAACACGAAGAATATTTGAAGTTGGTGCTCGATTTATTGAGAAAAGAAGAGTTGTACGCTAAGTTCTCTAAGTGTAATTTCTGATTATGAGAAGTTCAATTCCTTGGATATATTGTTAGTAAACAAGTAATACTAGTTGATCCCGCCAAGATTGAGGCAATTGAAAAGTGGAAAATTCCGAAAACTCCTACTCAGATTCGCCAGTTTCTAGGATTAGCAGGCTATTATAGAAGGTTCATTCAAGATTTTTCACGAGTAGCGAAACCTCTGACTGCTTTAACGCATAAGGGGAAGAAGTACGAGTGGAAGAGTGAACAAGAGTCTGCTTTCCAAACTCTGAAGAAGAAGTTAACTTCTGCACCGATATTATCACTACCTGAGGGTAATGATGATTTTGTTATCTATCGTGATGCTTCGTGTCAAGACTTTGGTTGTGTTTTGATGCAACGAAAGAAAGTTATTGCGTACGCGTCACGTCAGTTGAAGATTCACGATCAGAATTACGTAACCCATGATTTAGAGTTGAGAGCTATTGTGTTTGCGCTTAAGATTTGCAGACATTATCTATATGGGGTCAAAGGTACATTGTACACTGATCACAAAAGTCTTCAACATATTCTTGATCAGAAACAGTTAAATATGAGGCAACGAAGATGGGTTGAGACGTTAAATGATTATGATTGCGAACTTTTATATCATCCGGGAAAGGCCAATGATGTGGCTGATGCATTAAGTCGTAAAGAAAGGGCTGAACCTCGCAGGTTTAGGGCCTTGAATATGACAATTCAAACAAACCTCGCTAGGCAGATCCTTGAGGCACAATAAGAAGCCTTGAAGGAGGAAAATTTTGTAACGGGAAGGTCCGAGGCTTGAGTATACAGTTAGAGGTACAAACCGATGGTACTCGGTATTTTGCGGGATGCCTTTGGGTTCCGAAGTTTGGTGATCTACGAAAACTTGTTTTAGATGAGACTCATAAGTCTAGGTACTCTATTCATCCTGGTTCAGGAAAGATGTATCATGATCTTAAGGAGCTGTATTGGTGGCCTAATGTGAAAGCTGATGTGGCTACGTATGTGGCTAAGTGTTTGACCTGCGCTAAGGTTAAAGCTGAACATCAGAAACCGTCTGGACTTTTGGTGCAACCTGAAATTCCCGAGTGGAAGTGGGAAGGTATTAAGATGGACTTTATTACGAAGTTACCGGGAGTTGTGGGTGGTTATGATACCATTTGGGTGATTGTTACCGACTCGCTAAGTCAACTCTTTTCTTGCCAATTAAGGAAACATATTCAATGAAGAAGTTTACTCGTTTGTATTTGAAGGAGATTATTTCGAGACATGGTGTTCCCGTATCGATTATGTTGGACTGAGGCAGTCCTAACAAGGTGCTCTAGGAACTAAATTGGATATGAGCACCGCTTATCATCCACAGACGGATGGTCAGAGTGAAAGGACCATTCAAACATAGAAAACATGTTAAGAGCGTGTGTTATTGATTTTGGAAATAGGTGGGATAAATATTTGTCGCTGGATGAGTTTTCTTATAACAGCAGTTATCATGCAAGTATTAAAGCCGCACCATTTGAAGCTCTGTATGGTAGAAAGTGTAGGTCTCCTGTCTGTTGGAATGAGGTTGGGGATGCTCAACTCACATGACCAGAGATCATTCACGAGACTACCTAGAAGATTGCACAGATTAAGGAAAGATTGAGAATCGCCAGAAGTTGGCAAAAGAGCTATGCCAATAAAAGAAGAAACGATATTGAATTTCAGGTCGGTGATCGTGTTATGTTGAAAGTTTTCACCTTGGAAGGGTGTGGTACGTTTTGGTAAAAGGGGAAAGTTGAATCCTCATTTTGTTGAACCTTTTGGGATTATTGAGAGAGTTGGACCAGTGGCTTATCGTTTGAAATTGCCACAAGAACTCAGTGCTATTCGTGACGTTTTTCATGTATCGAATTTAAAGAAGTGTTTGGCCGAGGCCAATGAAACTATTCTTTTTGATGAACTTCATGTTGATAAGCAACTTTATTTTATTGAAGAACCTGTTGAAATTATGGACCGAGAGGTAAAGACTCTTAAGCAGAGTAAAATTCCTATTGTTCGAGTTAGATGGAACACCGGACGCGGTCCCGAGTTCACTTGGGAGCGTGAAGGTCAGATGAAGCAGAAGTAACCGCATTTGTTCCCAGATGCCGAGGAAACCCCTGCACCTGCTTAAATTTCGGGACGAAATTTCCGTAACGGGAAGGTACTGTAACGACCCTACTTTTTCCGTTATCTTTTACCGTTAACTATTTAACGACCGTTAATTGTTATTCGTGCCACGTCATTTCTATGACCTATATTATTATTTTTGTAATAATATATTAATTATTATGTGTTATATGAATATTTGTATTCATATTTTAAATTATACGTTCCTACGAGTCGCGGATTTCTATCCGGCGAATCTTTTCGGTTTTTTTAAACCAACGGTCGAGTTTTCTGGATTTTTAAATCCTAAATATTTTAAATATGATATTTTAAGGTCATATTATTAATAGGTGTATTTATATTTATTTTTCGTCGCGCGTTTGTTATCTTTCCGGATTTTTAATCGCGTAAGCGTGTTTTCGCGTTTCGGGTTTCGTTCGGGCTTTCGGGCCATCAGGAAAATACATTTAAGTGAGATGGACCAAGTGGGGCCCACCCCACTAAAGAATTCGGCTGAATTAGGGAGGGGGAGCACTCCCTTGCTTTTCCATTTTTCTTGTTTTATTTTTATTTCACAAATTAAGAAGCCTAAACCTAAAATCCAATTTTTGCTCTCACCCTCTCCTCTCCCCTCTCCTTTGTGCCGCCACCATCACCACCATAAACCACCATCTTCATCAAAAAGCTAGCTTGGATCATTAAATCGTTTGCATAATCGTGTTCCTCTCTCCGTTCTCTACGCGATCATCTACTTTGTTTCTCGATTAGGGTATAAACCCTAACCCTAGCTATTTGATTTTTCAATTATATTACTGATTTTATATGTTATATGATTAGTATGATATGTATAGGTTGTTGTAATGTTGTTGGAATGCGTAGAATTACTCGTTTATTCATGTTTTCGGTTTGTAAATTTTGGACAGCAGTTTGATTCGTATATTCTGACTATATAACTGATATGAATGTTAAAATAAAGTACATAAATGAGTTCCTCTCATCAAGACATTAATTTTAGACTCCGGATTCATGTCGTTTCGATTCCCGGAGCCCTAGATACGCTTAATTTGGTTTTTGTTAAAGATTGAAAGGTGTTCTTGGCATGAACAAGGTTGGGTCCGACTTTGTGACCATCCTTGGTGTCTTTAGGGTGTCTCATTTGGTTAGGACTGATGGTGGGACGAATATTCATGTTCGGGTCACCTAAATCCGAGCCACGGTTCACCCGTTGTGCCCGAATTACCGTTTTAAGTAAAATGATTTTCCCAATTGAAGTCATGGCTGATATGCACGACTTAGGGACTGTTCTTGGAGTGTTCTTGAGTTCATAAATGTGTCGGGTGGTTTGAGTAGGTGAAGTTACATATGTGGCTTGCCCGAAACTGACACCCGGGGCTCAAGATACGACCCGGCGAACTTTTAAATTTATACTTATGGTTAATGATTTAACTTATGATAAAAATTTATGGATTTCATTATTAAATAAATTACTTATGTTAAAGAAGTAATTATTTTATTTTAAGACTTTTAATATAATTATTTATTATATTATTTAATTATTAATTATAATTTAATTAACATTTTAATTAAACTTATGATTAGTAATACTTTTTTTTTATTAAAGGAAAATACTTATGATAAGTATTAAATTTAATTATGAGAAATTATTATAAGACTTATAATAAAGATTAAATAATTATTTAATTATTATAAGACTTAATTATTATTTAATTATGATTTAATTATTAAATACTTATGATTTAATAATTTTAATTAGAAACTTATGATATGATTAATAATTCATTATTAATTAATAATACTTATGATATGATTTAAAATTTATTATAAATTAATAATATTTATATTATGATTGATATTTAATTAATTAATTAAATACTTATGTTATACTAATTATAACATTTCAACTTATATTAACTTTAATAATTCATTTTATTTAATTAAACTTATGTTAAGACGGTATTATACACTTTTGACTTTAAATAACATTATAACCTATGTTATTATTATAACTTACACTTTTAAAATTAATGTTGACTATGTTTGACCAAGGTTGACTTTTGAGTTGACTTTCGGTTGACTTTGACTTTCAGTTGACTTCTGTTGACTTTCTAAATAAGGAAACTTTCCTAACTTCAAAACTTTCTAAAAATAGAACTTTCTAAATTTGGAAACCTTCCAAAAATAGAAACTTTCCAAAAATAGAAACTTTCCAAAAATAGAAACTTTCCTAAAATAGAAAACTTTCCAAAAATGGAAACCTGCTAAAAATAGAAACTTTCTAAAAATAGAAAGTGTGTGTCCTTATGCTGTTCCAATCAAACCGATGCTTGCTGAGTAATGTTCTATGCCTACTTGCAACATGTACAATAGCTATCATACTAAGACTTGGTCTAAGTTAGTTATTTATTTCGACCTGCTTTATTTATAGGTCGGCGTTGTGATCTTTCTTGATCACTTTACTTTACGTGCTGTTCGCTTGTTTGTGAGATTTCTTCAGTTGCTATTTAAGGTGAGTTATAGTCCCATTTTTCTATTTTAAATCTTTTGGGATGAGAATACATGCAATTTATTTATATTTTGGACACAAGTGGAAGTTGGTTTAAATTATTCATTGTGAGTTGAACAAAAATATTCCCTAGTCTGGTAACTGTAATCACTGGTTTCTACTGGTGAACGCGAATCCTATGGATAGATCTATCGGGTTTGACAACCCCATTTCGAGCTAGTCGCGCTAGCAATTTGTTATCGGAATGTTTAGTACTTCGTATTTTGTTGTAGATACACTTGTTCGGTGTATATTATTTATTGTGTTTGGCAAGGGTAAATAAATGGTTAAGTGGTTACCAGGTGGCTCACGGAAAATGGAATAATGTTTTATTATATGTTTTCTAGCATATAATTTGGTGGTTTAAAAGGAGTTTTATGTTTTCAAACATAAATTTTTATTGTTTAAATTAAATATTGTTTGCAATATTAAACCTATAATTCACTCAACATTTTTGTTGACAGTTACTCGCATGTTTTATTCTCAGGTTCATGATTGATTGCTTCCGCTGTGCTTAGAGAGTCTGCATATTTATGATGGCAGCTTTTGTTAAACATTAACTTGCATTCTATTTTGTTACATTAAAAAGTGGTTGTTTGTTGACTTTATTTTGGTCAACTTTTGGTTAAAGTATTATTGTATAGTTTTCTATACTTATACATTTTAGTAGATTTCCTTTATAGGAAATCATTTTTAGATAAAGAATGCAAGGTTGTTTTATTAAATTCATATAGAGTTTCGATCAAGCTGTGGGACCAAGTGACGGAGCCATTAAGCGTTTTGACGGAGTCGTCACAGTAACGTAAACTAACAAAATTAACTTCATTAAAATCTTTAACTTATCAACTAACCGTAAACAAAATACTTGTTCTACTCAACCATAATATTCATGAACCTAACGAAAAACACATCATAATATCGAATACATAATCAACGCATTAATTAACTAGTATATGATCCTACCTATGAAACTCACCTTGGTCTCTTTTGCAAGTTTGGCCACTTTCCTTCCCTTTGTTAGCTCCTTAAACTTTCTTCAAAACCCTAACTTTAGCTAAAAAAGATTAAATTTGATGAAACAACTTGGCACCCTTGAAAAGTAGAGATGGCTAGGGCTTAGATTCAACTATTGCATATATTCTGGATCTTGAATCCTTCTCCTCTCCTTTTTGGCCGAAATTTTCACACACACACACACATACACACACACTTGAAGTATTTTTCTTCCAACTGATACTCATTCCATTCAATTTGACATATTTAATTTAATTAAACTTCGTCTTTATTACACTTTCTACCCTCCCCACCGTAACTCTATTTGTGAAAATCCTAATTCTAACTTTCATTTAAGATCCTTTGTTAGTTTCAACTAACTATATAGCTCATTTACTACACTTATAATTTCTTTTACACTTATCTTTAAATCATACATATAAAACTTTAATAAATGTTACTTATTAATAAAAAGAAAAATATCTTGAAATTTGGGGTGTTACAACTCTCCCTCCGTTATTTTCGTTCATGTCCTCACGAACCAATCATAACACCGGTTAAAACTAAGCATTATTCACTAAACATATCCTTAATAAAATCACAACTCTTATTTTACATAACTATTCCTTTGTCACGAAAGTAACAAACCTTTTGATGTGTCAAACATTATTTACATGTCTTAACTGTTTCTTCTTTTCCTACCTTTTTATCTGCATATAGTTTCATCTTAGCAGTTTATTCTCATCATTAATGCATTTCCTAGGAAAATAACACATGGAATGTGTCATAAAAGACGTTTGGTAAGGTCATACCTTAAACAACTTATCACCATGTGATTATAGCTTTAATAACTCTATATAACTTAGTCTGCAACTTTTCTTACTTGCAGAAGGGATATGTCTAAACTGGACGGTTTTATTTATGCAGTGTCGTTAGTTCGCAAGGTGTCAGTATAAACTTATCAACAGGGTTTCCTCTTTCTTCGATTTATAATGCGGGGCCTAAATTCACTTTTAACTTCTGGGGTAGACAGTGTAAGTTAACCTAGGGTCGTGTTTTTGAATGGTTTCATAAATTGAAGATCAACTGGATAATTGTCTTTGGTTAAATTACCTAGATGAAAGATAGTAGTTGGTTTTAAGCTAATAATCCTAATTATGAAAAACTAAAGTTAATGGAGGAATATCCGGAGTGTGTAGATGAGGGAAATGTTGACCAAGATATCAGTTTGGTCTAGGGAAAGGTAATTATGTTTATGTTAAAGCTATGATTAGAGTGGTGTAGATCTGGTTGGATGAGTCTATTACACAGACCTACTTATCTCTAGACTCTCGAAGTTCTCGTTGAGCAGTAAAAATTATGTCACTTGGTTGTATAATTGAAAGGTAAATATAACTCGGAGGTTATCCTTAGTAAAGAACTAGGTTTTTAAGTGAGTTGAGTTCTAATCCCAACCCTCGTTATCGGTTTAGGTAACTGAATAACAACGTGCCGTGTTGAGTGAATACTGATCACAAATGGAAGGAGTCCGTCGAGTCAAGTTGACAAAACATTAATGTAGACTTACAACCATTCCATCATACTAATGAGATCATGCCAATCTAAACATTATACAGCATTACAGTAGATTTACTACAAATTAAAGTAGATAGAAACCTAATAGATACCTGAACAGTTGATATGACTTAATCCTAGGGCAACAATTAAACAAGAATATGCAATAGATTTGGGTCACACCGTTAAGGCACTAACTAGATTTTAATATCTCCTAAGAGGTATCTTTGGAACAATCAATAGGCATACTAGGTCACTCATGTCTCAATTCCTAGGTTCCGTGTCCTAAAAGCGCATTAGATGCCTCTCGGGAACTCCGGCCATACCGAGTTCATCGAATCTTCAGATACTAACCAGGTGTCTTAATCCTATGAAGTAGCTAAGTTTATATAGGTGGATAAGTCCTGATCACAACCTAGGTTGGTCAATCATTAAGATGCTAGCATACAGATCTATCGGGGTCACATATTCAGTATAACAACAGTAATCGTACTAATTTAACATAACTAAGCTAACCCAAACTTCTATCATGGCAACATACAGATTAATTAAGATAACATGTCAATATCGTAACGCATTATTAAACATAAATGATAACAATACATGTTTAATTAATAAGACAAGCATTTCGGATAAAAACTTGAAAAGGCCGAAGAAATCTGCCCGAGATCGTAGGGACTCACTGGGATATCCTCCGGATAATAAACGCTAAGCTAGCTACTACTAAAAAATAACTAAAAATATTTAAAATCTAAATTGAAGTACAAATTGAATGTGTGTGAAAATGAATGCAAATGGTTCTCTTAAATAGGCAAACTTTTGGCTGGATACGGCTGGCAGGCCGTATGGTAAGCTATATGGCAAGCCGTATGACCGAGCTGTTTTGCAGGGCAAACTGTTTGCTTGGGCCATTTGTGTGACACCCCTATATTTTTTTATATATATGTGGCGGAAGCATTTATTTAATAATTACAAAATAAACATTAACTATTGCTAAGACAACCAGTGTCACGTGTCATTACAAAATACATGTTTATACGGAGAAGATGTAGATACAATCTGTTTTTAAAAGAACACAATTTAAATTATAAAAGATCACATCAGAGTTAATCCTGTCAAACATAACTTCACCATGCCTATCTTCTCCCAAAAATCACTATCTACAAAAGCTATCAACCTGCAGGGAGGAGATGGAGGGGAATTAGCACGAAGCTAAGTGAGTACGACTAACTACAGGCCATATCATACATAAGTGTTATACTAATCATGTCACAATAGTCTAACACACAAACATCACCCAAGTGCCGTCTACAGAGACTCTGGCGGCTCGGCCAAACCATTAACCACCAGCTGATCGGACTGGGGCTTACCAGAAGTTCCTCTACCACCGTATGTATATACATAATCCACACGCGACGGACGCGTCATTCACATATATATATACACCATGGTTATCTAGGCTACCACAGAGGAACCCAACCCACAGGTTGATCTCTCCTACCGAGGCTACCACACAATAGGGACACACTGGGCTCCAGCAGACAAACATCAACTAACATGCAGTCATCACAAGTACTAACTAACCACAACAATAAGTATATCTAACAAGCATGGCAATCATAATATAACATGATTCTATATACTATATTTTCCAGTTAGTCCCACTCACCAAATACCAGTAAACGAGAAGGTATTCAGCTATCTAATCACTGAACCTTCTCTTTCTCCTTTTCTCCTAAGAAAAACATATACACACGTTAGTTTCTGTTCGTTAACATCAAATAACACAATATATAAATTTTTGTATCAAAAACTGTTCGCTAAAATTTTTTACTTAACACTTATGCACTTTCAAAATTTACATCATAAACATTAAAATACAAACGGGCAGCATAACGGCTAAAAATCAACACTTAGGTAAAATATTCTGCCCTGGACACTCAGTCGGTCGACTGACTCTTACAGTCTGTCGACTGTCGACACAACCGGTCGACTGACCTTCCCAGTCGGTCGATTCATTTGGTATTACATCAATCGGCCGAAGGTAAATCTCAGTCGGTCGGTTCACTCAACAGTCGGTCGGTTGTCTTCGTCAATCGACCGGTTCAACCCTCAGTCGGTCGACTGTCGACCGACAGTCGGCCGACTGTGTTCATCTTCATCAGAAACTGAACAAAGGCTACGGACTTCACGATGAAATCCTCAAATCTCGATCTAGAGCTCGTTTTAAACACCAAAATCGACCACAACTTGTTCACTACTTGTTATAGCCTCAAAACCCACAACAATTTGACCATAACAACACTTAAATCACTTGTTTTGACACAAATTTACACTTTTATGAAAACTAACACAAAACCTTAAATTTCTCAAAGAATAGAGCATGGAAGCTTGTGATTCTTACCTTAAAAGAATCAGTGAATCACAAGGAACACAAAGATATGAATAATTTGAGCTCTAGATAAAGATTAAGGATTAAGGTTTGATTATAGGTGGAAGGGAAGGTACGGTGTGTGTATGAGATGGTTCTGGAAAAATGCAGGAGAGAGAGACAGCACTAGTCACTTAATTGGGCTTAATTCCAACACTGTGCGATACACGGGTATTTATCAGTTATCTGATATCTTTCGTACATCATTTGGCAACCCAAATGGAGTCCAAATTAAATAAACAAACCTGTTCTGTGACCTTTGTCACAAACTGGTCCTAACCACATTATTATTTAATAATAAATATTAAATAAAAATAAAAGCATATAATAACGCAATACAAACTTAAGGGCAATCTAGTAATCTTACATCTAGGCCCGATTGAGGATGTTACAGTTTGCCTGGCAGGCAGTTGGTTATGTGGCAGGCCGTATGGTGCCTGGTTTTGCTGTTTTCCTTGGATCTTTTTGCTTGTTCCAGGGATCATAACTTGGTTTACGGGGTGGTAACTTGTCCTTCACCGTTTTCGCTCTAGAGTCTTCGTTTAAGCTCTGATTTACTTTATTCTTTTTGCATCACCTTTGTAATTACTTAATCTACAAAATTAACCTACAAAGAGATTATTTTGCTGACCAAGTTTGGAACTTTATTGATTTAGGGCTTAATATCGGAGGTAAAAATGTGACTTTTTGACCGATATCAAATACCCCACACTTAGCTTTGCTTGTCCTCAAGAAAAAAGCTGGAATAAAAGGTTATCTTCTAATAGATTCTCTCTCGCCCACCCTTGGATTATTTTATTATGCTTTGATCAGAAGTCATCACATCTTTCGAAAGTAGTAAAAAAAGTTTTAAACTTCGATGGTTCAGTCGCTAGATTTCAATCGCGTCCATGGTGAAAAAGATGTACTTTACAACTCTTAGATGTAGAGTATACATGACCAGGCTTCTCACTAGTGGATCACTCATATCACTCAATTATTTAGGGTGTCCTAATTCTAATTGTATTGTTGCTCAGAAGCCATTCGTGTAACGTGTTTTCATCATAGGCTTGGTAAAGCATCGATATCTCCACCGGTTAAGTAAGGATGACACTGATCTTCTTCCTAGACATTCTTTCAAGAGGAAGATGAGTTTTAGAGTTGGTTGAGATTTTATGGAAAGGTGAAAAGAATTTGGATCTTTTTACTTTTTAAAGAGAATTGATAGATTTTGATTCTTCAGAGTATCCCTTTCTTGGATAGAGAATGTATAACGGCCCTCATTTTTCCATTCTATATTTTTCCTTATTAAATGCCCAACTAAATAATTAAACTTAACAATTAATCTTTAATTAACGATTGTTAAGAATTATATTAATTAACTTTATGTAATAATTAACAAGATAATAAAAAGATAAAAATAATGAGTTAATAAACTTTTGTGAACAAATAAATAACTTTAAAACTTGTGTACTTAAAATAATTAAACTTTGATAAATAAGGAACCATTTAAGCTAATCGAAAGTACAAGGACTTAAGTGAAAAAGTTAAACCCTAATCCCCTTAAACCCTAGCCGATTTGAAGGGGGTAAAATTACCCTTTTGCCCTCCAAATTTTTGGCCAAACCAAGCAACCCTAACCTCCTCTCCAAGCTAACTTGTTTCCTAAGTAAATCTAACCCTAACCCTAATTATAGAATTTTCCTAACACTCCTATAAATAGAGGCATAACCTAAACCTTTTCTTTGTACCAAATCACAATCAAATCTCTCTCCTAAAAATCTCTCTCCCTCTCTCTAATTTTTGGCCAAAATCGAAAATATCACCACCACCACCATCGAAATCCACCACCACCTTCAAGGGTTTTCCAAGTGATCTTCAAGTTGTTCTTCGAGTTCTTCGTGTTCTTCAAGAATCTTCAAGGTGTTCTTCGAATCTTCAAAGGCTTTGATCTTCAATCTTCATCGTGTTCATCTTTTCTTTGTTAATCATCTTCGAATCTTCAAAGGTATAACATAAACCCTAACTTATTTACATAAACTTTGATCTTTGTTTAATTCATATTCATGTTAATTCATAAATGTATATGATATATACATGAACACACCTAGATCTATACAAGAAAAAAAATTAATTAAATATGTATATATATGTATGTCGACCAAAAGAAAAAAAAAAGGGAAAAGGAGTTTTGATCTTTAAACTCTAGGAGATTAGATAAAGATTTGTTTGTGTTTAATTAAGGAAACAAAATCAATACATATATACATATACACAAATCGATACATATATATACATGTAAAAAAAATATATTTTATATATACATACATACATATACGGTTTTTAAAAAAAATACTATATATATATATATATATATACATACTAAACCCTAATTTACTAAACCCTAATACATTAATTAAAACCCTAAAACCCTAATACTACTTTAATTAATTAAAACCCTAATCATTACCTAATCATTACTATACTAAACCCTAAACCTAAACATTTATTACAAAACCCTAATCATTAAATACTTTAATTAATTAAACCTAAATAATTAATGAAACCCTAATACTACTATTACTACTATATAATATTTATACACTATTACTATTACAAACACTTATAACCTATTACTTATATTATAACACATATAAACGTTTTGGGATATATATTGGATATATATAGATCTTCGAACTTTCTTGACGAATGGTTTCTACGAAACTCTAGGAGGAAGGGTTTGAATTTTTCGATTTAAAGGATCCTATAGCTCAAGCCCCTAGACCTGAAATGGTCATTCGATAGGGAAAGGGGTGATTGGAAGTATATCTAATATGGCAAATATCCTAAAATGGAAACACTTTTAAAATAGAAACTTTCTAATTATAAACTTACTAAAAATGGAAATTTTCTAAAAATGGAAACTTACTAGGAAGGGAAACTTAGTAAAACGAACTATACTTAAAACACTTACATACTTAACTTAAATTTGGGCAAAACACTTAACTACTCTTAAATGTCGTTAGGTTGACTTTCTGCTCACGTTCATTCAAACTTTCTATTCCGAGGAATAACCATCTCTCTCTACTTACTAAGGTGAACTCATAGCCCCTCTTACTATTGCGCAACTTATTTAACTTATTTGGGGTGAGACACATGCTGTTTTTACATTTTACAATTTAGACACAAGTACCAAACTGCTAAACTATGCTATACCCGGCTATGTCCAACTAAGTTCCTACAGTGATATTTTTAATTGCTCGTTGAATGCATGCTTAATTATTGGGGGTAGGCCTATCGGGAGTAACGTCCCCGATACATTTAACCAAGTCATTGTATTACTTAATAATGAAATTAAATCAACAAGGACAGACACAACTTGTCATTGGGGCAAACTTTGAACGTTTAGTCTAAATATCACGAACTGGCATAACTTTTTGATCCCTGCGAGATCAACTTTATAAACTAAATCTTGTGGTCTAAAACAACGGTCAAACTTATTTGTTAAACCTATGAACTTCACTCAACCTTTTTGGTTGACACTTTAGCATGTTTTGTCTCAGGTGTTGTTTGATCAAGTTACTTATATACTGCTTATGTGATGCTACTTGGACATAGGATCAAGAGATATTGCATTTATTATTCTTGCATTTGAAACAATTACTTTATTGTAATTTCCATTATTGTAACGACATTTCATTTTTCGCTGCGTACTCAATAAAGTTTGTTCTTATCATTTAGTATTGTTCTCGTATATTATAATATGTTGGTTTATTTGATATTAATGTCACATTCACCCAGGCCCTAACTGGGGGTGTGATAGAATGGCTTTGAATTCCGTGATGAGTTCTTTGGAACATGCAGATTTTGCTAAGACTTTTGTCTAGAATTTTTCTTGGCTCTTCCAACAATCCTTCTTTGGGCAACTTCTCAGATTTTTCTTGCCTTTATTCTAGAGACTTTGCTCTTTCATAATCATCATTTTTTTTTTGGCATACCCTTTTCTTCATAACTTCTGTCCTTTGTTCCTGGTGTCCAGAGAGGAAGTGATAATTCACCGAAAATAGGTCTTTGACCTATCAAAAACAATCCGGGGTTCAGAAACTTTTTATCAAGTGCTTTTGAAATGAATTTGATCGATCTATCTCTTTATTGATCTCTGGATCTTTTTGAAAAGCGGAAAAGGAATGAAGGTGAATGGGTAGTGTATTTTGGTAGTGGATTTGGGGTGAATATTTTCCAATTCATCAACTCTTTGGTGTGACTTGGTCGGTTTAAATGCGTGGAGTGGAAACGGATGATTTTTTTGTCTTCTCTATTCAGAATGATTTTGGAAGGAGAATCGCACCTGCACCACGTATTGCGCTTACTAACCATTGGTCTTGAAACGTATGTCAAAACCAAGTTCTAACTTAAACCGTACACCGGCACGCTCATCAAATGAATTAACAAAGTACTGTAGATTTGATGGTTCATACAAGTACTTTGGGTCAATGAATTCCTCACTTTTTGGGGAGTGGGGGTCGTGCCTTGGTCATGCGTAGCCTTTTACATATTTTTTCGAAAGAAATCTTTTTGACACAAATCATGAGTTTTAACTTAATCGTTCCAATCTAGTGAATGTTTAGAAAACTTATTTCTATCAATGTTATAGAAACTTTTGGGTAAAAACTAGGTAAGAATTTTTCGAATTTCCCTAATATTCTTTGCTAATTATTTTTTAGACAAAAGAATTTTTCAAAATTTAGAATTTTACGATTTGTTCTTAAACCTTTACCTAGTACCCCACACTTAGAAGAACATTGTCCCTAATGTTCCCTAAAATAGAATATTTTAATACTTTGATAAATTAAGGATAATATTTTCTAGAATCTCTGAGTTTAATGCGGGTACAACCCCGCACTTAGAGATTTTAGTGCGTTATAATTTAAAGAGGTTTGAGGACAGGTTACTTCCCTTCGGTCAAGTTAATCTCCTATTGTTGGGCTTTCCTATAGTTAGGCTATGCTCCTAGTGCTGGAAAGGACCAGTCTCTTTAGTATGAATCTGCATGAAGAACAAAAGAGAGTAGCATTTCCACTAGATATAATTTTTATACAATGCTTTTATAAATAAAGATAAAGATAAATTTAAAAGAAAGTAGTCTACGAAGTACTGTCCTGGCCTGTTTGTAGAGCAGCGTTTGTGAAGTATCCAAAAGATCTGAAGATATCCACTTCGTCCTCAAGTCTTGGCAAATCCTCAAGTGGCTGTCCTGCATCCAAATCAGGGCCCAATAGTGTGTTTAGACATAGGCCTGATGGTATCTCCAGGTGTGAAAGACTTGGGAATGTCTCCTCATCAGGGATGCTTCCGGACCTGGGTCTTAGGTGGCTTAACTGAAATAGGAACTTTGACTAGATGTATGCCCTCATGTAACTCACGGATAGTAACCGTCTCAATAACTGGAGCAGGTGAAGCAGCTGCAATAGGTGGTGTAATATGAGTAGTACGAATGTGGGTGACTGCTGAGGCTATGGAATGAACTGTAGTAGAGCGTTTAGGAGTAGCTTGATGTGTAGGTGGAACACAACGCGCTAATCTAAATGAGGAAGGGCCTAGCGTACTCCGAGGCATTTCCTCATGCTGAAGATATGCTCTGAAAGCTCTGTAGAATCTCTAGTGATCTCTAAGTAATGCCCATGTGACAATCGGGTCACTCATGGTGGCTCCATGGTGAATCACAATCGGTGACTCACGCGGCTCTAATGGCTCTGGATGCTCAGCGGTTCTAGAGGCTAAATGCCTGGAGCGTCGTACTGGAGGAGCTGGTGGTGCCGTACTGAGATCCTCGCCAACACTCTCTAAAGTCAAACATCTTAGGCCTAGCTGGCCCGTCGTAGGCCTGTGCTGAGCTGTACTGCTCTCTGAAAGGTAAACCCTCAGAGTCCTTTTCCTGCAGATGGGTATGTTTTATGAAGCTCCTAAACTTGGCTTTTGCTTGGATACATTTCAACAAACTAGTAAGTACTAAGCGCAAGTATGGCGCTTAAGGTTAGTGCATAGTAAAATAAATCGTAGACTAAAAATAAATTAGAATTGAAAATAAATTAAAAAGGATAAGCAAGGGGTGCCTCCCAATAGCGCTTTGTTTAACAAGTCGTTATAGCTCAACTTCTTCTGGTACATCTTTAAAATGGATCGAGGGAGAAGAGATGTTCCTCCCTGTTGTAGTCTTCTAGATAAGCTTTCAATTAGTGGCTATTAACTTTGAAATTTCTGGTAGGTCCTTCTAATTCTACGGCTCTATGCGGAAAAGCATGTATTACTTTGAATGGTCCACTCCATCGTGATCTGAATTAAACAACGAATTTCTTGAATCGAGAATTGAAGAGTAGAACTTTATCTCCAGGAGCAAATTTTGTTGGTATAGTTTTATATCGTGTGTCAGCTTCGTCCGTTCGTTGTAGATATATGACGTCTCATATGCTTGTTCTCTTAATTCATTGAGTTCATTCATCTACATCTTCCTATGCCTAGCGGTCACTGAAGGATCGAGGTTACAAGTTTTCAGTGCCCAGAGAGCTTTGTATTCGAGTTCTAACGGAAGGTGACATGCTTTACCATAGATCATGCGGTAGGGTGTAGTTCCTAGAGGATTATTATAAGCAGTCAGAATGCCCACAGATCATCATCTAGTTTCTCAGTCCATTTATTTCCATGATGGCCGACGGTTTGTTCTAGAATTCTTTTGAGTTCTCCGTTAGTGACTTCTGCCTGCCCGTTGGTTTACGGATGATAGGTAGTGGACATCTTGTGGGTAACTCCGTATTGTTGCATCACCTTCATGAATTGAGTATTACAGAAATGTGTGTGCCTCTATCACTTATTATAGAGCGGGGAGCTCCAAATCGGCAGAAGAGTCTTTTCAGGAAATTGGTGACGACCTTGGCATCATTGATTGGAAATGCTTGAGCTTTGACCCATCTGGAGACGTAATCTACTACTAAGAGGACATATTCTTTCCCATTAGACTTGGGGAACTGCCCCATAAAGTCTAATCCCCATATATCGAAGATTTAGCAAGCTTGGATATTAGTCCAAGGCATCTCATTCTTCACAGAGATAATACATTGTCTTTGGCAAGCGTCGCAATGCTTTACAAGCACTTGCGCATCTCGGAATATAGTAGGCCAATAAAATCCTGAATCGTAGATTTTCTTGCGGTTAAGTTTGCTCCGTGATGAGCTCCAGTTGGTCCGTGATGACATTGGTGAAGAATCTATGTTGCTTGTTTCTCATCTACGCATCTCCTGATTATTTGATCAGGGCAAATTCTGAATAGGTACGGATCTTCCAAGTAGTAAAACTTAGCATCCCTGAAGAACTTCCTTCTTCGAGATGTACTCATTCCTTTTTGCACTACTCCGGCAACTAGATAGTTAGCCATGTTAGCGTACCAAGGGGTATCAGTGAATTGTGATTGATAACGCCAAAATTATACATGTTTATTATCGTTATTTCGATCCAATGTTGTTCCATTTGTATGTAATTGTTATACGTATGTATTGTAATTCATGTACATTTGTAAAAAGTCCATTGTGAATGAATAAATGAAGACCAACAGCAAAAACAGAGTTAAAACGAAGATCGAATGCGTAAAACAGCCCGAAACCACTGAAACAGGTCCAAATGCGGCGCATCTCTCTTAGATGCGGCGCATCTTTACACCAAATAACTCCCGACAGTTTCAGATGCGGAGCATGAAGACTTCTGGGCTAAAATAGCAACAGATGCGGCGCATCCAAGCCAGATGCGGCGCATCTGTCCCAGATGCGGCGCATCTGACCCCCTGCCGACAGTCCTGAGTGCAGAATCGAGCTGGAATCTACTAAACGCAAAGAGATGCGGCGCATCTGGTCACTTTCTGGCCAAAATACCTAACTTTTGAGGCTATTTAATGAAGCAAATGGTTACTTACTTAAAACACCCTTCACTACTACGTTCTCCCCCAGTTTTAAGACGATTTTCAAGGTCCAAGGAAGGCTGCAAGTTAATCTCCACTCTTTCAACATCAATATTAAGCTAGGATCGTTTATCGCAATTGGTACTATTGTTCTATATCTTTTTAACATGAATTCAACTTGTATTTACTGTTTCATTAGTTCTACTATGATTATGTTAGGCTAAAAGCCTTGTGTGTTTGCTTCAATGTAAGATTTATGGCTTGGGATTGTTCTATACTTTGATGTTATGCTAGTTATACATATGTTTGATTGATTTAATTATCTAGTTCAACCGTAAGAACCATTGTTATGCATGTTTAGATCTTTACTTCAATTATATAGATTGCAATCTATTAATGTGAGTTAACTAGGAAAACAATCTATACTTCAATACATCTAGTAATCTAGACGATTAGATACATACACTTAAGTGATTTTGTTATGTGTTTAATTCGGTAATTGAATAAGTTCCAAAGCAACATAGTTATGAAATTACCTCAAGTGATTGTTGTAATTAAGGTTTCACGTGAGTTTAACCGGGTTGAATCTAGTTAGTTAATCAATCTAAATCACCATGTTCTTTCAAGAAATCCATTGTTGTAACTATCTTTATATTCTAGTTCAATTATACGAGTTATGACTTGATTTATGTGAATTTATCAAAGACTATAATTTGTACTTCAACACCTAGTGATCTAGACACCTATATGTGAATATAGGATGGTAATTGGATGATATTTAGGTTTTACAATCATGTAGTTTACTTAGAGTGATCTTAGTAAACTAGGTTTTATGTGAATTTAACCAAGAAAGAATCCTGTTGATTAAACATAGTTCTTAAAGTTTATAGATATTGTGAAATTGATATAAACTACTCTATTGTAACTATCGCATAACGGTTTTAATTATAAAAGAACAATCCCTGTCATCTATCAAGCATAGAAGTAAACACCGCATTCTCATTATTGTCATTCATTATATTTATTTACTGTTTCGTTAAACAAAAACACAACTTCAAATATAAACCCCCTTTTTAGAATAATTAATCGTGGTAAAATCATTTAAACAAACTTCTCCCTGTGGATCGAACTGGTCAATTTACTTGCTAGTTACTACATGATCGGGTTTTGGTTGCCTGTATTATGTGTTAATTATTAAGCATATTGTCTACATTTTAAAGGTTACGTCTTGACACATCAACTTTTTGGTGCCGCTGCCGGGGAGCGATTTTGTTAAAAGATTTTAATAAACTTTGAATTATTCGATCCTTTTGTAGGAATTCAATTCCTAGAAAAGTTACTTTTTATTGTAAGCTTGTATTTTTGCAATTGGTTTGTTTGTGGTGTTGTGATTGCAGGATAGGCATTAGTGCATGAATCTACGTTCTTCCAACTCTAATTTAATTCCTTCATATCCTGAACCTGAAAGAGAACTTCACGAATGCTTAAGAGCTTAAGAAGTAGAATCTCTTGCTCAAGGTTTAGAATCACTTTCGTTAGATTCTAACTCTGAACCAATTGTTCAACCAATCATCGAGCAAGTCATTAAAAAAGAGGAAGAGATGACTGCTACAAATCAAACGATGGATGCTTTGATGAAGGCAACAAGGACAGGACAAGGCCACGCAATTGTTCAACCTACGATGACCGATGGTTTTGAAATAAAGGGGCAATTTCTCCACATGGTGACTAATACATGTCAATTCGGTGGAGCCCCAAATGAGGATGCTAACGAGCATCTTCGTAAGTTTATAAGCATTTGCAAGCTTTTCAAAATCAAAGATGTCTCCGATGAAGTTGCATGTCTAAAAATCTTTCCATGGTCCCTAAAGGATGATGCAAGAGATTGGTTAGACTCATTACCGGAAGGTTATATTGAAAACTAGAATGATATGATGGACAAATTTTTGTCAGAATTCTTCCCCGCTTCGAAAGCAGCAAAATTGCAAAGTGACATAAATCACTTCAAGCAAAAGTCTAACGAGACTCTTTATGAAGCTTGGACCCGATTTAATAAAATGCTTAGGGTATGTCCTCAACACGGGTTGAATACATTCCAAAAAGTCCAAATTTTCTATAAAGGAGTCAATGTGGCTACCCGGAAGGATATAGATGTTGCAGCAGGAGGATCAATCATGAAAAAAACGCTCGAAGATGCTCACACGATAATTGCCGATATAGCAGCCCATTCTCATAATTGGCATCAGGAGATGGAATTCTCTAGATCGTCAAAAGTTGCTAATGTCGAAAGCAACGATGAAATCGCTGCATTAAAAGTTCAATTGGCAAATCAAGCAAGGCAAATCGAGAAGGTAACCAAAGAAATGCACGCTATCAGGGTAGGGTGCGAGTTGTGCCAAGGTCTCCATCTCACACTAGATTGCGACCAAACGACGATGGAAGAGTAAGCAAATTTCCTAGGTTACATGCGAAAAGGTGAGATGAATTTTGACGACTTTCCGGCGGTTGAAGCAAATAACCGGAAATATCCTCCTGTCAACAGTTATCAAATAGGAGGACCTTCAAGTTCAAACAACAACTACCACGGAGGGAATGTAGGTTACCAAAATAACCGAAATTTCCAGAATCAAAATCAAAGAAATACGCCACCGGGTTACAATCATCTAAACAATCGTAATCAACCCCCACGAAATTACCAAAATAATTTCCAACACAATCAACCACAAGCCCTTATACAACCACAACCTGAGAAGAAATCCGGTTTAGAAGATCTGTTGAGAGATTTTATGGTTAAACACGAACAAAATGCAGAAATTCAAACTCAGCAAATTCGCAATCAACAAGCTACGATTCAAAACTTAGAAAGGGATGTTGGAAGGATCTCACAGTTACTAGCAGAGAGACCACCTGGAGCTCTCCCCTCAAATACTCAAGTGAATCCTAGTAACAATCAAACAAGGAATGAGCATGTAAATGCTATAACCACTAGAAGCGGTTTAACTACTAACCCAGAGACCCTTAAGTCCCCGGAAGTTCCCTTGTCTCCTTCTGTTTTGCAGGAGCCTGTTGATATAGATGAGCATGTTGAAAAAGAGCAAGAGAAAGGTGATCCACCGGAGGTCATATTGAAAAAAAGTGAAGAACCACCAGTGAAGGTGTACAAGGCACTTATTCCATACCCAAAAGCGTTGAAGAAAGACAGACTCGCGAGCCAATATCAGAAATTTGCGGATATGATCAAGCAAATCAGCATTAACATGCCACTCGCAGAGGTTCTTAAGGGTATGCCCCATTACGGGAAGTTTTTGAAAGATCTCATATCCTCGAAAGGAAAATACCAAGAAGTATCTGCCACATTCCTCCATGAGGAGTGTTCGGCCATCTTGAAAAAGCAAAATGTACCTCCAAAATTGGGAGATCCGAGTAGTTTTATCATACCATGTATGATGGGTGATTCGGTAGTGTATGATGCGCTAGCCGACCTAGGTGCAAGTGTTAACCTAATGCCTTACTCGTTATACTTGAAACTTGACTTAGGAGATTTGAAACCAACCCGGATGGGTATTCGATTAGCAAACCAATCATTTGATACTCCCATAGGTATAGCCGAGGATATTCTTGTAAAAGTTGGCTCACTTGTCTTTCCCGTCGACTTTGTTATTCTAGAAATGCAAGAGGACACAAAAGTTCCTATCATTTTAGGACGTCCTTTCCTTAACACTGCAGATGCTATCATTAATGTCCAAAAAGAACAATTAAGTCTAGGTGTGGGAGACGAGAGAATAGTTTGTAATATTGATAAAGCCATGAAAAGACCCACTTCCACCGATGACTCTTGTTTTCAAATTGATGTTATAAACTTTTGTGTTGAGAATGAATTACAGGAGCTACTTGAAATTGATACCTCGGGGTTTGCCCCGGTGAGTGAAAGTGAATATTTCAATATTGATGAGGATTTTGATGAGTTGATGAAAGCGGTCACGGATGATGAGACCATGAAAGAAGAATTTCCTAAGGAAGAAGAATCATTTGAAGATATCGAAAATAAAGATAGATTCCGAATAAAGAATTCCTTGGAAGAACCACCCGTACTAGAGCTTAAGGAACTACCCAAACACTTGGAGTATGCTTACCTCGAAGGTACATCTCAATTGCCATTAATTATTGCTTCACATCTTTCCGGTAACGAGAAGAAAAGGTTAATCTCTGTTTTGAAAACCCATAAAAAGGCTATAGCCTGGAAAACGACCGACATTCCAGGGATAAACCCGTCTTATTGTACACATAAAATTCTCCTTGAAAATGACTTCAAACCAGTAGTACAAAGACAACGCAGGCTAAATCCCAACATGAAAGAGGTTGTTAAAAAGGAGGTAGTCAAGCTTCTTGACGCCGGGTTAATCTACCCCATCTCCGATAGTCCTTGGGTTAGTCCAGTACAAGTAGTACCCAAAAAGGAGGGTACAACCGTTATTGTAAATGAAAAAGACGAACTCGTTCCAACTAGAACGGTTACCGGCTGGAGAGTCTGTATTGATTACAGGCGTCTCAATGATGCCACTAGAAAAGATCATTTCCCGTTACCTTTTATTGATCAAATGATTGAACGATTAGCGGGGAAAGAATACTATTGCTTTCTAGATGGTTTCTCCGGTTACTTCCAAATTCCAATTGATCCCAACGACCAAGAAAAGACCACATTCACTTGTCCTTTTGGGACCTTTGCCAATCGCCGCATGCCATTTGGTTTATGCAATGCACCCGGAACCTTTCAAAGGTGCATGATGGCAATTTTTGATGATATGGTAGAGGATTGTATGGAAGTCTTCATGGATGACTTTTCCGTGTTTGGAGACTCCTTTAAATCGTGTCTTTTTAACCTTGAACGTATGCTTATCCGATGTGAGAAAGCAAATTTGGTCCTGAACTGGGAAAAATGCCACTTCATGGTGAAGGAGGGCATTGTACTTGGTCACAAAATATCTCGTGCGGGAATAGAGGTAGATAAAGCTAAAATTGAAGTTATCTCTAAGCTACCTATACCAACGAATGTCAAGGAAATTAGAAGCTTTCTTGGTCACGCGGGATTCTATAGGCGATTTATCAAAGATTTTTCTAAAATCGTCCGCCCATTGACCAAGCTTCTTGAAAAGGATGCTCCATTTGACTTTGATTCTAATTGCGAAAATGCATTCTCGATTCCTAAGTCAAAACTCACACAAGCTCCCATTATCGTATCTCCGGATTGGAGTATGCCATTTGAGCTAATGTGTGACGTAAGCGACTATGCCTTAGGTGCTGTCTTAGGACAACAACTCGATAATCATTTTCTTCCAATTTATTATGCAAGCAAAACGCTAACGGGGGCTCAAATTAATTACACCACCACGGAAAAAGAGCTCCTAGCGGTTGTTTATGCGTTTGATAAATTTCGGTCATATTTGGTGTTGTCCAAAACCATTGTTTACACGGATCATTCGACTCTTAGGTACTTATTCTCGAAACTAGATGCAAAACATCGTCTCATACGTTGGGTTCTTCTACTTCAAGAGTTTGACATTGAGATACGTGATAAGAAAGGAGCCGAGAATCTAGCCGCCGATCATTTATCCCGACTTGAAAACCCCGAATTAGAATAACTTGATGATACAATCATCAATGACACATTTCCTGATGAATCTCTAATGAGGGTTGACAAGGAATCTGAAATCCCATGGTTTGCCCATTTTGCAAACTATCTTGCTTCAAGCATTCTTCAAAAAGGACTTTCTTATCAACAAAAGAAGAAATTCTTTGCGGATTTGAAGTCCTATTTCTGGGAACATCCCGACCTATTCCGTGTCGGTGTAGATCAAATGATTCGCCGTTGTGTGTACGGAAAAGAGGCTCAACAAATTCTCGAGCATTGCCATCAAGGGCCCACCGGCGGTCATTTCGGACCAAACCACACCGCAAGAAAAATCCTTGACTCGGGCTTTTATTGGCCCACGATCTTTAAAGATGCCCATAATTTTGTTCGGACTTGCAATGCATGCCAACGAACTGGTAACATCACGAAAAAGGATGAGATGCCTCAAACCGGCATCCAAGTTTGTGAAATCTTTGATATTTGGGGAATCGATTTCATGGGACCATTTCTAAGTTCCCATAAGTACAAATACATCCTAGTAGCCGTTGACTATGTATCTAAGTGGGCTGAAGCAAAAGCTTTACCTACGAATGATGCTAGGGTGGTGGTGAACTTCTTGAAAAATCTCTTCTCGCGCTTTGGAATCCCAAAAGCGCTCATATCCGATCGAGGAACTCATTTTGCCAACAACCTTCTTGAAAAGGTGTTGAAGAAGTATGGCGTAACTCATCGTTTCTCTACTCCGTACCACCCGCAAATGAGTGGTCAAGTGGAGAACACAAATCGTGCCTTGAAACGCATACTTGAGAAGATGGTTGATAACAACCCTAAGATTTGGCAACGTAAGTTAGATGATGCGTTGTGGGCCTTTAGGACTGCTTTTAAAACACCAATCGGTACCACACCATTTAGACTTGTATACGGTAAAGCATGCCATCTTCCGGTTGAAGTGGAACATAGAGCGTACTGGGCATTAAAACTTTGTAATTTAGACATGGAAAAGGCTGGTAAAAACCGATTCATGCAATTGCATGAATTGGAAGAGTTGAGGTTAGAAGCGTACGAGAATTCGAGCTCGTATAAGGAGAAAATGAAAAGGTGGCATGATGCCCGATTGAAAGAAGTGAAAGAATTTAAAACCGGTGATAAGGTTTTGGTTTTTAACTCACGGTTTAAATTTTCTCCCGGAAAGTTGAAGTCTCGATGGACGGGACCTTATTTGGTGAAACAAGCATTTCCATCGGGATATGTTGAGTTGTTTGGAAACGGAAATACCTTCAAGGTGAATGGTCATCGCTTGAAACTCTATTTCGATAGAGTGGATACCACGGTTCGAGATGACATCACCCTATTCCCCAACGCTAATTAGCTTGGGACGGAGTCGCGTGAACGACTCGTTAAACCTCACAACATGTATATAGTCCCACTCGTGTACGTATTTTAATATATTTGAGTGTTTTGAGTGATTTCTAAGTTATTATACGAACCAAGTTGTTTAGGGACCTTCCTAAATGTTTAAAACGCGAAAAAAAGGTCAAAAGCTGGTGCAACAGGGGCAGATGCGCCGCATCTATGATGGATGCGCCGCATCTGCAGACAAGAAAAATCCCGTGAATTTTGAATGCGCCGAGAAAGGGTCATGCGCCGCGTTTGGACCATCTGATGCGCCGCATCTGCTTCAGATGCGCCGCATCTGAGCCAGATGCGCCGCATCTGCTGCAGATGCGCCGCATCTGTGTCTGTATGTTGGATTCTGCCCAATTTTTTTGCACAAATACGGGAGTTTATCATTTTTTCTCATTTTTTCACCTACTACTCCGAATCCCATCTCATTCTCTCTCAAAATTTCAATCTCTACTCACTAATTGAATCGATTAATCCCATCTTTGATCATCAAATCCGAATATCAACATGAGAAAGGTAAGATTAATCCTAAACACTTCATGATTCTTGTGTTCTTCAATCTAAAAATCAGATTTAGCTTGTTCTTAGTGTGAGGATGTTTGAATGTTCATGTTTTGGTCATTATATGCTTAAATTGTTGCTACTAATCCTTATTCATGCTCTAATTTCATGATTATTTGTTTCAATCTTTACTTTGGAAATTAGGGTTCTTCATGAATTTAGGGGTTTCGGACTTTTGGCCATTCAATTATTCAATTGAGATATTTTGAAGTTTGATTACTAGTATACATTAACAAAATCGCATGAACCTTTGTTGAATTACACGAATACACAAATTATTGAATTTTAGGGTTCTTGAATTAGGGATTTTGACTTTTGTTAACTAGTAAGTGTTCTAAGTTGAAGTTATGCAATTCATTACTTATGGTAAACACATGTGAACCTTAACTTGGTGTTATTTCGATTTGAAAGTAATTATTATATAAGTTAAGGATTATATGATTAAGCATTTTGATGAAGTTGTTGACTTGAGATGAATTTAAAGTTCTAAATGTATGAAAACCATTGATTGCATATTGTTTAACATGCTTTTTGATGAATGCCTATGGTTCCATATGTTATGACATTGCAAGTGTTTGGTGAAATGAAGCATGCTATGTATGATTATACTTGTAAAGTGATTTGAATCAATTGGCATATTAGTTCATGTTTGTTAAGAGTGAAAATAGTTCATACCATGTTAAGATATTGGTTAACATAAACATTGAGATTTAATTGGAACTTAACATATCCACATGGTTTTCGCTAGGTACAATATGAAAGATGTTTTGAAATTCTTTAACGCTAATCAAATTGGTTTGTTATTTTGTTTGTTTGGTTTTGTTGTGTTTTTGTAGACTAGAGCATCATCATCAAACCCAAAATCAAAGAAGCAATAAGCCCCAGCAATTGTAGATAAGGATACAAGTGAAGAAGAACATGCTGCTGAAGAGGAAGAAATGGATATTGACAACCGGCAGTTAAATGTCCGTGGATTAACCACTCCGGATCCATGGATCAATGCAGTTTTGAGGCATCCGGAATACCATGAACGGATGAAGGCACTTCTACACAAAGACGTATATCCGGGGAAATATATCGATTGGACACCATTAGAGGAAGCCGGCGAATATCAAAATTTTCGCAACCTTTTCCGAGTAACGTATCACGGCCATCGAATATATGCTTGGGAAAACCTGTTCAGAATGCAAGAAAAAGTGTATCCACTTTTAGTCAAAGAATTCGTTGGTTCACTTAGGGTTGATTACACGTCACCAACATCGGGTACATTTATGAGATTTCGTCTTGGAGGGCAAGACATGACATTAACGCTGCTGCAATTTGTGAAGGCATTGGATATTTATGAAGGGTTGCCACATCAACTGATGCAAAATTACTTTAATCAGTGTATATACTATGTTTCTTCTTTTAATCATTCAGAAGCATGGGTGGACATGAGCAATACCGCATATAGTGCAAGCAAGCAGACTTGTAGCAAGCTACATACCTACGAGCACTGATGCGTCCAACGATTCATTTCAAGTACCATAAACTGTCGGAAAGACAGTAGTGAAAAAGTCACCAACTTGGATATATGGTACATTCACGCGATAATGGATCACTCCCATGTTCATATCCCACGAATGATTCTCACTTTCCTCCTCGAAGAAAGGAAAAAGATTACACCAATCATGGGCGGCCATTTTGTAACCAGGATTGCCGAACATTTTCGAATCAACACAAGTGGGTTAGAGGAGAAACATATGATTGCCTTTGATAGAGTGAGTTATACAAGGGCGAACATTTTGATGAGGGGGTCGAACGGCCTTCTAACTAGGTATGAGGATCCAGTGAACAGGCAACCAGAACAACCCTAACAGCAACCAGATCCACAGCCGAATGTTGGAAGTAGTTCGGGTCCAGGAAATGATTGGGAGGCTTACATGGCGCGCCAGTTTTCAGATATGCGACTCCATAGTGATCAAAACACCCAAAAGGTAATTGATCACTACGATGCAGGTAACAGGGAGATGCAACATTACATTGATGTTGGGAATGATCGAACATGGTATACTCAAGCGGGGCAGCAAAATCAGCTTAATTGGATACATGAACAGACAGTGTCATACACTGCAGATCCCGCTAACTATACCCCCTCTCCTTGGCCTGCATACGATCCTTGGGTTCGAATGGGTGATCCATATCCTGCACCTTATCCTCCTCCTCCTAACCCGCCTACTGAAGACACTGCGGTCGTCCCTGCTCAAGGAACTTATCAGGGGTACAACCCCTCAATATTTCAGGACGACGACGCGGAAAATCAAAGCGAAGGTGGAGCTGGCCCAAGTAACTCATTTTGGGGATTTTTCTGAAGATGACGTAATTTTTCCTGATGTGTGACAGGTTTGGTTGATGTTGGTTTATTTCAAAAACAATTTCTTTTCAAGTTTGGTGTGTAATAACTAGATAATATTTTGGATAATTGTGATTTGAATAATTTAGATAATTGTAAGTGGGGTTTTTAGTACATGGAGTACACCCCCATTTATTTGTGTGAATCGTATGGTACCTTTGTTTGAATTGCTACAGGTGAGCATTGTGCTATATGCTGCATTTTTACAAAGACTGGCAGTAAGTTCAGCACATACTTGATTGGTGATTGTTTTGTGGTTACAAGAAGCGGATGATGTTCTTATGCTGGCATTCAGTTCAGCGCCATCATCCCGTGAACTTCGGTTTTAAACCTTGAAAGTAATAAACTCTCTTACACTCTTTGACCCTCTTGAATTTAAATTTTTCTAATTTCATGTAACGAGGACGATACATGAACTCAAGTGTGGGGAGGAAGTTATAAATTCTTTCGGGTTTTTGATTTTAGTTAAAAAGGCTTAAAATGGTGAAAATTTTTAAACTTTTATCTTCATAAATTCAAATTTTGTTTAAAATTTGTAGATTTTAAAACTAGGTGTATACACCGAAATTATTATCACAAAACAAATTAAGAAACAACCAAATGATTGAGTTTGTCATATAAAAGATATAATCATCATGCTATACCACATTCTGGATGAAATGAAAGTCATCAAGTAATTTGTTGTTCTAACAATCTAATCCAATGCTCATCCATGTAATGATTGTGATGGAAGTCAAGTCTTCCAATATGACACACTTGCTAACTTATGTTAGAAGTCGTAGTCCAGAACAGCTGTAGGTTGACGAAAAATCTTGAAAAGTCATCTCTATCATCGGCTGGAAATCCACCTCACCTCAGCATCAAACAGGGTTTTTGGTGGTCAGACTTATCCTAACCATGAGATGGATCTGTCTAGTACAATGGGGGGGCACAGTGCAAATTAGCTTTTAAGATTAATGAATCTAATCCCCAGATGGATGATCTCCATAAAGATCAACCGCATCTATGTTGACCGCAGTTAACATACATATGCCATAACAAATTGAGGTGTGCAAACTCATGGTTCACCGATGATATTTGGACATGATATAGTTTCTTCTAAAACTTATGCTATTTTATGAACTATATTGTGTAAAACCATTTTTAGGACATCCGGTTTCAAGTTCCATGATACTTCAATCATGGAGGCGAGTAGCTTGCTAAGCACCGACTGAGGCTTCGGTTTTCAGTTACCCTCAACCGGACTTTGAGGTTAAAACCGGAAAACTTGATTAATGTAAAAACTAACATGAATAATTTTCAAAACATAAAAGGTTTTTAGCAAAGGTCCTAATTTCCCTAAGGATCCAAATTTTCAAGAAATGTGGACTTTAAAACCCACCTTTCGACTTTGGCGTGATTTCATTTCGCGTGTGTACTCCAAAGGTGTGTGTACTCAAAACGCGTGAGTTTGATTCGTGTGTGAAATAAGTGTGAGTGTGTATATATTGTGACCCGAGTGTGATTTCCATATAGCGTGAGTTATTGTGTTACTAATTAACTTATGTGTCTTGTGTATTATATCGAGAGAGTGTGAGTCCCATTTTTTTTTTTTTTGTGTTCTCATTTAAATAAGTGTGTTTACTGTAGTAAATTTCGATTTCTTGTAAGTCTTGCTTGAGGACAAGCAAGGTTTAAGTGTGGGGATTTTGATAACGCCAAAATTATACATGTTTATTGTCGTTATTTCGATCCAATGTTGTTCCATTTGTATGTAATTGTTATACGTATGTATTGTAATTCATGTACATTTGTAAAAAGTCCATTGTGAATGAATAAATGAAGACCAACAGCGAAAACAGAGTTAAAACGAAGATCGAATGCGTAAAACAGCCCGAAACCACTGAAACAGGTCCAAATGCGGCGCATCTCTCTTAGATGCGGCGCATCTTTACACCAAATAACTCCCGACAGTTTCAGATGCGGAGCATGAAGACTTCTGGGCCAAAATAGCAACAGATGCGGCACATCCAAGCCAGATGCGGCGCATCTGTCCCAGATGCGGTGCATCTGACCCCCTGCCGACAGTCCTGAGTGCAGAATCGATCTGGAATCTACTAAACGCAAAGAGATGCGGCGCATCTGGTCACTTTCTGGCCAAAATACCTAACTTTTGAGGCTATTTAATGAAGCAAATGGTTACTTACTTAAAACACCCTTCACTACTACGTTCTCCCCCAGTTTTAAGACGATTTTCAAGGTCTAAGGAAGGCTACAAGTTAATCTCCACTCTTTCAACATCAATATTAAGCTAGGATCGTTTATCGCAATTGGTACTATTGTTCTATATCTTTTTAACATGAATTCAACTTGTATTTACTGTTTCATTAGTTCTACTATGATTATGTTAGGCTAAAAGCCTTGTGTGTTTGCTTCAATGTAAGATTTATGGCTTGGGATTGTTCTATACTTTGATGTTATGCTAGTTATACATATGTTTGATTAATTTAATTATCTAGTTCAACCGTAAGAACCATTGTTATGCATGTTTAGATCTTTACTTCAATTATATAGATTGCAATCTATTAATGTGAGTTAACTAGGAAAACAATCTATACTTCAATACATCTAGTAATCTAGACGATTAGATACATACACTTAAGTGATTTTGTTATGTGTTTAATTCGGTAATTGAATAAGTTCCAAAGCAACATAGTTATGAAATTACCTCAAGTGATTGTTGTAATTAAGGTTTCACGTGAGTTTAACCGGGTTGAATCTAGTTAGTTAATCAATCTAAATCACCATGTTCTTTCAAGAAATCCATTGTTGTAACTATCTTTATATTCTAGTTCAATTATACGAGTTATGACTTGATTTATGTGAATTTATCAAAGACTATAATTTGTACTTCAACACCTAGTGATCTAGACACCTATATGTGAATATAGGATGGTAATTGGATGATATTTAGGTTTTACAATCATGTAGTTTACTTAGATTGATCTTAGTAAACTAGGTTTTATGTGAATTTAACCAAGAAAGAATCCTGTTGATTAAACATAGTTCTTAAAGTTTATAGATATTGTGAAATTGATATAAACTACTCTATTGTAACTATCGCATAACGGTTTTAATTATAAAAGAACAATCCCTGTCATCTATCAAGCATAGAAGTAAACACCGCATTCTCATTATTGTCATTCATTATATTTATTTACTGTTTCGTTAAACAAAAACACAACTTCAAATATAAACCCCCTTTTTAGAATAATTAATCGTGGTAAAATCATTTAAACAAACTTCTCCCTGTGGATCGAACTGGTCAATTTACTTGCTAGTTACTACATGATCGGGTTTTAGTTGCATGTATTATGTGTTAATTATTAAGCATATTGTCTACATTTTAAAGGTTACGTCTTGACACATCAGTGATCCTATGTTGGCTTGTTCTAAGCTCATAAGCTATTTTTCCGAAAATTTGTCTCTAATATCTTGTTCAACAAGTTGTTCCATCGCCGGATTCTCCAAGCGACTAAGATGATCTGCTGTGACATTCTCTGCTCCTTTCTTATCTTTAATCTCGATATCAAATTCTTGAAGGAGTAAGATCCATCGTAGGAGTCTTGGTTTAGCATCTTGCTTAGTAAACAGATATTTTAGGGCTAAATGATCTGTGTAAACCGCAGTTTTGGACATGATGAGATAGGAACGAAATTTGTCGTAGGCAAAAACTACTACTAGCAGCTCCTTTTCCGTAGTGGTATAATTCTATTGAGCTTCGGTTAAGGTTTTGCTGGCGTAATATATTAGATGAAAATGCTTATCTTTCTGTTGTCCTAGTACAGCTCTAACTGTGAAGTCGCTCGCATCACCCAGGATTTCGAAGGGTAAACTCCAATCAGGAGCTATCATGATGGGTGCATGTGTGAGCTGTTCCTTTAGATAGTTGAACACTTGAATACATTCTTCATTGAAGACAAACGGAACTTCCTTTCTGAGGAGATGAGTAATAGGTCGTGTGACCTTTGAAAAATCTTTAATAAAACGTCGGTAGAATCCGGCGTGTCCAAGGAAACTCATCACATCTTTTACTGTGGTAGGTTCTGGAAGTTTGGTTATGGTTTCAATCTTAGCCTTGTCGACTTCTATTCCTGACTTTGATATCTTATGTCCTAAAACTATTCCTTCTTTTACCATGAAGTGACATTTTTCCCAATTTAGAACTAAGTTCGGATCATCACACCGTGTGAGCATCTTGTCAAGGCTAGAAAGGCACGACTCAAAGGTACTACCGAAGACGAAGAAGTCATCCATGAAGACCTCCCTACAATGTTCGATCATGTCATGGAATATAGCCACCATACACCTCTGAAATGTAGCAGGTGCATTACACAACCCAAAGGGCATGCGTCAATAGGCAAATGTTCCATAAGAACAAGTGAAGGTTGTCTTTTCTTGGTCCTTTGGATCGAGGGGAATCTGAAAGTAGCCTGAAAAACCGTCAAGGAAATAATAGAACTCATTTCCTAATAGGCATTCCAACATTTGATCAATGAACGAAAGTGGAAAATGATCTTTCCGGGTTACATCGTTTAATTTATGATAATCTATGCAAACCCTCCAACTGGTGACCTTTCATGTTGGAATAAGTTCATTATTCTCATTTTTGATTACGGTCATTCCTCCTTTCTTGGGTACCACTTGGACAGGTCTGACCCATGGCGAATCGGAAATAGGATAGATCAGACCGGCATCCAGAAGTTTGATTACTTCTTTCTTGACGACTTCTTGAATCATTGGATTGACCCTTCTTTGCCTCTGAACTGATGGTTTGAAATCATCTTCCATGAAAATCTTGTGGGTGCAATAGTTTGGACTGATCCTTTTTATGTCAGAAATCTTCCAAGCAATTGCCTTCTTATGTGATTTCAAAACCTTAATCAATCCCGCCTTCTCATGCGGTGTGAGATCTTTTGAAATACTTACAGGGAGTTGCGATTCTCCTTCTAAGAATGCATACTCCAGATGTTCGGGTAACTTCTTTAGCTCCAAATCCGGAGGTTCCTCGATAGACGGCTTCATTCTTTCTATTTCCTTTCTATCTAACGAGTCATATCTCTCCTGGAATTTGGATTCTTCTTCCTTTATAGAGGTCACTGATGATATCTATTCTTTGGTTCTAGAAATTGTCCTTCTTAACGGTTCGTCTTCAAAAACTTCTTCCTTAGTTTCGAAGATCGGCTCAGGAATTTCATTACAGTCCTTATTTAACTGCGGTTTCTGGATTATCAGAATAAAATCCGTTTCTTCATTCGGTCTTCTCCTTAATAGAGGTAAAGGAATGCCTTGACCTACTGGTGCTATACGGATAGTTTTGCCGAGAAAGTTACTTTCGGAGAGGGGAGATTTATATTGACCATGATCTATGGCTGAATGGTTATCGTGATTTCCTTCAGGAGGTGTAAAGAACAGATCCTTAGAAATTTGGTCTTGACTGCATATAGCCATGGTACCCTCCAGATATTCGTTGACGGGTTCTTGAAAAGAATCAGCGAGATTGAGATGTTCCTCGCTAGGGTGGATCATGTTTGGTCGACATCGAATGTGACTTCTTCATTTCCAACTCTTAATTTAAGTGATTTCTCGTATACGTCAATTATGGCCTTGGTAGTATTCAAGAATGGTCTGCTGAGTATGAGTGGGACCTTCATGTCTTCCTCAATATCCATAATGATGAAATCAACGAAAAATGCAAACTTATCCAGTCTGACTATGACATCCTCAGCTATTCCACGAGGAATCTTAACTGATCTATCTGCGAGTTGGATTGTCATTCTGGTAGGTCTTAAGTCATTAAGTCCTAGCTTTTTGAATAATGATTAGGGCATTAGGTTTACACAGGCTCCTAGATCTGCTAACGCATTGCTGTTTAGACATCATGCAGGTAGCAAGGTATGGTGAATCTTCCCGTATCTCCTAACTTAGGGGGAATACCATGTTGTAACATTAATGAACATTCCTCACTTAAGGGTAACCTAACTATCTCTCTTAATCTTTCTTTATTTGGAAGTAATTCTTTGAAAAATTAGCGCAGTTTGGCATTTCTACTAAAGCATCTACTAGTCGTACATTCAAATGTATATTTTTAATAATATCCCAATACTTAGCGAATTGCGCTTTTTGTTTTCCCTTCCTAAACCTACCTGAAAAAGGTATGCGTGCTCGTAGAATAATTTCTGGAGCTTTAGGAGATATAGGTTCCGGTGGATTGACCACTGGGTCAATTGGCACAGGTTTCGTATCGAAAACGTTTTGTATGGATATGTTAATAGTTATTTCCTTCCCACCTCTAGTCACTACTAGGGCATCAAACTTACTACACTCCGTTTCAACTTTAGTGGTTAATCGTTTAAGAGTAAGCTGGAAATTAGTTATTAATTCTTCAAAAGTCTTTATCAAAGCATCAAATTTATTCTGGTATTCTATGACTTGAAGGTTTATCATATATTTCTTTTTTCATAAAGTCAACTAAAGTTTTCTTGAGGTGGAGAGTAGGATGGTGTAATGGGAAGATTATATTGGAGTCCGAGCTATTTTTCTATTTATATGCCCATCTAGGGTAAGGATACCTTAGACTATTTTTAGTAGCATCGGGACTTTCAGGAACTGATAAACTTTAAAGAGTGAGGGTGAGATCTTGTAACCTGGTTTCCAGTATTTTTACCATTTGAGTGAAGATGTCATCCTTCTCAGCAGCTTCATTGCTCAAATCTTCCTGTTGTGCAGCTATTGTTTCTAAAAGATTCCATGCTTCATCTGCCGTACGTGACATGAAATTGCCTTGCGAGGCCATGTCTAGGAGAGACTTATCATCCTTGGTCAAACCATTGTAAAGTGTGCATATTATGTATGCCCGACTTAACGAATGATTTAGACATCTTTTAAGCATCATCTTTAAATCATGCATATAAAACTTCAATAAACGTTACTTATTAATAAATAGAAAAATATCTTGAAATTTGCGGTGTTACAACTCTCCCTACGTTATTTTCGTTCATGTCCTCACGAACCAATCATAACACCGGTTAAAACTAACCATTATTCACTAAATATATCCTTGATAAAATCACAACTCTTTTTTTACATAACTATTCCTTCATCACAAAAGTAACAAACCTTTTGATGTGTCAAACATTATTTATGTGTCTTAACTATCTCTTATTTTCCTACCTTTTTATCTGCATATAGTCTCATTTTATCAGTTTATTCTCATCATTAATGCATTTCCTAGGAAAATAACACATGGAATGTGTCATAAAAGACGTTTGGTAAGGTCATACCTTAAACAACTTATCACCATGTGATTATAGCTTTAATAACTCTATATAACTTAGTCCGTGACTTTTCTTACCTGCAAAAGTGATATGTATAAACTGGACGATTTTATTTATGCGGTGTCATTAGGTCGCAAGGTGTCAGTATGAACTTATCAACAGGGTTTCCTCTTTCTTCTATTTATATTTTGCGAGGCCTAAATTCACATTTAACTTCTGGGGTAGAAGGTGTAAGTTAACCTAGGGTCATTTTTTTGAATGGTTTAGCGAATTGAAGATCAAGTAAATAATTGTCTTTGGTTAAATTACCTAGATGAAAGATAGTAGTTGGTTTTAAGCTAATAATCCTAATTACGAAAAAGTAAAGTTGATTGAGGGATATCCGGAGTGTGCAGATCAGGGAAATGTTGACCAAGATATCAGTTTGGGCTAGGGAAAGGTAATTATGTTTATGTTAAAGCTATGATTAAAATGATGTAGATCTGGTTGGATGAGCCAATTACACAGACCTACTTATCTCTAGACTTTCGGAGTTCTCATTGAGTAGTGAAAAGTATGTCACTTGGTTGTATAATTTAAAGGTAACTATACCTCGGAGGTTATCCTTAGTAAAGCACTAGGTTTATTAGTGAGTTGAGTTCTAATCCTAACCCTCGTTATCAGTTTAGGTAATTGAATAACAACGTACCGTGTTGAGTGAACACTGATCACAAACAGAAGGAGTCAGTCGGGTCAAGTTGACAAAACATTAATGTAGACTAACAACCATTCCATCATACTAATGAGATCATACAAATCTAAACATTATACAACATTACAGTTGATATACTGAAAGTAAAGCAGATAGAAACCTAATAGATACCTGAATAGTTGATATGATTTAATCCTAAGGCAACAATCAAACAAGAACATGCAATAGGTTTGGGTCACACAGTTAAGGCACTATCTAGATCTTAATAGCTCCTAAGGGGTCTCTTTGGAACAATCAATACATACTAGGTCATTCATGTCTCAATTCCTAGGTTCCGTGTCCTAAAAGCACATTAGATGCCTCTCGGGAACTCCGACCATACCGAGTTCATAGGATCTTCAAATACAATATAACCAGGGGTCTTAATCCTATGAAGTAACTAAGTTCATATAGGTGGATAAGTCTTGATCATAACCTAGGTTGGTCAATCCTTAAGATGCTAGCATACAGATCTATCGGGCTTATAGATTCAGTATAACAACAGTAATCGTACTAATTTAACATAACTACGCTAACATAAATTTTTATCATGGCAACATACAGATTAATTAAGCTAACATGGAAATATCGGAACACATTATTAAACATAAATGATAACAATACATGTTTAATTAATAAGACAAGCGTTTCGGATAAAACATGAAAAGGCCGAAGAAATCTGCCTGAGATCGTAGGGACTCGCCGGGATATCCTCCGGATAATAAAAGCTAAACTAGCTACTACTAAAAACTAACTAAAAATATTTAAAATCTAAATTGAAGTAAAAATTGAATGTGTGTAAAAATGAATGTAAATGACTCTCTTAAATAGGCAAACTTTTGGCTGGATACGGCTGGCAGGCCTTATGGCAAGCCGTATGGACGGGCCGTTTTGCAGTGCAAGCCAGTTGCTTGGTCTATTTTCCTAGCAGGACGTTTGTGATGTGGCATGCCGTATGGTGCCTGGTTTTGTTGTTTTCCTTGGATCGTTTTGCTTGTTCCCGGGATCGTAACTTGGATTTCAGAGTCGTAACTTGTCTTTCACCATTTTAGATAGGTCAGATCATGGTGAGAATTGAAGAAATGATTGTTAGAATGAGATTCGGTAATTTAAAGAATAGATTCGGTATTAGAGAGATCTGTAAATTTACATTCCATAGCTTCTTAAACTCAGTTACAATGCAATGGCTATCTAATTAGGACTACTAACGTTCCTTATATCGCCCTCTTCTAAAGAACCATCTATTAAGCTTATTTTACATTAACACTATACACCTCTAGGGTCCTAACAATCTCCCCCTAAGTGTTAAATGTAAAGAATACAATGTAATCCTATTTTGTAATCTTGAGGGGTCCATATGTGATTTTCCATCGTGAGCCATCTGGTTTAGAAAATTCAACTTGATTATCTGTAATTTGTTTTGATGGTTTCTAAACACCCCAAGCTTTTCTTGGATCACCCTCATGCAATGGATATTCATCCATTTCCTTGAAATACCTTCTCTTTTTTTGACCACGAAGAATCTCAATCTGTCTAGTACGGCTCCGGAGCTTTAGACGATCTCTGATGTGTTTAATGAATTCTCCAAGACCCATTTTCATGTCAATGTCATTAAACTTGCTTTGACGAAATTTGAGATACTTCAGTGCAACCTTGAGTGTTCCATCTGAGTATTTGTTTAGCTCATTTGTTCTAATGAACACTTTTTCCTTTTGAGAATTAACAAACACAAACCCTTCGGACTCGAACAATGTCTAAAACATCCTCATGTTCTCTAGTCCCTCTAGAGATTAATTCAGAAAAGTTATACAAATCTTTTTCCTATTAGCTTTGAGGCCGATTTGAAAGTCTTCACGTCTCATCAGTTCTATTGTCTCCATCATGTATCTCTTCACTGCTTTCAAAGCCTGAAATTTTGTATAAGGTCGATTTGTGAGAATACTGAGGTAATTATAGATGTGAATGATGTCAAGCATGTCAATATTTTGAAAATAATCTTATGTAAACTTGGACTCCTTCTCATCTTCTCTTATGACGTGGAACTGACTGATAACATCTTTCTTTACACTGATCTCTACTCCCACTCGGGTAATATCCAACACTTCTGATAAGTGTACTTTTGTTGCAACCACAAATCATCTCCATTTCTATTGATATGTTTCCTCCACATAAAACAATACTAGTTTCTTTCATCAGCTGGAAGTAATTGTGAACCAATATATGTAAACCATTCACTTCTTGGAGTCTCGTTAATGCGGGAGATCTTATAAACATTTTCCTCGATGAATGTGTATCTTAAAATCATTAAGTCATGTTCAACTCCCAATTGTAAACGTTGATCCCGATTCTTGAAGAATAAACCGTTGTTATACTTAAACCGGGAATTAATCGTAGAACTTGATGTTTTTTTATCAGAAGTTGAACTTTCATTTGCATTTGTAGGATTTGAACTAGATGATTTTGATTGTTCTGGAGGATTTGTCAGATTTTTAGTTGGACCATCATCGTCTTCAATATGATTAAAGATATCATATGTGTTAGGATTTTCATATTGACCAGCACCATCTTCATCAGAAGAATCCTCTTCATCAGCACTTTCAATAATTGGTTCTGGATTCCCCTCATCTACAATCTCTACATTATCAGGTATAGCAGATAGTGAAGATAGTATACTCAGAGCAACAGATCCATCATCATCAGTTTCTTCAAGATAGAAATCACTTAGGTTCAAATCCTCATCAACTTGTCCGCCTTCAACCTCATTATGAATAATTGAAATGATCACTTGCTCAGGTTCCACATTTTCCATCTCATCATCATGAAAAGACATCATCTCCGATTCAATATTAACTGTTGAGCTTGTGAAGTTGAAGCAGACCTCCCACCACCACCCCTAGTGGAAATGTTCACCGTTAGAAATTCTCCATCTACTCCCATCTCCCCCTCATGGCTATTCTGAGGATCAGAATCGTCATGTTCATCATCATGGTGAGGACTTAGTGGAGAAGAGCAGGAAGTAAGTGGATGTCATAATCGAGCACGAAACATTTCTTGAAGTGAAGTACGTCGAAGAACATCAATATTTACTTTACAAAACATACGACCAAAATACACTTGCTCCAAAGCATCATAATAGTTTGGTGAACGTGGGGGTGATGGTGGAAAAGTAACAGTTGGAACATTAGCAGCAGCAGCATCTGATGTTGTCAATGATGTCAGTGGAAGTGTTTGATTTGTCGTGAGGGTAGGTGAGGATAAGAGTGTGGTATTATTCTTATATGTAGGTTGATACGTACTACTAGTCAGATTGTCCCCTTCTGATGGAGGTTGGTTAACAATCGGAGTTGTAACCGGCAAATACCTTTTCAAGTCGCTCGCCTCCATGATATTAGTCTCGTAGGACTCTGACAGAGTAGAAGAACTACTCGTCGTTTTACCTCTCGCGGAGATATTAAAATCCCCGACTCCTGAAGTCATCAATGTACCATGAGGTAGGAAATCTCTTTCATTTAAAGAGTCATCACCCAGACCATGAGTTTCAAGATCTGAATGAGAAGTGGTTTGAACCAATGGATCAATTTCTTGAACCAAAGGAACAGTTTGCTAGAAGTCTGATAAATTTCCCGAAGGAATGTCATGTTAACTCGTTTCCATGGGACGCGACAGATCTCCCTCATCGAGATAAGTCGGACCTCTAAGCCCTGTTGGACGTTGAGGCACTACAACATCACTAGGATGAAGTATTTCTAATTATAGCTTTAACGATTATCTTTAAGATTTTAAGACATGTTCAAATATATGTAACTTACTAATAACTACTTTAATTATTAACAAGAGGATTTCTGGCCGATACGCAGGGTGCCTGTTCAAGGTTTTTTGGCTCCCCTCCGGCCATTCTGGACTTCAATGACTGAGTTTCCTCAATCAATTGAGTTAACGCAGACTTTACTTCAGAGGTAAACTTTACTTCCTTTTGAGATTCCGAAGCACCTTTTCCGGTGGGATTTATTCTTAAAATTTGTTTAGATTGGATGGGATGATTGGTCTTTTTACCATCCGTACGTTTAGATCTCTTGCCTACCGAAGCTTGTGCTTCATTTAGTGTAGGGCTTACTGTTATTATTGGATCTGATACGGATATGGGTGAAGGAGTCCTCATAGGCTCGAAGTCTTAGTCCGTATTACCAATAGGTTCAGTAACTGTTGGGTAAATGATAGGAGTCGTAGTCCAAGATCTAGTTACGCGTTGAGTAGGCAGAGTCTGAATAATCTCATCAGGTACATATCGTGTCCTCTTTTTCGTTTGTTCGGGAGATGATTCAGTTGCTGAAGAATCGGTGTCACTTCCCTCGGGTGTAGTTGAAGGGGTAGGTTCATCCCTAAGTGAACTAGATTCTCTGATCCTCACGGGTTAATTTGATCGGATAACCCTAGAGTGTTTCAAGTTTACTCTAAATGAGGTGTCAGATGGTCTGGTTGGACTCTAGGTTTCTCTACAACCTCTGGGGCTGGAACCGCGGCTGGTTCAACTTGTGCTTGTTGTACCGGGTTCGGAAGAGGTAATCCTACCGCCTCAAAGTATACACACATTCTAACGTCTAAGAAATTTGCTAATCTCACCAACCAATTTGGAATTGGTGCAGTGAATTGATTAATAGCTCCGGAGTATTCATTTTCACCTTCGCAAATCACACCATTCTCATACCCTCGGTTACTAGTAAACCCGGAAACGAAAATATATATCCCACTTATATGAAATAAAGTTGACATTTCCACTTTTCTTGCACCATAATCTATATGTAAAATGCATTCCACATAATAATCTTATTTACTTTAAAACGTGTTAGTTAAAAGAAAACCTTTCATTCAGGTACTTTTTAGAGAACTGTTTTAAGATTGTAGGAAATAGTACCCGAAAATATATTTTATATATTCTTTATAATAAATATAAAATATATAAAATACGCATACCTTGAAAATGTGTAGTCAAAAGGATATATGAATCATCTCATCAAGAGAAGCCGAGGCCCGTGTTTAACACGGTTCCTTTAAAACAGTTCCGCCATCTACACGTCGTCTGTTTCCCAGGGTACAACGGCCGAAGAAGTAGTACTGCCGGGCTTTCAGAGGATAATCAGAAAATAAAGGAAAGACAAAATCTTTATGAATTTTCTGAGATGTAATGTCATACAACTAAAAATTTGCAAATGAAAGACATTCTATCATGAAATGCAATAACATGCAAACCAAAATCTTTTTGTTGTTTTACAGTTTTCAATTTAAACTATTTAACAGACAGATAATCAAAACATTCAAATTCACATTCTTTTTGTGAGCAAGATGATTAACAATTTTAAAAAAATGGATCAGAACTGACATATTGAATCAACTTCTGTTGTTCATTCCTAATTGTCCAGCCTATGTCTATTATCATGCAATTACTGATATCAATCCTCATTAAACATGAACATATTTATTCCGGACACTTCGACAATCATGTTTGCATTAATTACTTGAACATTAAACAGCAGTGATTTTTGAGATCACGCTAAGTTCATTAATCCTTGATTCTTTCATCACTTATGATTTTGCGTTTTTATTAGGTTGTCAATTCATTACGCGTAACTTTCTGTTATCTCTATCCATGTACTTCATTCAAATTGAACAGGATGGTTCTCACGGCGTTTTGAATAACCCTGTCAGCCTTTGGCTTCTACCAATGTGTGACAATCTTCAATCTAGTTGGTCGGCAGATCTCAGAGTATATTGGATTATCCGAATAGGCACATTATTTATCGTAGGGATTGGTCTACAGTTAAAGCAGACTTGCCTGATGACCAGTCGTCACACGAAATAAATCTCAAGGCCCTTAACTTCTTTATGTTCAAGTTGACATGAAAAACGGAATCGAAAGATAAACTTTCATATATATGTATTTAGAATATATCTAGGTAAATATCTTCCTAATAGTAAAATATCATTTTCGGCATCTAAACTACTTCGAAAGGGGGTTAAGCAAGTCTTGATCGTAGCGTCGTTTTCTAGTTATCTTGCAAAAATTGAGCCTAATCTGCAAATGAAAATTTTTCGGAAAATTCTTCACAAAATTTTGTCCGATTTTGTGGGGAATGTAGTGACTTCAAATATGTATTTTGCGGTTATTAATTATCATCAAAATGAAACTACACTCTCATATATTCGCATTCAATAGAAAATTTAGAAACAAAAATGAAAATAAGGTTATGAATCTAGAGAAATAAAAAAACGGCTAAAAATACTCGAACAATAAAACCAAGACGTTATAAAAGCAGCAAGGTTTTGTGGCTAGTGGCGAGATAGTAGCCCAACATGATTCTCGATGTACCTAAATACAATATTAAATAAAAACAAGCATCATAGTGGTATTTAAATAGGCACAACAATTCACATGTGAAGGTATTACTTATCCTAAGATCTAAAAATGCAAAATTCACCTTTAAAAATAGTAAAATGTCTTTTTCGGCATCTAAACTGCTTCGAACGGGGGAAAGCATTAAGGTAGTCTTGCCCGTAGCATCGTTTTCTAGTTATCATGCGTAAATGGGGGTAATATGTAATTGAAAATTTTTCGGAAAATTCTCCACAAAATTTTGCCCGAATTTGTGGGGAATGTAGTCACTTCAAATATGTGTTTTGAGTTGTAGAATCAACTGCAGGAATTGCTAGACCGTGGATTTATTCAACCGAGTTCATCGCCTTGGGGCGCACCTGTTTTGTTCGTAAGTTACAGTGGTTTAATTTATATAATGCTTCACCAACGTATTATAAAAAAAAAATTAGCGGTGTCACATTCAATATATAGCCTTGTTTGACTGACAAATTTTTAAGAGAGTATGAAAATAATAGGCTCTGAAAAAATAAGCTACTTGAAGTAGCTTATGAAAATAAGATAAGAGCTTATACAAAGTGAAATTACATTATTACCCTTAAATCGTTATACATCTCTTACTTTTTGTCCTTATATGTCATTTTACGAACATAAGCTCTAACTAGTTTACCAAACACTTATATTACATAAGCTTCAGCTATTAGCTCAAAAAATAAGCTCCACCTTCCAGCTCCAGTTACAAGCTCTAGTTCCAGCTATAAGCTAGTTTTATCCAAACACACATTGAATGTAGAATATGTCAGGTGAAAGGTCAAGTGTAATGTGTTTGCACGTAACATAGATCGAAAATTGAAATCATGTGCTTATTTAGCAAAACAACAATATCCAATCTTGCATGTGTTGGCCTCAGATTCACGAACCTTTGAAGACAAGCTTAAAAATATACGCCACTGCCCGGACTCGAACACGCGACCTCTCATTAACCCGTGTATTTTTCGAGATCTATCCGTTGGCAAACTGCCGTAGGCGGTTTGTCCCAAATATTTTTCAAAACGAGACCTCAAAAGCCTTCAATTTTGACTTCTTTTTTTCTATTTTTGACTGTTAATCATATTTTAAAACCTTATAAAAACTATAGTCTAATTTTACAAGAATTGAGAAACTATGTGAAATGTTAAAATGTTTCGGTTGACATTACTGGTGAAACGCTTCCTAGCCCTCCTGCAACCAAAAAGACTCGCAAGAAGAGTATAGGCTCTAAGAGAGCAAAAAGTGCTGAGGGCTTACTAGAAATATAGTGTAATTTCATCTTTTAAATACTTAGGCTTTCCGTTGGTTCATGAAATTTCAAAAGAATTTGATAAAATTAGAATTGAATTCCTTACACCGCTCTATTCAATTAAAGCATTTTGAATGAAACTTTGTTTGATGATGAATGATGATTATACTTAAGACCTAATTTACATACATTTAAACCTTTGGGACGCTTAGGGTTTATATTTTAGGGCTTAGAGTTTAGTGTTTTTAGGGTTTATCTTAGGGTTTAGGATTTAGGGTTTAGGGTTTAGAATTAGGGTGTAGGGTTTAAAGTTTAGGTTTAGAGTTTTGGGTTTAGATTTAGGGTTTAGGGTTTACATTTAGGGTTTAGGGCTTAAATTTTAGGGTTTAGAGTTTAGGTTTAGGTTTTTGGGTTTAGATTTAAGGTTTAAGATTAGATTCTAGGGTTTAGATTTTGGGGCTTTGGGTTTAAGGTTAAGGTTTAGATGGCACTGGATCGGAATAATCGGATGATGTTATATTCATATCCATTAAATTTTGTTCATCCATATCCATATCCATTTAATTTAGGTTCATCCGTTCATATCCATATGCATTTGATTCAGCGGGTTAATGGATATCCGTTGTATATTCGATGAGTCTGACAATTGTAAATGTATAATCTTTATGTTTTTGATTTATTGCATTTATAATTGTAATTATTCATCTATTGTGTATTCAATCGAGAAAAATACGTTACAATATCAGTAAATATATGCTTAAACTAATATTTCAAAAGCATTTAATAAAGCAGTTATAAAAACGGCGCATGTATTCACAGTCCCAAAAATGTAAAGAGTAAAATGGAATCAAATGAACTCATTCTACAATATTTTGTAGTAAAAATATTCATACGACGATTCTGAACAATGCAGGGTTGACCTCGGATTCACGAACCTATATCATTTATATATATATATATATATATATATATATATATATATATATATATATATATACATATATATATATATACATATATATATATATATATATATATATATGTATGTATATATATATATATATATATATATATATATATATATATATAAATTTATTAGTTATATCCTTTTTATATTAATAATCTATATATGTTTCTTATATTCATTTTGTTATATAAAAATATTAATTTTCGTTATGTTATATGTATTAAATATATTTTTAATATATATATATATACATCATTTGTATATTAATAATAGTAGTTATAATAATACCAAAATAATATTAATAGTGGTAAAAATAATAATAATTATGATACTTAATATTACTAATAAGATAATAATGTTAATAATTCTATTAATGATATTAATAATAATGATATTAATGATTATAATTGTAAAAGTGTTAATTTTATCGTTAATGATAGTTATGATAGTGATTTTAGTAATTACATAATAATATTACCTGTGATAATACAAATAATAGTACCTATATTAATATTAACAATTCCATTATTTATAAAAGATACTAATACTAATATTTACGAAAATAATAATAATAACAATTATGATACTTATAATAATAATTATAATTTATAATACTAATAATAACGATAACAATAATAATCATGATAATAACAATTATAATCATACTAATAACTGGTAATAATAATAATAGAAATTTTAAAAGTGAAAACTACCTCAAATAAGCTTTTTCTAAAAATAAATGCCCTGGACCGGGCTCGAACCTGCGACCTCTTGCTTACACAATTAAAATGATACTTTCCACTAAAAATTTTCAAACTAGTGGTGTCCCGTAACCCCACAGACATATAACTAGAGTCGCCCTTGTGGGTCCATCAAGAATATGCTTGCCGGCAATAAAAGCTTATTGTTCCACACTTACAATCTTCCCAATAATCTTCTTTGCCAACCTGTTTGCAAGAATTTTGGTAACAATCTTGTAATGTACCCGAAGAATGAGAGATAGCTGCCGGTTAGTGGTAATCCTTAGATTTTAGTAGTGTTAGTCACCTTTGGGATCAACGTAATAAATGGACTCTGGCTTACAACCACAAAGTTAATGAATTCCTTGATCCCGCTATGTTAGAAACCCTTTGGTAACATTTTTGAAAATAACTACAAATAAATTGTCTAGATTGACATTATTTAATACGTATAGTTTTGTAATTATATATACATTTTTTTTAAAAAGTATTGTTTTTTCTTATACTCCATGTTATTTGTAGATCAATACTTTTTACATTTTTCAATCGAATATTCTTTTAGTCTAAATCTATAAATAGAAGATAAATGTATTTAATATTACCTAATTACATAAAACAAGTTTTGCGTTCTTTATAACGACGTGGAAATATTATAAGATTTGAATATTTAAAAAAATAAGATTCGAATATTTAAAAAATATAAAAATATGTGATAATTATATATTAAATTAAATACAATTTTACACAAGTTATTTATTTATTTATTGAATGGATATACCTAAACCTTGCTACAACACTTATAGGCAGTGTACCTAATCGTAGAGTAGTGTAGTTTTTAGTAAGTCTGGTTCGTTCCACATGGAGCTAGCTGAGTTTAACGCTATATTTTTAACAAATATATTTATATAAAATATATATAATTATATATAATAATATTATATAAAAGGGGGTTTTACCGTTTAATGACCGGTTTGTCGATTTTAAATTTTAAGCGTAAAGATAAATGACAATAATTAAGGTGCGTAAAATAAATAACAATACTTAAATGACGATAAATAAAATGACAGTAAATAAAATTGCGATAGAATATGAAATAAAAGAATTATGCTTATTTAAACTTTCGTAATCATGATGTTTGACGTTTTAATTTTAATTTATTACTCTGGGTTAATTGTCCTTTGTCCTGGCTTATTTGATACCTATATGGGTTTTGTAACCTGGATATGATGTACAGTTATGTGTATTAATAAATATCCAAATGATATAGGTTCGTGAATCCAAGACCAACCCTACATTGTTCAGTATCGTCATATGTATTTTTACTACAAAATACAGTATCGTGAGTTTCATTTGCTCCCTTTTTAAATGCTTTTGCAATATATATTTTTGAGACTGAGAATACATGCGCTTTTATAAATATTTGACGAAATAGACACAAGTAATTGAAACTACATTTTATGGTTGAATGATCGAAACCGAATATGTCCCTTTTAGTCTGGTAATCTAATAATTAGGGAACAGACACCCTAATTGACGCGAATCCTAAAGATAGATCTATGGGCACTAATAAGCCTCAGTCAGAGAATTTGAACTGCTTTAGTACTTCGATTTTATCATGTCCGAAGGGATACATGATTGATTCACCTATGCCAGATGAACTCACTGGAAACTGATTAACACGATTATCATGTGTTCTATTAAAATAAGTGAGGGTATGGGGAGAGATAGGTGATTGTGGGGGAGTGTATTTGATGAATTTGTAGGCGAGTTTCTAATCCGGTCGCCAAATCGCGTGTGTCGGGTCGCAGTAAGCCGTAGATAAGTGGGTGGGTTTTTATGATGATGCTGCTCACATTCTTATATACCCTAATTTGAACATGCATTCAGAAATATACAAGTCGCTTGCAACTTGCGAATGTGAGATTATGGGTCGTAACCGACTGAAAATTTTCAGATCGCAATCTTAATTTTACGGCTAAGATAAAAGATTGGGTGTTGAATCATTTGTTGCTAGGGAAGCAGTACTGAAAAAATGACCCAAACAAAAGGTTCGCATGAAAAGAAAGGTCTAAGAATGGAGGACGGAGAGAGTGGAAGCACAGGGAGGATAAAAATCAATATGATGAAAGAAAGAATGAAAGAGAACCAACTCCAGAAATTGGAATGAATGAGAAGAGATGGAGTCAGACGGAGAGCGTAATGAGGAAGCATGGATGTACGCTCCAAATATTCTCCATACAATTCCAAATTGGAGGTTATCAGAAGAACATGTTGTTATTTCTGCAGTCATAACAAACAAGTTTGTTCCAAGAATCTACACGGACACTGAAAGTGAGGCTGATCTCCTTTATTTGGATTGTTTTCATTCCTTTCCGTTCAGCATTAAGGACAAACTTCGCAGAATGGATTTGAGAATTGCTGGGATAACTGGATCAATAGTAAACAACACTTTATACATTATCAGTATTAAATATCATTTTATCAAACAAATACTTATATATATAGAATATATATACAAATATATATACAGAAATATATAACAAGTGAAACAATATATATAAACTTATTCAATTACGAGTATATGTACGCAACTTGTCCTTTGATATAAAATCTAAAGAGGACATGAGAAAGAAGTATCTTGTGAATAATGGAAACATTAAAAATATGCCATGATGTGGTAAACCCATCATATTAATACATTTAAAACGTCAATGATGTGGATCTACCTCAATTGTCAAGATTCGCGTAATGCAATTTTGTTTCTTTAGCAATAATTAGTTCGGGTCCGGCCCGCGCGATGCCACGGGGGTTTTTGGTCCGGTTCGAACGTAGTTAGTTTCGTTTTGTTAAATAGATTATTTCGAGCCTAACGGTGCTGGCGAAAAAATTTAACTCGCGGCGAGCAGGAAGATACGGGCTGTCGTTGTGTTTAGCATTTTTTAAAAAGTGTCCGTTTCGAACGTAGTTAGTATCGTTTTATTCATAAAATTATCTCGAGTATGACGGCGCTGTCGGAAAAATTTAACACGCGCCGAGCAGGAAGATACGGGCTGTCGTTGCGTTTAGCTTTTTTTAAAAGTGTCCGTTTCCAACGTAGTTAGTTTCGTTTTGTTCATAAAAATATTTCGAGTTTAACGGTATGGTCGATGAAATTTAACTCGGGTCGAGGAGGAAGATACGGGCTGTCGAAGTGTTTGGGTGAAGTTTTTATTTTAATTTATAAAATTGATGGTTTACCCCCCTGGAGTTTGTGGTAGTTTTTGTAAGGTGTTTATAGTTGAGGGGGGAGAATGGAAAATCAAGTGTGAAAAGGGAAGGGTACTAAGCAAACTACTAAAATTGTATCTTCAATTAGTATATATATATTTACAAAATTGGTCTGGAGTTTGGGGTAGTTTTTGTAAGGTGTTAATAGTTGAGGGATGACAATAGAAAATCAAGTGTGAAAAGGGGTGGGGGCACTATTGCCGTTGTGACCCGTAGCAAACGGCTAAAATTGTGTCTTGTAAGGTGTTAATAGTTGAGGGATGACAATAGAAAATCAAGTGTGAAAAGGGGTGGGGGCACTATTGCCGTTGTGACCCGTAGCAAACGGCTAAAATTGTGTCTTCAATTAGTATATGTATAATATAATTATATTATAGGATGTTCTATTCGCGTGTTGATTTAATAATTTTCAAAAAAGTTTAATAACATATAAAGAGGACTGAATAAAGAAATGTCGTGTGAAATGTGAAAAGATGCCATTTACTTCGTGTAAATTGTTGCAACTTGAGTAATCTATTTATATTTATGTTCACTCAATCCAAAGGAAAGCTCATGATGTAACTAAAATTAAAGCATTTAAAACGTCAATGATGTGGATCTACTTCAATGGTCAAGATTCGTGTAATGCAAATTTGTCTCATTAGCAATAATCAAATCAAGGTCTTCAATTCGCGTCTTTGTTTAAGAAAATACGGAGTAATAATTTTGACGCGGAGGATACCTCAATTTATGTAATTGGGCAATATAATACTCCTTATCTAATTTGTGCTCTTCTTTTCTGAGTCACATTAATTTACGTAATTGGGCAATATAATAATACTCCTTATCTAATTTGTGCTCTTCTTTTCTTCACATTACTGTATATATTTATCTCAAAATAAATGTCTATTATCCAAAATCCAAAATAATACTATAAAGTTACTAAAATTCCAATTCTAACTTTTTTATATATGGAACGCAGCATTTACTCATGAATCATAATATCTTCTCTCAGTTCCTTTGTTAAGGAGATTAATTAATTCGTTCGAATAAGATATTAAATGAAGGACAAATCTCAAATTAGACATTTTTTGTCGGGTGACACTTTTTTGGGACGGAGTGAGTACTAGTTTCATCTACTTGCCGTTAATCACCAACGACCCTACTACGCCGCCACTAAACCACCATGTTCCGTCGTCTATTTCATCGTTGCCTTCATCAAACAACCGCACGACGTCATCTATTTCTTCAACAACGACCAATCATCTCCTTCTACAGCCTAAGACGACTGCAAGATTCTTTATAAACTTCAGGCGCCGACCGTACTCTTCATCCGAACCGCTGCTTACTCTTTTCAAATATGCCTATTTTTTTTTTAGATCTGGATCTGAGTGTGTAATTTGTATTTTTTAGATCCGGTTTCTTTTGTATCTTTTGATCTGATTGCCTTTTTGTAGAAAAAATGTTTAAATTGTACCTGCTAACTTTCTCTAGCTTCGTCACTAGATAGCTTGACGAAATCAGTGTTGCTTGAATTCTTCTTCAACATAAACGTAATGAAGTCAGCCTAACACACCTAAACTAACCGCTCGTGTTCTTGATTCATTTTGGCAATATGGTGTGCTCTGCAATCCTCCTCTCTCACCACTCGATCTCTCTGCCATTTCCGGAAAGTATCAAGGAACTCCAATTGTATTGCCAATAGTTGGATTTGTTAGTGGCGAGTTGTGGGCTTCTGATTTAAAGGGTCATGGCTACCTACTGCATCTATTGGCTATTCGAAACGTGGGCAAAATCAGAAAAGTCTATTAATTTGATAACTTATATAATTTTTATTTTTATAACTAATAGGATATTCTGTGAATGCACCGAGCAAAACGTTCACCACCTTTCATACGTTCACCACCTGTAACTCGATCAAGACATCTAGCCAATATTGTCGTCGTTGATTTTTCTTTAGAATCATCATCTAGTCGAACAAGAACTCCAATTCAAATTTCCGATAATCCATTTTTTGAACCCGACTTCACAAGTGAGAACCCGGAGGATATTCAAGGACAATTCAGAGATCCTGAACCACTAATCATTCCTCCTGAACCACAAACCGTTAAATCAGAATCCTCTAGTGATTCGTATTCAACCAATTCAATTATGGAAGTAACGGAACCTCTAAGTATGGAAGACCGAATGAGAGCCACACGCACTGGCCAAGGACACGCCATTATTAAACCAAACATTAATGCACCAGATTATGAAATCAAAGGACAAATCCTACACATGGTAACTACTCAATGCCAATATAGTGGTACGCCAAAAGAAGATCCAAATGAACATCTTCGGTGAGTCGGATAAACTCTTTTTCTTAAATGTCGACGACAAATCTCTTTATAAAATTCGTATTTTACAAGTTAAACCCAAAATAAAATAAAATAATGTCCGAAGCTTTAGCCGCATGTTCCGAAGAAAGCACTATCTTTATTATTATTTTTAATTTATTATCAAAACCAGAATCCCCCAAAACTACTAATCTCTTGCTTTAAAAACCCGAATTCTTGTCTCGAAGAAATCACCCAAAAATACTTGAAGTTGCAAAACTTCTTAAATTTTTCTAATGATTTTTATAATTAACTAAGACTATAAAAATTTTGTATATGATTATTAGGTATTTAATTAATTATTTAAGTATTTATGGATAATATTGAGTTAATAAAGTACTATATTATTAAGTATCTTGTAAATTAAATAAAAAATAATATAATACATATATATATATATATATATATATATATATATATATATATATATATATATATATATATATATATATATATATATATATATATATATATATATATATATATAGTATGTGATAATAATTAGTATATTGTAGATATTAATTAATCTAAGTTAGGATAGAAATTATAGCTTGAATAATAACACATATATAATTATTAAACTATAATCAGTTATATAATACAAATAGTAACTATATAATTAACTTAGCTATATAATCAAAGATTATACACCTATAAAATGTGAAGGTTATAATCAAGATAACGTACACTATATACGAACCTCACCGCTACATATGGCCTAGGGTGGTCCTTGTTGCCTTATGGGAACCGCTTGTGGATTTCGAATGCCATGACATAGATTCTGGTCAAGAATCCTGGGCGCCCAGTAACAATTGACCATCAGAGTGACTTGTATGATAGCAACGAGATTTGGGTAAAGGTGTACAACGTCTTGTTATAGATTGTAACCCAAACTTTCTATAATTAGAAAGTTACTATAAGTGGAAACTTTCCATAAATGGTAACTTTCCGAAAATGGAATTATTTTAGAAAACCATCATTATTATTATAATTATTATACTTAAGTCTTTTAGGCAATATCTGATCGTACGTTCTATCTATAGGTTGAGATTTCGATCATGTTCTTCTGTTCAATTCATTTCTCTTGTGGATTAACTCTTCTGTGCTACTAAGGTGAACTCATAGCCCCACTTTTACATGTTTTAATGTATTTTATAGATCTTGGGGTGAGACACATGATTGCTTTAAATAATTTACAATTTAGACACAAGTGCCTAAACTTTTTGATATGCAACTTCATGAGATTATTGTTAACTTATATTCTTACATGCAAAATCCCCGCCGCCTTGAAGTACAATTCCCATCAAGCGGCGAGCAGAATCCTTTGCAGACGACTTAAATATGCGACGGGGTATTGTAAGTGGCAGAGTGGCCTTGCTGCCACGATCCACTGAGATTCAGCCCCATGTCGCTCAGATTCGTCGAATGGAGTGGATTTATAGTGAAATATCCGACAGAGCAATCAAAACAGATTATTTCATTTAACCAAAGAGGATTCTAATTTCCTTAATTACCGAAGAACCAAATCTTATTACGAAGATTTTCTAAATCCCTTGAATTCCGAAAATCAACCGTGACTACGAACATTTAATGTTTTTAATATAATGTTTTTAATTTTAATTTATATGTAAAAAGTAACTAAAAATAAAAATAAAAATAAAAATATGAAAATGGACACCGAAATGGACACTGAAATAGACACTGTGGACACATCCACCCATGTCACTGTTAGTCAATTTCGGCTTCCATTTTCAGTAGGGTGATCTCGAGAATTTCCGTACAATCCGAAACCCAAGGTTATGCGCCGCCAAATGGTACTCCATCTGGTGGCGCATATTAATGATTTAAAAAGCGTGTTTAATGAAGTGACATTAGATTCAATAGTTGATCGATTGACGAAGAGTGCGTTGTTTCTTCCCATCCGGGAAGCGATATCATCGGAGACTTCTTATTACGAAGATTTTTCCTAAATCCTTTGAATTTCGGAATTCAACCGTGACTATGTCACCGATTAAGACGAACCTGCATTTACTCATTTCACTCATTCTCTCAAAATTAGTATTAAAAATTGTTTGATAGTTTTTCTTATAATTTTATATGAACAAATGTGTGTATGAATATGCTATAATAGGACATGTGTGTATGAACAAATGTCTATAGTTTTTCTGATGATTGTAGTAAATATCACCCCTAAAAGTACACTTGGCGAGTGCGTAAGTTCACGAAGTATTAAACACCTGTTAAATGCTAGCGCGACTAGCTCGAGTGGGAACTCAACGACTCGAATGCAACGTCTTTCGAAATATGCCATGAATGACTCCAAGTAATATCCTTAAAATGAGAAAATGCACAGCAGAAGATTTCTTACATTGGGAGATTAATTCGAATTGCATAATAAGATTATTTTAGATTTATCTTTGTACGAATGGGTGTCAAGTTACGACTACTAAACCTTATAAAGTTTTCAAATTTATATTGTGAATTCTCAACCGTGGCTATATAGTGAGACGAGACAGTTAAGAAGGTGCGATTTTGGTCTGCTTATGGCTATTGATGATACTTATGGTTACAGACAATTCAATTGATTATTCATTATGGCCAAGTGAATAAATTAATGTATCATGGACTAATTAAAACAGGGGTGGATTACATACAAGGATAATTGATGTAATTGTTAACAAAGTATTAAAACCTTTTGTGAGATATTTCATGCTAGTTGCCAAATGATGGTTCCCACATGTTTAGGTGACTCACAAGGGCTACTAAGAGCTGATCATTGAAGTGTATATACCAATAGTAAATACATCTAAAAGCTGTGTATTGTATGAGTACGAATACGGGTGCATACGAGTAGAATTGTTGATGAAAATGAATGAGGATGTAATTGTAAGCATTTTTGTTAAGTAGAAGTACTTTGATATGTGTCTTGAAGTCTTTCAAAAGGGGATGAATGATTTGTTGATTCATTCTAGTGACGCATGCTTTCGGAGCTCAGGTGGATATCCAAAGTTTTGTTGAATACAGTTTATGATTACAAAGAGTCCTAATAGTGGAACAGTATAAACAGAGATGGAAAAATGAGGGTCGTCATATTTTCTCTTTGCCAATTACATACAAAAATCGCGTCGTCAGCATAGAATAAATGAGAGATAGAAAACGAGGGGTTAATATTTAGCCTAACATCACGATTACTTCGGCTTAAATAAGCATAATAATAACTTAGCTACGAGACATTAATTTAAAAAGGTTGAACATAACTTACAATGAGTATTAATCGCGTTCATCAGGCTTGTCGTTTTCAACATCATGTTCATTAATAAACATGAAATACTAATTGTAGTATGTAATTTAAAAGGCTAGCAAAAAATGACATTAAGTTAAATCAGTTAACTCAGTAGCAACATTCCCTTCTTTCAATGCCTCAAGTTGTGCATCGCGTATCTGAGAAGTAAGGTTCATTCAGACATCGATAAAAATAATGACAAACTTGTCAAGATATGGCCCACACACTCGGTTCATGAGGTCCATGAATCCTAATCCAACAAATTAGTTTAGACAAAAATGATAATGATAATTCGAGTGTGACAGGTAAAATAACAGTTGTAATAATCAAACAACAAAACAAGCAAGAAGTAATTTGATAATGATGATGTATAGCTACGGTTTTGGAACAAGGAAAGAAAGAAAATAAAATTTTTGTTACTACAACCAAAGCCTTGCTTCGAGGCATCACAGTATTTATTTTGGTCATTATGGTATAAAATTCGATTCTAAATTGGTTAAATGAAAATTATATCAACTATCCCTCTCATTTCTGGGTAATATATATATATATATATATATATATATATATATATATATATATATATATATATATATATATATATATATATATAAATTTAACAATTATCTTAAAATGAGAACTCAGATTTGACACCCGATCTCCCGAAAAATCTCTCTGCAACGAACCCATCGACCCGACCTTGACTCACCCTTCGCGAACACTGATCACCATCATAATACTGTTTACTATTTTCTAGAACTGATAAGAATACCTGGGCTACTGTAAAGTTGATTTTCAGTTAGCTCTGTTCGAGTAGATAATTTTTCGTTCAAGACTCGTCTTAATCCTAGTTACGGTTTAGGATCTATGACCCTCTCACAAAATTACAAAAAATATTATAAATCATTCATGAATTATTTACATGAAAACAAACTTACACATCCTTTATATCTAATCCATATACCAACGACCAAAAACACCTACAAATTTTTTTTTATAACATTAGAGTGCGCCACGTGCACCACCTCAGGGTGAGCGGCGCGCACAGGTCAATTTCAGTTCTGTCTGGTTGGTTGAATGATCGAAGCCGAATATGCCCCTTTTGCTTGGTAGCCTAAGAATTAGTAAACCGATCTACTAATTGACGCGAATCCTAAAGATAGATCTATTGGTCCTAACAAACCCCATCCAAAGTACCAAAAAAAGGTTGGAATAAACTAAAAAATAGGTTAGTTTTCAGCATATAGAAGGCAAGATAACAAGCGATTTTTTGTATATCAGCAATTTATTACCTCGCGATTATTAGGATCCAAAGCATTAAGTAAGATATAAATATATTTAGTATATAAATATTACTTATTAGTTTTATAACTTTTTCACAATAAATAAAAATATAAACTTTTTAATTTAACTAAACTTAAAAATTGCGGATAAAAAAAAGGAGGAAGTCAATAAAAAAGAGCAGGTAATTTCCTAAGGATGATAAGTAGGTAATTTTCGACACAAATGATAAGCAAAACTTTGATGAATGTTATTATTTAGGCGGGAAAACGATCGACAAAAATAACATTCAAGATAATATTGTTCGTGAAGAATATGAACGTTTTTTTTTTCATGTTTTGTGAAGTAAAATTTAGCCCGATTTAGAGTTTAGGGTTTAGGGTTTAGGGTTTGGTGTTTTGGGTTTATGGTGTGTAAACGGTATATTTTAGATTATCATTATTTGATAATCTATGTAATGCTTTTTAAACCTTTATCGATAAAATAAAGGTTATGGTTGTTTTAAAAATGAATGCAGTCTTTGAAAGCGTACAGATTATGTCTGCCCGACTTAACGAATGATTTGGACATCTTTTAAGCATCATCTTTACTCTATTCCATGCTAGACACAATGACTCATTTTCTTTTTGAGAAAAGTTAGTGATGTCATTCCTTAAACAGGTTTGCAGGGAGGGTGGATAAAATTTGTTTAGAAATTTAGTGGCTAAATCCTCCCATGTATGGATCGAATTCGGGTTAAGTGCGTCAGACCATGCTGAAGCGTGTGCAGAAAGTGAATATTGAAAAAGATGAAGTTTTAAAATATTTTTCTCGTTTGATTCTTTCTTAAAAGAGTCAACCAGACTGATAAATTTGTTTATATAAAAGTTAGGATCGTCAGTCGGTAATCCTTGAAATTTACAGATCATACTAACTAATTTAATCATGTGTGAACTGATTTCAGGAACCAAAGATATATTAATATATCATAATATCATGATAATGTAATAATTTAATATCTCTTTAGATATAATAATATAATAAACAATGAGTTAACAACATTTAACAAGATCGTTAACCTAAAGGTTTCAAAACAACATTTACATGTAACGACTAACGATGACTTAACGACTCAGTTAAAATGTATATACATGTAGTGTTTTAATATGTATTCATACACTTTTGAAAGACTTCAATACACTTATCAAATTACTTCTACTTAACAAAAATGCTTACAATTACATCCTCGTTCAGTTTCATCAACAATTCTACTCGTATGCACCCGTATTCGTACTCGTACAATACACAGCTTTTAGATGTATGTACTATTGGTATATACACTCCAATGATCAGCTTTTAGCAGCCCATGTGAGTCACCTAACACATGTGGGAACCATCATTTGGCAACTAGCATGAAATATTTCATAAAATTACAAAAATATTAGTAATCATTCATGACTTATTTATATGTAAACAAAATTACACATCCTTTATATATATATATATATATATATATATATATATATATATATATAATGAAATTGGTATATTTACATAATTAAATGTTTTCAACATGTTAACAATCAAACTTGTTAAGACTTGATTATTTGAAATGAATTTCATGTAGACAATTGACCACCCAAGTTGACCGGCGATTCACGAACGTTAAAACTTGTAAAAACTATATGTTGATATATATATGGACACATATATATAGTTAACATGATTTTATGATAGGTAAGTATCTCACTAGGTATATTAACAATGAGTTGTATACATAAAATGAGACTATTAAATTAAGAAACTCGAAACGATATATATATAACGATTATCATTATGACAACGTCTTACCAAGTACATATGTATCATATTAAGATATTGTTACACTATATTTAACATGATAAAATGATAATTATTTATATCATTAAGTATGTTAACAATGAACTACATATGTAAAACAAGACTACTAACTTAAGGATTTCAAAGCGAGTTATATATATAACGTTTATCGTTGTAACGACATTTTAATATATATATCGTATTAAGATATATTCATACACCATGTTATCATGATAATATGATAAATTAACATCTCACTAAATATAATAAACAATGGGTTAACTACATTAAATAAAATAGTTATCTTAACAACACTTACATGTAATGACACTTACATGTAACGACTAACGATGACTTAACGACTCAGTTAAAATATATATACATGTAGTGTATTCATTATTATTATTATTAGTATTGTTGTTATTATTATTAGTAGTAATATTACTAAGTATTAGAATTATAATAATTATTAGTATTATTATTATTATTATTAAGTATTACAAACATTAGTTATTACTATTAACATATATACTAACCTGCACCAAGTTTTTGGTCGTTTGGGGCCAAAAAACAAAAACAAACGACAAAACAAAAACAAAAAAAGAAAAAAACAACTCTACCCCCCCAAGTTTAAACAACACGCAACTTCACCCCCAAATCAGGGGTAAAAAACGTCAGCTCCTTAATTTTACTAATAAACTCCACCAAATTTTTCAGAGAGGCATATCTTCCCGCTCGGTGCGAGTAAAATTTTCCCGAGACCACCGTTCAGCTCTAAAAAATCTCAAGAACCCAACGGGACTAACTACACGCGAAACGGACATCGTTAAAAAAACACTAAATAACGGGCCCTATATTCTCGCTCGGTGCGCGTTAAATTTTTCCGAGACCACCGTTCAACTCGAAATAATTTTACGAACACAACGCGACTAACTTTACGCGAAACGGACATCGTTAAAAAAGCTTTACATACATATACATACACGTCCAACAAACAACCCAACCTACTAGATATATTAGGTACCAAACAACGTATATCCAAATTCGACCGCGCGTCGAATACAACCGCAGCAACGCGCGGTCGAATTTTTTCTAGTTATTATTATTACTAATACAAGTATTAGTACCCTTTATTATTATTATCACCATAACCCTAGTTACAATTATGAATATTATTATTATTAATACCCTTATTATTAGTATAAGTATTTTATTATGATTGCGATTATTATTATTATTATTAACAAAAGTATTTTATTAAGATATAATTATTATTATCAAGTAATAAGTACTAATATCAAAAGTTAATATTTTCAGTATCATTATCATTAAATTATTTTTTTTATTAAAAACTACCGATACAATCATTATTATGAGATTTATTATTAAAAATTATCATTAACATTCTTATGAACAGAATTATAAATAATATCATCATATTTATTAAGTATTATCACTATTAATATTTCAAATATTATCATAGTATTACCAATGTACTGTTTTAACAAACAAATAATATATATATGAAAATATATTTAATACATATAACATAACAAAATTTAATATTTTTATATACAACACGCTCTGAAGAATTCATGGGTCGGCAGGAAATGAATATATGAAATATATACATATTATTAATATAAAAATGATATAACTAATAATTTTTATATATATATATATATATATATATATATATATATATATATATATATATATATATATATATATATATATATATATATATATATTCGTTCAATTAGAACTATGTATATTAACAAATATATAATTGATATAGGTTCGTGAATCCAAGGCCAACCCTGCATTGTTCAATATCGTCATATGTATTTTTACTACAAAATACAGTATTGTGAGTTTCATTTGCCTTTTTACCCTTTATATTTTTGGGTTGAGAATACATGCACAATTTTTATAAATGTTTTACGAAATAGACACAAGTAATTGAAACTACATTAAATGGGTGAATGATCGAAGCCGAATATGCCCCTTTTGCTTGGTAACCTAAGAATTAGTAAACCGATCTACTAATTGACGCGAATCCTAAAGATAGATCTATTGGGCCTAACAAACCCCATCCATGGTTGTGGATGCATAGTACTTCGATGTTATTTTTAACATGTCCGAAGGATTTCCCAAAATGATAGGGGATATTCTTATATGCATCTTGTTAATGTCGGTTTCGTTGTGAAAGTAGTGAGTATAGCTGATGATTTGTTGAATCAGAATCGAAGAATGTAACATATTAATTGTGAATTTATATATCTCTCGGGTATTACCTACCCGTTAAAAGTTTCACAAGTAATATTTTGTAGAAGAGAACTATTATTACAGTCTTTATGAATATATATATATATATATATATATATTTTCTGTAGATGTAACATAGATTTAATGAGTTAATATAATATTAAACTCATTTGATTTTCGGCTGGGAGTAGGAATGAATAATCTCTAAAATATTAGAGATTACATAATCTTCGCGTTGTATTTCTCTAATGTAGTCAATACTTCATTATTTATTCTTATTGACATTTTTTTCGGTGAATGATGTTGATGTTTGTGGAGTTCTTGTGAATTTCGTAAAGCACGAATGATGTTTTCCAGAAAGTTTCGAGTACATCAAAAATAAAAGTATAACATCAAACATGTATTTGAATAGTACACTTGGTTTATTGTGACAGGGAATCTATTAAGTTAAAGCAGAGATTATAGTTAACGATTGTCAAATCGTTAACGAAGGATGTACATCATAGCATATTAGTAACATGAATTAACCGAACAGTTTAAGGGTAATTGCATAAATGATAATAGTTCAAAATTTTTGAGACGCAACCTAACAGACTTTGCTTATTGTGTCAAAATAGTAAATCGTATCGAGAGTTTGATTCAAAATTAGTCAGAATTTTCCTGGTCGTCACAGTACCTATGTATATTGTGAATTGTACACAACAGGGTAAAACAACGCATTTTCAAAGACTGGCATTAAGTTCAGCAAAAGCAACTAATTTTGACGACAAGATGCAAAATATATTGTGAAATAACAACTGCAGAAATGAACAAATGATGTGCACCATTTATCATTCAAATAAACAACAATATGTTTGGAAACTTTGGTAAAATTTAATCATTTTTCTACGCTAATCACCCTCAATAATTTAAATTGTTACTGATTTCTTGCAAATGAGGGCATTGCAAGATCTTAAATGTGAGAAGGGATTAAATTCTTTCGGTTTTAAAAATTTGACTTATACACTTGATACCATACATTAAACTTATTGGTTTATATATCTATTTGAATATATATGATAAGTTGGAATATTAATTGTATATTGGTGGAAGGACAATAATAACAAGGTTTAATATCATAGATAGAAAGCGAGTACGAAACGATAATCATCCCTAACTAACATTATTAAATCATGGCAAACAATCAAGCAATTACTCACATCATGGCAACAAGCATTTCTAATTTTTGATAATATTTGATTGATTAAAGTGGGATAAAAGACCAAAAAGATTTTTAATTTTAATTTTTACCTTGTTTTTATATTAATATTAAATTAATATTGTAAATTTTTTGAAGTTTTTAAATATTTTAAAAATATCCGAACATACGCCGTCGTAGTAAAACCGGGGGCTGTTTTTGGTTAGTTAATTAAAAACTATGATAAACTTTGATTTAAAAGCTGTTCTTATGGGAAAATGATTTTTCTTATAAACATGAAACTATATCCAAAAATCATGTATTCTGTCTATTCTAACTCCAGGACCAACACCAATTAATCGGTCGATCAGCTAACGAACATTCAGAATTACATTAAGATGGAAGAGTCGTTTAACGACCTGCCAAAATCGCCATTGACGCAGTACGTTATCTCTGGTCCCAATATAACTTATCATCAAATATAAAAGTACAAAAGGGGAAAAACTTACTTGTAATCCATCAACTTGACAACTGGAGGATCTGCCTCTGGATATATATATATATATATATATATATATATATATATATATATATATATATATATATATATATATATATATATATATATATATATATATATATATATATATATATAGTTAACATAATATTATGATAAGTAAGTATCTCATTAGGTATTTTAACAATGAGTTATATACATAAAAATTAGACTATTGAATTAAGAAACTCGAAAACGATATATTTGGAGACCGTTTTATGAAGAAATAAAAATCTAAATCGATCTTATTCAGAAAAATCAAGCAGTGGAAGCTGTTAGTTGAAACTCAAACTGAAAGAAAGGTGAAAAAACTTAGAACAGCAATGGGTTTGAATTTTGGAATAAAAGCTTCAATGATTATTGCAGTCAGTATGGTATAGCAAGGCATAGAACAATAGTAGGAACTCCACAGCAAAATGACTTGGCAGAAAGAATGAATAGAACACTTTTAATTATCGCACTTTAATTTATTGGGAATGGTCAACGGTTAAATGTATACATGAACACATGTTCAAAGTTTTTGAGAGAAGACACACTTACATAAATGAAACACACTTACAAACTATCATTCACCCTTGGCTCACAAACCGTCGAGCTGCTGCACTATTTGTCCAAGTAATACTTCTAAAATGAGCAAATGCACAGCGAAAGATTTTTTTCATACCTGAGAATAAACATGCTTTAAAGTGTCAACCAAAAGGTTGGTGAGTTCATTAGTTTAACATAAATAATCATTTTCATCATTTTAATAGGCCACAAGAATTTCATTTCCAGTTCTCATAAATATACATCCCATGCATAGAGACAAAAATTGTGACGTCTCATTGAATGGGATCAGGTGTGTTCTAATGCAACGGGGTAAAGTTATTGCTTACGCCTCTAGGCAATTAAAGGAACATGAAAAGAATTACCCGACGCATGATCTCGAATTAGCGGTGGTGGTCCACGCCTTGAAAATTTTACGCCACTACTTGTATGGTGTCAAGTGTACGATAAAAGCTAAAATGATCTAGATCTACAAAATAAGTGAAGATTCAAAGCTAGAAAGCTTGAATCTTCCATGTTCTTGAAGGATTCAAACCCATGTTTGAATCTACAAGATATAACAAGATCAAAAGCTAAAGCGCTTGATCCTTTAATGATGATGATGAACACGTGATGATGAGAAGAAGAAAAAGAGAAGAAAATCAAAATACTTACAAGCTTTAGACTAGAGAGAAAACAAATGAACAATATTTATGAGAAATGGAAATGAAAATCTTGTGGTCTATTAAAATGATGAAAATGAATGTTTATGATAAACTAATGAACTCACCAACCTTAGTTAGAATATTTGACTTCGAGTATAAGAATAATTTGACGAGGACACTCGCACTTTATATTTATGACTGATGGACTGTTATGGACAAAAACCATATGGACATATCGAATAATCCAGGAAAAAGGACAATTAACCCATAGTAATAAACTAAAATCAACACGTCGAACTCTTATCTTTTGACGTAGTCATGGTTGATTTTCGAAATTCAAGGAATTTAAAGAAATCTTAAAACGAACTGGTCATACAAGTTCAATGTTGCCAAATATCCCGTCTTTGGAGAAAAGGCCCCCTATAACCCGAAAGACTTTTATTGAAGGATTATTAATTCGGTTGGTGGAAGGGATCACCTTCTTCTTGTCTCCAATGATTAAGTAGACTACGATCCCAGCCCCAATTCATCCAGAATAGATGATGGCTAATCGGTTGATCCATTCCGGTTACACTGCTTTCGGAGCTTGAGTGGGACTCCATGTCGGAATCCGAACTCCTATGAGTCTTTGAACTTGCACGACCCGACGGACGATGTAAAGGTTCTTCATGGAAATTCGGAGCACTTTGATTCACGGCTCCACCACTCGGACCCGCGGCTCCACCACTCGGACCACTTTCCGCTGTGCATTTGCTCATTTTAGAGATATTACTTGGAGTCATTCATGACGTATTTCGAAAGACGTTGCATTCGAGTCGTTGAGTTCGAAGTGTTTAAGGATTTGTTAAAATCCTTCGTGTGCTCAAGGTTGGAGCAAGATGTGGTGATGGGTCGTGTGAAAGTTAATAAATCACCCATTCTTATAAAACATGATCCATTCTAATAAACATCACATATAGACCATCCATTCTTATAGATAATGACCCCAATATACAACATTCAATAAAACAGAGAAAGAAAGAAAAAATGGTGTACAATTCGGCTGAATTCGTTGCAATTTATAGGACTTGGCTAGGTATATTATATATGTATGTGTATAATTATTGTATTCACTAAGCTTTGCTTACCCTCTCGTTGTTTATCTTTTTAGGAAAAGCTTTGAAGGTTCGTGAATCCGAGGCCAACCTTGCATTATTCAGTATCGTCGTATGCATATTTTTACTACAAAATATCTGATAGGTCAAAATCCAAATATGAAATTGAATGAAAATGGTTATTCTGTGGTGAATGGATTCATATATCTGTGGATGTAAGTAGGATAGTAAATAACTGTTGAATCAGATTCAAGTTTATCTCTGATTTTTTCATTTTTAACCATTTTTTTTCTTTCATTTTTTCCGATTTTTTGCCTGTTAACCCATAAAGACACCCCCACACATGTTTTTCACATAAACCCTAGTTAGAATTTAAAATTAAGCCTCTACCGACGAAATAATCGATCCATCAATGGATGAAGAAGAAGTAAGGGTGACAAATTGGTAACTTTAAGATTTTAATTAAGTCCTGTTTAATCTAGAGTTGTTTTGAACATTTTTGAAACCTAGCTTATCACCATAAACCCTAGAATTTATAATCTATATTTATATATATAATAACTTAATTAGTAAACTTTGAAGTAGAGTGAATTTCAAGTCAGAAAAAACTAGATTGTATTCTTAGACTTCGGCAACCACTTTATTACATATTCGAACCAGAAATTTCAACTAATTATAAAATTGTTCTTCTGGGAAAATGATATTTCTTAAGAACATGAAACTATATCCAAAAATCATGGTATGTCTGTATTGAGATGCGTAATGTAATCTTTATTTGATTGATTTTCTATAAAATAAAAACGGCATACAAAACATTATCATTATCATAAAATGTATAAGGAAAATATGGAGTAATAACTTATATTCTTCTTTAAGACCATTTGTAATACCGTTGTTTCGATTTGCATTTATTTGAGATTTTTTTGGAACTCATTTTTTGGTTTAAAGATATTGAAGTATGTGTATAAAATGATTGAAATGAAAGAAATGAAGGTTAAATTGTGTGTGTAAAATGATAATGTTGATATGTGAATATATATAGTGTATAGTTAACATGAAGCTCAAAAGTGGAACTTCAGTTGCCGAGCATACCAGTGAATGGCTATTTATATGTATATTGTACCTATGTGTGATATAGGTGGTTACTTGTGAAGCGACCCGTCCTAATCCATAAGGACGAATACAATAACATATGATTACATCGCTAGGTACTTGACCAAGGAAGGAACTTTGATGTTGCCAGCTACAATGACAATGAAAAACCAGTCATAATTGATGATAATTGATGTCAGCTCCTGCTGGGCAAACTATTTCTCAAGTAAGAAAAGAAATAAGAAGAATAAGCTTAAGGTAGAGCTCAGAGGGTTACGAACACAAGGATTTGATATTACTACGTACGAAAGACAATTCACAAAATTGTGCCTATTGTGTCCGGGAGCGTTCGAAGATGAGGAAGAGAAAATTGACACGTTTGTGAAAGGTAAGAAACAAGGTTTTTAGATTGCTACGAGGCTGTTGGGCATTACGAAACCCTCGTCCTTTTAACGACATTACAACATGCTGCCTAGTCAATGGTCATAACAGTTTCATGTTTTGATGATTGAAATTGATAGTGTTTGGTTAAAGATCCATTCTTGTGCATGTTCTTAGTTCTTAATTAAATTACATAGGTTGTTAATCCTTTAATGTGAGTTAGATTTGAGATGCAATCTATGCTTCAACACTTAGGTGATCTAGACAATTAAAGAAAGTCATGTGGGACTGTAAACCACAACGTTACTATCATTGTTCATACCGCCGTATAGAAATCACTGATGTACAAAGTGTGAAAAGTTATTAATTTTTCACCAGCTTTCCAACGACATGCATATCATATACCTTATCCTAGTAGCGCATGGAGTATATAGGTTAATAGCATGCGATCGCATGCCCACGAATTACAGCTGGTGTCCAATTCCCTTTACTGCCGACACTCTTATTTCTTACGTAATACATTTGACAAAATTTCTTTAACGGGTAGGTACTGTAGCGACCCGGAAATTTCCGACCAAATTTAAACTTAATCTTTTTATGTTTCGGACATGATAAGCAAAGTCTGTAAAGTTGAGTCTCAAAAATTTTGAACTGTTTTCATTTATTAAACGTCTATCTCGCTTGATGATTGCAAAACACAACACAAAACAATTATCGCATAGTAGTACAAGTCAACTATGCACAAGAATATAATATAATATTTAAATAATTCATAATAAGAATAATAATAAATAATAAAAAATTGTTAATTGAGCATAGTTAAAGGGGTGTTGAAGACTTTTATGATCGGTAAATACCGTGAATTTAATTCCGTAGCGATAATGTCTCCACATCTTCAATGCGAATACCACAGCTCCTAACTCTAGGTCATGCGTGGTATAGTTCTTCTCATGTTTCTTTACTACAATTGAGGATTTGGAGAATCAATTATGCACAGTCTCGATTGAGACTTCAAACAGAAAGTGATCTTATGTCATTTTATTTATATAAATATATATATAGATTGAGGCGCAGATTATTACGGGCGCGGTCCCAACATTGATAATAAGATTAATAATAATAATATTAATTATAATTATAATAAATATAAATATATATAGAGAGAACTCGAGACAGACATATGAATGAATGAATTTGAAACTGAAATCGCTCGTTTTAAAGGGATGTGGCTGCCACCAACCCCCTATGCGATCGCATGGGGGTTGTGCCTTAGAGCCATGCGATCGCATGAGCTCTCAGGCCAGCTCACATTCGATCAATCATATTTGCCGACAATTTTATTTATATTATATATTATATATATATTTAATTAAATTATATAATTATATATATATTATATTATATTTACGAGCATAGGTGACTTGTAACTTTGATTCCGAATCAAAACAACACTTACATGTAACGACTAACGATGACTTAACGACTCAGTTAAAATGTATATACATGTAGTGTTTTAATATGTATTCATACACTTTTGAAAGACTTCAAGACACTTATCAAAGTACTTCTACTTAACAAAAATGCTTACAATTACATCCTCATTCATTTTCATCAACAATTCTACTCGTATGCACTCGTATTCATACTCGTACAATACCCAACTTCTAAATGTATTTACTATTGGTATATACACTCCAATGATCAGCTCTTAGCAGCCCATGTGAGTCACCTAACCATGTGGGAACCATCATTTAACATCTAGCATGAAATATCTCATAAGATTACAAACTAATGAAGACTATATTGCCACCCATATTCACGTGAATGAGCAACATCACAAACACATTTTGATTTCAATTTTCATGCATCAAATTACTCTCTCTCAAGTGTTCTTCCTTTGTTCTAAGTGTTCTTCATCATCTTCAGGATCACATGCCTTTTCATTAACTACCATGTGTGTTTCTGGTACATTTATATATATGTATAATGTAAACCAGAACTAAGTCTTGGTAGTTTTTCAATCACGTGCTTCTTGTCAATGACACTTAAATATTTATCATTTTCTGTAGTCACTGACTGATAATCATATCCATTTTGGTATATGTCAGAGAAACTTAACAAATTTCTCTTTGACATGGGAGAAAATATGGCATTTTTTATCAGAAAATTTGTACCATTTGGTAACATGAATTTTGCTTTTCCCATTCCTTTTATTAAATCCGCAGGACCTGATATAGTATGTACCGTTCCTTCTGTTGCTTTAAAATCAGTGAAATATTTTTTAGATTTGAGTATAGCGTGTGTGGTACCACTGTATGCAATACAAAGATCCCCACCATTTGACTGATTTTGCACTCCAGTAGTGTACATCATAAACTTCAAAATATGAGAAACAAATAATGAGTACATAATTCATCAATATATTACATTCAAAAATATGTTATAAATGAAAGTACATAATAAGGAAACATATAGTAAAGTAGATATCTGGAATAGGGACATTGGCATTCCTTCAAGATGTTAGTGCATCATGAATAAAAATACGGAAAAAACCTTTCACAAGGAACATAAGCATTCCCTGTCTTATCCACTTGTGCCTGAACCAGATCCCATAAAAGTTTTGCATAGTCTGGATTCTCTACTCTTGTGCGTGTCATCAGAAGACACCGGTTCATGATCGAAAAGATCACATACCACCTAAAGTGTAAAAACTTCTTTTAAATTTAGCATGTGTGACGGAATTATCTCCACTATATCCCAGTTGGAAGATTGAGTTCATCATATTCTGAGTAGAAGGAAAAGCATGAGCATTATTCCCAAGAGGTAGCTGAAATATCCTCCTGAAATCAGCCTTGGTGATCCTCCTTAAACCATTTACCCCTCTTAGTTCAAACTCAAACCTAGCAGGTTCTTCTTAGGGATTAGCAGCAGTGGGTTGTGTAGCCTCAACAAATTTGATTGTTCTATTTAAAAGTCTAATATCAGTCTCTGGCACACTGATAATGTTGCTTAAAGCATTCCACAGTAGATACCTTTCTAGAATAGCAAGCCATAAATTGCCGAGTATGTTGGTTTCAGTATTGACAAAGTGATTGTTCGTCATTTTGCTATTTAATAAGAAATAAAAGACCACAATATTTTAACAATAAGCATATATCTCTATTCTTATTTCCTTTGAAGTCCTTTGTATTTTTCATTTTATGATTTTTATGGATTTTATAAGTTATAAAAAAACTTTTATTCCATTTATTCACAAGTATTTGACAACCATGATGTTCAAATTAAGCATTATAAGATTCAAACAATTCAGACATCATCATGATTAAGCAAATAAAATAACCAAAAATCCAACAACACTAAGTCATTTTTCAAAATCATGAGCATATTCGGTAACTATGAAATTTTATCAGATTTGGTTACCAATTATAATATACTTTTCATATGAATGAACTAGATTGAGCATGTAATATTTTCAAATTCAAAGCATGAAGTTTTAAATTTACCAAAAATCAGATTCGGTATCAATACCAAATATCAGATTCGGTAACCTCAAACTTCTCATATTATAACCTTAACATGCATCTCTAGTCATATAAATCTCATGTTCTTAACTAGAATCAACTTTAAGTTCAAAACAACCAGATAATCATGTTATCATGTTGAACAGACTCGTAACTGTAGCATAAACACATTCGGTATGTACATAATCCATTAAACACGAATTAATCATGCAATCTAAGTCATTTTTATGGTAGATCAACAAATCAAACATCGAATGGACTTTATTTCATAGCAATCAATCACATGAATCTGTTTTAATCAAAGTTTTAAAGTTTTAAAACCAGATTCGGTATATTCAGTGATGTTACAAATTAAATGTCTTATTCACGTAATTTGTGATATTTTCTTGTTTTATTCACATTCATTTAACTCAGATCTACAACATGTAGTATATAAACTTGATTAAAAGATGATTTAGCAAAGATTTGAAGAAAAAGGTGAACGGATTCGGTAGATTAGGCTCAGACTCGGTAAATTAGGCAGACTCGGTATATGCTTTATGAAAATGTAAGAGTGTTTGACTTTGACTATTCAATTTATATATACCGAATATGAAACAAACATGAGTTTTATCGAATGGGCCTTACATACCGAATGTCAGTCCATTTAAAATTTGAATTCAATTTGACTTCAAACTTTGAAAAATCAATATCAATATTTTCACAAGTTTATTATATTTCCATTAAAATTCAAGATTGAGTGAATTTTGAACATTTTGAGACTTACCAAATCTGCACTATTTTGTTGTCAGATTCGGTATTATGCTAAAAATAGCATTTATTCATGAAAAATTCAAATCTTTTTGGATTTTTATCTTTTCAAATTTTTTTATGAATTTTCTAAAATTAAGATTTGTGTTGTGAAGATTTTGAAATATGTACAAAGTACAAATCTTCAGTGATACCAATTGTCAAAACGGGTTGCATACTGAGATGTATACAAGCCAAAGTGAATTTTTTCAAATTAAAGCATATGTTTTTATGAATTCACTTTTTCAAAATCAATTTTCTTTTTTATTATCTGTGATGCCCCGTACAAAACTATCGTGTACGAATTATCAACAACATGATCATTACAAGGTCAAACACAATATGCTATTTCAAAATACGTTTGCATTCACGATAAAAGGTGACGTCATAACGAACGTCAAGTGTTTTACACCAACAGTATGCTTCTATGAATAGCAAGCATGAATAAATGTATGTGACTCTTAGGTCGTTACAAAACATAGTTTCAAATGTATTAAAGTTTGAATGCAAGATAAACAGTTCATGCGGTGATAACACTAGAGCAGCGGGTGTCTACAGCAAGACTAGCACCACAGCGGAAGCAAATAACCTTAATCACCTAAGAAAAACGTGCTTAAAAATGTCAACACAAATATTGGTGAGCTATAGTTTAAGTACAACAGTATGTAAGGTAGGCCACGAGATTTCAGTGCTACAAAGAGCGTTTCAAAACAGTAAGATAAAGTATATGTTAACCGTGGGCACTTGGTAACTAACTTAACGTTTATACCCCCTGAAAGTACACTTGGCAAGTGCGTATGTTTACAAAGTATTAAACACTCGTTAAATACTAGCACGACTAGCCCGAGTGGGGATGTCAAACCCAATGGATCCATATCTAAGATTCGCGTTCACCGGTTCAAAAACCAATGACTAAACGTTACCGAACTAAAGGGAATGTTTCTGCCGTTATATAACCCACACATATATAAGTTTAAGTACTCGTGCCTAGTATGTAAAACATAAAATCCGCATGTATTCTCAGTTCCCAAAATAAGTTAAAGTAAAAAGGGAATGCTGTAACATCCCGCGTTTTTCCGTTAAATTTAATTTTAACACCGTCTTTTTTTTTAAAACATAATCTTTCGTATTTAAATTAATAGTTTCCGTGAGTAACGTTCATTATATTCCCGCTATTTAATTTTGACATCACCCGTTTACTCGAGCGTTTTAAAAATATTCGTTTGGTTAATTCCCGCACCCGCTTTGAAACTCGAGGGACTAAAATTGACACGGGGCAAACTAGTTGACTAGGTCAACTAGTCCACCCCAATCACCACCATTCAATCACCTCCATCTCTCTCTCTTTCTCTCTAGCAAGAACACACACACAAACACCCAATTCAATCATTCATCATCTAAATTCGATCTATGAGGCTTACAACAAAACAAATTACATATTTGGAATCCTCTCTTCATCCTTTACAATTTGATACCAACTTCATCTCATTTGGGTAACTTTCTAAAAACTCTAGATTTCTATAAATTCGTGTTTTTGATTTGAAATGTTGTTAGTTAGTGTCTATGGCTCGTGTCTAGCATGAATATATGTTTTGTTTGCTCGATCTTGATGTTTTGGTGGAAGTATCATGAACTTGAAAAATTGCTTGTTTAATCTTTGATTTTGGATGATCAAATGTTGTTAGATTGTTAAAGTTCATGTGTTAATTGTGTTACTAGCATCACTAGCTTCGTTTTGATGTATAGGTTGATTAAGAAAACTTCAAAAACCCGATTAAGGATTTTGTGATGTTTGACTAGGGTTTGATAGTTCTTGACATGAACTTTTGATGCTTGAATGCCATGAAATGTTAATTGTTAGTGTTTAGTAGTAATGTATGCTTAATTACCTTCGAAACGGCATATCGTATGTGTAAATTGGATTCCCGAATCATAAAATACGTTTTACGAACTTGAAACTTTGAAAATAAACCTTTCTTGATCAATTGACGAGTTTTCGGTTATTGTAAATGATGTTTTTGATTGATGATATGTGGTTAGTTGTATTCCTCGTCAAAATACCTTTTCGACGATATATGATAGGCATTATAAGTGTTTGCGGGTCAAGAGTTGGGTTGGAAAATGTTTTGGTTCGTGCATACTTTGAAAAACTGACCAGAAATCTCTGCCCAGATGGTGGCGCGGCGCGCCCCATCCCCGCGCGGCGCGCGGATTGGCCTGGCCAGATTCTGCCTTGTTTGGCGCATTTCACGCGAAATGTTTGACTAGCTACCGACCTCCGATTCACATGAAACTTGTTTTAATATACTTGTATATGAATATTTAGCATAGAAAAATAGTTCGGGACCCGACCCGAACGCGTTGACTTTTTCGTTGACTTTGACCAAGTTTGACTTTTAGTCAAACTTAACCAAACTTTTATACAATCATTCTAACATGCTTTTATACTTGTTTCTTGTATGAAACTTGACAACGTGATTCACATGCTATACTTAATCGAGTCGTAACGAGCCATAGGACTAATTGAACACATTTCACCCGACTTTGTGTCGTAACCGGTTAATTGACACAACTTACTTGTTTAGGTCAAGGCTAAGCAACTTTCATGCATACGTTACTTTGTGAAGTACTTTTATACTCGTGCACTCGAGGTGAGATCATAGTCCCACCTTTTCAACAACTTTTTATACTTTTAAATTGTGGGCTGAGAAACATATACTTTGTTACATTTTGTGCTACTTACTTTTATACTTTGAACACAAGTACAAGGAAAACAAACATTCCACAGCGAGTTAGAACAAAAATCCTCAATTCGATTATCATTAGTTACACTTGCAGGGTGTAAGCGAGAACTTATATTGTGTGGCCATACGGGTTTGACAAACCCTCATTACGGACGGTTCGCTACCGTCTACGGATGAAATATATTTTCGAGAAACAGTGTATGTTCTAACACTATTGTGATGGGGTTCTATGGAAGGAAACGTTAAGTCTTGATAATTGGGTGCTCGCGAACAATACTTTTGGAATGCAAACGATTTTGATAATCAACTATGGGAATACTAAATCTTGTGGTTCAAAAACAACGTTTACAAATACACCTATGATTTCACCAACGTTTTTCGTTGACAGTTTTCTATATGTTTCTCAGGTTCATACTTGGCTATTTGATATATGCTTCCGCGTTCACTCATATTTGCTTGGAGTCAAGATACATACATACATACGCTAGTGATAGCACCTTTGGATTCAAACATATTGTTTACATACTTACGCTATTTATAGCAACTGTGTTTTTAAACTAATTATGTCACAAGTTATTTCATTTATACTTTATGACTTTTGTAAACTTAGACTTGTTGTCGAACGGTTTATAAACTAAACTTGCAAGTCTTGTACCTTTCAAATGAATGCGACATAATTTTGGTCAAACGAGTCTCATATAGGGACTACGACCACGCAACGGGACCTAAGTTAACGGCGCCATCCATAACGGTTTTGGATCGGTCGTTACAAATGCTATAACTCACAATGATAAAGTAGCGGTAAAGTATGACTCGGGAAATAAGCAAGTATGTAGGTCCGGGAAGTCCTCAACCTAAGTCAAATAGTACTAAGTCAGTAAATCGTCCAAAAAGGTTTAAAAGTATGTAAATAAGGTCTTAAGGGTCATCATCATTCATCATCAAACAAAAGGTGTAAAGTAAGTTTCGTTTATGAAAAGAGTTTAAAACAAAGGCTGACTTCGGTCAGTCACCACGGCCTCAATACCTACTGAAATAAGGGGAGACTGGTGGTAATGGCTCTGTCTTTGAGTCCTTTAAGTGTGGTAAAAATCCCAGAAGCAAACTCGTCTTCGTTTGACCGTGGCGACGGTCTAAGTGCGAGTATGTCAGAATTTTCAGCACAACGTTAAAAGGACATAGGGACGATCGGAGGGCCATAAATCCTAAACCGTAACTCGGATTAAGATGAGTCCTATATGAAAAGTTATATACTCGGACAGAGATGTCTGAAAATCATAATTACAGTAGCCCAGGTCGTATGAGACAGACACAGAAATAGTAGGGTCAGTAGGTTCCGGTGGTTCTTGGTGCTCGATGCTTATCATGGTTCTCATCCTTGATGCATATAGCTTCAAGTGTACAAGTCGTTGATGTGTTTGCATCATTTTCACCAAGGTTCAACCATCATAACCCAAGTGTAAGTCTAAGACATGAAGCACAACTCTTTTAAGTGTTGCAAGTGTTTTGATGAACCAAAGTTACATCAAAGTCTTAGATCTAACACATACATGAACTTTAAAACTAATAATTAGTTACAAACTTGAAAGTGAACTTATGAAATCAAGATCTTAAGATGTAGAACATAGTTCTTAGTTTGATCTTGAAGATCCAAGACTCAAAAGTCTAGATCTAACATAAGTGTACAAAGTTATAATTAAAGAAATCTTACTTACATGTTCTTGAACTTTTAAAGTTAACTTTAGTTCAAGATTAATGAGATCAAAGTTAACTAGTAACATTTGACCAATATTAACCAACAAAAAAATAAATTTAAAGTGCATAATATGAAGTAATAAACTAAGTAAACAAGTAAATAATTCATGGTGGTTCATACTTTAAAGATTCAAACCAAAGATTGATCTTTAAGAAAGTAAACTTTAAAGTTTAGTAACATGAATTACAAGTATGCTTTACAACCATGAACTTACAATTTTTGAAACAACATATGTAGAACATAAACTAGTAAGTTTAGTTCTTGTGTGTTCTTGTAATTACAAGATAAAATGAAGAATGAAACTAAAGAGTTTGATTCTTGTAACTAGTAAAGAAAATAATAACAACAAAGTTCATGTAACTAATTAACAACAACAACTAACAAGTATCAAGTAATAATACAACATCAAAGAACAAAGATGATGATGATATTGTAGCTAAAGGCTACGGTTTTGACAAAGAGAAATGGGAGGAAAATAAGTTCTTGTTACTTACAAGTATGGAGAGAAAAGAGAGAAAGTTGAGAGGTATGTGTGTGTTAGAAATATGAAGTGATTACTAGTGAGAGTAATACAAAAAAAAAAAGAAACCAAAACACCTCCCCATGCACCATATGGCCGACGGCCAAGAAAGGAATAAGGGGGAAGGAAAGGGTCCATTAGGTTCTTGCATGGTTAAGCTTAAAGTTGGTTAAATGGGGTGGTTATAAGAGGTGCATGCATGGGGATCATGGTAACTAGATTCTTTACAAGGTTAATCCATCTAGTTTATTTCTAAGTAATACATACATATAGTAAAAATGGGCTAGTTAATCCATTAAGGTGTAGGGTGGGTTTATAAGCCCATCTTCATGAGTCCATAAACATTAACAAGGCCCAAGTTCAAGTAATTAACAAATAAATCCAATTAAAGGCCAAGTAACTAACTAATAACCATAGTTAATCAAAATGATTAATAAAACTTAATCATGAATGTAAATAATACTTGAAAATATTATTCGTGTAAGTTTCGTGTGTCATAAAGACGTTTCAGGCATTTAAAGTCAAGTACGGGCATTCATGGCAACATGTAAATGTAATAACATACATTCGTATAATCACAAGTATTAATAATAATTATTAATAATTAACGTTGGAAAATCCAGGGTCGTTACATTACCCACCTGTTAAAGAAAATTTCCTCCCGAAATTTAAGCTGGGGTAGATGGAGGAGTCGGGAAAAGGTGAGGATACTTCCGCATCATTTGATCCTCTCGCTCCCAGGTAAACTCAGGTCCTCGTTTGGCATTTCATCGTACTCGGACGATCGGAATCTTGTTGCGTTTCAAAGTTTTGATCTCACGATTCATAATTTCAACAGGTTTCTCCACAAAGTGGAGTTTGTCATCAATTGTAAGTTCTTCTAGTGGTATGATAAGTTCAGGTGCAGCAAGACATTTCTTCAAGTTTGACACATGGAAGGTAGGATGAACTGAGCTCAATTGAGCTGGAAGATCCAAACGGTAAGCAACGGGTCCAACACGTTCCAAGATTTCAAAAGGACCAATGTATCGTGGGTTTAACTTTCCACGTTTTCCAAAGCGAATCACACCGTTCCAAGGTGCAACCTTCAACATTACACGGTCACCCACGTTGAATTTAAAGTCTTTACGTTTAAGGTCAGCATAACTCTTCTGACGATCACGGGCAGTCTTAAGTCTCGCTTGAATCTGAGCAATCTTCTCTGTTGTTTCATGGACTACCTCGGGTTCGGTGATTTGCTTTTCGCCTACTTCGGCCTAACAAATAGGAGATCGGCACTTACGGCCATACAATGCTTCAAAAGGTGCAGCATTAATGCTCGAGTGATAACTGTTGTTGTAAGAAAATTCGGCAAGTGGCAAATACCTTTCCCAAGCCTTTCCGAAATCGATGACACATGCACGCAACATGTCTTCCAAGGTCTGAATTGTTCGTTCACTTTGCCCGTCAGTCTGAGGGTGATAAGCAGTACTCATGTCAAGACGAGTTCCCATGGCTTCTTGCAAAGAACGCCAGAATCTAGAAGCAAAAAGGGGATCGCGATCGGAGATGAACGATAAAGGTACACCATGACGAGATACAACCTCCTTGATGTATAGTTGAGCAAGTCTTTCCATTGTATCCGTTTCCTTCATCGCTAAGAAGTGTGCAGATTTGGTAAGGCGGTCAACAATAACCCAGATGGTATCGTATCCGCCCATCGTCTTTGGTAGCTTGGTAATGAAATCCATCGTTATCCTGTCCCACTTCCATTGTGGGATTTCCGGTTATTGAAGTAAACCAGAAGGTCTCTGATGCTCGGCTTTAACCTTCGAGCAAGTCAAACACTTACCAACATAAGTCGCAACGTCCTTCTTAAGATTCGGCCACCAATACTGTTCCTTAAGGTCGTGGTACAATTTGCCCGCTCCAGGATGAATTGAATATCTCGATTTGTGGGCTTCATCAAGTATAAGGTTCCGTAGATCTCCATAATAAGGTACCCAAATTCTTCCGGCATAACATCGGAGTCCAGACTCCCTAACCTCGAATCGAGAGACAAGTATGTTCAAATGTTCATGAGTTATATTCTCCTTATTGAGAGCCTCATCCTGGGCTACTCTGATCTGGCTGTTGAGATTCGAATGGATGGTGATGTTCAGAGCCCTAACACGAAGAGGTGTCATCCTCTCCTTTCGGCTTAAAGCGTCAGCTACAACATTTGCCTTGCCGGGATGATAACGAAGTTCACAATCGTAGTCGTTCAGCGTCTCGATCCATCAATGCTGTCTCATATTTAGTTGCTTCTGATCGAAGATGTGCTGGAGACTCTTGTGATCGGTGAAGATAGTACTCTTAGTTCCATACAAATAGTGTCTCCACAATTTGAGCGCAAAGACAACGGCTCCAAGTTTAAGATCGTGAGTAGTGTAGTTTCGCTCGTGAATCTTCAGTTGTCGGGAGGCATAAGCGATAACCTTTGATCGTTGCATCAGTACACAACCAAAACCACTTTTCGAAGCATCGCAATAAATGACGAAGTCGTCACTGCCTTCAAGAAGAGATAGGATAGGTGCGGTGGTTAACTTCTTCTTCAAAGTTTGGAATGATGATTCGTGTGTGGGTTCCTAAATGAACTTATTGCCCTTGTGAGTCAGCGCGGTCAAAGGACGCGCAATCAGAGAAAATCCTTCAATGAACCTTCGGTAGTAACCGACGAGACCTAGGAATTGGCAAATGTGGGTCGGAGTAGTGGGAGTCTCCCACTTGCTGATAGCTTCAATCTTGGTGGGATCAACTTTGATACCCTGGTCGCTCACAACATGACCCAGAAATTGTACTTCCTTCAACCAAAATTCACACTTGGAGAATTTGGCGTAAAGTTTCTCTTGTCTCAAGAGTTCAATTACTAGTCGGAGGTGTTGCTCATGCTCTTCTTCGCTCTTAGAGTAGATGAGGATATCATCTATGAAAACGATAACAAACTTATCCAAGTACGGCTTGCAGACACGATTCATGAGATCCATGAACACGGCAGGTGCATTGGTTAATTCGAATGGCATCACGAGAAACTCATAATGACCATAACGAGTTCTAAATGCAGTTTTCATCACGTCACTTTCCTTCACCCTCAACTGGTGATAACCGGATCGTAAATCGATCTTTGAGTAAATGCTCGATCCTTGTAGTTGATCAAAAAGATCATCAATTCGTGGAAGAGGATACCGATTCTTGATAGTTAATTTGTTGAGCTCACGGTAGTCGATAAACATACGGAAGGATCCATCCTTCTTCTTCACAAACAACACAGGTGCGCCCCAAGGCGAGAAGCTTGGTTGGATAAATCCTCGATCAAGTAGTTCTTGTAGTTGGCTTTGTAATTCTTGCATCTCGAAAGGTGCGAGTCTATAAGGTGCGCGAGCTACAGGTGCAGATCCTGGCACTAAGTTGATCTGGAACTCTATGGCTCTCAGCGGCGGTAATCCAGGAAATTCCTCTGGGAAGACATCGGAAAATTAGTTCACAATTTGAACATCGTTCATGCTCTTCACCTCAGTTTCTACCGTTTTCACATGCGCTAGGACAGCAAGACGTCCCTTCTTCATAATCTTTTGCGCTTACACGCAACTAATGAGGTTCAGCTTCGAGGTACATCTCTCTTCATAGATGATCAGTGGCTCACCGTCTCCGTGTGGTATACGAAGAGCTTTGTCTCCACAAATAATATCGGCCCTTATCTTGCTCAACCAATCTATACCGATGATCACGTCAAAACTTCCCAATTTGATGGGTATCAAATCAATTTTGAAATCCGCACCAGCTATGTTGATAATAGCCCCTCGACTAATATGATCAACTTTCTCAAGTTTTCCATTGGCGACCTCGACAAGCATACTCTCTTTTAACGGGACTAACGACCAATTAATCTTATCACAAAAATGTCTACATACATAACTTCTATCCGCACCAGTATCAAACAAGACAGAAGCTAAAAGATTGTTGATTTTGAATATACCTGTCACTAAGTTGGGGTTTTCGCATGCGTCCCTTGCATTAACATTGAAAGCTCTAGCGCGCGGTGGTTAAAGTGGTGACCTTGCAGTCCTTCCCGATATGCCCAGACCGTTGGCACTTCTCACAGACAACATTGCAATACCCAGTGTGGTGTTTGTAACACCTCTTGCATTGTGGTAAGGTTCCCTTGTAGTTCGGGTTGGAGTTGGTGTTGTTGTTGGGGTTGAGGTTTCCACCGTTGTTGTTTCCTCTGAAACCCTCATGTCGTTTCACCTGGTTTTGATCATAGTTCCTTCCCCTATTGTTGTTGTTATTGTGGTTATCCCATTTGCGCTTCTCACTAGTACCCGCTTCAGACTTAGTTTTCTCCGGTTCATCGATGGTTATTTGATTCATTAAAGTATGCGCCATGCGCATCGCTTCGGGAACATTCGATGGCTTGGACGAGGTGACGTTTCCCTTAATGCTCTTAGGGAGTCCCCAGAAGTACCTTTCCATTCGCTTGAATTCTGAGGGTGACCATTGTCGGACACATCAGGGCTAGTTTCAAAAATCTCCTGTTGTAACCATCAAGGTCGTTCCCAACGGCCTTTAACTGCATGAATTACATTTCCATCTTTTGGATTTCGGTTCCCGGACAATACTCCTCAATCATGGCACACTTAAATTCTTCCCATGGCATAGCATACGCCTCATCAATGCCTTGTGCCTGTGCCATTGTGTTCCACCACGTGAGCGCACCGTCAGATAGCGTGCAAGAAGCAAATTTGGTTTTGCTTTCCTCCGAACAGTTGCTAACTCGGAATACCGATTCTAGCTTTTCGAACCATCTAGTGAGACCAACCGGTCCCTCAGTGCTGCTGAAGTTATGTGGTTTACAGCTCTGGAATTCCTTGTAAGTACACCCATTTCGAATGGGTTGAATAACGGGTGGTGGTGGCGGTGGCGGTAGAGCTTGGGGTTGCATTTCCGCAATGGCTGCGGCTACACGTTCTTGGATCATCTCTTCAATTTGAGCAGCAGTAGGTGTGGATCAACCGTTAGCCATGGTGTTCTAAACACAAATTTTGACTCAAGTCAAAATCCAGTATTCAAATAGTAATAATACCGTATATAGTAACCAACATGGAATCAAAACATCACATGTTATTAAATAACGCATCTAGGTACAAATACCACAAAATCATCGTACAGTAATGTAAATAGAACATCGTGCAAGAATTAAATAACGCAAAGTTCCATTAATAATAATAAGTTTCATACATCTGAATAAGTCCGTACAATACATAAGTGAAACATAAAACTACAACTAGATTACATAATGAAATCTAAATACAAAAACCCTACGGTGAAGGTGGGTGAAGGATGTCTGTCATACCCCATCCTAATCCATCTGGACGAAGTCACCAACATCTGATCCCATTGCGATGATCGACTCCAAGTAATGTCTCTAAAATGAGTAAATGCACAGCGGAAGATTTCTTTCATACCTGAGAATAAACATGCTTTAAAGTGTCAACCAAAAGGTTGGTGAGTTCATAGGTTTATCATAAACAATAAAATTCATCATTTTGATAGACCACAAGATTTAAATGCTGCATGGTACAAATGGGCCCGAATCCTATACCCATCTGTAATGTACATGCGATATCTTTTAAATACAGTACATCTTTCTCGTGTACGAAATCATCTTTCATAATCTCAGTAACCGTACACATATCTTGTGCACAAAAATAACATACACATAACCTGTGTATAAAATCATTCTCTCGATACATAACATTTACTTCAATTGGTGGCAATTATCATGTCCACATAATTCAATGGTGGCAATTATCATGTCCACATAATTCAATGGTGGTAATTATCATGTCCACTTAATTCAATGGTGGCAATTATCATGTCCACTTAATTCAATAATAATCTCCAGAACTTCTGTCGGCATAATAATTCATTCGAGGAATGTTTTGCTTGTGTCTATCTCGTCAAACGTTTATAAAAGCATTTCATGTATTCGCAGTTCGAAATGTATTTCAAAGGCATTTAATAAAGCAGTTATAAAAATAGTACATGTATTCTCAGTCCCAAAAATGTAAAGAGTAAAAGGGAGCAAATGAAACTCACGCATATAAATATTGTAAAACAGTTAATAAAGCATTTGCATGTATTCTCAGCCCAAAAATGTAAAGAGTAAAAAGGGCAAATGAAACTCACGCATATAAATATTGTAAAACAGTTAATAAAGCATTTTCATGTATTCTCAGCCCAAAAATGAAATGAGTAAAAAGGGAGTAAATGAAACTCACCATAGTGTATTTTGTAGTAAAAATACATATGACGTCATTTAACAAGAGTAGGGTTGACCTCGGATTCACGAACCTATATCATTTATATATACATTAACACATATAACACATATATTCGTAATCGAATGAATTTATATATTGTTAATGATATAATTGTTATTTGAATAAATTATATATTTCGTTAATAACTAATTTAAATATTTCTATTTTATGTACTTTAATTAAATAAATAGTATTTAAAATAAAATTTTAATATAGATATATTTTATGTATTAGTTATAGTGTTATATAACCAAAAATTATTTGATAAAATAATATTAATAATAATAAATAAAATTTTGTATTATTTTGTAATAATAATATTAGTAAATAAACCTAAAAATGATAATAATAATAATTATGATACTAAAAATAATAATACTTATAATGATACTAATATTGATGATAATAATAATAATAATAATAATAATAATAATAATAATAATAATAATAATAATAATAATAATAATAATAATAATAATAATAATGAAATAATAATAATAAAAGTATTAGTAATAACTACCTCAAAGGAGTAGCCTTAAAAATAAAAGAATGCCCAAGCCCAGGTTTGAACCCGCGACGTCCCGCTAATCCAATAATACCCCAAACCATCAAGCTATCAATGATTTTCTGAAGTGGATAGGATTTTAAATCCTTATAACTCGATCTCTGTTTCTTTTCCAAAGATCAGATTTCTGAGTTCTTTCTTCTTTTTCTCATTAATATAATCATCACCTAATCCTCAACTAATTATCATCTAATCATTTCCATCGTGCTTCATATTATCATTATCATTCATATCATCATTCTCCATCATTTAAATCTATACTTATCATCATAAAATCATCATCCATGTTATTTATCCTATAACACGCCTAATGATTTGTCACTAGTCCATGTATATCCTATCATTATTATTATCAATTATCATCATCATTATGCTCTTTTACTACCACTAATTTTTTGTAACCTTTATGATTTCCCACCTTCGGCTTCTAGTCTCATTAGTAAACTCCATATAAAGTCCAAAACTATTTACGGCCCATAGTAAAATGATGAGCCCGATAATGAATTTCTCATAAGCCCGACATCTCAACCCACTCTAGGTGTAATCTTATAGCTAACTAAAGGAAGCTCACCTTGTAGTAAATAAATAAAAAAAATTCTCGTTCAGTCTAGAATCCCTTTAGCAATTTGTTGGCCGAATGGCCCTACCTGTATCACACCACAATCGAATAGAATATAGAATTTGAGTGGACAGTAGTAGGTAACACAACATTATTACATCCACTATCTTATTTAACTTCAATCATGATTTAATAAGTGGGGTCTTTGATTCACCAACTTGTGTCCATTACCTTTATTAGTTAAACTAGCAACCAATATGATCTTAACTAATTCGATAACAAGTCACTAGTAGCTGTACAGTGATCACCTTCTTCATTATTTATGTTATCATTATTTCGTGATTCATAATTATCATGTGCAACAGAAAGTTTACGGTGTTGGTTTTGGTTTGGAGATGATGATATGTTGGTGGTTCGCATAGAAGCAAAACAAAACAGAAGTGAAGATGGTTGTTTATTGGTGGTTCTCGACAGTGGTGGTGAGTTATGATTGTTGGTTCGTAATAGATACAAAAGTAGTAGTAATAACAATGGTTATTAGTGTAGTAGGGTAACAGTTTTAAATGGGTTACAATGGTGGTCATGGAGGCGATGGTTAGGGTGGTTTACAAGGAAGAGAGTGATCAAGAGTGGTGGTAATTGGAATGGTTGTACCGTGGTAAAAGAGTAAGGTGAAGGTGATGGTAGTTTGATCAATCAATATGGGTGACAGGTTCAAAACAGGAACAAGATTACCGCAGTTTGTAGCCATGACAAAAGAGGTTGCAGAGGTCGAACAAGGTATGGTTTCTTGGGCTGTTTGGGCAGCGAATGTAGCAGGAACAGAAGTGTAACCAGTGGAGAGTATTGCAGTTTATAGATGTGGTTTATGTTGGTATTGGATGTCTGTAAAAAGGTGGTGTATCGTGGTGATCCCAGGTGATGTGGTCCGTGTAAAAGATGAACCGAAAAGAAAATAGTAGATATGAATTAGATTGACGAGGTTGAAGATGGTGTTTGTTTGAATTCGTTTGAAACATGAAGAATATAAGTATAGCAATAGTTGCAAGTGGTGGTGATCGATAGTTGTTTGTGATTTGATAAAAGTGGTAGTAGGTTGAATGTGTTAATGTCTTTGAGAAATTTGTTTGTTTTGTAGCAATTTGAATGACAAGAAATAATCTTCCATCGTACAGAAGTTTAATAAAAAAATAAATAAAGTCTGAACATGATTTACACTGATTTGTACTAAAGATTCTGTTGTTTAACACTTTAGAAGATTCAAACAAAAATCAGATACAGTGGTTGAGTAAGATGTGAAACAAAATTTGATCCTTTATGCATATATACGTAATTATGAATATTTTAGATGTACATACTAGTATTTATATGTATATTTTTATATACCATATGTATTTGTATATGTATTTAGGTGTATCTGTACTTGTATAAGTGTATATCGCTTATTTCTATATCTGTGTATTAATTTTATAATTAAAATATAATAATGTTAATTATACATGTATTAATCTTTAATATTAATTTTGTTAATAATAGTGAAACTAATAATAGTAATATTAGTAGTAATAATACTACAATCATTTATATATAACAATTTCGTATCTATAGATTATATATATATATATATATATATATATATATATATATATATATATATATATATATATATATATATATATATATATATATATATATATATATTTCTGCTAGTACATATTTAATTATGTTTTAGATAGCAAGTAACATAAATATATTAATTATACATATTGAAACAATAATCTCAGAGTATATCTTTAATACTTTGTTAAAGTTGACAAAATGTTTTCTAAGACATTATCATTCAATATACTCTCAATAATTAATTAAACATTTTTAAATAACAGTTTTTAGTTTATCTTAAGTTATATTTCATAATAATTAAATCGCATTATAGTTTAATTTATAATATATACTTATTTACATATATTCTTATTTATATATATACATTTCTAATTTCTATTTACAATAAAAAGTTCGTGAATCATCGAATATCATCACTGGGTAATTTAATATATGAAAATAGTTCAAAAATTTTGAGACTCCACCTATCAGACTTTGCTTATCATATCGAAATCATTTAAGATTAAGTTTAAATTTGATCGGAAATTTCCGAGTCATCACAGTACCTACCCGTTAAAGAAATTTCGTCCCGAAATTTGAGTGAGGTGGTCATAGTTAACAATAAAAGTGTTTTCATGACGAATATGAGTTGATAATTAGAGTTTTATCATCATTGAATAATATAGATAAAACGATTTGATTATATGGAGAGTACGAGTGAAGTTATCACAAAAGATTGAGATAGAGATTTAACTTTTAACGTAGTTACGGTGAATTTCTGGAAATCAAGGACCCTAAAGAAAATCTTCGTAATCTATATAAGATTTGATTCTTCAGTAAATAAGGAAATTAAGATCCTCTTTAATTAAATGCGATCATCTGCCTGGATTGCTCTGTCGAATATTTCCACTATAAATGAACTTCTTTCGTTCCATTATTTTTATCATTCCTATACTCAATTCCCAAATTCAAAAGATTGTGACAATGCTTAATCCAGTTCTAATCCTTGTCCTTCTTTTGACAATCACTTCTGTCTTCCTCCTTTTTCATCTACCACCGGAGGAATCTATTAACTTTTACTATGCTCTAGATATTATAGTATTTCTAATCCTCCCGTGTCTTTATATTGCTATACGTACTGATATACACGGTTTGTAATTTTCTGTGTTTGTGATCGGCTGTATATTTCTTGTTATGTTTCGGAGCTCCATGTTCTTGTTTTCTCTTCCCGGTTCTAAATCAAGCGAATAATGGTCCAGAATTCGTAGATATAGAGTTTCAAATGATTATAATGTTCTATGCGGGAAGGAACGTGATAGCACGATTTGATTTTTAAATTTATCAGCATCACGGAAGATAGAACCATCAAGAATACATTTTCTTGATATGTTTAGAAGTTAAGTAGAATGAAAGAGTTATGTAACATGGTTCATAATAAAGGTATGATCTGTGATCCTTTATCACGTTCCATTAGAAACTCAGCATGACTTACTGTAATATAATCACGTTGGCCAAGCGTCATTATATTATACTAACCCATGCTTCAATTCCCAACACTTCTCCACCATTCATTCATAATTTATACTTGAATTTTATAGAAGTTTTCAATATAATGGAATACAGAAAACACGAAGAGATATATAATTTCGGAAAAGAATATTTATGAAAATATCTTCAGAAATATCGAAGATATTTATGATGATATTTTGGAGTTTCTAAGTTCGAAGGTTGACGAAGAAAATCCTTTCGCAAGGATTTGGAATAAATAAGGAGCAAGATATTCGCTGAAGAGTTCATCAGATACCGAATCATCTGAATTCGCTTAGTACAGGTTTAGTCCTTGTGATTTGTCCATAGCCTCCTTCATAGTTTTACAAAATCCGCTTTCCAGTACCAACTTTCTATTGAGTGTTTCCGTCACTCCATTCTTTTTCATCAAACTTTTGGCCATTAAGACCATCTACAATTTTGCTGTTGCCTCTGCATTTATTGTTACCATATCTGAATCGTCGGTTATCAAACTGAGCTGGTTTCAAGAGAATTATGTTTTTAGATGATTAAACGCTGATGGTAATATGGTGGAATATAAAAGGTTCCCCGGTAACAATAAAAGATCACGCGTATATATCAAGGTTATAATTAGGTTGTTTCGAATGAAAAGTCGAAGTTGACTTGCTGGAGCTGTGACAAAATTTTCTACTTTGGAAAGGGATTGTAAAGTTATTTTCGATAATAACAATGCCAAAAGAGCTAGCACAGATATGTGTTAAACGTTTACTCAGTTTTCGAGAGTTTTCAGGTGCATAACTATATGTATCGATCTTTCCTTCCGTAGATGAAGTGCGGTTGGTTCATCCTCTCGATTGAGGTATTTTCAAGAATCATGAAAGATTTGAACGCAGATTGAAATCGTCGAGATACAACTGAGGTTTAAGATGAAATCAAGTGGCAAACTTGAAGAAATGTTTAGTTTCATATGTTATAATCAATATTTTAAATCATTTTAATTATCCAATGTTATTAGTCCACAGTCGATAGTCCACAGTTAATAGTCCAATAATTCATATATAGTTTAATATATAATATTCGAATTAATTAATACGTATCGTGACCCGTGTACATGTCTCAGACTCGATCACAACTCAAAGTATATATATTATTATAGAATCAACCTCAACCCTGTATAGCTAACTCCAGCATTACTGCATATAGAGTGTCTATGGTTATTCTAAATAATATATATAGATGCGTCGATATGATATGTCAAAACCTTGTATACGTGTCCCGATATTTAAAGTGCGTAAAAAAAATAACAGAAATTAAATGACGATAAATAAAGTGCGTAAAGTAAATAACATAAATTAAATGACGATAAATAAAATTGCGATAAATAAACTGCGATAAATAATATGTAATCAGTTAGCTAGGAATAGTTAGCTAGGATTTTTGTTAGCATGGATTCTTAATAGAATTTATCATAGTTAATTCGTTTGTTTCTAACAAAATTTTATTTTGTCCAATGTTTTCTTCATTATGCCACTTGTTGGATTCTGATAGATCAAAATCCAAAGATGAAATTGAATAAAAATAGTTATTTTACGGTGAACGGATACGTATATCGGTAGTTGTAAATAGGATAGTAAATGACTGTTGAATCAGAGTTGAAAGAATGTACAGTGTAACTTATTAATGTAAAATCTAAATTTTCCTCGGGTATTTCCTACCCTTTAAAATATTTTCACTATTAACAGTTTGTACAAAAGAATTTTTGATTACAATCTTTATGAAAACATATATACATATATATTTTCTTCAGATATAATCGTGGATTTAATGAGTTAATATGATATTAATCTCATTTGATTTTCAGTTTGAGCTAGAATAAATAATCTCTAAAACTTTTAGAAACCACATATTCTTTGCAGAATATTTCTTCAATGAAGTTACGAATTAATACTTCATCGTTCATTGTTGTTGGTACTCCTTGGTAACTATGGTGCGTATGACGTTGATGTTCGTGTGACAGATTGTGAAGTTGAGGTTTGCGATACGGTTGTTGTTGGTGGTGGTAATGGTACTATTGGCGTTGATGATGGTGGTGATGGTTATGCTGCTGGTGCTGCTGCTGGTGTTTGTAACCTTTGCACCATATTCTCCAAAGCAACTACCCGAGCGCGAAGCTCGTTGACTTCTTCTATTACACCGGGGTGATTGTCGGTTCGGATGAGCGGATAAATATGATCTAGAATTTGGTATAGTATATAATCGTGACGAGATACTCTGGAAATGAGAGAGAAAATGGTATTTCGGACAGGTTCGTCGGTAAGTGCTTCAGGTTCTTCGCCAAGAGGGCAATGTGGTGGATGAAAAGGATCACCTTCTTCTTGTCTCCAATGATTGAGGAGACTACGAACCCAGCCCCAATTCATCCAGAATAGATGATGGCTAATCGGTTGATCCATTCCGGTTACACTGCTTTCGGAGCTTAGGTGAAACTCCATATCGGAATAGCTGTCGGAATCCGAGGAATTCGAACTGGTTGAGGGATTCATCTTGTACGATTAGATGAAGGATTTTCGATAAGAAATAGATTATAGGATGTAGATTAGTACCCTGCAATACATAATTTACATATGCATATATAGTACTAAAATCCCATAAGTTACGGAGGAATCTACAGAAGTTGTCAGGCAAAGTCTACAGTAACAGATATGCTAAGATATGAATTAGCAGATACGCTAAGATACGAATTTTGTCTATACGCTATTCATGCAATCATTGCAGTAAGATGTGTCTAGACTAATAATGATAAGCAGGTAATTTCCTAAGGATGATAAGCAGATGATTTCCGACTAGAAATGATAAGCAAAACTTTTGACATGCAGACACGGTCGAAGTCCAGACTCACTAATGCATCTAAACAACTATCAGTTTGACACACTAATGCAAGACCTGGTTCGCTAAGACCACCGCTCTGATACCACATGTCATACCCCGTCCTAATCCATCTGGACGAAGTCACCAACATCTGATCCCGTTGCGATGATCGACTCCAAGTAATGTCTCTAAAATGAGTAAATGCACAGCGGAAGATTTCTTTCATACCTGAGAATAAACATGCTTTAAAGTGTCAACCAAAAGGTTGGTGAGTTCATAGGTTTATCATAAACAATAAAATTCATCATTTTGATAGACCACAAGATTTAAATGCTGCATGGTACAAATGGGCCTGAATCCTATACCCACCTGTAATGTACATGCGATATCTTTTAAATACAGTACACCTTTCTCGTGTACGAAATCATCTTTCATAATCTCAGTAACCGTACACATATCTTGTGCACAAAAATAACATACACATAACCTGTGTATAAAATCATTCTCTCGATACATAACATTCACTTCAATTGGTGGCAATTATCATGTCCACATAATTCAATGGTGGCAATTATCATGTCCACATAATTCAATGGTGGTAATTATCATGTCCACTTAATTCAATGGTGGCAATTATCATGTCCACTTAATTCAATAATAATCCGCAGAACTTCTGTCTGCATAATAATTCATTCGAGGAATGTTTTGCTTGTGTCTATCTCGTCAAACGTTTAGAAAAGCATTTCATGTATTCGCAGTTCAAAATGTATTTCAAAGGCATTTAATAAAGCAGTTATAAAAATAGTGCATGTATTCTCAGTCCCAAAAATGTAAAGAGTAAAAGGGAGCAAATGAAACTCACGCATATAAATATTGTAAAACAGTTAATAAAGCATTTGCATGTATTCTCAGCCCAAAAATATAAAGAGTAAAAAGGGCAAATGAAACTCACGCATATAAATATTGTAAAACAGTTAATAAAGCATTTGCATGTATTCTCAGCCCAAAAATATAATGAGTAAAAAGGGAGTAAATGAAACTCACCATAGTGTATTTTGTAGTAAAAATACATATGACGTCATTTAACAAGAGTAGGGTTGACCTCGGATTCACGAACCTATATCATTTATATATACATTAACACATATAACACATATATTCGTAATCGAATGAATTTATATATTGTTAATGATATAATTGTTATTTGAATAAATTATATATTTCGTTAATAACTAATTTAAATATTTCTATTTTATGTACTTTAATTAAATAAATAGTATTTAAAATAAAATTTTAATATAGATATATTTTATGTATTAGTTATAGTGTTATATAACCAAAAATTATTTGATAAAATAATATTAATAATAATAAATAAAATTTTGTATTATTTTGTAATAAAAATATTAGTAAATATACCTAAAAATGATAATAATAATAATAATTATGATACTAAAAATAATAATACTTATAATGATACTAATATTGATGATGATGATAATAATAATAATAATAATAATAATAATAATAATAATAATAATAATAATAATAATAATAATAATAATAATAATAATAATAATAATAATAATAATAATAATAATAATAATGAAATAATAATAATAAAAGTATTAGTAATAACTACTTCAAAGGAGTAGCCTTAAAAATAAAAGAATGCCCAAGCCCAGGTTTGAACCCGCGACGTCCCGCTAATCCAATAATACCCCAAACCATCAAGCTATCAATGATTTTCTGAAGTGGATAGGATTTTAAATCCTTATAACTCAATCTCTATTTCTTTTCCAAAGATCAGATTTCTGAGTTCTTTTTTATTTTTCTCATTAATATAATCATCACCTAATCCTCAACTAATTATCATCTAATCATTTCCATCGTGCTTCATATTATCATTATCATTCATATCATCATTCTCCATCATTTTAATCTATACTTATCATCATAAAATCATCATCCATGTTATTTATCCTATAACACGCCTAATGATTTGTCACTAGTCCATGTATATCCTATCATTATTATTATCAATTATCATCATCATTATGCTCTTTTACTACCACTAATTTGTTGTAACCTTTATGATTTCCCCCCTTCGGCTTCTAGTCTCATTAGCAAACTCCATATAAAGTCCAAAACTATTTACGGCCCATAGTAAAATGATGAGCCCGATAATGAATTTCTCATAAGCCCGACATCTCAACCCACTCTAGGTGTAATCTTATAGCTAACTAAAGGAAGCTCACCTTGTAGTAAATAAATAAAAAAAATTCTCGTTCGGTCTAGAATCCCTTTAGCAATTTGTTGGCCGAATGGCCCTACCTGTATCACACCACAATCGAATAGAATATAGAATTTGAGTGGACAGTAGTAGGTAACACAACATTATTACATCCACTATCTTATTTAACTTCAATCATGATTTAATAAGTGGGGTCTTTGATTCACCAACTTGTGTCCATTACCTTTATTAGTTAAACTAGCCACCAATATGATCTTAATTAATTCGATAACAAGTCACTAGTAGCTGTACAGTGATCACCTTCTTCATTATTTATGTTATCATTATTTCGTGATTCATAATTATCTTGTGCAACAGAAAGTTTACGGTGTTGGTTTTGGTTTGGAGATGATGATATGTTGGTGGTTCGCATAGAAGCAAAACAAAACAGAAGTGAAGATGGTTGTTTATTGGTGTTTCTCGACAGTGGTGGTGAGTTATGATTGTTAGTTCGTAATAGATACAAAAGTAGTAGTAATAACAATGGTTATTAGTGTAGTAGGGTAACGGTTTTAAATGGGTTACAATGGTGGTCATGGAGGCGATGGTTAGGGTGGTTTACAAGGAAGAGAGTGATCAAGAGTGGTGGTAATTGGAATGGTTGTACCGTGGTAAAAGAGTAAGGTGAAGGTGATGGTAGTTTGATCAATCAATATGGGTGACAGGTTCAAAACAGGAACAAGATTACTGCAGTTTGTAGCAATGACAAAAGAGGTTGCAGAGGTCGAACAAGGTATGGTTTCTTGGGCTGTTTGGGCAACGAATGTAGCAGGAACAGAAGTGTAACCAGTGGAGAGTATTGCAGTTTATAGATGTGGTTTATGTTGGTATTGGATGTCTATAAAAAGGTGGTGTATCGTGGTGATCCCAGGTGATGTGGTCCGTGTAAAAGATGAACCGAAAAGAAAATAATAGATATGAATTAGATTGACGAGGTTGAAGATGGTGTTTGTTTGAATTCGTTTGAAACATGAAGAATATAAGTATAGCAATAGTTGCAAGTGGTGGTGATCGATAGTTGTTTGTGATTTGATAAAAGTGGTAGTAGGTTGAATGTGTTAATGTCTTTGAGAAATTTGTTTGTTTTGTAGCAATTTGAATGACAGGAAATAATCTTCCATCGTACAGAAGTTTAATAAAAACAAATAAAGTCTGAACATGATTTACACTGATTTGTACTAACGATTCTGTTGTTTAACACTTTAGAAGATTCAAACAAAAATCAGATACAGTGGTTGATTAAGATGTGAAACAGAATTTGATCCTTTATGCATATATACGTAATTATGAATATTTTAGATGTACATACTAGTATTTATATGTATATTTTTATATACCATATGTATTTGTATATGTATTTAGGTGTATCTGTACTTGTATAAGTGTATATCGCTTATTTCTATATCTGTGTATTAATTTTATAATTAAAATACAATAATGTTAATTATACATGTATTAATCTTTAATATTAATTTTGTTAATAATAGTGAAACTAATAATAGTAATATTAGTAGTAATAATACTACAATAATTTATATATAACAATTTCGTATCTATAGATTATATATATATATATATATATATATATATATATATATATATATATATATATATATATATATATATATATATATATATATATATATATATATATATAAATATATATATATATATATATATATATATGCAAGTAACATAAATATATTAATTATATATATTGAAACAATAATCTCAGAGTATATCTTTAATACTTTGTTAAAGTTGACAAAATGTTTTCTAAGACATTATCATTCAATATACTCTCAATAATTAATTAAACATTTTTAAATAACAGTTTTTAGTTTATCTTAAGTTATATTTCATAATAATTAAATCGCATTATAGTTTATATATACTTATTTACATATATTCTTATTTATATATATACATTTCTAATTTCTATTTACAATAAAAAGTTCGTGAATCATCGAATATCGTCACTGGGTAATTTAATATATGAAAATAGTTCAAAAATTTTGAGACTCCACCTATCAGACTTTGCTTATCATATCGGAATCATATAAGATTAAGTTTAAATTTGATCGGAAATTTCCGGGTCGTCACAATGTCCATAACATGGGCCATCTGGTCCTCTAGCTCAGCAACTCGAGCTCGGAGGGTCTCCACCTCCCTTGTCAATTCCTCGACAGTGGGAGATGGTGGGGCAGGTGGTACTGGGGGTGCCGGTGGTGCAGACATTACATAACGGAGTGCAGATGTTCCGGCTCCAGAAATAGTCAGTACGTAACGGGGTGCCTTACGCACTTGTGGGTCGGCAGGGTACGGCACAAGCCGCTTACGAGCAGTAACCCTACGACGTCGACCAAACGCGTCAGTGAAGGCTCGTCCTTCGTTGATCCCCGGAATGATGGTACCGTCGAAGCAATACCGCTTCTTCGGGGGGGGGGGGGGGGGGGTGGAGGGTGGCTGAATAGGTACATCAGCAGGGTCCTCATCATCACTGGAGTCGTCTGAGGAGGTGTCGTCGGATGATGCATCAGTGGATGACGGGTCGTCCGAATCATGTGGTGGCTGTACGGGTGGCTGAACTGGTCGTCCTTGAGCGGCCATCATCTGTCTGTACCTAGCGGGTCCGATCGGAATGAGACGTCCATTAGGGGCGCGTCGGCACCAATGGCGATACCAGTTACGGAAACGACCTTCCCCGAACTCCGCGGGAATCATAATCTCACCGGAGCGGGGCTGTGATCCTGAGGGTCCGGGGGCAGATGGAGCTGGAATCTCCGAAGGGTCCTGGGCTCCGCTAGAAGTAACCACTGGGGCAGGCGCCTGGCTGCTAGTCCCGGAAGATGAAGCGCCGGGGTCACTCGTGGGTAGCGGGATCGGTGTGTCGGCAGCAGCAGCAGGTGGGGTGGCTGACGAGTCTGAACTGCCCAAAACGATAGCAGGTGGAATATCCGACATCTGAACAAGAAAAAATAAATTTTTCCATGTCAGTAAGTCATAAAGCAAGCATGTATTAGGCCAACAGTTTAAATCATGTATAACAATAAGTAGCATGGCAATAATAACGAATCGTACAGAAGTAGCATGCAATCGAAAGCAAGTAATATCATACAGTAGTGAAAACATGTAGTAGCATACGGCATATAGCAGTAAAAGTAAGCAGCAGCAAGCAGTAAATTCAGCGAAAACAAGTAAACTAGCAAGTTGTAGATTAGTCCTATTAGTGAATCCTACTCGGGTCGGTCTCGACTCACTAATGCAACCTAATTCCCTACAACCAATGCTCTGATACCAAATGTGATGCCCCGTACAAAACCATCGTGTACGAATCATCAACAACAGGATCATTACAAGGTCAAACACTATATGCTATTTCAAAATACGTTTGCATTCACGATAAAAGGTGAAGTCATAACGAACATCAAGTGTTTTACACCAACAGTATGCTTCTACGAATAGCAAGCATGAATAAATGTATGTGACCCTTAGGTCATTACAAAACATAGTTTCAAATGTATTAAAGTTTGAATGCAAGATAAACAGTTCATGCGGTGATAACACTAGAGCAGCGGGTGTCTACGGCAAGACTAGCACGACAGCGGAAGCAAATAACCTTAAGCACCTGAGAAAAACATGCTTAAAAAACATCAACACAAAGGTTGGTGAGCTATAGTTTAAGTATAACAGTATGTAAGGTAGGCCACGAGATTTCAGTGCTACAAAGAGCGTTTCAAAACAGTAAGATAAAGTATATGTTAACCGTGGGCACTTGGTAACTAACTTAACGTTTATACCACCTGAAAGTACACTTGGCAAGTGCGTATGTTTACGAAGTATTAAACACTCGTTAAATGCTAGCACGACTAGCCCGAGTGGGGATGTCAAACCCTATGGATCCATATCTAAGATTCGCATTCACCGGTTCAAAAACCAATGACTAAACGTTACCGAGCTAAAGGGAATGTTTCTGCCGTTATATGTAATGACCCGCACTTTTCCGATCATTTTATACTTATGAGATTAATATTTACATAAATTAAACCTTACCAACATGATAAGCAATCCAAATTGTTGAGACTTATGTTTTTGAAAAGAGTTTTACACAAAGTTTGACCGTCTAGTTTGACCGATGATATCACGAACTATACAATATATGATAATTATACATACATATTTAACATGATCTAAGGATGTTTTAATATCTCATTTTGTATTAATAACAAAAAGTCATAAGTATATTTTGAAACTACTAACTTAAGTTTTCAAAACAATAACCTACGTAACGTTATTTGACATAAATACTGATGATTTATAATGTTTATACATATATCGTATAAGTAATGTATTTAATCATTTTTAAAGGGCTTTTATACATAAAACAATATAAGTATATTTACAAAAGATAGTTATATTTGAATTCTCGTTCCGTTTCCTCAATAATCCTATACGTATATCTAGGGTACTATACACAGCTTCTAGAAGTATTTACTATTGGTATATACCAATAGAAATCTTCAATTATTGGAATAATATGTCATTCATGACATAATAAATTTTAAATTATCTTAGATATTTTCACTAAAAACCAAATTTTCAAGCCTATAAATAAGCACCATTTCTAACTCATTTTTACACATTCATTTTCCAAATTTTACTTCCAATTTTCACACACACTTGCAAGAACTCTCTCAACTTTTATTTTACTACTTCTTTCCAGCAACTTTACATTTTAAACTTGAGGTAAAAACTCTACTTCAACTCTTTTTCAATTCATATATTTAAAGTTATATATATAAGAGTTTATAAACTAGAACATAGTTTGAATGATTTCAAACTTGTTCGCAAACTAAATAGATCCTTCTAACTTAACTTTTAAAATACTTCAAGACCTGTAACATATCTTAATTATATGCTAACTTAACAAGGTATAACTTGGTTTTTCAAAGAACACCTTAAAAACTGAATTTACGACGTCGGAGTGCAACCGGGGGCTGTTTTGGGTTGAATAATTAAAAACCATCTTAAACTTTGAATTGGAGGTTTATTTTCTGGAAAAATGATTTTTACTATGAATATGATAACACATAAAAATTTCATGATTTAACTCAAAGTATAAGTATTTTTAGAAAAATAATCATTTGAAGTTGTTTACATGATGGAAAATGATTAACTTCATAAGTTTCACTAAAGTTTGACCTATGCCGTGTGATTTTGAATACAAACTAAGGTATTTACAGTTCATAGTCTTAAAGAGGGACTCGATCCAAGGAGATGGCAAGTTGAATCAACGAAAACGGAGTTGTAACGAAGAAACTATGACCGAAACAAAATCGGATATCCAAGACTAGTTTAGCCACGAAAATAATTGGGAAAAAAAATTAAATAAATCACATCTTTTTAAGTTAACATGATATTTTATATATATGTACTTATAATTCAATTTTATATGGTTCAGGATCACCCGTAAACAACACGAGAAGATTAATCATAAGATCCCATGATTGTACGCAACACGTCATTTGACAACACCGGTACTTTATGTACGCAACACGTCATTTGACAACACCGGTACCATGGGTCAAGATTAATCTCGACCAATACATATACGATGGGGTTTTATTTATTTCGTTGGGGGTTTTATTTATTTCATTGCGGGTATATTAAACATCTAAAAATGAACCATTAAAATTGAATTACTAACAACGAACTGCTAACTACGGACTAAGGAATTATTCAAAGTATTAAAAGTATAACAAGTATATATATGTGACGTTTGTTTAAAAAGAAAAGGTATTGATATATTATATATGGATAGGTTCGTGATATCAACCGGAGACCAAGTCAAATTATATATATATCTTCAAGACGAAAGTGAGTATATAGTCCCACCTTTAAACTCTAAATATTTCGGGATGAGAATACATGTATTTTATGTTTTACGTTATGGACACAAGTAACTGAAAAATATATTCTACGTTGAGTTGTACCACTGGCATACTTCCCTGTAGCTTGGTAACTGTTATTTACAGCGGTATTGTAAACGCGAATCCTGTTGATAGATCTATCGGGCCTGACAACCCCAACCTGACTGGACGACCAGTATTCAACGGTTGCACAGTACTTCGTTTCGTGACTACACTTGGTACGGTGTAGTAAGATTTCATAATAAAGGGAATATGCGACGTGATTAAATGTTTATGGTTACCAAGTGCTCAACCACTTAGAATATTTTTATTAAAATGTTTATATATGAAATCTTGTGGTCTATATTTATATCGCTGCCGGCATTAAACCTATATCTCACCAACTTTATGTTGACGTTTTAAACATGTCTATTCTCAGGTGATAATTAGAAGCTTCCGCTGCATCATGTTGAATCTAAGCAGGATCTTGCGTACGCATATTTGTGTCAAAAATAAGACTGCATATCCAAGAACTTGTGTTGTAAAATATGCTAGAAATCGGGTTGTTATTATCATTTGTAAAGTTTGTAAGTCGAAGATTATCGCTAAACGATAATCATCTTTATTTTGTCCAAACCTTGTATCAAAAATAAGGATCATGGTTTGTAATGTATAATATATGCAGTTTTTCTTTAAAAAATGTCGCATATAGAGGTCAATACCTCGCAATGAAATCATACGTTATCTAACACGTTCTTATGGTTAAGGACGGGTTATGACATGTGGTATCAGAGCGGTGGTCTTAGCGAACCAGGTTTGCATTAGTGTGTCTAACCGATAAGTCGTTAGGATACATTAGTAAGTCTGGACTTTGACCGGGTCTGATTTAAAAACCATTGCTTATCATTGTTGGTTAAAATTTATATGTAAATATTATGTAGTACTAATGGGTTAGTTGTTGTATGATAGATGTCGGGCTCAAAACTTGTTATCACATTCAGCGACTCCGAACCAGAATCTTCAGATGGTGTTCCAGTCATTAACCTATCCGATGACGAAAATAATATCTTTGGGGAAGACTCACAAATTCCGGATGAACCGACTATAGAGAACCCGGAAAGTGAACCCGAGGAGGAAAGTGAACCCGAGGAGGAAAGTGAACCCGAGGAGGAAAGTGAACCCGAGGAAGAAATACAGGAAATTACAAAAGACGAGTTCGAACTAGGAAAGAAACGAAAGGCTAATGAATTAGAAAATTCAAATCCCGAGTTTAGTAAGGATGATGTGGCACCAACTCCACTAGACACTACCACCCCTATTCCCGCTATTCCTATTCGTGCTGTCCCGGCATCCAGTTCTTCAGCCCCACAGCCAAAATATAGGCAGACAGCTAGGATAAGCGTTAGGCCATTCCTTGAACCTAAACGTCCTAGAAAATAGACCAAACGATGCGCTGCCGTATTAAACCATGGGATCATATAATGTTTTGTATAATATTATTAGTGTGGTTTGCTTAATGTTCGATATAAGATAAGCATATGTAAAATAGTGAAGTGTGAAATGCAATAATTTTCCATGGTTAAGTATTATTTAGATGGTAGTAATTGATTCTGTACTAAGCTATTAAGTATGGACATTAACGGGTAGGTACTACCCTAGATATAATTATAAAACGCTAATAAGAAGAAAAGGCTTTTATAATAATACCTGGTTCATATTATTAATAAGCTATAATGTACTGTAAATATACACTACATCTATAATATTCCATGTGAATAATTATTTTCTTTTCATTCTTATAGAAGAATATGGCGCGATTGAACCGAATGACGGAACAAGAAATCCAGGAACTCATCAATCAGCGAGTGAACGACAGAATGTTATGGGTCGAGGCTGCAAGAGGTGCTGCAGTTAACCCAAATCCTCGTGTGGGGTGCACTTACAAAACTTTTCAAGCTTGCAAGCCCTCATCATTCAGTGGAACAGAAGGACCAATCGGTTTAACCCGGTGGATAGAAAAGATGGAGACTGTGTTTAAAATCAGTGGTTGTGTTGAAAAGGACATGACCAAGTATGCATCGTGCACTTTACAAGATAGTGCACTCACGTGGTGGAAAAATTATGTGAAGGCTGTAGGAGGAGATGTAGCTTATGATACTCCGTGGGAAGAATTCAAAACAATGTTAATCAACGAATATTGTCCAAGGAACGAGGTTAGGAAGTTGGAAGATGAGTTACGAAGTCTGAAGGTTATTGGTACTGAAATCACCAACTACAATCAGCGATTCATGGAATTAGTTTTGCTATGTCCTGAATTGGTTCCAACCAAAGAACGGAAGATTGAAATGTACAAAGATGGTTTGCCCAAAAAGGTCAAGGCAAATGTTACAGCATCGAAACCTAAGACAATTCATGAAGCTATAACCATGGCAAACGAGCTAATGGATCAGGTCATCATGGATAAGAAAGCATCCAATACTGATGTGAAGGTATCAGGTAACAAAAGAAAGTGGAATGGAAATTATGATCGAGGTAACCAACAACAATCTTTTAAGAAACAAGAAACCATACAAGGTGCAGGTGGTGGTTCAAGCTTTGGTTACAAAGGACAAAATCCTTTATGCAACCGATGCCACAAACATCACTCTGGCTACTGTAATGTGGTATGCAACAAATGTAATCGAAAGGGTCATATTGCTGAAGATTGTAGGGCTCTCGTTACAAATACAAATGGTACCAAGACTCCTGCCACCAATGCAAATAGAACTGCTTTGGCTACCATTACTTGTTTTGGGTGTGGAAAACAAGGTCACTATAAGAGCCAGTGCCCGAATCCAGAGAAGAATATCGGACCTGCACGTGGGAGAGCATTTGTTATTAATGCTAGAGAGGCATGTGAAGACCCGGAGCTTGTTACGGGTACGTTTACCATTAATAACTTATCCGCATCTATTATATTTGATACTGGTGCTGATAGAAGTTACGTGTGTAGAGACTTTCACGCTAAATTGAATTGTTCATCATTACCTCTAGATGCTAAGTACATGATTGAGTTAGCTAATGGTAAACTAATTAAAGCCGATAAAATTTGCCGTGATTGTAAAATAAATTTAGCCGGAGAAACATTTAAAATTGACTTAATACCCGTAGAATTAGGAAGTTTTGATGTAATAGTCGGCATGGACTGGATGTCCAAAGTAGGAGCTGAAGTTGTGTGTGCCAAGAAGGCAATTCGCATTCCTTGTAAGGATAGAATGCCGGTGATGATTTATGGAGAGAAGGGTAACTCAAAGCTAAAACTCATTAGTTATTTGAAAGCTCAAAAGTGCTTGAAGAAAGGGTGCTATGCTATCTTAGCACATGTTAATAAAGTCGAAAAGAAAGAAAAAGAGAAGTGCATCAACGATGTGCCTGTGGCAAGAGATTTTCCTGAAGTTTTTCCGGAAGAGTTGCCGGGATTACCTCCATTTAGATCTGTAGAATTTCAAATAGATTTAGTACCAGGAGCCGCACCAGTGGCTCGTGCTCCATATAGACTTGCACCGTCCGAGTTAAAAGAACTTCAGAGTCAGTTAAAAGAATTACTGGATCATGGATTCATACGACCAAGTACTTCACCGTGGGGAGCTCCGATTCTATTTGTTAAAAAGAAAGATGGATCTTTTAGGATGTGTATAGATTATCGTGAATTAAATAAGTTAACTATCAAAAATCGGTATCCACTACCGAGAATTGACGACTTATTTGATCAACTCCAGGGATCATGTGTTTATTCGAAAATCGACCTAAGATCGGGCTATCATCAACTACGTGTCAAAGAAGAGGACATTCCGAAAACTGCTTTTCGGACACGCTACGGTCATTACGAATTTTTGGTTATGCCGTTTGGATTGACGAATGCGCCAGCTGTATTCATGGACCTCATGAATCGAGTTTGTAGTCCATATTTAGATAAGTTTGTTATCGTTTTCATTGATGATATTCTTATCTATTCCAAGAGTGAGCAAGAGCATGAGCAGCATGTAAGGTTGATATTAGAGTTGTTAAGAAAAGAACAGCTATATGCTAAATTTTCTAAATGTGCTTTCTGGTTGAAAGAAGTGCAATTTCTTGGCCACGTTGTTAGTAGCAAAGGAATTCAGGTTGATCCAGCAAAAATTGAAGCCATTGAAAAATGGGAGACTCCTAAGACACCAACGCAGATACGCCAATTTTTGGGTTTAGCCGGTTATTATAGAAGGTTTATTCAAGATTTTTCCCGAATAGCTAAGCCGTTGACAGCATTAACGCAAAAAGGGAAGAAATACGAATGGACCTCGGAGCAGGAGAACGCATTTCAATTACTGAAGAAGAAGTTAACTACGGCGCCTATTTTATCGTTACCTGAAGGGAACGATGATTTTGAAATATATTGTGACGCTTCGCGACAAGGTTTTGGTTGTGTTCTTATGCAACGAAAGAAAGTTATTGCATACGCATCTCGACAATTGAAGATTCACGAGCGGAATTATACGACGCATGATCTAGAACTGGGAGCAGTCGTGTTTGCGTTAAAGATATGGAGACACTACTTATATGGGGTTAGATGCACTGTGTTTACTGATCATAAAAGTATTCAACATATTTTTGATCAGAAACAGCTGAACATGAGGCAACGTAGGTGGGTCGAGTTAATAAACGACTATGATTGTGAAATTCGTTATCATCCCGGGAAAGCGAATGTGGTGGCTGACGCACTAAGCAGAAAGGAACGAGAACCAATTCGAGTACGAGCGATGAACATAAAAATTCGCATGAATCTCAACTCACAAATCAAAGAAGTTCAACGAGAAGCACTTACTAAAGAAAATATAGGAAATGAAATAATGAAGAAGTATGAGAAGCAACTCGTTATACGGGAAGATGGAATTCGATATTTTGCAAACCGTATTTGGGTACCGAAGTTGGGTGGATTAAGGAAGTTGATATTGAACGAGGCACATAAGACAAGATACTCGATACATCCTGGAGTTGGAAAGATGTATCAAGATCTTAAGACACATTATTGGTGGCCTAACTTAAAGACAGACGTTGCAACATATGTTGGGGAGTGTTTAACTTGTTCCAAGGTCAAGGCAGAACACCAGAAACCATCAGGGTTACTTCAACAACCAGAAATCCCAGAATGGAAATGGGATGGTATTACCATGGATTTCATCACGAAGTTACCAAAGACTGCCTGGGGATACGACACCATTTGGGTGATTGTTGATCGTCTTACCAAATCTGCCCATTTCTTGCCTATAAAGGAAACGGATAGAATGGAGAAACTATTACGATTGTATATAAAGGAAATTGTTTCAAGGCATGGAATACCTATTTCCATTATATCCGATCGTGATAGTAGATTTACCTCAAAGTTCTGGCAATCACTGCAGGAGGCACTAGGAACTCGTTTAGATATGAGTACCGCATATCATCCGCAAACCGACGGGCAGAGTGAAAGAACGATTCAGACTCTTGAAGACATGCTCAGGGCATGTGTGATCGATTTTGGAAACGGATGGGATAAGTATCTACCGTTAGCAGAATTTTCGTATAATAATAGTTATCATGCAAGCATTAAAGCTGCACCATTCGAAGCATTGTATGGAAGGAAGTGTAGATCTCCTATCTGTTGGAATGAAGTAGGAGATCGACAATTAACTGGTCCCGAGATCATACACGAAACGACTGAGAAGATAGTACAAATCAAGGAGAGATTGAAAACAGCCCGAAGTCGCCAAAAGAGCTACGCCGATGTCCGAAGGAAACCATTAGAGTTTCAGATTGGGGACATGGTTATGCTAAAGGTGTCACCTTGGAAAGGTGTAATACGTTTCGGTAAAAGAGGTAAACTGAACCCAAGATATGTAGGCCCGTTCAAGATCATCGAACGCATTGGACCGGTAGCTTATCGACTCGAGTTACCGCAACAACTCGCCGGAGTACACAATACCTTTCACGTCTCAAACCTTAAGAAGTGTCTTGCAAAGGAAGACCTCACCATTCCTCTTGAAGAAATCCATGTCGATGAGAAACTACAATTCATCGAAGAACCAATCGAAATCATGGATCGTGAAGTTAAACAGCTCAAGCAGAGCAACATACCAATCATTAAGGTTCGTTGGAATGCTCGAAGAGGTCCTGAGTTTACTTGGGAACGAGAGGATCAGATGAAACAAAAGTATCCACACTTGTTTCTCGATGACGTAAAATAGGTACAATTTTAAAATTTCGGGACGAAATTTATTTAACGGGTAGGTACTGTAATGACCCGCACTTTTCCGATCATTTTATACTTATGAGATTAATATTTACATAAATTAAACCTTACCAACATGATAAGCAATCCAAATTGTTGAGACTTATGTTTTTGAAAAGAGTTTTACACAACGTTTGACCGTCTAGTTTGACCGATGATATCACGAACTATACAATATATGATAATTATACATACATATTTAACATGATCTAAGGATGTTTTAATATCTCATTTTGTATTAATAACAAAAAGTCATAAGTATATTTTGAAACTACTAACTTAAGTTTTCAAAACAATAACCTACGTAACGTTATTTGACATAAATACTGATGATTTATAATGTTTATACATATATCGTATAAGTAATGTATTTAATCATTTTTAAAGGGCTTTTATACATAAAACAATATAAGTATATTTACAAAAGATAGTTATATTTGAATTCTCGTTCCGTTTCCTCAATAATCCTATACGTATATCTAGGGTACTATACACAGCTTCTAGAAGTATTTACTATTGGTATATACCAATAGAAATCTTCAATTATTGGAATAATATGTCATTCATGACATAATAAATTTTAACTTATCTTAGATATTTTCACTAAAAACCAAATTTTCAAGCCTATAAATAAGCACCATTTCTAACTCATTTTTACACATTCATTTTCCAAATTTTACTTCCAATTTTCACACACACTTGCAAGAACTCTCTCAACTTTTATTTTACTACTTCTTTCCAGCAACTTTACATTTTAAACTTGAGGTAAAAACTCTACTTCAACTCTTTTTCAATTCATATATTTAAAGCTATATATATAAGAGTTTATAAACTAGAACATAGTTTGAATGATTTCAAACTTGTTCGCAAACTAAATAGATCCTTCTAACTTAACTTTTAAAATACTTCAAGACCTGTAACATATCTTAATTATATGCTAACTTAACAAGGTATAACTTGGTTTTTCAAAGAACACCTTAAAAACTGAATTTACGACGTCGGAGTGCAACCGGGGGCTGTTTTGGGTTGAATAATTAAAAACCATCTTAAACTTTGAATTGGAGGTTTATTTTCTGGAAAAATGATTTTTACTATGAATATGATAACACATAAAAATTTCATGATTTAACTCAAAGTATAAGTATTTTTAGAAAAATAATCATTTGAAGTTGTTTACATGATGGAAAATGATTAACTTCATAAGTTTCACTAAAGTTTGACCTATGCCGTGTGATTTTGAATACAAACTAAGGTATTTACAGTTCATAGTCTTAAAGAGGGACTCGATCCAAGGAGATGGCAAGTTGAATCAACGAAAACGGAGTTGTAACGAAGAAACTATGACCGAAACAAAATCGGATATCCAAGACTAGTTTAGCCACGAAAATAATTGGGAAAAAAAATTAAATAAATCACATCTTTTTAAGTTAACATGATATTTTATATATATGTACTTATAATTCAATTTTATATGGTTCAGGATCACCCGTAAACAACACGAGAAGATTAATCATAAGATCCCATGATTGTACGCAACACGTCATTTGACAACACCGGTACTTTATGTACGCAACACGTCATTTGACAACACCGGTACCATGGGTCAAGATTAATCTCGACCAATACATATACGATGGGGTTTTATTTATTTCGTTGGGGGTTTTATTTATTTCATTGCGGGTATATTAAACATCTAAAAATGAACCATTAAAATTGAATTACTAACAACGAACTGCTAACTACGGACTAAGGAATTATTCAAAGTATTAAAAGTATAACAAGTATATATATGTGACGTTTGTTTAAAAAGAAAAGGTATTGATATATTATATATGGATAGGTTCGTGATATCAACCGGAGACCAAGTCAAATTATATATATATCTTCAAGACGAAAGTGAGTATATAGTCCCACCTTTAAACTCTAAATATTTCGGGATGAGAATACATGTATTTTATGTTTTACGTTATGGACACAAGTAACTGAAAAATATATTCTACGTTGAGTTGTACCACTGGCATACTTCCCTGTAGCTTGGTAACTGTTATTTACAGCGGTATTGTAAACGCGAATCCTGTTGATAGATCTATCGGGCCTGACAACCCCAACCGGACTGGACGACCAGTATTCAACGGTTGCACAGTACTTCGTTTCGTGACTACACTTGGTACGGTGTAGTAAGATTTCATAATAAAGGGAATATGCGACGTGATTAAATGTTAAGTATGGTTACCAAGTGCTCAACCACTTAGAATATTTTTATTAAAATGTTTATATATGAAATCTCGTGGTCTATATTTATATCGCTGCCGGCATTAAACCTATATCTCACCAACTTTATGTTGACGTTTTAAACATGTCTATTCTCAGGTGATAATTAGAAGCTTCCGCTGCATCATGTTGAATCTAAGCAGGATCTTGCATACGCATATTTGTGTCAAAAATAAGACTGCATATCCAAGAACTTGTGTTGTAAAATATGCTAGAAATCGGGTTGTTATTATCATTTGTAAAGTTTGTAAGTCGAAGATTATCGCTAAACGATAATCATCTTTATTTTGTCCAAAGCTTGTATCAAAAATAAGGATCATGGTTTGTAATGTATAATATATGCAGTTTTTCTTTAAAAAATGTCGCATATAGAGGTCAATACCTCGCAATGAAATCATACGTTATCTAACACGTTCTTATGGTTAAGGACGGGTTATGACATTATATAACCCACACATATATAAGTTTAAGTACTCGTGCCTAGTATGTAAAACATAAAATCCGCATGTATTCTCAGTTCCCAAAATAACTTAAAGTAAAAAGGGAATGCTATAACTCACAATGATAAAGTAGCGGTAAAGTATGACTCGGGAAATAAGCAAGTGTGTAGGTCCGGGAAGTCCTCAACCTAAGTCAAATAGTACTAAGTCAGTAAATCATCCAAAAAGGTTTAAAAGTATGTAAATAAGGTCTTAAGGGTCATCATCATTCATCATCAAACAAAAGGTGTAAAGTAAGTTTCGTTTATGAAAAGAGTTTAAAACAAAGGCTGATTTCGGTCAGTCACCACGGCCTCAATACCTACTGAAATAAGGGGAGACCAGTGGTCATAGCTCTGTCTATGAGTCCTTTAAGTGTGGTAAAAATCCCAGAAGCAATTCGTCTTCGTTTGACCGTGGCGACGGTCGAAGAGCGAGTAGGTCAGAATTTTCAGCACAACGTTAAAAGGACATAGGAACGATCGGAGGGCCATAAATCCTAAACCGTAACTCGGATTAAGACGAGTCCTATATGAAAAGTTATCTACTCGGACAGAGCTATCTGAAAATCATAATTACAGTAGCCCAGGTCATACGGGTCAGACACAGAAATAGTAGAACAGTAGGGTCAGTAGGTTCCGGTGGTTCTTGGTGCTCGATGCTTATCATGGTTCTCATCCTTGATGCAAATAGCTTCAAGTGTACAACTCGTTGATGTGTTTGCATCATTTTCACCAAGTTTCGACCATCATAACCCAAGTGTAAGTCTAAGATATGAAGCACAACTCTTTTAAGTGTTGCAAGTATTTTGATGAACCAAAGTTACATCAAAGTCTTAGATCTAACACATACATGAACTTTAAAACTAATAATAAGTTACAAACTTGAAAGTAAACTTATGAAATCAAGATCTTAAGATGTAGAACATAGTTCTTAGTTTGATCTTGAAGATCCAAGACTCAAAAGTCTAGATCTAACATAAGTGTACAAAGTTATAATTAAAGAAATCTTACTTACACGTTCTTGAACTTTTAAAGTTAACTTTAGTTCAAGATTAATGAGATCAAAGTTAACTAGTAACATTTGACCAATATTAACCAACAAAAAAATGAATTTAAAGTGCATAATATGAAGTAATAAACTAAGTAAACAAGTAAATAATTCATGGTGGTTCATACTTTAAAGATTCAAACCAAAGTTTGATCTTTAAGAATGTAAACTTTAAAGTTTACTAACATGAATTACAAGTATGCTTTACAACCATGAACTTACAATCTTTGAAACAACATATGTAGAACATAAACTAGTAAGTTTAGTTCTTGTGTGTTCTTGTAATTACAAGATAAAATGAAGAATGAAACTAAAGAGTTTGATTCTTGTAACTAGTAAAGAAAATAATAACAACAAAGTTCATGTAACTAAGTAACAACAACAACTAACAAGTATCAAGTAATAATACAACATCAAAGAACAAAGATGATGATGATATGGTAGCTAAAGGCTACGGTTTTGACAAAGAGAAAAGGGAGGAAAAGAAGTTCTTATTACTTACAAGTATGGAGAGAAAAGAGAGAAAGTTTGAGAGAAAGTTGAGAGGTATGTGTGTGTTAGAAATGTGAAGTGAGTACTAGTGAGAGTAATACAAAAAAAAAAACCAAAACACCTCCCCATGTACCATATGGCCGACGTCCAAGAAAGGAATAAGGGGGAAGGAAAGGGTCCATTAGGTTCTTGCATGGTTAAGCTTAAAGTTGGTTAAATGGGGTGGTTATAAGAGGTGCATGCATGGGGATCATGGTAACTAGATTCTTTACAAGGTTAATCCATCTAGTTTATTTCTAAGTAATACTTACATGTAGTAAAAATGGGCTAGTTAATCCATTAAGGTGTAGGGTGGGTTTATAAGCCCATCTTCATGAGTCCATAAACATTAACAAGGCCTAAGTTCAAGCAATTAACAAATAAATCCAATTAAAGCCCAAGTAACTAACTAATAACCATAGTTAATCAAAATGATTAATAAAACTTAATCATGAATGTAAATAATACTTGAAAATATTATTCGTGTAAGTTTCGTGTGTCACAAAGACGTTTCGGGCATTTAAAGTCAAGTACGGGCATTCATGACAACATGTAAATGTAATAACATACATTCGTATAATCACAAGTATTAATAATAATTATTAATAATTAACGTTGGAAAATCCAGGGTCGTTACATTATCTCCCTTTCTCCCCCTAAAAATGTGATATACAGTTAAGTAAATCGCCATTTTGATCTTTCTACAAGAAAATTTTATAACTCCCCCTTGAAATGAGATATCAATCAGTTACCTCCCCCTATCGTAACTATTGAAATGAAAACTCAGGGAGCTAATAGGAAACTGAAAGCTCCCCCTTGAATGACAATATCTAAAGCATAAGAAGTCAGTTGCTCCCGATAGAAAGTATTTACTCCCCCTAAATACAAGATCTTAGGTATAAGTACCATTTGTATTAAGGAAATTAAGCACTATACTCAACCATGTCAATTTGTTGAATCAAGAACTTTAGCCTAACTTCATGTAAATGTTTAGTGAACATGTCGGCTAATTGCACTTTTGTAGGCACAAAGTATAATTCTACATCTCCCTTTTCTACATGGTCCTTAATAAAGTGATAACGAATATCTATGTGTTTGGTCTCAGAATGCTGGAACGGGTTGCTAGTAATTTTAATTGCACTCTATGAGTCATAGTATATCGGGGTCTTTGTGATCTTAAATCCATAGTCTAATAGTTGAGTTTGCATCAACAAAACTTGTGAACAATAGTGAGCTGCAGCAATGTACCCAGACTCAGCTGTTGATAATGAAACACAGTTTTGTTTCTTGGATGATCAACCAACCAATCTATTTCCCAACATCTGAATTGATCCGTATGTGCTTTTTCTATCAACATGGCAACCGCCATGATCCGCACCAGTATTAGCAGCGAGATTGAAATTAGATCCATGAGGATACCATATTCCAAGGTTAGGTGTACCTTTAAGGTATTGGAAAATTCTAACCACTGCTTCGGAGTGTGATTTCTTAGGGTTCGATTGAAAACGAGCATAGACTGTTACAGCAAGTGTAATGTCCGGTCTGCTCGCATTTAAATACATTAGAGAACTAACCATGCTTCTATAAAGTGTTATATCAAAGGGTTCCCCTTTTCATCAGCATCCAGCAATTTCCTCATTGGGGTTGTCATGGGTTTTAAAGAAGTCATTTTAAAATGTTTGAACATATCGTTGATATATTTGGATTGACTGGTAAAAATCTCATTTGATAATTGTTTGAATTGTAACCCTAAGAAGAAATTGAGTTGGTCAAGCATGCGCATTTCGAATTTGTTAGCCATAAGGTCACCAAAAGTTTTTGCATAAGGCCGGGGACATGGATACTTTGAACCAAGAGAATGTGACTGTGGTTTTTACGGACGAAGAGCGTTATATCAATTGTTTCATGAGAGAAGCCATTTTCCAGCAGATACTTTGTCAAGGTCTCGTACCATGCACGCGGTGCTTGCTTTAGACCGTATAAAGATTTCTCCAAGTAGTATACATGGTTTGGATGAATAGGATCGACAAAGCCTTCTGGTTGATCAACGTAAACTTCCTCTTAAAGATCACCATTCAGAAAAGCAGTTTTGACATCCATTTGAAACACCGTGAACTTCATATGAGAAGCAAATGCAAGAAAAAGACGAATAAACTCAAGCCTTGCAACCGGAGCAAATGTCTCATTGTAGTCAATACCCTCTTAATGTCGGTATCCTTTAACCACAAGATGTGCCTTATTTCTAACCACAACCCCATTAGAATCTTTCTTGTTCTTGAAAATCCACTTAACCCCGATTGGTCGTTGACCCGCTGGTCTTGGAACTAATCGCCAAACTTTCAAACGTACAAATTGACCTATCTCTTCTTGCATAACTATCTCCTAGTTAGGATCAAGTAACACTTGAGCAACCGAAGTTGGTTCAATCTTACTAAGGAAGGCAGTATATAAACACATATTTCAAGTAGCCTTCGAGTTGATACTAGAGCAGCAGCATCACCAATGATAAGATCAATCGGATGACTTTTAGTCCATCAGTTGGTATGTGGAAGAGGTCCTACATCAGTGGTATCCATTGAAACCTCAACCGTTGTTGACGTTGAGCCATGATCCTCTTGTTCTGATGTAACATTGTCTAATGGGTCTGTTTGAGTTTCTGGAGAAACAACTGGAATTGAATCAACGGATGCATCTTGAACTGGATCAAGAATATCATCTGGAGATGGGGGAGGATGAAGAAACAACTGGTGAAGCAGTTGGTGTTGTATCTTCATCATAGAGACTTGGTTATGTCTCCATAGTAATTGATTGTGTAGGTGTTACCGGTACGGCATGAACATTTGAATTCCGTTGAGGAGAATAAAGACTATCAAACTATATATCCAGTTCCTCTATAGTTACCGTAGGAACACCCTTCTTCGAGAAAATTGAGTTACGTGCGAAAGAAGTAGTAGCCATGTTAGGATTGGGTTTTGAACTGAGTTGTTCAAAACCATTCCCGATAACTCATCAAAATGAACATTAATGCTTTCCTTTATCGTCCATGTTCTTTTATGATAAACACGATAAGCCACTTTGTTCGACGAGTAACCGAGAAGTATGGCCTGATCGCCATGAGCATCAAACTTTCCAAGGCTGTCAAAGTCATTAAGAACATATCATATACAACCAAATACACGAAAATATTTAACGTGTGGGCGTCTACCATATAGTAACTCATAAGGAGTTTTAACAAAACATTTGTGTATGATGAAGCAATTTTGGGTATAACATGCAGTTGAAATGGCCTCCCCCCACATTTTCGGAGGTAGTTTGGAGTAGGCAAGCATCATTCGAGCTGCCTCGCACAACGTACGATTACGTTGTTCGACTACTCCATTCTGTTGGGGGGCTCCGATTAGTAGAGAACTGATGTTCAATGCTTTGATCATTCAAGTAACTATCAAGCAGGTCATTCTTAAATTCCGTCCCATTATTAGTTCGGATGCTCTTAACATGTTTGTTAAAAGAGCGTTGAGTTTTTTTGATGAACTCAATGATAATGGCGGGGGTGTCAGATTTAGTTCTCAAAAGAAAAATCCATGTATATCGAATATAATTATCAACAATGACAAGCACATGTTTTCGGCCACCAAGGCTAGAAACCTTCATGGGTCCACATAAGTCCATATGTAATAATTGCTAAGAAGTTGAAGTACTAGGGACTTTCTTAAGTTGATGATTAGTCCGGATAATGATGGAGACCCATGATGCTTATCATATTGAAAGCTAGGAATACCATCAACCAAGTCTTTGGAGACTAGTCAATTGATTCCCTTGTAATTCAGTTGTGACATTCAGTGATGCCATAACCACGAATTTTCTTTTGTGAAACGTGTAACCAAACGTAACGACCCGCGTTCGTTATCTCAAAAACACGCCTTAAAAAAAAACTTTTCTGAATCAACACATCTGGACGGCGTCCAGCAAAGAAGTCTCGGATGGCATCCAGAAGATCTGGACGGTGTCCAGCAAAGAAGGCTTGGACGGCGTCCAAATGAACTAAAGCTTGCTGTCTCCGGGGTCCAACTTACATGAGCGGAAAACCCGCTTCCCGACACTTTTAAATGAAAACCTTTTTACAACGTGTCATAATAAGTTAAATAAGAGATTTCCATCATCAAAACAAGTTTTACATCACCGGGCCCACATCGACTCGAATTACACGTTTCGTACAAAAATACAAGTTTCGACCGTTCTAGTTTAATTTCCAAACGACACTAGAGCATGGTGTTTGGGGTTAAACTACCCAAATCTTGGCCGAACTTCCAAAAGCTAAAACCCCGAGAGCTAATACTATTCCAAACGAATACCTTTGTCCTTGTCCACGCTGGAGCCTAGAAAGGTAAACAGCGAGAGGGTAAGCTAAAGCTTAGTGAATGCAATAATTATACACATACATATATAATATACCTACTTGCATACACTTACACACACCGTAATATCGCTAGTATATAACAATTAGCATAAATACTCCGAGTATAAGCTAATAATCTCCGAATACCGCAACTAGCATAATCAATAGCATATTCACCGAAATAATATATTATGCTACACAACAACACATACACAAACTCTATAGTTAACCATACTCGCGTCATGGTGCTACCGGCTCAGTGGTTCACACCATACGCAATGTTATGACGCTACCGGCTCCGTGGTTCACGTCACTACGCATTTGAGTCATACTCTTTTATAGTGCTATCGGCTCCGTGGTTCACACTTCATTTTATAGTGCTATCGGCTCCGTGGTTCACACTTTAATGCTACCGGCTCCGTGGTTCACATCTCATTTTATAGTGCTACCGGCTCCGTGGTTCACACTTTAACGACTCGTGCTATAGTGCTACCGGCTCCGTTGTTCACACTACAACACACGTACCATGATGTTACCGGCTCCGTGGTTCACATCATAATATACTCACACATACTATGGTACTACCGGCTCCGTGGTTCATACCATAGCACACAAATAAATACACTATATACATACATGCATAATTATTCCACTCACCTTAATGCCGTCGGTGAACATTAAACCAAGCTCGCAACCTTCAATGTAACGCACCTATTACAATAAGTACTCAATCAACACACAAACTAGTTGGACTAAACACCAACCATTCACTCATGCGCATTTAATGACTTAAATGCATTAAATGCCCCATTTTCACCAACCGTCCATTTAAGGTCAAGACCATCACATATCATTAAAAGCTAGTGACTAAGGTCCATAACACTAACTAATACACAATTAGGGTATTTCATTCCCATCTTTCCCAACTAGGTTAATTGTTACCCATTTGATCATTTTAAAGTCACACACTCATTTCGGGTCATCTACTAACCCAATTAACACCCATTTGCTTAATAACTAGGAGTACTATTAATTAACTAACCAATTATGACTCATAAGTCCATTTAACATTTCCAAAACCCTAGGTTAGTCATCCTTAGGTCCTCATGACCCAATCTTACCCAAGAACACCCAAAATCACCAAATATGGGTTTTGTGTTCATCACTAACCCAAACCCTAACCCTTAAACAAATTAAAATAAGGAAATCAAGATTAGAGCATACCACCAAAATCACAACGAAGCTAGTGATTAGATGAACAACTTTAACACACGCGCTTTGGCCCAAAATCAACTTCTTCTTCCTCAATTTGAGCTTTCTCACACAAGAATCACTCTCTCTCTAGAATTGAAGTGGAAGGAGGAGGTAGTTGAAAGTGGAGTGAATGAGGCTCCTAGAACTGATCTTGTGGCCTTAGATTTGTCCAACAAGTGAAAAGACCAAACTACTCCTATTTAATATCTAAAAGAACACAGCTGGCCTGCCAGTTCAACTGGACGGCGTCCAGGATTCTGGACGGCGTCTAGCCCTTTACAATTGGATGGCGTCCCATATTTTTGGATGGCGTCCCAAACACCTGAGAAAATAGGATCTTACACCAAACACAAGTTACAATGTGTTGGTGCATCATTGAGGTCAATAGTATATAGTGAAGCACAACATTTACCAACAAGGAGATAGTTTCCATCGGTAGATTACACAGAGCACTGAAGACTTTCAAATAAGACTTTGAGATCTCCATCGCAAAATTGGCTCACACTAAATAAACTACAACCCAGACCTTCAACATACAATACCCGCTTAATTGTTATGCCATTTTTCACATAATCTCCATAACCCGTTATCGCCGCAATCTCATCATTTCCAAATGTAACCGTTCCTAGGAATTTGTCAACAAAATTGACAAGCAAGGATTTATCGCCCGTCATATGTCGAGAACAACAGGAGTCGATATACCATACACAAACGTCAAAACCCTATAAACGTTAAGTTTCCTAGAGTTTAGGTACCCAAAGTTGCTTGGGACCTCTACGGTTAGTACCAGCAAAAAACTTTGGATCACAAATATATGTAACATGTAATGCATCATGCAATTTAGATTTTAAAGCATCATTCAAAAGCACATTACATGTAGCATCATAAGCAATCTCAAGGTTTACATGATCATCAGAAGTCTTAACACACAACTTATTCCAAGTAGATGTTTTGTTCACAGAAGAGAATTGAAATACATGAGTTAGTTTCCTAGGTCGACTAGCAGATTTTTGGTTTTGTTTGCTACTTTCTTAGTCTTTGACTTAGGAACCCATACAGATTGTAATTCAAGTTTGGATTATAATCCGTGACACGAAAAACACCTTTGTTAGTCAGACGTCCAAATTTTTTAGTTGACATGTGAGATGATTGACTTTGCAAAAATTTCCATTTTGATTTTACGTTCCTTTGCATCATACTCACTCAAATCAGGTTTTGGACTTGTGTGAGGTTTTGAAGACTCCACTGGTTTCTTTAAAAGTCTTTTATTTGTATGTTTTGACATTAACATCATAGGAAGTTTTTCAGTAGAACAAGCACCATCCAGATGATGAACCTTCTTAATAATAAATTGCTTTGAAGGTTTAACATTTGAAACACTTTTCTCATTTTGAGAACGTAAAAGATTTTTAAGAATGGTAATGGGTTTAGAAGCATTAGATTGTGATTTCCCACCAGCACACTCAGAAACTTTATTCACACAAGTAGAAATCATTTGAGGTGTGTGTGCTTTTGAAGAATCATGCTTATGTTTGTTAGCCTGCTTTAGTAGAACTATCTTATGATTTAAACTTTGAATCTCAAGACACAAGTCCTTAGCAGAAACTACAGCTTCACCTTCCTTAAAAGCATAGGTACATTCTTTCCTAGAAAGTGGTGGAAGTTTATCACACATCTTATGCATTTGTTTCAAAGATTGACATCTAAGTTGCAATTCAACATTTTCTTTTTCAAGTTTATCAACTAGATGATTTAAATCTATCTTTTTAGGCTTTGTTTCATCTGGTTCTACCTTAGGTTCAACTTTTGGTTCTACCTTAGGTTATACCTTTTCATCTAAAGCCTTATGAACAAGTCATTTTGACTTAGCACGTTTCAACTTGTTTTCTATGTTGTCTAATTTGGTTGCAAACTTGTTGGTTAAGTCATTTAGTTCATGTGCTAGGTCTTCACCGATTTCAACTTTAGAAACAGTACATGCATTTAAGGCCGGTAGAGTTGGTTTTTCTTCAATAGCAAGAGGCACACTAGAACTAGGATTGCTAAAAACTTCATTTTCTAGCATTAAGATATATTTTTCTAGCATGAGGGTAGGAATGTAAATCAATCTACGTGAAGGTGCATAATCATCATTTTGCATATTCAGTTCATGTTCAACTAGTCAATGTAAGAAACTAGGATGTGATTTACCCAATTTAGCATTAACCTTTTCATGCATCAAGTTGATTTGATAATATTTCTTAGATGAACGATTATTTATCACATTATCAAAATTAGCATCAGATGAATGAACAAAATGATATGGTAAACCAACTTGAAAGTAATCAGAATTATATAAGCCAGGAATCTTTTTGGAAATATCATTCAACATCTTGGAATCTTCATACCCAATCCCCCACTTATCACCATAAATTGTTTTCGGTATATTCATAAAGATTGTTTGCTTTGAAAGTTCCATGTTAATGATAGCTCGTGATTGCTCTTGTTGGTAGAGTTTTTCCTCATATCGAACAAATTGAGCTTTCATTTATAGAGAATCTTTAGTTAATAGTGAAATTTCAGATTTCTTTTTAAGTATGGTTTCTTCCAATTCAATGATTTTCTTGTTTAACTTGGAAATTGTGGGTTCATGTTGTTCTTTAAGATCGGAAAGATCTTTCTCTAAGAATTGAACTTTCTCCGCAAGACGTTCAGATTTCAATCGATAATCCGTTCTTTCAATCTTAATTGAAAGTATTGACTTTTTAAGTTCTTCCAACTCAGTTTTCGTGGAGCTGAGTTGGGTTTTCAATCGATTCACTTCCGATTGTGAATTGGATGATGAAGATTTAGTCTCATTAAGTTTGATTTTCTCTTTCAAAACTGTGTTTTCAGATTTTAAACCTTTTACCTCTTTTGACATTGAGACTAAATTCTTCATCACGTCATTTTGCATTTTCACAAAATCAGTTGGAATTTCAGTAAATTGTACCTCATCATCATCAGATGTTGGGTCAGAGTTCTCCATTACTTCCTTTGCTTTGATAAGCGTGGTCACCTTGCAGACATTAGCATGTTCCACCTTGGATTCAGAATCATCTGTCCAATTGAACCAAGTATCATCAACCGATTTCAGCTCTCCCCCAGTTTCCATAATCTTTGCCATCAACATTTTCTTTTTGTAGTAAGATGCATCCTTCTTCTTACCTCATTTTGCAATCATGGGAGAAATGGCCAGCTTTACCACAATTATAGTAGATTGAATCATTCTTCTTGGAATCATCAGCATGTTGATGTTTTGAGGAATCGGGTTTCTTGTAGTAGGAGGAAGAAGATGAATTATTGTGTTGGTTGCTTGATTTGACTTTAAACATGTACTTGTTCAAGGCTTTGGTGAACATTGCAGCCATCTTGACTAGCTCAAGGTGAGAATCATCAACATCCGAAAGGTTGAGCCCTTCAGAATCAGTTGATTCTTCAACAAGCACTTTCTTTGATAAGCTTTTGGAAGTAGTCTATGACTTACTCTTCTTTTTAGCAATGAGGGCAAGTGGATCACCCGGAGAAGACTCTTTCCTTTCCTCTTGAAGTTTAGACACAACTGGTTGATAATGCATAAGGACTCCAACGAGCTCATGAATGTTCAGCTTATCAATCTCTTTGGTAGATCGAATGATAGTTACATAAGGAAGCCAATCAGTATTAAGCTTTTTGAGAAAATTCATGCTGATCTCAGCATTCACGTTAGTAATCTTGCACATTTTCAACTCATTAAGAACACCATTGTAACATCTATAGGTATCCTTTAGAAGTTCAAATTCCAGCTTGAAATCTTCATAAAGTCCTAGAGCCTTATTCAGTTTGGTAACATCAGACATGTCATAACCTTCTGGTTGTCTTTTGATCTCATCCCATATGTCTTTGACAGTAGTATTGCTGTCAACATTTTCAAACAACTCATACGGGATGGCTTGAATGATGACATTTTTAGCTTCAATATCACTCTGAGCTCTCTCACGTTTCTCTCCAGAAAGTTCATAGACTTGAATTGGCATACCAGTTTCTGGATGGTATTCTATAACTGGACCTTCTTTCAAAGAAGCCCATATGTACTTTGCCTTCTCACCCTTGTAGTCTTTGTACTGAGTGATACGATGAAGCCACTTTTTGTACTTGTCATCAAACAACACTAGAGGTATGGAATCAGATTCGATAATCGATCTATCTTGAGTAGACATATTGACAAAATCTGAGGTAGATTCGATAAAGATTCGGTATAGCACAAAATCCAAGATTCAGGTTCGTAAACAACTAACCAAATGTTAGATTCGGTATCTGGTTCAGTACTGTAGCAGATTCGGTATCTGGTTTGGTACTGTAGCAGATTCGGTATATCAGTTTCTGTATCAGAAACTGATAAAATGACAAGTATCTCACACAGATTCAGTAAATATTCGGTAAGTACGGAATTTGAAGCCTTAGAGTACTTAAACGCCACAATATATCAAGTATATTTGAGATTCGGTATCGGTTTCGGTTTCGGTATCTTGTTCAGTAACCAGATTCTGTAAAAATTCACACTAAGATGAATCCAATCCAATGCTTAACACCTTGAATCAGATTCGGTATACTTACGCATAAGGAAACAAGTTAGTATCAAGTAAAATATCAATGAAACCGAATGTGTTTATACTGAATGTCAACTGTAGCAGTTGGCAAATCAAGTCTAAGTGTGAAACTTAGAAATATGATCGAATCCTTGATCAAACCACTCGAACTAGCTGAGTTTGATCAAACTGAATGTGATAGAACCACTAATACACCACAATCTACAACACTTAAAGAGAATTTCTGACTTGAAGCAGACTCGGTATGGCAGTTGAAATACCGAATGAAGATCAAATCACCAAAAATTGATGAATTGATGAAATTGAACCGTCAAATAGTTGCCAAATCACCTCACGAACTAAATTGAATCCACTGATCTTCACTTAAACAAAGAAACAAGCTTGAATTGATCAATACCGAGTGTTTTAGCCACGAACTCTAAAAATAAGCTTGAATCTTCATAATTGTTGTTGTAAAGCTGTAATGATGATCGAAACACTTTCTAATACACATAATTAACCTTCGCTGAGCTTTTCACACTAATCTAAACGTCATATTATCACAATCGATGTTATCGAATGTGATTCAAACTAACCGAGTATGTTCAGATTTGTAATCTTCAATCTCTGGATTGATATAGTGATGTAATATCACTCCCTGGAAGATCTGATACCAAATGATAGGTCAGATCATGGTGAGAATTGAAGAAATGATTATTAGAATGAGACTCGATAAGGTAAAGAACAGATTCGGTATTAGAGAGATTCGGTAAATTTACATTCCACAGCTTCTTAAACTCAATTACAATGCAATGGATATCTAATTAGGACTACTAAGGTTCCTTATATAGCCCTCTTCTAAGGAACCATCTATTATGCTTATTTCACATTAACACTATAAACCTTTGGGGTCCTAACAGTTTTCGCTCTTGAATCTTCGTTTTACCTCCAATTTACTTGATTCTTTATGCATCACCTTTGTAACTACTTAATCTATAAAACTAACTGACAAAGCGATTATTTTTTCGACAAAGTTTGGAACTTTATTGATTTAGGGCTTAATATCGGAGGTAAAAATGTGACTTTTTAGCCGATATCAAGAAGTGTGCATTTATCTTACTTTACTTTCTATTAATCGTTTGCGTATAATTGGTTTACCACTGTTTAGTCCATCATGCTTGAGTTTGTTATATTAAAATAGAAATGTTAAAGTGACTTCTTACGTACTCTTACTTGTCTTCAGTTAATTACATCTAACCCTATTCAATTTTGGAACCATCATTTTCTTTTCATCTTCATCAAGTAACTTTTCGTGACAATGTCGTCATTCTTATTTATCAAATAAAATATAAATAGACATTGCCACTTTATTTAAACACTAAATGCGTAGGCATAGAATAAGGGCACTTATCATAGCATTTGTGATAGTTACTCACGCATTTACTTTAAGTACAATATTCATTCTCCTTTGGCAAAATCCATTACATTTCTGAGTCAATTTTACTTTAAGGCCATACTTCGTTTCCATCTCCGTATTCCCTTTAGTTAAAAGTTTAGCTATCTACATCGTCGGGTGATCAGTTCTTTTATTTCATAAATATCGGTAATCACACCCAATTTTCTTAACATTTGTATGCCACAACACTTGTGGGATAACATTCATCATAATCCCAATTCCCTGGTTTTCTTAAATCAACATAAACGTATAATCATTATTTATAAGGTAGATTTCACTTATCTTGCAGTATACTGAGTGCACTAAGCATACAATTTCACATCCACTCAGTCTTTGAAGGTTCCCATCTTTGTGCTTTAATGACCATTATCTAAACTTCCTGATCATATCATCATTCATATAAATGATTAACATAACTTACAAGAAAACAAACCTTGCTTAATATGTGTATGGCATGAAATTGGTAGTCCTTCATTACTATTTCTTCAACATTTATAGTAAGGCTCTTTTTAATATTGATACCTTGACTGATAGAGCTCATTCCATTGCATTCGTGTCTTTTCATCTATCCCATGTGCATTTCATAGTCCGTGCAACTTATAATAATCATATTATAAATATATGACATAAAACATAACTTTTATCCGTCAAATAAATTTAACTCAGCGACCACATTAATATTTACATTCTGTATAGTCATAAGTAATCTCTTGCTCAGTGTAATCTGGAGACTTAAGTCCATAATATATCCTTTATACTTTTTGCTACTTTAGTTTTTTTAAACATATAAATTTTACTCGTTTCATATTTCTTATAGCCTCGATCTTAACATCATTTGACTTAAGTTAAAACTTGTTTTTCAAATTAACGTAATTTACATGAAAGTTTCAATTCATCTTCAATTATGCACATATGATAATTCATACGAGTCATATGTCTCGCCATATCAACCTGATATACCTCATGTAATGTCAAATATCTACTTCGTAACAAACAACTTACCCTACGTAAAGTCTTACGCTTCGTTATTATTAATTTGCTTGGTCTCTAGGTCTTACACCTATTCATACGGGTGTGCATCTTAAACTTTGAAACTTACATCCTCCTATGTAAAACTTGTGATCAAGGCTTCCAATGAAATCCTAATATCAAGGGATCCCTCATTCATAACATGGTTCGTAACCATGAGAAAATGCATAGACATTCTTACATCACATAACTCATGATCATGGAAACCCATTAGCACTCTTAATCTTAATAACTAGTGATCATGGCCTCCTCTTATACGTATACAATCCAGAAAACTCATGAACACTCTTGACATAAGAATAATCATAAACATAACTGTTTGTACAATTCTTGGCGATCCTTGTTGGAGGAACAAGGATGTTTAGATCTGATCACTAAATGTATGGAATTAAGGGATGTGGTGATGAATGTATGCTTGTTGGCGATTTCCTGAAGGTACTACGAAGGTATCGTACTTTACGCCATCAAGATACGAAGGTAACTCATTGTGAGTTGTGTATATGTGATGATACGACTTTGAGTGCATGCATTATTCAGAGGCTATGCTCTCCTTTTATAGGTCCACTTCACAACTTCTTCCCCAGATTTCTAGGTGAGGATCAGTCTACAAGGCAATCTTTGATAAGACAAAGTGAACTTTTCATTCGGTTAACTGTGATCTCTGCTGTGGAAGAAAGCAAGCCCGATGCATTCCTATTTTTTCATTTAGACATTAGTAGAAGTAAGATGGTCAACCCATTTACTTCTCTCCTTCAGCATATGTGATCTTGTGACTTTAAGATAAGTCTTTGTCCATTGGTAACCGTGATCCCTTCGTGAAAAAGTACCTTTGGTACCATAGCTTCGTATAACAAATCTGGTTCTTTGTTAGGTCAGAATACCAAGACTATGTTTTGAGGGTATTCCCCTTTTATCATTTGGGCGCTGGTATTCGAATTTGAAGGTATCCCTCCTTTGGTTTTTATTTGACATATGTATTCTTGTGACCAATCCTTATGTCACCAACCCTTGATAATCGTGATACCTTCGTGAGCTTAGCTTCGGCTATTTGCTGGATAAGGGGGTACACTATCAATAACCATAACCTTTCAACCCGCAGGTTGCTGTAACGACCCAACCCGTCACTAATCCAACCCGAATTTTTTTTATACATCACATTATATTAATAACACGACACCACAATTTATGTTTTCAAAACACTTCCATTGCCCAACAATTTTAAACACTGTTAATATATTCCGTACAATAATTCAAATATAAAAGCGAGCATAACCCAAGACCCATTTTAACATAACTAAAAGACACTTTCAACCCAAAGCGTTTAAATTCCAACAAAAGACCGAGCATGGTGATTGGGATTGCACTACCCAATCCTAAGTCAAATCCAAAAGCATAGTCTTCTAAAGTAACCCGCAATAATCCACTAGTCCCCGCGCTTACCCTTGCCACCTCCTTCTTGCAAATGTATAAAAATGTAAACAACGAGAGGGTAAGCTATAAAGCTTAGTGAATGTAAACATACTATATCTATACATATGCATAAAATGAATACGTATCACCAACAACAAGTGATAAACACATACCATGCCCATGTATAACTAAGCAAGCTATACACTATGTACCACCATGTCAAATCCGCAAGTAATAAACACATACCATGCCCATGTATAACTAAACAGACAGGGAAAATATCGCAACATCTTGGTACATAACTCCCCCACTTCGGATTTTAACCCCACACTCTCACCGCAGAGACAATAACATCCTGTAGAATTTCAACATTCCTCAATACACACGACCGGTCTCAACGTTGGTCATACATACCAATCCTCTACGAACTTATTACAAGGTACTCGAACCTCGACTTTTCAAATTAGTCAATCGTTAACGCCCGCTAAACACCACAACCAAACACAGTTGCATCTTCGGGTTTCTCACCGGTACCCAAGTACAAGGTGATCACACCATGGGAGTCAAACATTACACTAGTAGGTATAAGGAGGCACCAGATGCAGCATTATGCAACTCCCACCACTAACACCGAGACTCTATAACTCGACCCTTTCGGGGTCTACTCACGGTGTTGCACGTCACCCGACAACTCAAAGTCACACATAACCAACGAACCTCAGGGCTCAACGCCCACAACTTTCTAGCGTCACCCGCTAGTCACAATCTATCTAAGCCGCACAGCTGGCTTGGTAACCCTTCCACTCATCACAAAGGAGATGCTTGGGAACACCAAGGCTTACACCCTTCTGACTTCGTCACAACCGTTAACACGGTCACCATCACACATCAATGATAGTCAACAACCATGACTCTACTCGCACATGTGCGTGGTCGATGAAAGCACCTCCTGAATGGCACTACCATGCATACTCACACGAAAAGTGGCCGACAAGGAGTGAACAACACTCGCCATACATCTCACACGCAAAAGTGGTCAACGAAGAGTGAACAACACTCGCCACACACATCAAATCGCAATCATGGTCAACGAAGAGTGAGATCTTACGGAGTCACTCACCACATTGCATCAAGTGTCCAATAAAGAGCGAATCCTTATGCCAGGATGTCACTCGCCACCTCACTCACAATGAGCAACAAAAAGCAATACTCTAAAATAAGACGAACACACGTCACGTACCCTCACATGGTGATATAACACCCGGTACACACTAACCCATAACTCATGCACCATGGGAACGGTACTCGTACAATAATCGTTGGTACTCGCACAATGACCGAAAGTGTACATATGCCTTGTAACACTAACCCCCAAAGTGGTCATCCGCACTTGCCGTAAAGCAACCGATAAATCGATCACACCCACCTATCACACACACAATATGGTCTCCGTACCTACACCATGGTGCTACCGGCTCTTTGGTTCACACCATACGTCACATGTCATGGCGCTACCCGCTCTTTGGTTCACGTCATTACGCATTTGTAATGATGCTACCGGCTCTTTGGTTCACATCATAACATCGAGTCATACTTACGCTAAGGTGTTACCGGCTCTTTGGTTCACACCCTAACAACCCGTGCTATAGCGCTACCCTCTCTTTGGTTCACACTACAACACACATGCCATGATGCTACCGGCTCTTTGATTCACATCATAACACCCGTTACGCTCATGCTATGGTACTACCGGATCTTCGGTCCATACCATAGCACAAATAAGTACACTATATACATACACGTATAATCATTCCACTCACTAGGATACTATCACAACTAACATCCTACGGGTCTCACTCGAGTGAGTTTAACAACCAGAATACCAACCCAAATGCCTAAGCACAAAAAACTCGCACGATAGAGTCAAGAAACAATTCATTAAACACACACTCTTCCGAGTGCAAACCAAAACCACAATCATAAGCCGAACGCTTGCTAAATGATCTCCAACAGAGAATAAAATTTAGCTAAGACTTACATACACACCGCATGTTATTACAAATTGTACAACATACGAATACCACACTAAAAGTACCTAAACATATTCTCGCGATGCCCTTCATTATGAAAATTGTAACACACGTTGCCACTACCTCTAGATACCGGGCACTCCCAAGACTTGTGACCTCTCTCTCCGCAATTGAAACATCTAGATGCACTAGTGTCCGACACTCCTTTCCCCACGCTACCTGAAAGGACCCGTTCATATACATTATAAACGATTCACAATAGTTGATTACATCGCGAGGTGTTTGACCTCTATATGATACGTTTTACAAACATTGCATTCGTTTTTAAAAGACAAACTTTCTTTACATCAAAAATTGACGGCATGCATACCATTTCATATTACATCCAACTATAATTAACTTAATATTAATCTTGATGAACTCAACGACTCGAATGCAACGTCTTTCAAAGTATGTCATGAATGACTCCAGGTAATATCCTTAAAATGAGCTAATGCACAGCGGAAGATTTCTTTAATACCTGAGAATAAACATGCTTTAAAGTGTCAACCAAAAGGTTGGTGAGTTCATTAGTTTATCATAATCAATCATTTCCGTAATAGTAATAGACCACAAGATTTCAGTTTCCATAAATATCCGTACACTCGCAAGTGTTTGAAAGTATTCTATAAGTTGTAGGCACCCGGTAACAAGCCTTAACATTCATGTTTTACCCTCTGAAGTACACCAGATCAGGTGTGTTTAAAATAACCTCGAAGTACTAAAGCATCCCATAGTTAGGATGGGGTTTGTCAGGCCCAATAGATCTATCTTTAGGATTCGCGCCTACCGTACATAGACAAGTAGTTTAATATTACCAAGCTAAGGGTATATTTCTGGTTTAAACCCATATAGAATTAGTTTTAGTACTTGTGCCTATTTCGTAAAACATTTATAAAACAGCGCATGTATTCTCAGCCCAAAAATATATATAAAAAGGGAGTAATGAAACTCACAATACTGTATTTCGTAGCAATTATGTATATGACATCACTGAACAAGTGCAGGGTTTGTCTCGGATTCACGAACGTATCAATATTGTGATTCAATATTGCAGGAAAGTACGTAGACGCAACGAAAATGATAAACGTTAGGTTGACCTCACGAGCAATACCCTCGATCAATACCCATAACCTCCATAGCTATAACCCATAATTTCCTTAGCTCTATCCCGTTTGAAAACTTATTTTGAAATCGTCTGAGTATAACTCCGTCGTAGTATTTTATGTATACTAATAATATCTTGAAATAATACAAAGAAAATATATATATGTAATTCGATTGAGAGAGTTTAGAGAAATATATTTTCAAGTTTCTATGAAATAATGAAACCTATTCAATTCTATTTATAATATATTTTTGAATTATTAAAGTGAATTATTAAAGTATGAATTATTAAAATGAATTATTAAAGTGAATTATTAAAGTATGAATTATTAAAGTGAATTATTAAAGTGAATTATTAAAGTATGAATTATTAAAGTGAATTATTAAAGTATGAATTATTAAAGTGAATTATTAAAGTGAATTATTAAAGTATGAATTATTAAAGTTAAAGTAAAGTAAAAGTAAAGTAAAGGTAAAGTTAAAGTATAGTAAAAGTATAAAACTATATACGTATAATACGCGTATAAATATATATAATATTAATTTAAATCGTTATATATATTTAATAAAATAAAATATAAATATCGTTATCTTTATCATACTGGTTAAGTAATGAGTTGTCAAAAGTGGTTCTAGATATTTATAAAAGATATATACGTTTTAATAATAAAGTTCTTTTTAAACTGAAAACGTTTTTTTTGTACTTTTGAAACTAAATCAAATAAATATGATAATTTTGTTTTCCAAAACTAAATATATTTAAGAATCATTTTGTTAAAAGGTTAAAATAATGGAAATCGTTATATCATAAAACATTTTAGAAAAGTAGAATTATATATATTCATAATAGGTTTTAAGTTTTTAAATTACAGTCTATTGGTGAAGCATGTGATAAAGTCCAAATTTTAAATAAACGTATGAAATCATCTTAATGAAAAATGTCGAGTTACTTAACTTGTCGATATCCAACATCTAAGTTATTTACACTCCACATTCTTATTTTCATATTAATTAAAATGAAAGTTAACATAGTTATCTTATCAAGGTCACGAGGAAAATATTATAAAACATGCCTTGGAAATTAAACAGGAATTTCCACTAACCCTTGTCTAGTTCCCGTTAATTGACACATTTGTTCTTATTTATAAATCACTTTACCATTTTCTGAATGTTGTCAAAAAGAATAGATTTCTTTAATCACAGTGGACCTCATAACATAGGCCCCTAATCATATCATAATGTATCTGATAATTCAATCATTTGATATTATCTCTTAATTCTGTCGATAAATATATCGAAACAAATACGTTCATGTAAAGTATCATATATCTAATACTTTGTTAATGTTTTCAGTTAATATTATATATTATATATACATATCTATATACTCATAATTGTTCGTGAATCGTTGAACACGGTCAAAGGGTAATTGATTACATGAATGTAGTTCCAAACTTTTAGAGATTCAACATTACAAATTCTGCTTATTGTGTCGGAAACATATAAAGGTTAAGTTTAAATTTGGTCGGAAATTTCCGGGTCGTCACACTACCCGTGCTCTCAATTGCACTTTTAGGTTTCTTGCTCGGAGCGCCAAATGGTTTAACTCTTTACTTACCCGAAGTATCGTAAACCGTCGTCAGAGCATACGATTCAAAACCCTTAGCCACGACAAATAGTTTAGCAAAAGAGTCCACTTGCTCGAGGCTAATTTTCCCGCGTAACTCATCATTCAAGGTCTCAAGAAAATGCTCCATCAACAACCTATCGTTCCTCATATATTCGGGGCAAAATCGGGCCTTCGCCAAAAAGGTGGCCCTAAGAGTATTTAGGTCCATAGACCCCTGTCGCAAATTTCGTAACTCATCACGCAAACTCGTCAAATCGGCTTGTGTCCAGAAATCCTCGAAGAATTCCTTCTTAAAATCGTCCCACGATAGCCCCATAAACGGTTCCTCGTCAACGATATCAATCTTACCATCCAACCAATTCTTCACATTACCCCGTAACAAACTAGTAGGGAGCTTCGTTTTCTTGTTAGGAGGGCATTCACTTGTGCGTAAACACCCTTCGACATCTGAGATCCAACCGGTGCTTATCAAAGGATTGGGATCCCCGGCATACATAGGAGGTTTAGTCATCATGAAGTATTTGTAAATACACTCCCTTCAACTTGAGGCTTAGGAAAACTCTTCTCAAGCTCCGCTTGAACAATCGTACCCATTTGCTCCTTAATAAGATCGGTTATTTGTCCTTCAACCACCCCTTGAAAGACTTCTTTAACCTTCCCGGTAAAAACCGCGGAATAACTCTCCAAAGCGGCATCAATCTTAGCCGTTAATTCATCATCAGCACCTCGCTTCCCACTTGAATCCCCGCTTCTCGTCTTCATTCTAAGGAATGCAAATCGATTAAACAACGAAACAGGAATAAACCACACGCGCAACACCGCCCCATCTTGCTCAACACTCGTCGTACCTCACTCGTTAGACACGATTTTCGCTCACAACAATGGTAGCTAGTCATTATTACGCGCGCACGCCGCATCAACCCATTAGTACAACGACTATCTTGCTTGAAAATATACACAAACACAACGCGATATAAGTACACACACAAATAATATCATGATACAATCACAATCATAGTTAGTTCACCTACACCCTAAGGCACTAACTAATTCCCTGTTCCGACCCGTACTCCCACAAGCCCTGTAACAAATAAGCTCATACAAAAGTCTAAGTCTAGGCACCTATCTCAAGTCGCCTAAATCCCTTATACCATGCTCTGATACCACTTGTAACGACCCAACCCGTCATTAATCCAACCCGAATTTTTATTTTTTATACATCACATTATATTAATAACACGACACCACAATTTATGTTTTCAAAACACTTCCATTGCCCAACAATTTTAAACACCGTTAATATATTCCGTACAATAATTCAAATATAAAAGTGGGCATAACCCAAGACCCATTTTAACATAACCAAAAGACACTTTTGACCCAAAGCGTTTAAATTCCAACAAAAGACCGAGAATGGTGATTGGGATTGCACTACCCAATCCTAAGTCAAATCCAAAAGCGTAGTCTTCTAAAGTAACCCGCAATAATCCACTAGTCCCCGCGCTTACCCTTGCCACCTTCTTCTTGCGAATGTATAAAAATGTAAACAAAGAGAGGGTAAGCTATAAAGCTTAGTGAATGTAAACATACTATATCCATACATATGCATAAAATGAATACGTATAACCAACAACAAGTAATATACACATACCATGCCCATGTATACGCATATACACGAATATCCCAAGGTTAACACCTTAACCTCAAACACATGAAGGTTGTACCAAAACACACGCGCCCTAGTGAATTCGAAAACACACGCAATTCACTACCATCACTGCAATGACAATCGGGGTTGGCCGAAAACACCCGCGCCCTAGTTAATCCGAAAACATACGCGATTCACTACCCCAATCTATACAAAAATAGGGTTGGCCAAAAACACACGCGCCCTAGTGAATCCAAAAACACACGAGATTCACTACCCCAAGCCATAACAACCACAATGGGAATGTTCGGAAAAAATGCGACGTTGTGAATGCGAAAACACGTGAGATTCACTTCCCAAATCACCTCAACAACATCAATGGGGTTGGCTTACTTACGCCATTCACTACTCCAAAGGTGGTAACCCAAACGCACACACATGCAAAGTGGACCCAAAAATCACGGGGTCCATCATCCCACACACATGTAAAGTGAACCTGAACGCACAAGGATCACTCTACCCCAACCTCACCCATCCTATGCATATAATATATTTACACTCACATTATCGCCTTGATGAATGCAAAGGCCATAACCGCAACCATCAATGGAAGTACCTATTCCATTTATCACATAAACAAACAACACAATTAGGGTGGATTACAAACCAACTCAAATTGACACTTAGTGCAATTATGACCCAATTGCACTTCCAAGCACAACCCGTGCCCAAACTAACCAATAATCACTAACACTAGTGGAAATGGTCCTATAACACCAACTAAACGGAAACACAAGTGCTAAACACTTGTCTTCCCCAAAATCAAGTTAGAACCCTAATTTTGACCCATTTGAAAATCAAGCTTCTAAACACCCCCACTTGGGTTCCAACACCAACATAATCACTAATCCTAGTGATTATACCCAAATTAAAAGTCCTAAAATGGCCAAAAACTTTTTCCAATTTAAAAACCACCAACAAGGGTTAACAACTAGCTTCAAACACCCATTTGTGAGCTAGGATGGTTTTCTCAAGAACATGAAAATTCAAACCCTAACATCAAATTATATGAAATCCAGAGTTAGGACTTACCACCACTACCACAATATAGCTAGGAACTAGATGAACAACTTTAATGCTTGGACTTTGTTGAGAATCAAGCTCCCTCTTCAAGCTTTCTCTCTCAAGAACCCTTTCTCTCTCTCTAAGTGATAATGTGTGAAGAATGTGAAAATGAGGATAAGGATGAGGTTGGACCAGTTTTTTAGCCTCAAACCCGGCACCCATGTGAAAAGACCGAAATGCCTCTCATTTAAAGCCCCAAAAACGGGTTTAAAAACACAAATCTGGAAACAGGAACATTGTTCTAGAATTAGGAACGTTGTTCCTCTAAACGTCCAGGAACTTCGTTCCACATAAGGGAACGTCGTTCCGCACACTTCTCCAAAATGTTATGTTCAACTTTTTACACTTTTCTTTATTATACAACGATGTTCTTTGTTTCTGTGACATCATTCCAGCTTTTGGAATGTCGTTCCTTCTTTTGGAACGTCCTTCCTCATAAAGGAACGTCGTTCCTTCTCTATAGAAAATCTGGGTTGTTATAGTTACTTTCTTAAATCGGATCTAATCATAACATACCATAGACACAATGTCTAATCTTATCACATTTAACATGGACATAAGTCCAAGCTCATCATCATTAACATGGATCCAAGGTTATCATCATTGACACAGACGTGAGTCCAAGCTTATCATCATTAACATGGACATAGGTCCAAGCTTATCATCGTTGACATGGATCCAAGCTTATCACTTAGTGAGCGTGATCGTCACCTTCTTGCACAGATGCAATTCGGAAGCACCAAACCACTCTTACACATCACATCATAAGTTTATAGCCCTCTCGAAACTAGTCCCCTTGTATCATTTATCACTTGCTTATTCGGATCCGATCTTAACATTCCATAGACATAACTTACTAGGTACGACCTTGTAATCATGCCTAAGATGACATACATCATACATAGACATAAACATAAACATATGTCTAAGCTAACACATCTATAGATATGATTGTTAAACAACTTAACAATCATATCTAAACTACATCAAACCATAGGCACAATCATTAGGCAAGCCTAATAACTATGTCTAAGCTAATCATCAAATCATAGACATCACTACTAGGAAAATCTAGTAATCGTGTCTAAGCTAATCATCTAGTGCACTTAGTCGTCACCCTCTATAAACTCACTCCATAACCGTTATGTTATCTTCTTTTATACATATGATGCATACAATTATCAACTTTGACATCATGGAATCAACAATCCACTTCATATAATAATCACGTAGTCATATATCATACATATAACATGGGCTACTCATAATAATATAAGCCATTACTCATAGTAATCATGCAATCATATACGTCTAATCATAGATACACTTAGGTATAAGTCTAGATAATCCTAAGGTGGATTACCTAAGTCTTTTAAACCACCGCTCTGATACCAACTAATAATGTCCTAAAACTCGTACCAGAAAATGACAAATTTTTTTTTTTTTACAATATGTGGCGCATTTTCTTATAATTTGCGACGCATTTTGGGCAAACGCGGCGCACCAAAATTCCAAATGCGGCGCATGTATAGGCTAACTAGGACCCCTTTGAAGTCAGAAGCAACTATGCGGCGCATTCATTGAAAATATGAGGCGCATCTTACCTGGTGCTGCATTTTCACTTCAAAAACTCCATTTTTTACCCATATAAACAATACCCAACATAATTACAATCACAATTCAAATACCACCTGTTTTAACTTTAAACATCACATAAACCAATATTTCAAAACTATTTAGGAGCTTACATATCTCCATCACAAATGAAAGACATACACACTCTTTTACGTACCAAATATAAATCACAACACTTTCACAACCTGGTTTTAAATATAAACACAACATTACCATAAGTAAAACGTTCTTAATGTATATCTTGGTCATGTAAGATCCATTACATAACTTCAAATTATATGTTAATCTTGACCCATTTCAACTTATATGTCAATCTTGACCCATTTCAACTTATACGTCAAATTTAACCCTTTTCAACTCATCGACAGTAGAATCACCCATACCCTTTTCAAAATTTTATAAACTTGACACAACTTATTTCATCATCGACCACAACCTTTCATTTAAGTAGCTTAAATCTTTCATAAATCTTTATACGAAATCTTGACCACTTGGTTTCATCCAAAACATTCAACGGGCATAAACTCAAGACATCAATACATACAATTGTCCAAAGCAAGATCCAATTAGAAACTTACATACCATTACTAATGCCATAATGCTTTTACGCATCATCGAAGTGACTCCCTTACTTTCATGAAGCTTGCTTGAACCTATAAAGGGGATCGCTAGGACCAAAGTCTTCACTTCACGCAATGCATAAGTGCAAGCCCAATAATTAATCTTTCATTTCTTCCCAAGAATCCTACAACATAACAACAATGATTGTGGTTAAGCTTAATTCTTAGTGAGTACATAGAACATAGGGGTCGATTAATGATAAAATTTTTTTAAATTGTACTATGCCTATTCAAGACCCGCTTGAATGGTAGCTAATCTCTTTTAGAAGGGTTTGAAAATCCTTGCTTCACGAACACATCATACACTTCATCACTAAGACATCATAGCAACACATATCTACAACATATTACATTCATAAAAAGAACTCTACAATAATCGTAAATCATCAATAGCATAATACTTACTTTGCTTACTCATGTATGTACAAGTGCATCCCCACTTACCTACTGTGGCCCTCATGATCGACTTATCCTAGTGGGATAACTTCTTCATTGGTCCATCATAGACTCGTATCTCATCACTTTATCCGAATTCATTTACTATTAAAATTCTTGAAAGACTTCCTTAACATCTTAAAATTGTATTAGCAAACTTAACACATCAAAATATCATCTACCGTATTCATCACTAACTAGCCATTAACAACGGAACATAAACTAACAAAATTAACTTCATCAAATTCTTTAACTTATCAACTTACCATAAACAAAATACTTTTTCTACTCAACCATAATATTCATGAACCTAACAAAAAACACATCATAATATCGAATACATAATTTACACATTAACTAGTATATGATCCAGCCTATGAAACTCACCTTGGTCTCTTTTGCAAGTTTAGCCACTTTCCTTCCCTTGGTTAGCTCCTTAAACTTTCTTCAAAACCCTAACTTTAGCTAGTTAAGATGAAATTTGATGAAACAACTTGGCACCTTGAAAAGTAGAGATGGCTAGGGCTTAGATTCAACTATTGCATGTATTCTAGATCTTGAATCCTTCTTGTCTCCTTCTTAGCCAAAATTTTCACACACACATACACTTGAAGTATTTTTTCTTCCAACTGATACTCATTCCATTCAATTTGACATATTTAATTTAATTAAAATTTGACCTTATTACACTTTCTACCCTCCCCACCATAACTCTATTTGTGAAAGTCCTAATTCTAACTTTCACTTAAGGTCCTTTGTTAGTTTCAACTAACTATATAGCTCATTTACATCACTTATAATTTCTTTTACACTTATCTTTAAATCATACATATAAAACTTCAATAAAAGTTACTTATTAATTAATAGAAAAATATCTTGAAATTTGGGGTGTTACATATTATTGGGATTCTCTTCAAATGGGAACTCTTAATTTTCGTGATGGTAATTTTGTACCCCTTGTTTCAGAGAATACGAAGAGATTTCTTGTTTTCTATGTGCTTCTCTGTTATGGTTGTCAGAGGTTTTTCTTCGGTCTACTTGGTGAAGTAGTTGTCAGTTATGAGCAAGAATCTGATATTTCTTGGGGTGTCAGGTAGTGGTCCTACTATGTCGATTCCCCACTTCATGAATGGCTATGCAGATGTCACAGAAACTAACTCTTGCTTGGGTTGTTTTTGGACGTTTGAATTAATATGGCAGGATCCCACATTCTAGGTATTCCCTTATTTGTGTCATCTATGCTTTTTCGTTTTCTTGGACCAAATTGTTATATTGACTTTCCCTCTAATACTTCTACTAGTACCTTTTGATAAGTGTCAGAACGTGAGCGAAGCAAGTTTACTCAGTTCATCGGCCTTTTTATTTTGACTTCGTTGTACATGTTCGATGGCAAAGCTGTTGAAACTTTCTATTATTTCTCTGGTTTCTGAGAGGTGCTGTCGGATGGATGGTTGTCGGATGGATGGTTGTATCGCCTCGAATGTGCCCATTACTTAGTTTTCTAAAAGTTGTGAATCCACAAAAGCACGAAGGTAACGGATTTTCATCTCCAGTTCTATCAATTCTTGGTTTGCTTGGATCCCTTACTGAGTGATGTAGTAGCCTATGAACTTTCCATCCTCGACTTTGAGGGAACACTTTTTTGGATTGAGCTTCATGTTAATAGATTAAGGTGTAATGAAGGTTTCTTGTATATCTCCCATCAAATCTGCTTCTTCCAGACTTTTGATGACCATATCGTCAACATAGTCTTCAAGGTTTCTACCCAATTGTTTATGAAACTCTTTATCCATTAACCTTTGATACGTTGCCCCTACATTTTTTAGTTCGAATGTCATTTTCTGGTTAACAACAAATCCCTTTGCTTGTGAAGAGCGAATTTTTTTCTTCATCTGCTTTGGCCATTTGGATTTGGTGATAACCCTAGTATGTTGGGATTTCCTTTAAGTAGGAATCCTTAGTTCTTACAAGAGTACGTTGTATCCCTTGTTACGAAGAGATTTCTTTGTAATATTTTATATTGAGATTCCCTACAAATGGGGATCCTTATTTCATACAAGGGTACTCTTGTATCCCTTGTTTTAGAGATTACAAAGAAAGTCCTTCGCAATCTTTTATGTTGGGATTCAAATGGGAATCCTTATTTCATACAAGTGTACTTTTGTATCCCTTATTTTAGATATTACGAAGAGATTTCTTCGTAATCTTTTATGTTAGAATTCCCTTCAAATGGGAATCCTTATTTCATATAAGGGTACTTTTGTATCCCGTATTTTAGAGATTACGAAGAGATTTCTTCGTAATCTTTTATGTTGGGATTCTTCAAATGGGAATCCTTATTTCTGACAAGGGTACTTTTGTATCCCTTATTTTAGAGATTATGAAGAGATTTCCTCGTAATCTTTTATGTTAGGATTCCATTCAAATGGGGATCCTTATTTTATACAAGAGTTCTTTTGTATCCCTTGTTTTAGAGATTCCTAAGAGATTTCTTCGTAATATTTTATGTTGGGATTCCTTCAAATGGGAATCCTTATTACATACAACGGTACTCTTGTATTTTTTTGGAGATTACGAAGAGATTTTTTCGTAATCTTTTATGTTGGGATTCCCTTCAAATGGGAATCCGTATCTCATACAAGGGTACTCTTGTATCCCTTATTTTAGAGATTACGAAGAGATTTCTTCGTAATAATTTATGTTGGTATTCTCTTCAAATGAGAATCATTATTTCATACAAGGGTACTCTTGTATCCCATGTTTTAGAGATTACCAAAAGATTTCTTCATAATCTTTTATGTTAGGATTCCCTTCAAATGGGAATCCTTATTTCATACAAGGGTACTCTTGTATCCCTTGTTTTAGAGATTACGAAGAGATTTCTTCGTAATCTTTTATGTTGGGATTCCTTTCAAATGGGAATCTTTATTTCATACAAGGGTACCCTTGTATCCGTTGGTTTAGAGATTACGAAGAGATTTCTTCGTAATCTTTTATGTTGGGATTCCTTTCAAATGGGAATCCTTATTCCATACAAGGGTACTCTTGTATCCCTTGTTTTAGAAATTACGAAGGGATTTCTTTGTAATCTTTTATGTTGGGATTCCCTTCAAATGGGAATCATTATTTCATAAAAGGGTACTTTTGTATTCCTTATTTTAGAGATTACGAAGAGATTTATTCGTAATCTTTTATGTTGGGATTCCCTTCAAATGGGAATCCTTATTTCGTACAAGGGCACTTTTGTATCCCTTATCTTAGAGATTACGAAGAGATCTCTTCGCAATCTTTTATGTTGGAATTCCCTTTAAATGGGAATCCTTAGTTCTTACAAGGGTACTTTTGTATCCCTTATTTTAGAGATTCCGAAGATATTTCTTCGTTATTTTTCATATTGGTATTCCTTTAAATAAGAGTCCTTAGTTACTTGCAAGGATTTTTAATTCTCTTGCTTCAGAAACATATTTGTCAAGAGATTTGACAGGTGGCGGTTTGACAATTAGGTTTGTGGACTGAAACTCCGTAAATGAAATGGGTAGCGATTCGACGATTTCCTGTGACGTAACAATGATGCTATTTCGTGAAATTATGGTGGTGCCCCTCTGATCATCTATTCGTTGTATCTTTAACTTGGGGGTATTATCGTCTTTTTGTTTTGCAGTTACCGACATTGATTAAATTTTGAATTGTGATTTAATTGACAAGACATTTGTGTCTGGTTAATTAAAGGGGTTTTTTGTATTACTTCTTTATCATTTGCTTCGGTGACATTAATCCTCCTTTCTCTTTTCTTCCTAATTGTGTTGATGTTCAGAATTGGAAGTCCTCCTTTGCTTATGTTAAAAAATCATTTTTGTTTCTAAACACTTATCCTTTTGCTTGCGATGTTGATAGACCAATTTTTCTTAATGAACATGCCGATCCTTCTCCTCAACACCTAAGTGATGATTCTCTATTTAAAAGAATCTGCAAACATCCAATCATGCCTTTATCATATCTCGATGCCATCTTATTTAAGTTTGAAAGTGGGAACGAGGCAAGGAGAATCCTGTAATTTTGGGTGGGGATAAGGGTATGTTTCGTTGCCTTAGGTTAGCATAATAAACATCTGATTCAACTAATTCTAACTCCCTCTTTTTTCTTGTATGTTGCAGTAATGTCTTTGAAGAATGCCATTAAGTCTCAGGGAATCAACGGGATGATTGTTGCTGTTTGGGCGATGTCTACCGTTGTTAGGGAAAAGTGGTTCTCCCACTTGCTCTGGTTTAATTAAGGTTGGCAGCGAATCACGGGTGGATATGGATTTAAGATTGATCCTATTGATGAAGATGTCCATGATGATGAACCTATGGCTTCTATTGCTCATGACAATAGCGGAGCAAGGTTAGCGCAATGCCATCAAGCGAAGGGAAATCGAAAGATGAAAGCTTAATATGACGCTTCTTCTTTAAAGAAGCGGAAGGTTGTTCTTGGTTTAATTGATGAAAATACATACGAGGATTTTGGTGATGGTTCTGATTCTGGTGAAAAAGTAGGTGGCAATGCTCCTTTTGGTATTATCTTCTCTCCTTCTCCGTATGTTCTTACATACTTATTACTTTCCTTTTTACCTTTTATTTTTCTTTGCCCTTTTTTGATGACATCACTTCTCCTGCTAACTGCTATGAGATCATCGATGGTCTTATTCCCGATACTCTAGAAGTTTCCCTTGTTGGCGATGCTAAAAAGTTTAATGATGCTCATTCAATTCTGAACTATCAGTCTATGGTTCTGAATCATGCTCCTATTTCCCAACTGAAGAAGTGTGCCCAGGAGTTAGAGGAGCTTAGGTTATTATGTTCTATTAAGGATGATCGTGTGAAGCAAATGGAGTAACAGGTTTTGATAGATGCCGCTTGCAATGAGCTTGAACAAACTGAGTTCTATTATGTTCGAGAGGTTGCTGCCCATGTTGAGGCTAAACCATGCGAACTTATGTGGTTAATGGTAGAGGTTATTCCAGATAGCCAGGTTGAAGTTGTTGTTAATGATGATGCTCCGAAAACATCATGTAGTTGGTTTGGATTTGTTTCCATTTAGGCCATATTTGTTGTATGTTAGGCGTGGTAGCCTTTTTGAACAATTTTTGTTGGTGGGATTTGTTGCCCTATTTGAACAAAGTTTGTAACCTTAATTCTGGCTATGTAGCCTGTAGACACTTGGTGCCTTTAAGTTTGGCTTATATGCCTTTTATGACAAATATGATTGTATGTCTTATATTTGTTTTTGTGGTACCATGGTATGTGTACCTACTAAGGTGGGTTTATTTGCCCTTCCTTTTTTGTAGCTTTTTATTTATTTGTGATCACATGTAAATATCTATGGTATTCCCTTTAGTGGGGAATCCTTGGTAGGTTTAGGAGTATAATTTTCATCCCTAGTAATAGCTAGTGTGAAGACACTACGTTGTTTGTATTCCTTTAAGTAGGAATTTATTCAATGGTTTTCCTTGCTTCGGACATTGCGAAGACATTTTCTCATTGCCCGGTATGTTGGCATTCCATTAAAATGGAATTTATACTAGGATTTTCCTTGCTTCGGGCATTGCAAAGACATTGTCTCATTACCCGATATGTTGGCATTCCATTAAAATGAAATTTATACAAGGATTTTCCTTGCTTCGGGCATTGCGAAGACATTGTCTCGTTACCCGGTATATTTGCATTCCTTTAGCTTGGAATCCTTAGTTTTCCGAAGCAAGGATTTTTGTATATCTTGCTTCGAAGACATTGCCAGCACAGGTCATAAATAAAATGCGTCTATTGAACCTTCTTAGTAATGTAGTACATAACAGATGACAATTGTTACGCCATTTTGTCAGTGCGTGTTTGTACTATATAACCTTTTAGGTTGTAGACACCGTAAATTTATTTCGTATGTGCTTAGCGCATATAAGGTTTGGTCAAGTTCTTATCTAAAGCTTCCATGAACCTAAGGAACGTCCATGATATGGGACGGAGTAGGAGTATAGGCTTATAGTCATATGTCATATATCAAAGTAGTGTAACTATTGGCTTTCGGAGCTCTCCTATGGACTCAAGAGGTAATCGTGAAGCGATAAAAAGATTTGTCCATGACTTACGGAGCTCTGCCATGGACTTAAGATATAATCACGAAGCGAGAATAACGTGGAGATTGGGTGAATGGTAATATCACGGGGTATAATTTGATAATGTCTCATTATTTTTCGAGACATATTAATGCTCTTCTTGAAGGGATCATAGCGACCTAACCTTATCGCATTATGATATTAGCTACTAGCTATGACTATTTAGAAGTTATGCGGACTTCCCAAAGGGAACACATCATGTCCGAGGGTACTACGAACTGTCCGGGGTAAATATTGGCATGTCTGAAGGTAATAAGGCCTTCCCAATCGAGGATAGTAAAAATGACTTACAATCGAGGATCAGATATGATTCACTTTCCAATTGATGGTAAGAAGTGGTGCATAAATGAAAGCCGGTTGAATGTTGTGCGCACCTTGAGCTGGCGATTATGAGCAGCGTGTGTTTGTACAATAACCGGCAATTAGTATGAGTATGGAGACATACAAGTCACAGAGATTGGAATTGGGTGATTATGGTTTTGATTATGTTCGCTGGCGATTCCCCGAAGGTAACAGTCAGGAGACTGTTTTACGCCACCGAAGCAAATGGTATAACATCATTGTGTTATTATGTGTGTCTGGATTGAATGTGGAATGTTTCCTGCATTCTATACCATTTATAAGTGAAATGGAACGGCTTTCCATACCAGTTCGCTAGTTCCCAATGATTTTGGATCACTAGTTGACTTTCCCTATTGGTAAACCTGCAAAGGAAAGTGAGCTTGTCCCCTTTCCTTTGTGGTATAGGCGTGCACCGAGCTAAAAATAGTTTTGCTAGTCTTGACATTGTAATTGACCGAGGTTTTATGGGCTCTAAGCTCACTGTTGTTGCTCTGATTTCATGACCTCGTTAACTGTAGCTGGAGTTTCCTTCGTTCCATATATTGTAGCCATATCCTCCTAAGCAAACTTTGAAGCTGATAATCTTGCCGGAGGTGGGGTATACTATCAAGCCCCCCAGTTTAATTTTACGAAGCGTAAGTATCAACATATGAGCTTCGTGAAGTTAAACTTAGTAATAATTACTTTTGCTGCATTGATTTGACAATTAACTGCGTCCTTTAATACCTTTGTCCCTGAAATTACCTTTTTACCCTTAATGAGAGAATTTTATCTGTTTATGAGTTGAGGGCACGATCGTCCAATTGCTCGTGGTTACCGAGGGTGCCCTGCAGTTTGATTTGACAACCGACTTTCTCTTTCCCTTAAGGGTTTAACCCTTCCTCTTCTCCCTTTTATCTGTGTTTATCCTTCATTCAAATTTTTGCCTTTCTGGAAATCTTTCTTCTGAAATGTTCTGTTCTTATTGATTAAAAACGTTCCATATTAATTGATTTCGTTGCGAGGTTTTGACCTCTATATGAGACGTTTTTCAAAGACTGCATTCATTTTTAAAACAAACCATAACCTTTATTTCATAAATAAAGGTTTAAAAAGCTTTACGTAGATTATCAAATAATGATAATCTAAAATATCCTGTTTACACACGACCATTACATAATGGTTTACAATACAAATATGTTACATCGAAATCAATTTCTTGAATGCAGTTTTTACACAATATCATACAAACATGGACTCCAAATCTTGTCCTTATTTTAGTATGCAACAGCGGAAGCTCTTAGTATTCACCTGAGAATAAACATGCTTTAAACGTCAACAAAAATGTTGGTGAGTTATAGGTTTAACCTATATATATCAAATCGTAACAATAGACCACAAGATTTCATATTTTAATACACATCCCATACATAGAGATAAAAATCATTCATATGGTGAACACCTGGTAACCGACATTAACAAGATGCATATATAAGAATATCCCCATCATTCTGGGACACCCTTCGGATATGATATAAATTTCGAAGTACTAAAGCATCCGGTACTTTGGATGGGGTTTGTTAGGCCCAATAGATCTATCTTTAGGATTCGCGTCAATTAGGGTGTCTGTTCCCTAAATCTTAGATTACCAGACTTAATAAAAAGGGACATATTCGATTTTGATAATTCAACCATAGAATGTAGTTTCACGTACTTGTGTCTATTTTGTAAATCATTTATAAAACCTGCATGTATTCTCATCCCAAAAATATTAGATTTTAAAAGTGAGACTATAACTCACTTTCACAGATTTTTACTTCGTCGGGAAGTAAGACTTGGCCACTGGTTGATTCACAAACCTATAACAATATATACATATATATCAAAGTATGTTCAAAATATATTTACAAAACTTTTAATACATTTTGATGTTTTAAGTTTATTAAGTCAGCTGTCCTCGTTAGTAACCTACAACTAGTTGTCCACAGTTAGATGTACAGAAATAAATCGATAAATATTATCTTGAATCAATCCACGACCCAGTGTATACGTATCTCAGTATTGATCACAACTCAAACTATATATATATTTTGGAATCAACCTCAACCCTGTATAGCTAACTCCAACATTCACATATAGAGTGTCTATGGTTGTTCCGCAATATATATATATAGATGGGTCGACATGATAGGTCGAAACATTGTATACGTGTCTATGGTATCTCAAGATTACATAATATACAATATAAGTTGATTAGGTTATGGTTGGAATAGATTTATTACTAACTTTCACGTAGGTAAAATGAGTAGTTTTTATCAATCTTGTTTTACTCGCCATTTCTTCGTTTCTAATCCGTTTTGAGTGATTCCAGTGGCCACGGTTTCATATTGAACTTAACTTTATGAATCTAAATAGAAAAAGTATAAGTTTATAGTCGGAAATACAAGTTACAAGTCGTTTTTGAAAGAGGTAGTCATTTCCATCGAAAGAACGACATCTTGATGACCATTTTGAAAAACATACTTTCACTTTGAGTTTAACCATGATTTTTGGATATAGTTTCATGTTCATAAGAAAAATCATTTTTCCAGAAGTATAGCTTTTAAATCAAAGTTGTTCTTAGCTTTTAATTATCCCAACCAAAACCGCCCCCGGTTTTACTACGACGGCGTATATCCAGTTTTATGGTGTTTATCGTGTTTCCGGGTTTTAAATCATTAAGTTAGCATATCATATAGATATAGAACATGTATTTAGTTGATTTTAAAAGTGTAGTTAGAAGGATTAACTTTATTTGCGAACAAGTTTAGAATTAACTAAACTATGTTCTAGTGATTACAAGTTTATAACGTTGAATAAGACAGCTTTTTATGTATGAATCGAATGATGTTATGAACATCATTACTACCTCAAGTTCCTTGGATAAACCTACTGTAAATGAGAAAAATGGATCTAGCTTCAAAGGATCCTTGGATGGCTTGAAAGTTCTTGAAGCAGAATCATGACACGAAAACAATTTCAAGTAAGATTTTTACTCAAAATAAGATTGTTATAGTTACAGAAATTGAATTATAGTTTGAATATGATTATTACCTTGTATTAGAAATATAACCTACTTTAAGTAACAAAGGTTTCTTGATCTTGGATGATTACTTGGAATGGATTTAGAAAACTTGGAAGTAAACTTGCAATCTTGGAAGTATTCTTGATTTTATGAAATTAGAACTTTTGGAATTTATGAAGAACACTTAGAACTTGAAGATAGAACTTGAGAGAGATCAATTAGATGAAGAAAATTGAAGAATGAAAGTGTTTGTAGGTGTTTTTGGTCGTTGGTGTATGGATTAGATATAAAGGATATGTAATTTTGTTTTCATGTAAATAAGTCATGAATGATTACTCATATTTTTGTAATTTTATGAGATATTTCATGCTAGTTGCCAAATGATGGTTCCCACATGTGTTAGGTGACCCACATGGGCTGCTAAGAGCTAATAATTGGAGTGTATATACCAATAGTACATACATCTAAAAGATGTGTATTGTACGAGTACAAATACGGGTGCATACGAGTAGAATTGTTGATGAAACTGAACGAGGATGTAATTGTAAGCATTTTTGTTAAGTAGAATTATTTTGATAAGTGTCTTGAAGTCTTTCAAAAGTGTATGAATGCATATTAAAACACTACATGTATATACATTTTAACTGAGTCGTTAAGTCATCGTTAGTCGTTACATGTAAGTGTTGTTTTGAAACCTTTAGGTTAACGATCATGTTAAGTGTTGTTAAATCAATGTTTATAATATCAAATGAGATTTTAAATTATTATATTTTCATGATATTATGATGTATGAATATCTCTTAATATGATATATATACATTAAATGTCGTTACAACGATAATCGTTACATATATGTCTCGTTTCAAAATCATTAAGTTAGTAGTCTTGTTTTTACATATGTAGTTCATTGTTAATATACTTAATAATATGTTTACTTATCATAATATCATGTTAACTATATATATATCCATATATATGTCATCATATAGTTTTTACAAGTTTTAACGTTCGTGAATCACCGGTCAACTTGGGTGGTCAATTGTCTATATGAAACCTATTTCAATTAATCAAGTCTTAACAAGTTTGATTGCTTAACATGTTGGAAACACTTAATCATGTAAATAACAATTTCATTTAATATATATATAAACATGGAAAAGTTCGGGTCACTACATCTTCTTCGCACACTAAGGTATTCTCCATTTCCTCTTACGCTTTTCTTCTGTTTTTTGTTTATTTTTACCATGTCTAAGCGTGGTATTAAGGCCTCTTTTAGCGATGTTAATCCCTCTTTGCTGTCGTATCTGATTGAGATGCTCAGTTTGAAATTTGGTGATATCGTTATTCCTGCTAGTGATAGGCACATCTTGAATCCTCTTAAGGGTTACATTGGTGTGTATACCCAATTATTTACTAAGTGTAACGTTTGGGTTCCTGTTTCTCCTTTTCATCTCAGTGTTTTGAATCATTTTAAAGTGAATATTTCTTTTTTTCATCCCTTGGCTGTGAAAAAGGTTATGGCTTTTGAGGTAATGTGTAGGGCCTACGGTGGTGAACCTTCCGTTGATTTTTTTCGCCGTTTCTTTCGCACTGGTGATACCGGTGATTGGGTTACCGTTCAAAAACGAAAAAGTAGGAGAGGTGCTCCTCCTCCTGTTTATTGCTTTGCTTCCCAATTTCCTGATATTCGTAATTGGAAATGTTCCTTCATTTTTCTAAAAAAGTCATTTCTGTGTCCGAAAGATTATCCTTTTGTTTCTGATCCTGAGAGGAAGTTTGTTCCTAAGGAATATAAGGATCCTATCCCTTTTGTTCCTGAAGATGATCTTTTGTTTAGGAGGATTTGTAACCATCCCATCATACCTTCCACTTACCCTGATGCTATACTTTTTAAGTTGGGGATGGCACCTAATTGGGAGGAGGGTACTGCTACTCCTGTGTTCTTTTATGGGGAGCAGGCTATGTTTCGTTTTTGCTTTTGTGTATCGTTGGTTGCCTCTCTAACTGCTTACATTTTTTTTTGTGATTTTGGCAGAGATGTCTTTGAGGAACGTTGTTAAGGCTCAGGGTTTGAAGGAGTATACTGTTGCTGTCCAAGCTCGGTCGACTATTGCCAAAGATGCTGGATCTCCTACATGTTCTGGCTTTATGGAGATATCTAGTAAGCCAAAGACTGACCATGTCGAAGTGAGTTCATCAAAGTTTAATACGAAGGACAAGTTGAAGCGAGTGGAAGCTCCTATTGATGTAGATACTCAGGATGACCAACCTCTTGCATCCCTTGCGCCAGGAGTTGGAGCTAGGGTGGCACAGCGTCACAAAGCTAAAGGTGTGATGAAGCGAAAAGCTCATACTGATGCTACTTCTGTGAAAAAGCAAAAGTTCTGCCAGCTTCAAGACGAAGCAATTCATGACATTGTTGCTGCTAACCCTTTATTAGGTATGTTTTACTTCAACCTTTGCTTCGTTCGTTATTGTTTGTTTTCATTTATTCTTTTTGTTTTGCAGATTTACCTGTGTATTTTGAAGTTTCTGCTCCAAGAAACTGCTTTGATCTTATTGATAGTCTTGTTCCCAATAACTGGGGGAATTTTTTTGCTGATGATATGAGGAGCTTTCATGATGCTTACTCTGTTATCAACTATCAAGCTGCTTCCATGGGTCATATTGCTTCTTCTCTCCTACAGAAGCGTACTGCTGAGCTTGAAGCTTTGAGGGAGAGTCATGCTTCTAAGGGTGAAAGGATGAAAAAGCTTGAGCAGCAGATATTGATGGCTCCTAGTTATGAAGAGGATTTGAAGGTTGCGCGTGATGAAATAGCAGGTTTACAGAGGTAGGTTAAGGTGGGCGAGGTTCAGAAAGTTGTCATTGCTGACGAGTTAAAAGATTACAAGAAGCGTTGTGAGGTGTTGAAGTCTGATTACTCTCAAGTTGTTTCTCAGGTTATTCCTCATGCTTGTCAGCAATTACTGAAAAGTGCAGATTTTGGGCCACTTTTTGGTAATGTGGTGTTAGCTTCTAAAGTTCAGGCCAAGTCTGATCTGATAAGGGATTTGGCGTCTAAGGGGATCGTGCAGCTTGCTGACTTTGCGGATTATACTGATCAAGGACATGCGATGGTTGACTCTGCTTTTGATGAGCTTGAGCAAGCTGATTTTGATTATGTCAAGACCGTTTCAGCCAAGATTGATGCCCAACCTGGTGAGCTTTTGAAGACTGTCGCTACCATTGTGCCTGCTGTTCAAGAAGATGACGAAGAAACTCTCCTTGATGCTCCTGAGGCTATGGGGGAATCTGGGAAAGTTGATGCTCCTGTTAATTAGTTGGTGTTTGTAATCGTTTGAAACAATTATCTTTTGTGTTTGGCCTGGGTGCCTGGGTTTTATTCCCCTTTTGAACAATGGTCATGTATGACATAACTTTTAGTTCGTTTAATTTTAGCATGCTTTTTATTATGTGTTACCATGGATTTTTATCCTGCTTGGATGGGTAAAAACTCTCTACCTTGCAGGATGGTGGTGCAGTGATCACTTTTAAGGAAAACTTGTTTCCTTACATCGAGTGTGTTGAAGCATAGTCTGCTTCGTTGCTCGGTATAGTGTGGATTATGACAGGGTTATCTTTTCTGCTATCATTTTTCTCACATAATGCTCCGTATGGAGTTTTAATTTTGTCTAGACATTAATTTATCAAAAGTAATTGAGAAATTCATTAAGTCTCGTGTAGGAAGTTTATAGACTTTAACTACCAATAGCGCATCTTTCAACTACATGTTACAAAATAAAAAGTACAAGACTTCTAATGATAAAATTTTTTGAGGTTGGTTGCATTCCATGCCCTTGGTATTGGTTTACCACCCGTTGTTTCCAGCTTGTAGGAGCCTTTTCCCAACACTTGTGCAATCACATAGGGGCCTACCCAATTTGGTCCCAATTTTCCTTCGTATTCTACCTTGCTTGCACTGTTTAACCTTAGGACATATTCTCCTACTTTAAAGGTTGAGGGCTTTACTCTCTTGTTGTAGTAGCCTTCAATCATTCGTTTGTATGAGGCCTCCCGAATCACAGCTGCTTCTCTTCTTTCTTCAAGCAGATCCAGATTAACTCGAAGGTTTACTTCGTTGTTTTCATTGTTTGCTGTTCTTTCTGTTAACACCTGTATTTCTGCGGGAAGGACGGCTTCTGTTCCATATGCAAGGCTGTACGGGGTTTCACCGTTGCTTCGTTTTGGAGTTGTTCTATGTGCCCACAGCACCAAGGGAAGTACATCGACCCACCCCTTTCTCCATTTACCCAAGCGCTTCTCTATTCCTTTGATTATGTCTCGGTTTGTCACCTCTACCTGTCCATTACCTTGGGGGTAATATACCGAGGTGAAGCTTTGCTGGATTTTCAATTGTTCGCAGAATTTTGGGAATATTCCTTCTGCGAATTGTTTCCCATTGTCTGAGACTATTTCCTGGGGGACTCCGAACCTACATACAATGTGTTCCCAGACAAATTTCTCTATCTTCTTACCAGTGATTGTTGCTAACGGTTTTGCTTCGGCCCATTTGGTGAAGTAATCTATTGCTACCAGTAGGAATCTGGGGCTTCCTGGTGTATCACTGATGGGTCCGACTATGTCTATTCCCCATTTTACAAACGGCCTCGCAGATGTGACAGAAATTAGCTCTTGCTTGGGTAGCCTTGGGACATTTGAGTGGATTTGACAAGACTCACAGGTTTGTAGTATCATCGTGGTGTCATGGTGCATCGTAGGCCAATAGTATCCTAGTCTCATGATTTTGGCGACCACTGACCTTGGACCCGCGTATAAACCACATATCCCTTCGTGCATCTCTTGGATAATTATAGTTGCCTGCTTTGGCCCCACACATCGAAGCCATGGGGTAAGAAAGGATCCTCGATATAACTCTGTTCATTATTTTGTACGAAGGTGCCTTTATCCTTATCTTCCTTGCTTTGTTTCTATCCTCTGGTAGCTTCCCTGACTCGAGATATGCCTGTAGCGGAGTCATCCATGTCACCTCATCTTCTTGTATGAGGTCATTAACTTCTTCCTCTAAGATTGATTTCTTTTTTAGCACCTCCACCAAGACTTCTTTTGCCAGGTGTTCAAATGCCAACGAAACAAGTTTGCTCAGTGCGTCTGCCTTTTTGTTTTGACTTCTTCGAACATGCTCTATATCAAAACTTTTGAAGCTTTCGACCAGTTCTTTTGCTTTTGACAAGTATTGTTGAATGTTGGGTTGTTTTGCTTCAAATGTGCCCTTGATCTGGTTGCACACTAGCTGCGAGTTGACGAAGGCTCGGAGGTGAAGAATTTTTAATTCCTTTGCCATTCTCAGCCCTGCTAGTAGAGCTTCGTACTCTGCTTCGTTGTTGGTTGTGTCAAATTCGAAACGAAGTGCATAAGTGAACTCTTTTCCTTCCGGATTTACTAGCATTAAACCCGCACCTGATCCATCGGAACTTGATGCACCGTCGGTGTACAACTTTCATTCTTCACTTTCGATCTTTGGGGTGATGACTTGGGTTGAGTTTTTCGCGTCTTCTTCATTCACACTATCTGTTTTGGCGATGAAATCTGCTAGGACTTGTCCTTTGATTGCATGTCTGACTCGGAACTCAATGTCATGTTCTCCTAACTCAATGGCCCATTTGGCCATTCTCCCCGATTTTTCGGTTTTGAGAGCACTTGCTTGATTGGTTTGTTGGTAAGCACCACTATCTGATGTGCTTGGAAGTACCTTCAGAGTTTTCTAGCTGTGTGGACGAGTGCTAGGGTGAGCTTTTCTAGCTCTGGATAGTTTAGTTCAGCTCCTTGAAGTACTCGGCTAACGAAGTATATTGGTACTTGTATTCTTTCTCGCTCGGCAACCAATACTGTGCTGATGCACTCTTCCGAAGCAGCCAGGTATATGAAGAGTGTTTCACCAACTTCGGGTGAGGTTAAAGTAGGGAGTTTGGCGATGTATTCCTTCATTTCAACGAATGCCTTCTCCGCTTCTTCGTTCCAGACGATTTTCTTTTTTCCCAAGCATCCCTTTAGAATTTTGAAAAAGAGGAGTTGTTTCTCTGCTCCTCTTGATACGAATCTGCTGAGCGACGCCAGCTTCCCATTTAGGCTCTGCATGTCTTTGATGGTTGCTGGAGCCTGAAGCTGCTTTAATTTGTCCACCTTTTCTGGATTCGCCTGGATCCCCTTTCTGGTGATGTAATACCCGAGGAATTTTCCTTCTTCCACACTGAAGGAACATTTCTTCGGGTTAAGCTTCATGTTTTTAGCCCGGAGCTTATCAAAAGTTTCTTGGATATCCTCTATTAAATTTTCCTCATTCCAACTTTTGATTACCATGTCATCTACATAGGCCTCCAGATTTCTTCCCAGCTGATTATGAAAGGCTTTGTCAACCAACCTTTGATAAGTTACCCCTGCGTTTTTTAGACTGAAGGGCATCTTTTGATAACAATAGATTCCCTTTCTGGTGAAGAAAGATGTTTTTTCTTCGTCTTCTTTAGCCATTTTGATTTGATGGTATCCTTTGTGAGCATCTAGGAAGCTTTTATATCGGTACCCGGTGAGGGATTCGATTTTCCAGTCGATTTCGGGTAGAGGATAGCAATCCTTGGGACAGGCTTTGTTGATGTTAGTGAAATCGATAAACATTCTCCAACCTCCATCTGATTTTTTCACCATCACAGGATTAGCAACCCATGAAGGGTATTTTGCTTCGCGAATTATTCCTACTCTTAACAAACCTTCTACTTCTTCACAAGCTGCTTTGTCCCTCTCTGGTGCTAAATTTCGCTTTTTCTGATGCACTGGTTCGAGGTGTTTATGTTCATTGAGCTGATGCTCCGTTACGAAGGGCGACCCTTGCACATTGATGGTTCGTGGTATCCCAGTCATGTCACTACTCTTCCAAGCAAATACATCCACATTGGCTTGAAGTAACTTCCGGAGCTTTTGCTTGGTGGATGCCATCAAGCTTTTCCCTATGCTGATCTGTTGATCTTGAAACATCGGGTTTATTGATATCTTTTCTACTTGGGGATCCTCCTCCGAAGCTTCCAGGATACACTCGGTTGGCTCCTTCATTGTTTCCTTTATGGCTAAGATTACCTTATTTCTGTCATATGTTGATGCGAGGGTGCCAATTCCTTCGTGGGTATGGAATTTGACCATTTGATGGACCGTGGATACGATTGTGCCCATCTTTTTCATAGCTACCCTCCCAAGCAGGATGTTGTGTGGGGAATTTGCTCGAACTACCACGAAATCAAGGGTTTCTGTTCTTGTCAGTGGTGGTTCCCCTATGGTGAAGTCAAGATCAATTTCTCCGATGGGCCAACATCTTTCTCCGGAGAACCCAACCAAGGGTACTCTTGGGGTACCTAACCGTGCTCTGATAGCGGGACTTAACCTTTCAAAGCAATGTTCGTACATGACGTCACAAGCACTTCCACTGTCGAGGTATATCCTTCGTACCTCCCTATTAAAGATCTTTCCGTTTATGGTGACTGGTAGGTCCGAAGGACATATGGTATCGAGAGCTGGGAATGATACTTCACTCCATTCTCTGGTGATACGGCATCTCTCTCTTTTCTTGTAGGGCTGGTATGAATCTATGGCTAGGATTGCATTTTCTGCTTCTTGCCTCGTGTCCTCCATTTTCTTTTCATGTATCCTCTCTTTCTTAGGTTCCCGAATTCCCTTTATGAGATGGGACAGTTTGCCCAACTTTACAGCCTCCTTGATGGCTGTTTTGAGGTTGAAACATTCGTCCGTATCATGCCCAAAATCGTTGTGGAAGTCACAAAATTTGGTCATGTCCCTATTTCTTCCTCTGTTGGACATTTTTCCCGGGGCTTTGAACTTGTTGGCAGCTTTTTCTGTTGCTAGGATTTCCTTAGGAGTTTTCATTAACCCTCCCAAGATCCCAGCTCCGGTTTCCCTTCGATAAGGGTGGAATCTCCCCCTATCCTCTTTCCTACCATGTCTGTCTTCCCTTTTTTCCGACTTTTCCTTTCGTTTACTCACGGAAGTGTTGTCTAAGACGAAGTTACCCGCTGTCTCCTTAGCATCTAACCATACATATGCCTTTTCTAACAATGCTTCGTAAGTGTTCGGTAGGTCTCGGCTAAGGTGTTCAATGAGATGCCTGACCCTAGATCCGTAGAGTAACCCAGAAATTCTTTGGGATTCTAGTAGGTTGGGAATTTGCTGTGTTTCATTGGTATACCTGGCGAGAAAGGCCCTAGATCCTTCGCTATCCTTTTACTTTATCCCATGGGCAGCCACATAATTCTTCTTTTGTCGTTTTTGCTGACTAAACTTAGACCTAAATTGTCGTTTTAGGTAGTCGAAGCTAGCTACGGAGTCTTTTGGTAGGGAGTCAAACCAAACCCTAGCATCTCCCTTTAACATGTAAGAGAATGCATGGCATGCTACGGGTATGTCCCATTTGGCCATTCGTGCTCCCCCTCGAATATATTAAGGAAATCATCCGGATCATCTTTTCCTTCGTAATAAATTAGATGCGAGGGTATCTTCATCCCATCGAGGAATGCACAGTTTTGGATGTAGGGCACGAACGGAGTTTTTTGGTTTATCCAGAAGTTGCTGTTGGATGTGTTGGAGGGTAATACTTGGTGACCTTGGGCGTAACATATCCCCCCTGGGTTAGGAGGATATATCCAGGTGGTGGTCAGCTGTTGCGGTGGTTGGTTCCAATTTTAGAAATAGGCGTAGTTGGTCACTGGTGGTACCGAAGCATTTGGTTGGCTGCCTGCAGGAGTTATCACTACACATGGTATGTTTGGGGTGACATGGGGATTTCCTTGGCCCCACATATATTGGTTGGGTTATCCTAAGCTACCCCAACTCGGGTGAGGTGGTGGTATATGTATATTTGGCGCTTGGGGTGTTAGGGACACAGTCGGAGCTGTTGTGTTACAAGTGTAGAGGGGTGCTGTAGGTATAGTTAGGGTTACCTGAGAAATACTGGGAGTTTCCCCAGCACGAGTCACAGTTTCGGCCGACGAGTTTGCTGGTGGGATCCTAGGTTGTGAAGTTTGATTCGGACGCTCCATCTCTATCTCCTCGTCATACTCCTCACTTTCGTATGTTAGCATCCTTCTACTTTGTAAGACTCCCGTGTCCCTTAGGTTTTTTATCACCGATCTGATATGATCATAATTGTTCAAGAAAAAGTTTTTGTCTATTAACGGTGGTGGTTCTGCGGAATGGGAGCCATGGAGGTCCGTCGAGACGAGTATAGCCGGAGTGGCGGGTGACCTGGTTAAGGTTCCCACAGTTGAGAACTCTAGTTGTGTTGAATCTGAGGTTTGTGTAATTCTGGGTAGCGTGAAGCCTGGAGGTATGTGACTGGAGTCTGCCATTGCGTCGGTTCTTACTCAACAAGATGAATAAGATGTGTGTGTCCCACGGATGGCGCCAATTGTTTGTACAATAACCGGCAATTAGTATGAGTATGCAGACATACAAGTCACAGAGATTGGAATTGGGTGATTATGGTTTTGATTATGTTCGCTGGCGATTCCCCGAAAATAACAGTCAGGAGACTGTTTTACGCCACCGAATCAAATGGTATAACATCATTGTGTTATTATGTGTGTCTGGATTGAATGTGGAATGTTTCCTGCATTCTGTACCATTTATAAGTGAAATGGAACGGCTTTCCATACCAGTTCGCTAGTTCCCAATGATTTTGGATCACTAGTTGACTTTCCCTTTTGGTAAACCTGCAAAGGAAAGTGAGCTTGTCCCCTTTCCTTTGTGGTATAGGCGTGCACCGAGCTAGGAATAGTTTTGCTAGTCTTGACATTGTAATTGACCGAGGTTTTATGGGCTCTAAGCTCACTATTGTTGCTCTGATTTCATGACCTCGTTCACTGTAGCTGGAGTTTCCTTCGTTCCATATATTGTAGCCATATCCACCGAAGCAAACTTTGAAGCTGATAATCGTGCCGGAGGTGGGGTACACTATCAGCGTGCAAACCATGACCATGGCCACGCGCGAGTGGTGGTACCACATCGAGTTCATAATCTGTCACTTTGTTTTATTCCAAGACGATGAAAACAATAATTAAATCTCAAAACTAACGTTCACGAAGTGACAAGTGATTCTTTATATCCAGATCTAGGAAGTGGACCATTCATATGCCATGCAACCGTAAAACATTAACGGGTAATGTCATATGCGCATGGGTTGTTCTTTACGCCTTGTACCTTGTAATTATATACTTATACGGTCATGTAGCCATATAATTTACTTGGTGTTGAGGATGCCACGTAGTCTAGAAACAAGTTGGAAAAAGATTTTCAATGGAGGTTTTGTATGACACAAGATTTGAGATACGCCTCAAAGCTTGAATTGAGACCTGAGGTTGTTGAGGTCTGCCTAAGGGTATTATGGTCTGCCCGGGAATGTTCAGATATCATAAGTGAAAAATTTGAACGGAAAATGTTAAGATCTTGTCAAGGACGTTCAGATTCGGTCAGAGAATGTTAAGATCTGATCGATGACGTTCAGATCTGGCCGGAAAACATTAAGATCTAGTCGGAAGTTTATATTCCCGGATTATTTTGTGAAGGTAATTAAACGCAAACGGTGGTGAGAAATTATCATGCTTCAATTCTCCACCAATCGATTGTTAACCCAGATACCATATTATAATCTATTGTTGCGCTGATCTGTTAGTATATAGTTCGTTCAAATTCGTAACCAATCACCCTTTATCGTGCTCGTAGGTGTAAAGCAATGTTTAATTGTAAGCATGTTAAAAGGTTTTAATGTTTAATTGTATGGAATGATTTTATCACTTGAACTTATTTGTGGTTTATTCTAGACATTTTCAGGTTTGTTGCAAATTCTCCAAAGCTCGAAGTGTAATTCTTTTGAAGATGTCTTGGACTTGATTGTTGGGCTAGAGATTGTTAATGGACTGCTGCTCTCTTAATTTATTAATGGGCTGTCTAAGCCCACATGAAAACCGACCTCTTTATTGATTCATCCTATATAAACACCTAACTTCTTGTTAGGGTTAAGTAATTCATTCGGTTCATCATCTGATTAGTTTTTTTTCTCATATTTCAAAGCATTGATTCTTATTTTCATCATTCTGTTTCATCATCTAGATGATCAGAGATTGTAGTAGTGTTTAGTTCTTAATCTTGGCAAGAGTTTTTTATTCATTGTAATAGTTGCGGGAGTTTCTGGTTGTGTAATCTGATCAATACTTGGTTGTTTGGTGATTTAGTGATATATTGGCTCTTGTGATTGATGTTTTATGGTGTTAGTTGTATAATTTTACATGGTATCAGAGCGGCAAGATCGTTCGTGGTGACATGTTCTTTGATTTCATATGTTGATGTTCGAAGAAAATTAGGGTTTCTTGTTTTGTATTTCGTCTGGTTTTGTTGAATCTGGTAATTGTTCGTTATCAGATTGGGTTCGGATACACTCATATTGGTGTTAGATCGTTTAGATCTGGTGGTTTGCTCAAAAAGCCCTAATTTCTCAAATTAGGGTTAGGGTTTGGTGTTCTTCTGTTCTTCTGGAGTTCTTCATCTTCTTGTTTCTTTTCTGTCTTCCGCTGCATCATCAATCATTCGTGATTGATTGGTTACTTCTTACCCTTCTTTATATTTTTTATTGTGTTCTAACTTTTCTTGGTTTTCTTGTAGAAGAGACAATCCTGTGTTCTTGCCTTGGTCATAGTTCCCTTGAGAACTGTGATATCATGGTTCCTACACAGTTATTGTTTAGGATTTATTGATCTTTCTTATATTGCTATTGTGTGTTTAATTGTTTGATTGTTTAATTGTTTGTTATAATAGGTGACACTGGGTAAGGGTCTGGTACATTAACCCTAATCAATAAACTTGATTTTGGGGATCCTTTGTGTTTGCATCCAAGTGATACTACATCTAGTATACCTATTATTTCTATAAAACTTAAAGGTACTGAGAACTATAACATTTGGAGTAGATCAATGCTTCTTGCATTAGGTACTAAAAACAAACTTGGTTTTTATAAATGGATCTTGTGTTAAAAGTACAACTGATGCTACTCTTGCAAGTCAATGGGATAGATGTAGCACTGTAGTGTTGTCTTAGATGCTTGGTACTTTATCTAAAGAGTTGTATAATGGTCAAATATTTTGTACTAATGCTTTAACTGTGTGGAATGATTTAAAGGAAACTTATGATAAGATTGATGGTTCTGTAATCTTTAATCTACATCAAAAAAAATAAACAGTTTAAAGAAAAAATGATGGTCCTCTATCTGAATATTATCACAATCTTAATAGTCTTTGGAAACAATATGATTCAATGGTGTCCTCACCACCCTGCACTTGTGGTGCTAATGCTTGTAATTGTGATGCTTCAACTTCTGCTATTCAAAATAATAACATACTTAAACTAATGCAGTTCTTAATGGGTTTAAATGATGCTTATATGTCTGTAAGAAGTAATATACTATTAAAGGATCCACTTCCAGATGTTAAAACTGCTTATGCTATCATTTCAAGAGAAGAATCTCACAGAATTAGTTCTTCAAAAGATACTAATAGTAAAACTCAAACATCTGCTTTTGCAGCTCAAGGTCCAATTAAGCATAATAATAACAATAATGTGTCCAACTTTAATAACAACAACAGAGGTCCTAATCCAAATTTGAAGTGTAAAAAATGCAATAAAATTGGTCACACAATTGAAAGATGATTTGAGATTGTTGGATATCCTCCTAATTTCAAGAGAAATTTTAATAATAATCAGAATAAGAACTTTAACAACAATCAAAACAACTTTAATAATAATAATAATAATAATAATAATAATAATAATAATAATAATAATAATAATAATAATAATAATAATAATAATAATAATAATAATAATAATAATATTATTATTATTATTAATAATAATAATAATAATAATAATAATAATAATAATAATAATAATAATAATAATAACTTCAAATCTCTGTCTAACAACTATGCTGCTTCTAATGAAGCAAGCACAAGTGGTTCTTCTCCTATTTCTTTTTCTAATGAGCAGATGCTCAAGCTTCTGATAATGCTAAAAACGAACATATATTTCATAGCATTATCCCTCAAGAAAGATAAGCTTTTAGTTGCAATTGTTCTATTTACAAGTAATATTCGTTTAAATAATAAAAGGTGAAGACAAAAGACAGATTCGACGAATTGAAGACGCAAACGACCAAAATGCTCAAAAGTACAAAGTACAATCTAAGAGGTTCAAATTATTGATGAGAAACGTCTAAAAGTTACAAGAGTACAAGCCGCAAAACGCAAAGTACAAGATATTAAATTGTACGAAAGGACGTTCAAAAATTTGAAACCGGGACCAGAGTCAACTCTCAACTCTCGACACAACGGACTAAAAATTACAAGTCAACTATGCACATGAATATAATATAATATATAATTAATTCTTAAAAATTATATATATATTATATTATATATTAAAACCGTCGGCAAGAAGAAAACAAGCAAATGTGAGCTGTCCCAGGGGGCCATGCGATCGCATGGCCTGGCAGTTATAAACCCATGCGATCGCATGGTGAACAATATCAGCTGACATCCTATAAATTTCGCGTGTTTTGGTCGAATGAAATACACCTTTTTCTCTCTATCTCACACGTAATATATATATATATATATATATATATATATATATATATATATATATATATTATAATTTTAATTTTAATTTAATAATAATAAGGGTATGTTAGCGAATGTTGTAAGTGTGTAAGTCGAAATTCTGTCCGTGTAACGCTACGCTATTATTAATCATTGTAAGTTATGTTCAACCTTTTTAAATTAATGTCTCGTAGCTAAGTTATTATTATGCTTATTTAATGCCGAAGTAATCATGATGTTGGGCTAAATATTAAGACGGGGTTATTGGGCTTTGTACCATAATTGGTGTTTGGATAAAACAACGACACTTGTGGAAATTAGACTATGGGCTATTAATGGGCTTTATATTTTTTTAATTGAATGATAGTTCATTAATTTAATATAAAGATTTACAATTAGATGTACCTATAAATAACCATATACACTCGATCGGACACGATGGGCGGGATATTTATAAGTACTAATAATCGTTCATTTAACCCGACACGGGAATGGATTAATAGTTAATGGACTTATTAAAACAGGGGTGAATTACATACAAGAAAAATTGGTGTAATTATAGTTTAAGTCCCCAATTAGTTGGAATATTTGACTTCGGATATAAGGATAATTTGACGAGGACACTCGCACTTTATATTTATGACTGATGGACTGTTATGGACAAAAACCAGATGGACATATTGAATAATCCAGGACAAAGGACAACTAACCCATGGTAATAAACTAAAATCAATACGTCGAACATCATGATTACGGAAGTTTAAATAAGAATAATTCCTTTATTTCATATTTCATCGCACTTTTATTTACTGTCATTTTATTTAATTGCACTTTTAATTATCGTACTTTTTAATTTTTGCAATTTGATTTATTGTCATTTTATTTATCGCACTTTAATTATTGTCATTTACGTTACGCTTTAAATTAAGTTATTTTTATTTTTAATATTTTATATTAGGTTTTAACTGCGACTAAAGTATTAAAATCGACAAACCGGTCATTAAACGGTAAAAACCCCCTTTTATAATAATAATAATACTACTTATATATATATATATATATATATATATATATATATATATATATATATATATATATATATATATATATATATATATATATATATATATATATATATATATATATATATATATTTATTTATACAAATATAGTTTTTAAAAAATATAGCGTTAAACTTGGCTAGATCCCTGTGGAACGAACCGGACTTACTAAAAACTACACTACTGTACGATTAGGTACACTGCCTATAAGTGTTGTAGCAATGTTTAGGTATATCCACTCTATAAATAAATAAAAAACTTTTGTAAAAATGTATCGTATTTAATAGTATTTCGTAATAAAAATATAACTATTTCGTATACACCTCTACGCACATCAGCTTCTCAGTTTAATCAATGATGCTCCAACTTCTGTTCCCACAAGCTCTATGTCTGCTATGGAAGGTATTTTTTGTAATGGAAGTTCAAAATTTAATTTGAACTTTAACAAATTCTTCAATTCCAATCTTACACAATCCAAACATATTCACAATGGTTGTATTATTGATTCTGGATTAAATCAACATATGACTTCATCCAGTAACAGTTTAGTTAATGTTGTTGATATTTCTAATCTAAATTTAACAGTAGGACATCCTAATGGCACTCAAGCTTTAATCAAAGGAATAGGAAATCTTGTGTTAAATAATTTTATAACTTTAAAAGATATTCTTATTGTTCCAGAATACTGTGTAAGTCTTATGTCTGTTAATAAACTATCTAAACACAATAAACTGATTGTCAGTTTTGATGATACTAAATGCTTTGTTCAGGATTTGAGGGACAAGAAAATAAAAGGGATTGGTAAAGAAGAAGGTGGGTTATGCATCTTTAATAATTCTGAAAGTAAACGTAAGAATAATTTTAATGATAATTCAGTAACTTGTGTTGCATCTTCAAATCTGTGGCACATGAGACTTGGTCTTCCGTCTGATCAAGTCCTACTTGTTCTTGAAAATAAACTTAATCTTAAAATAAGAATTGAAGAAGAATCTTGTGATATTTATCACAAGGCTAAATAAAGCAGAAGTCCTTTTCCTTTAAGTGATCATAAAACCTCAAGTTTAGGTGAACTTGTTCATCTGGACTTGTGGGGTCCTTTTAAAATTTAAACAAAAGAAGGATTTAAATCTTTTTTAACTGTAGTTGATGATTATTCTAGAGCTTTTTGGGTTTTCTTACTCAAAACTAAGGATGAAGTATTTGAAAATATTGCATATTTTGTGCAACTTATTGAAACACAATTTCAGAAAAAAGTAAAAGTTTTTAGAAGTGATAATAGGACTGAATTTATAAATCATAAACTTACTAATTTTACCAACAGTAAAGGAATCATTCATCAAACCATATATGCTTATACTCCTCGGAAAAATGGTGTTGTTGAGAGGAAACATAGCCACTTGCTAAATGTAGCAAGAGCTCTTATGTTTCAGGGGGGATTACCTCTTAATATGTGGTCTGATTGTATTCTAACTCCTTGTTATTTAATCAATAGGACTCCAACTGTTGTGCTTAATGGAAAGTCTCCTTATGAAATGATTTTTAAATATGAACCAAATTTCTCTCATTTAAAGTGTTTTGGGTGTTTATGTTTTTCTGTTGATTTAAATCCTAAACACAAGTTCAGTGGCAGGTCAATCAAGTGTGTCTTAATTAGTTTTTCAAATATCAAGAAAGGTTACAAGTTACTTAGTCTTGAAGATAAAAGTGTTTTCTACTCTAGAGATGTGAAATTTTATGAAACTGTTTTTCCTTTAAGACTTAAGTCTACTGCTACAAACAAGGTTTTACATAAACATTTTTCAAATGATTTTTCAGATGATCCTTCAAATGATTTTACTTATTCTCATTTTTTTGATGATATTTTTAAAAATCACACTCAAAACACTTCAAGTCCCAATGATGAAGGGAGAACAAATGATACATGTAATGGTAGTAGTGATAGTTCTCAGGATAATGAGAACAGTCCTACAGCAACACATAATGAAGATCAAACTTCAATCCCTGAGGGCAATACTGATTCTGCTGAGTCCCCAAAATAATTAAGGATTTAATTATGACAAAACTGTAATTTATTTGCACTAAAATGTTATGTGCAGCCAGCACAAGTTTGTTTATGTATAGATAACAAATATTGCTATGTCAAGTGTTCAGTATGCTTCCTAGTCTACCAGCACAAGGTAGAGTGTATTCTTCGAATCAGCACAGGATGAGTACTCAGCAATTCAAGAATATCAAGTGACTCAGCATAAAAAGAACCAGTAAACCTGGTAAGCAGCATACAACACAAGACAACCATGCTCCATTACAAGCATGGTGGTTTTCTGAGTGGTCTACATCAATTGTACTATTCAACAGAAGTCAAAGACAAAGTTAAACAGGAAAGGACATGCGTCGGCAGCTGACAAGTGACCTTAAAAGATCACGTGGGAATGCAGAAGTTTAACGCATGTGCAGACATGTGCTATACTTTTTCAGTGCCTAGGGAACACAACATTCTATTTGTTTAAATGAATAGTGGTGGCAAACCAAATTGAGGTGTTCCTGCAAATAGCTATCAAAGAGGAAAGAGGAGAGCACTCTCTCTGATGCAGTTGTCCCCACAAGTACAGACATCTTATGTACCAGTAGACAATAGAACCATTACATGGTTAATAGAACTACTATAAATTGTTGTATCCACTATTGTAACAACTAGTGGTGTGGGTTTATTTATTTAGAGTCTAAAACGTGTAAAAGCTTTAAGTTTACCCTCATAGCTATACTTAGGTAAATCTGTATCAACCAACTATCATTTCGCCAAGGATAGTTGTAATTCTTTGTGATTTAATCAATAAAGAATAACAGTTAAAAAATTATCTTTGACTCTATTTAAATTACATGCTTGAATACTAAACTGTGTTTTAATTGGATAGTTAATTAAAAGAAATTGTATTCACCCCCCCTACAATACTCATGTTGTTAATCAAGGGACCAACAGATTCATTTCCTGATAATACTGAACATATAAGTGATGTAAGGAGATCTTCCAGAAGTACTGTTTTTCCAAAAAAAATATGATGAATTTGTTATAGATGGAAAAAGTCAAATATGGTATTGAAAGAGTTGTAAATTACTCTAATCTGAGTTCTGAAAACTTTTGCTCTAGCCGCTTTAGATGATCTAACGATGTCTTTTTCTTGATGCCACTCATGTGAGTGGGAAGCAGTGTTATCAATAATTTTGTAAGCTTCAGTTGTGGTTTTCTTCATAATGAAACCACCAGCTGCTATATCGATGTCTTTGCGTGTAGTGATGTCGCATCCTTGGTAGAATATTTGTACTATTTGATAAGTGTCTAAACCATGTTGCGGACATCCTCTCAATAACTTTCCAAATCTTGTCCATGCCTCATATAGAGTTTCATTTGGCTTTTGCGTGAATGTAACAATTTCTCCTCGAAGTCTTACGGCTTTAGATGCCGAAAAGAATTGTTTAAGAAAATTTTCAACTAAGACGTCCCATGTATCAATCGCCCCTTCGGGTAACGATTCTAACCTATCTTTGGCTTCTCCCTTTAAAGTTCAGGGAAATAATATGAGATAGATTTGTTCATCCTCAACTTCTCGGATTTTAAATAGAGTACAGATCCTATTAAAGGTACGAAGATGTTCGTTTGGATCTTCATTCGGCGCACCACTAAATTGGCATTGATTAGTTACCATGTGTAGGATTTGTCCTTTGATTTCATAATCTGACGCATTAATGTCTGGTTGAGTAATTGCGTGACCTTGGCCAGTGCGTTTAGCTCTCATTCGGTCTTTCATACTTAGAGGTTCCAGATTTTCCATGATTGAATTTTTTGAATTCGAATCACTAAATGATTCTGACTTAATGGTTTCTTCCTCGACAATCTCTGGATGAGTGATTTGTGGTTGAGGAGGAATGATTAGTGGTTCAGGATCTCTGAATTGTCCCCGAATATCCTCCGGATTCTCAATTGTGAGGTCGGGTTCAAAAAATGGATTATCGGAAATTTGAATTGGAGTACTTGGTCGACTAGATGACGATTCTAAAGAAAAATCAACGGCGACAATATTGACTACATGTCTTGATCGAGTTACAGGTGGTGAACGTATGAAAGGTGGTGAACGTTTTGCTCGGTGCATTCACTGAATATCCTATTAGTTATAAAGATAAAAATTATATAAGTTATCAAATTAATAGACTTTTATGATTTTGCCCACGTTTTGAATAGCCAATAGATGCATTAGGTAGCCAGGACCCTTTAAATCGAAAGCCCACAACTCGCCACTAACAAATTCAACTATTACTACGAACCAGAAAATTTTGGATGTCTATCAATTTAACCGCTTAAAATAATTTTTTCGTTTTAAAATTGTAGAGAAGAAATCGAAAATTCTATGTCCTAAAAACTAGAGCGTCGAGAAATAAGAAAGAAAAAGAGCGCGTCGAAAAACGTCGAAAAATAAAAGGTCCAAAAATAAGCGTCGAAAAATAAAAGTCGAAAAACAGTCGAAAAATAAAAATAAGAAAATAAAGCGTCGAAACTTGGAATTCTAAAAACTTAAGTCTAAAAGTTGCGTCTAAAGGTATTAAAGCTTAAAAGGAATTCTATATCCAAAATAGCAATAACTTAATAAGTACTAAAATCTTAAAACGGCGTCGCAAAATTCTAAAGCACCTATATCTTAGTCTAAAGAAAAAGTACTTAAGGGATTTTACGGAAAAGCCTAAAAATCTAGAAATATAAAATACTACGGCAAAAACTAAATTTAAAACTAAGTACGAACGATAAATTACAAATTACGAATTAAAAAAGATACAAATATAAAAATAAAACTTAAAGTTATAAAAGTATAAATTTTTTATAAAAATATTATTTTTATATTATTATTTTATAAAAGTATTAATTTTATATAATTAATTAAAACTATAATAATCATAATATTACAATTTAAATAATAAAATTAAAACTAATATTAAACTTTAACTAATTAAACCCTAATTAGGGTTAGTTAATAATAATAATTAATAATACTCCGTAATTAATGCAGTACCAGAATCAGTCCTGGCGTGTGAGAATAGGCCATGCGGTTGCATGGTTTTAACTCTTCTGGGCCATGCGATCGCATGGGTTGTGGATCTAGGCTAGCTGATGGGCTGCTACAGTTGGGCCCGATTACTTTTACTCTTTTTTTTTTCTGTTTTTATATTTATATAAAATATTTATATAAATTAAATAAAACTTATATTTAAAAACTAAAATAGATATAAAAATACTTTATAATTTTATATATTTTGAACAACTCTTAAAAATATATATATTTTGTTTTTCTTTTTATATTTTTGTATTTTTAATATTTAAAACGTATTTTTACAAAAAGAAATTAAAACTTAATAAAAAAAAATTTATAGCGTTTCGCTTTCGGCGTTGTGCTTCTCCGGCAGCGGCATCAAAAATACTTGATGTGTGCAGGGTAGTGTACGAAATAGTGATATATTTACTACGAAATACTATTAAATACGATACAATTTTACACAAGTTATTTATTTATTTACAGAATGGATATACCTAAACCTTGTTACAACACTTATAGGCAGTGTACCTAATCGTACAGTAGTGTAGTTTTTAGTAAGTCCGGTTCGTCCACAGGGAACTAGCCAAGTTTAACGCTATATTTTTTTTAAAAAACTAAATTTATATATATATATATATATATATATATATATATATATATATATATATATATATATATATATATATATATATATATATATATATATATGTATAAATAAGTAATATTATTATTATAAAAGGGGGTTTTTACCGTTTAATGACCGGTTTGTCGATTTTAAAACTTAAGTCGCAATTAAAACCTAATGTAAAATAATAAAAATAACTTACTTTAAAGCGTAAAGTAAATGACGATAATTAAAATGCGACAAATTAAAGTGCGATAAATGACGGTAAATAAAATTGCGATAAAAGTACAATAATTAAAAAGTGCAATAAATAAAATGGCAGTAAATAAAAGTGCGAAGAAATATGAAATAAAGGAATTATGCTTATTTAAAGTTCCGTAATCATGATGTTTGACGTGTTGATTTTAATTTATTACCATGGGTTAATTGTCCTTTGTCCTGGATTATTCGATATGTCCATATGGTTTTTGTCCATAACAGTCCATCAGTCATAAATATAAAGTGCGAGTTTCCTCGTCAAATTATCCTTATATCCGAAGTCAAATATTCCAACTAATTGGGGACTTAAACTGTAATAAGGTTTTAATACTTTATTATCAATTACACCAAGTGTCCTTGCATGTAATCCACTCCTGTTTTAATGAGTCCATTAACTATTAATCCATTCTCATGTCCGGTTAAATGAACGATTATTAGTACTTATAAATATCCCGCCCATCGTGTCCGATCGAGTGTATGTGGTTATTTATAATTACGTCCAATTGTAAATCTTTATATTAAATTAACGAACTATCATTCAATTAAACAAATATAAAGCCCGTTAATAGCCCATAGTCTAATTTTCACAAGTGTCGGTCTTTTGTCCAAACCCCAATTATGGTCCAAAGTCCAATTACCCCGTCTTTAATATTTAGCCCAACATCATGATTACTTCAATTTAAATAAGCATAATAATAACTTAGCTACGAGACATTAATTTAAAAAGGTTGAACATAACTTACAATGGTGCACATCATTTGTTCATTCCGTCTTGTTGTTACATCACATTTGTTTTTCGTTTTGTCGTCAAAATTAGTAGCTTTTGCTGAACTTAATGCCAGTCTTTGAAAGTTCGCTGTTTTACCCTGTTGTGTACAATTGACAATGTACATACATACAAATAATAACATGCATGGTAATTTGAAATGGGACTTAATATCTCACTTTCAAATTACAAAAATGAAATATTAGTACAAAATAATAAAAATATTAAAAATTTCATTAAAATTATCACAATATTTATATGTTTTAAACATAAGTAAATAAAAATAATAAAAGATAAAAATCACCAACGGGAACTGTATCAATCTGGATAGAGGTTCCAGTTCATGTCGTCGGTCGGGTTCCATGGTTGGTTATAGGTGTACTGATAGGCCTGTTTAGGGTCGTAGAGAGTAAATGGTGGTCACATATCCGGCTGGTGTGGCGGATAGTAAGCAGGTCAGGTCGGTACGTAGTTATTTGGTACCTGAGGTGACAGCTGGCTCATGATCTGATGCTGATGATAGTGACATCTATCATGCTGTCATTGCCTGAATGCTCGTACACATTCTCGGCGTGCCACTGCTCGAACTAACTATGTCTAGCCGCATTTGTCATTTCTACCTCATCTATACCCTGGTAAACGTCAGTAACAGCCTCCCTAATGACATCTCTAATGTCATCCGCTTCCTCCATTTCCTCATCTGAACCTCTCTCTACCTGTGGATGACGACCCTCATATGGTACTGCCTGATTGTGTCTGCTCTTTAATACCTTTGCATGCTGATAGACCCGTAATCCTAAAGTCTCAACCTGTTCCTTACACACCATCAGTGGACCCCCTTGATCCCTATCTACACCTAAATACTCTCCAATGAGAGTAACAAAAATTCCTCCTCCTATTATTCCCCCGTCCTGTATTCCTTCCACCATTTTGGACAGATAAAATCCAACACAGTAGGGGATATTAACAAAGCTTCTAGTATTTCGAATACACTTAAGGTAAAATAAATCGTGTTGAGTCACTTTCTCCTTGTTGTTACCTCTTTGTGTAATCGAATTAGCTAAAAATCTATGTATAATACGAAGCTCGGCTTTGTTAATATCTAAATAGGAGTGTCTTCCTCCTCGCGTAAAAACATTATAATTTGACATACGCCTCAAGACGGCGTCAGCGTCAAAATTCCTATCTACCCTTTCACCATGATAAATCAAATTTGTACAATTCGTTAGTAGTAATTCACCAGGAGTGTAAATCTGTAAAGCCCTGGCCATGTTCAGCATGGACATCCTATACATCCTACGGCCAAGTAAAAATCTAAGAAAATTTCTATCGTCTAACCTAACTACATCCGCATCAAGTGATATAGTACTCATAAGCTCAACACACCACTCTTTATATACATGCCTACGAATGGTGAATAAACGTTCCCAATCAGGAAAAGAAGAGTTCCCATACCTTTGGATCAGATGCTGCCTAACTGAGTTAGCTAGTTGGACCCTTTCCAAAGGCTCCCAATCGATTACCCTCGGTACTTCTACATTTTTCGGTTCCAATTTAAATTTGTTACTTTGGTACGTCGGGTAATCTCTCCAGCTTCGATCAAATCTCAAATTGGGATGCAACTATTCTTCATGAATCGTTGGGTATTCTATTATTGGATGAATCGGAAATTGTACGTAGGCATTAACATATTCTTGTTGCAGATCATAATACGGTATGTGTTGATCATTATGATATTGTTGTTCCTGTTGTTGCTCCGGTTCGTGATATTGCATCTCTGGCAGTGGTTCCGGAGCAGGTTGCCTAGATGATGATGATGCACCATCAGTGATGTTATGCGAGGTGTATATAAAATAGTATTATTTTTACAACGTAATACTATTAAATATGATACAATTTTACACAAGATATTTATTTATTTATAGAATGGATATACCTAAACCTTGCTACAACACTTATAGGCAGTGTACCTAATCGTACAGTAGTGTAGTTTTTAGTAAGTCCGGTTCGTCCACAGGGAACTCTTAAACAAGCTTAACGCTATATTAGTTTTAAATTTATAAAAATACAAATATACATATATATATATATAAGTGATATTATTATTATAAAAGGGGGTTTTTACTGTTTAATGACCGGTTTGTCGATTTTTAAAACTTTAGTCGCAGTTAAAACCTAATGTAAAATATTTAAAATAAATATAACTTAATTTAAAGCGTAAAGTAAATAACGATAATGAAATTGCGATAAATAAAAGTGCGATAAAATAAAATTGCGATAATTAAAGAGTACGATAATTAAAAGTGCAATTAAATACAATGACAAAAAATAAAAGTGCGATAATTAAAAGTGCAATTAAATATAAAATAAAAGAATTATGCTTATTTAAACTTCCATAATCATGATGTTTGACGTGTTGATTTTTAGTTTATTCCCATGGGTTAATTGTCCTTTGTCCTGGATTATTCGATATGTCCATACAGATTTGTCCATAATAGTCCATCAGGCATAAATATAAAGTGCGAAAGTCTTCGTCAAATTATTCTTATTCCCGAAGTCAAATATTCCAACTAATTGGGGATTCGAATTGTAACAAGGTTTTAATACTTTGTTTAATGAATACACCAGGTTATCGACTGCGTGTAAACCAAGATTTTACTACTTTGTTAACAATTACACCAATTACCCTTGAATGTAATCCACCCCTGTTTCAACAAGTCTATTAACTATTAATCCAGTTCCGTGTCCGGTAAAATGAACAATTATTGGTATTTATAGATATCCCGCCCACCGTGCCCAGTCAAGCGTATGTGGTTATATATAAATACGTCAAATTATAAGTCTATATATTAAATTAAAGAGGTATCATTTAGTTAATATAAAGCCCATTAATAGTCCATAGTCTAATTTCCACAAGTGTCGTTCTTTTGTCCAAACCCAATTATGGTACAAAGCCCAATTACCCAATCTTAATATTTTTAGCCCAACATCATGATTACTTTGTCTTAAATAAGAATAATAATAACTTAGCTACGAGACATTAAATTAAAAATAACATTAACCATAACTTACAGTGATTAAAAATATCGTAGCGTTACACGGACAGAATTTCGACTTGCACCCTTACAACATTCGCTAACATACCCTTATTATTAGAATTAAAATTAAAATTAAAATTATAATATATATATATATATATATATATATATATATATATATATATATATATATGTTTACGTATGAGTAAGAAGAAGAAAAGATGTGTTTATTTTGGCCAAAACACGTTGAATTTATAGGACCTGGGCTGGATTTTTCAGCCATGCGATCGCATGGAATTAACTCTTCCAGGCCATGCGATCGCATGGCCAGCTGGTGAAGTTCACATGCCTTTGTTTTCTTGCTTGCCGACGTTTATAAATAATAATATAATATATAAATAATTATAAGAATTATTTAAATATTATATTTTATTTATGTGCATAGTTAACTTGTAATTTTTAGTCCGTTGCGTCGAGCGTTGAGAGTTGACTTTGGTCCCGGTTCCGGTTTTTCGAACGTCCTTGCGTACAATTTAATACCTTGTACTTTGCGTTTTGCGTCTTGTACTTTTGTAATTTTGAGACGTTTCTCATCAATAATTGGAACCACTTTGATTGTACTTTGTACTTTTGAGCTTTTTGGTCATTTGCGTCTTCAATTCGTCGAATCTGTCTTTTGTCTTCACCTCTTATTATTTAAACGAATATCACTTGTAAATAGAACAATTGCAACTAAAAGCTTGTCTTTCTTGAGGGATAATGCTATGAAATATATGTTCGTTTTTAGCATTATCAAATATTCCCACACTTGAGCGTTGCTTGTCCTCAAGCAATATAGTCTTGAAATATACTAGAATCACTTCTTTATTCTTCATACTATGTACATCAGTGATTTCTATACGGCGGTATAAACAATGGTAGTAACGATGTGGTTTACAGTCCCACATGACTATAAAAATTTAGATCCATTAAGGAAATTGGATCTTTATGAAAACATTTGATCTTTTGAAAATTAAATCTAGCTTTTACCCTAGATAAGTTTTCCGGAATAACCTTCACCGGTGTTTGCAAAATATTTTTGTGGGTTTGGTGGGTTTCAGATTTGAAAATTTTAGCTCAAAACTTACGGTTTTGTGTCACCCACTTGCTAACCTTGTATTGGGAAAGCAACACGTCCAGTATACTTGTTCTGTATATTACCTTTCGATAAACTACCATCTGGTTGTAAAGGAAAGCGTTGAACAAGCAACTGTTAAGGCAATGTCCCCTGACATGCTTTTAATTATGGTCTATAATGTGTCGGATGCAATTACTATCCTTGGTAGGAGCAATAGTAAAGCTCACCCTTATAATTTTTTGGTCTGGCACAAGGTCCTGTCTTCGACCATGCTATGCAACCACCGTTCTAACGGTTGACACCCGATTTGGTTCAGGTGACCTTAATGAATTCCAGGTGAATTCCTAGGATTTTACGTTCAATGGTAATGAACGTATTGAAAATGGGTTTTCAGAAAACAAATCGGTTTGTAATTTTGATCAAAATATTTTCTCGTTCAAGCTCGAGTTTAGATATCATCGAATTCCATGAATTTATAATTCTCAATCTTTAAAAGTCAATCTCTAGGATTGAGTAATATCAGTCTTAAAAGCTAATTTTTGATCTTTTAAGGAGATTATCCTTTCTGAGGATCTGATTCATTAGTCTTATCCAGCTAATTTGCACGGCGTCCTCCTCATTTTACAAGACAGATCCTCTCATGGTTAGGATAAGTCTGACCACTTGGTGACCCTGTTTGATGCTGAGGTCCGTGGATTTTCTGCTGATTTTAGTGTTGACTTTTCTAGATTTTTCGTCAACCTACAGCTGGTCTGGACGACAACTTCATGACCTAAATCAAGAAGCGCGTTTCTTTTTCGGAAAACTTTACTTCCTTTTAATGATGGAATTGATTCATCATGTAGATCCATCTTTCTTTCAAATATATTACAGTAAATTGGGTAAAACTATTTAGATTAGTCCAAAGCAAAAGTATCTTCAGTTATTTGTACAAAAATATGTGATATATGTTTTAAATAACTTGGTAAATTTTCCCCCACTTGGCTTTTATTTTCTTTTATTTGCCTTTTTATTGTCCTCTATTCCATTTTAAATGAATTCTTAACATTTTAGTTTGTTTCTCAATTTATGTCCTTTCCAAGGTAACAATAATTTCGGTGTTAACACCTAGTTTTATCGTTCATAAATATGTATAAACATTATTTTGAGTTCATTTAATTGAAAATTTTGAAAATTTTTACTAGAATTGGGTAGTCAGTATATAAGACTATGGCTGTTCTTTATTATCAGAGAGCACTAGATTCTAATACAACTACTGCTTTACTAGTATTTTTAATGGTAACCAAGTGTATAAGTTTAAAATTTTAAAAATCCGAAAGAATTTAACCCCTTCCCATACTTAAGATCTTGCAATGCCATCATTTGCAAGAAATCAGTAACAATTTAAATTATTGAGGGTGATTAGCGTAGAAAAATGATTAAATTTTACCAAAGTTTCCAAACATATTGGCGTTTGTTTACTGAATGATAAATGGTGCATATCATTTGTTCATTCTGTCTTGTTGTTACATCACATTTGTTTTTCGTTTTGTCATCAAAAGTACTAGCTTTTACTGAACTTAATGCCAGTCTTTGAAAATGCGCTGTTTTACCCTGTTTTGTACAATTGAAAATATACATACATACAAATATAAACATGCATGGTAATTTGAAATGGGACTTAAAATCCCACTTTCAAATCAAAAATGAAACATTAGTACAACATAATAAAAATATTAAACATTACAATAAAAGTATCATAATATAATGTGTTTAAACATAAATAAACAGAAATAATAAAAATTAAAAATCATATAAATTACCAACAGGAACTATATCAATCATGGATAGGGGTTCCAGTTCATGTCATCGTCTGGGTTCCATGGTTGGTGATAGGTGTACTGGTATGCCTGGTTAGGGTCGTAGAGAGTATAAGGCGATCTCATCTCGAGCTGGTGTGGAGGATAGTAAGCTGGTCGGGTCGGGATGTAGGGCTCCCGAGGTGACAGCCGGCTCATAATCTGACGCTGATGATAGTCCCATCTATCATGCTGTCGTTGCCTGGAATGCTCGTAATCATTCCGGGCTTGCCACTGCTCCATCTGACGAAATCTCTCCGCGTTTGTCATGTCTACCTCATCTACACGCTGGTAGACATCAGTCATAGCCTCCCGAATGACATCCCTAATGTCATCCGCTTCTTCCATCTCCTCATCTGAGCCTCTCTCTACCTGAGGTTGACTACCTACATAGGGTATTGCCTGGTTGCGTCTACTCTTCAATACCTTAGCACCCGCATAAACCTTCAATCCTAAAAGCTCAACCTGTTCCCTACATTCCATAAGTGGACCCCCTTGTTCCTTATCTACACTTAAATACTCTCCAATGAGAGTAACAAAAATACCTCCTCCAATTATCCCCCCTTCCTGTATTCCTTCAACCATCTTAGATAAATAAAAACCAACACAGTAGGGGATATTAACAAAGCCTCTTGGGTCTCGAATACACTTTAGGTAAAATAAATCATGTAAGGTCAATTTTTCCTTGTTGTGACCTCTCTGTGTAATCGAGTTAGCCAAAAATCTATGAATTATACGAAGCTCGGCTTTGTTAATATGTAAGTAGGTATGTGTTCCTCCCCGCCCAAAAACATTATAATCTGACATACGCCTCCAGACGGCGTTCGCGTCAAAATTCCTATCTACCCTTTCACCACGATAAATCAAACTCATACAATCGAGTAGTAGTAATTCAGCGGGCGTATATATCTGTAATGCCCTAGCCATGTCCAGCATGGACATCCTGTACATTCTACCGCCAAGTATAAACCTAAGAAAACTTCTATCATCTAATCTATCTACATCTACATTAAATGCTATAGTACTCATCAGCTCAACACACCATTCCTTATATACAGGTCTACGAATGGTGAATAAGCGTTCCCAATCAGTAAAAGAATAACTGCCATACCTTTGGATCAAATGCTCCCTAACACGGTCAGCAAGTTGGACCCTTTCCAAAGGATCCCAATCAATTACCCTAGGCACCTCTACATCTTTCGTTATTAATTTGAATTTATTACTTTGATATGCAGGGTAATCTCTCCATCGTCTATCAAATCTCAGATTAGGATGCAACGTGTGTTCAGGAATCGTTGGGTATTCTACAGGTGGATGCATCGGAAATACTATGAATTCAGTAACAAACTGTAGCGGATCATAATAAGGTACATGTTGATCAGGCTGATGTTGTGGTTCCTGTTGTGGTACTTGTTCGGGTTCATATTGCATTTCTGGTTCTGGTTCTGGTTCTGGAGCTGGAGCTGGTCGTCTAGATGATGATGATGATGAACCTCCAGTATCGGCTCTCTGCAAAACACATTAAACACAAAATTTGTGCATCCAAATATGCATTAGTGTTAGCAAAATAACAACTTAAATTAACCACAATAACATGTTAAATCAAACTTAAACTTATACGCATTTTCACAATTTTTTTACAAATTTACACTTTTTCAAATAAGCACATATGAAAATGTATACAAAGTTCATAAGCATTTAACTCAAATAACATGTCAAAATAGTCATTACTAGCAATTAAACAAGTCTCAAATGGCAATTATATCAAATTAATCAAGTTCATGAATTTTAGACTTAAAAAGTCTACTTTAATCTCCAAAAATCGTGTTTAGGATCAAAGTTTGGATCATTTAACTACCTAAACATGTTACACTACTCAATTTAGCAATAATTCATGACAAAAATCGGCCATAACCTATTTATATCAAAAAGCCCCAAATTGCTCAAGAACACAAACCCTAGATTTCTAAAAATTTTGAAGTTTTTGGCTTCAAATCATGTTAAATAGCATCAATCTAGGTTATACATGCATAAAATACTAACAATTTAACTCTAATTACACTAAAAATTTACAAAATCAAATTATGAAAAATATAGCTCAAGAACACTTAAAATCAAATTTAAAGAGATTTAGGGGTGAAATTGTTACCCTTTTTGATAAACTCCTTATCAAATTCATGTTTAGAGCGGATTGTAGTGAGAAATTTGGTTGAATTTGGTGAAAATTTGATGAAAATTGAGAGGTTTTGGGGTGTATGTTCGTGTATATGTGTGTGTTTTGTGTGAAGAACAGACTCGTTGGTCTATTTATTTCTGGCCAAAAATCCAGGTCCATGCGATCGCATGGCTGCAAAGGCCAAACTCCATGCGATCGCATGGAGTCCGGATACAGTGACTTTTGCTTTTTTTTTTATATATATATAAAAATCTTATACTTAATAAAACACAAAATTAATAAAATTTTAAAAATTTGTTTCTTTTTAGGATGAGGGCGTTTCGGATCGATGTCCTAGTCCGTCCCTCGACAACATTTTAAAATTTGTCAATTCAAAGCTAAGTTTTAAAAGCAAAGATTTTTGGGTTTTTTTAAATGTTTTTGGCATACTTTAGTTCAATAAGATTAAAAATAATGATAATAAAAGTTCTCGTCCCTCCCTTGGGTAGAGTAATTTCGGTACAATGACCTAGTCTTCAACTCATGACGAATTTTTAGAAATCAATTTTTAACTTAGCGAAATAAAGTAAATTTTTGTTTTTAAATTCACACAAAATTTAAATTTAAAATGCATAAAATTAAAAATTCATATTATGAAAATTGAAAAGTCACACCAAACTTTTATTATATTTTTGTTTTTATACATACAAACTTATATTAAAAATATTAATTTTTCAAATATTTACAATTTTAAATATATTAATTTTAAAAGGTTTACAATATTAATTTAATATTAATTTTAAAAACAAAGTAAAAATAAAATTAAAAATCTTTTTGGTATTTTATCCCACTTTAATCAATCAAATATTATCAAAAATATACGCCCCTCTTTTCGGTAAAGTAATTTCGGTTCAACGACCTAATTTAACTCATGACGAATTTTCGAAATATTTTGGGTTAATTGATTAAAGATATTTATACCTTAAGAATAAACGGTAAATTTCGCAGTGATGTAATAAATTTTTGTATGATATCAATAATTTCGGTCGCAAAATCTAATTTTATTGAGTACCAATTTAATACTTTATAGCGAATGATTTAGCGTTTATTATCAAAAGGTTAAAAATAATAAAAATAAAAATTGAAAACTGTATAAACTTACCTGTGAAATAGAATTCTTAGTGACCTGTTTTAGCCCACTCATAAGATAGTCAGACTAATTGGTTTTCCATAGCTACATAGGCGTAACCTCGAGCATTTAATGTTTCTTCTTCTAAACATATGAACGGTCCGTCTCTGCATAAATTAACAAATTCAGTATTTGAATAGGTTTGATTATTTGAACATTTACCTTCATGTGACCATTTTCCGCATTTGTGACATCTTTCAAGGTGTCGTGCTCTTCTTTTCGCTGCGAATTTTGATTTTCCTTTACCAAATTGTAACTTATTATTTTCGTTCCCGGATTCTTTTCTTACTCCGTCCAATTTACCTCTGATTAATGATACTATTTCACTTGGAAGGGTGTCATTATTACGTTTAGTGATCAAAGCGTGTAGCATTAGACCATGGTTTAGTTCACAGGAAGTCTTCATCTCGTAAAACCTAAAAAAAATAAAAATTCAGAATGGGGGGAGAAGACAAGTTCTTTAGGGTCTGCTAGGGAAAGACCATTCGGGTTCCATTTTCGAGAACTACACGAAAACAGAACATCTAACTCTAACAGAAATACATATTATCCTTTAAAGACTTGATTCTCCCCATACTTAGTTAGCTGTGGTGTCGAAATTGTGATTAACTTCGTTGTCAACTTCCATTGGACTATCTATGTAATGTTTAACTCTGTGACCATTAACCTTAAATTCAATTCCATTTGAATTTATTAATTCTACTGTTCCGTATGGGAAAACTCTTTTGACTATGAATGGTCCAGACCATCTTGATTTCAATTTTCCAGGAAATAGCTTGAATCGTGAATTGAAAAGAAGAACTCTGTCTCCTTCTTTAAATTCTTTTGAACTTCTGATTCTTTTATCATGCCATTTCTTCGTTCTTTCCTTATAGATTAACGAATTTTCGTATGCTTTATGTCTTAATTCTTCTAATTCGTTTAGTTGACTTAACCGTAGACGTCCAGCTTCATGTAAATCAAGATTACATGTCTTCAAAGCCCAAAATACTTTGTGTTCAATTTCTACTAGAAGATGACATGCTTTTTCATAAATGAGTTTAAAAGGTGTGGTTCCAATTGGAGTTTTGTAGGCTGTTCTAAAAGCCCAGAGCGCATCCTCCAATTTAATGGACCATTCCTTCGGATTTGATCCTACGGTTTTTTCTAGAATACGTTTTAAAGCTCGGTTGGTATTTTCAACTTGTCCACTTGTTTGTGGATGATATGCGGTGGAGATTTTATGAGTTACTCCATATCTTTTGAGAACTTTCTCAAGTTGATTATTACAAAAATGAGTACTCCGATCACTTATTAAAGCTTTCGGTGTTCCAAACCTTGCAAAAAGATGTTTTAAAAAATTGACTACAACTCGTGCATCGTTAGTTGGGAGAGCTTGTGCTTTCGCCCATTTATATACATAATCAATGGCAACGAGAATGTAGAGATTATTATGAGATTTTGGAAATGGACCCATAAAGTCAATACCCCAAATGTCAAATACTTCACATACTTGAATGACATTTTGTGACATTTCATCACGTTGACTTATTTTTTCGGCCCTTTGACAAGCATCACAGGATTTGCAAAGAAGGTGTGCGTCTTTGAAAATTGTAGGCCAATAGAATCCAGCATCGTAAACTTTTCTTGCTGTAAGTGGAGGCCCATAATGCCCTCCTGTTGGTCCTGTGTGACAATGGTTTAAGATTTTACTAGCTTCATCTCCGAATACACATCGGCGTATTATTCCATCGGGACAACTTTTAAACAAATGTGGATCTTCCCAGAAATAGTGTTTTATATCACTAAAGAATTTCTTTCATTTTTGGTACGACAATCCTTTTTCAAGGAATCCACATACTAAGTAGTTTGCATAGTCTGCAAACCATGGAATTTTATTATAATCTATCTTCAATAGATATTCATCAGAAAAGTTGTCTTGTATGGCTGATTCATTTAGAACTTCTAATTCAGGATTTTCAAGACGAGAAAGATGATCAGCGGCGAGATTTTCTGCTTCCTTTTTATCTCGGATTTCAATATCGAACTCTTGTAAGAGTAAGATCCAACAGATTAATCGTGGCTTGACATCTTGTTTTGAAAATAGGTATCTAAGAGCAGAATGGTCGGTATAGACCACCGTTTTAGCTAGAACGAGATATGAACGAAATTTGTCAAAAGCAAAGACAATAGCAAGGAGTTCTTTTTCAGTAGATGTATAATTTGTTTGTGCTCCTTGTAACGTCTTACTAGCATAATTGATAGTTAAAGCTAAGGGTTATAAAATACTATTAAATTTTACAAGGAAATACTATTAAATACGATACAATTTTACACAAGATATTTATTTATTTATAGAATAGATATACTTAAACCTTGCTACAACACTTATAGGCAGTGTACCTAATCGTACAGTAGTGTAGTTTTTAGTAAGTCCGGTTCGTTCCACAGGGAAAATCTTTAAACAAAGCTTAACGCTATATTAGTTTACTTTTATAAAAATACAAATGTATATATAAGTAATATTATTATTATAAAGGGGGGGTTTTTACCTTTTAATGACCGGTTTGTCGATTTTAAAAACTTTAGTTGCAGTTAAAACAAAATGTAAAATATTAAATAAATAAAAGACTTAATTTAAAGCGTAAAGTAAATAACGATAATGAAATTGCGAATAATAAAAGTGCGATAAAATAAACTTGCGATAATTAAAAAGTACGATAATTAAAAGTGCAATTAAATACAATAATAAAAATGCGATAATTAGAAGTGCAATTAAATATAAAATAAAGGAAATTAAATATGAAATAAAAGAATTATGCTTATTTAAACTTCCGTAATCATGATGTTTGACGTGTTGATTTTAGTTTTATGCCCATGGGTTAATTGTCCTTTGTCCTGGATTATTTAATATGTCTGTCTGGTTTTTGTCCATAATAGTCCATCAGTCATAAATATAAAGAGCGAAAGCCTTCGTCAAATTATCCTTATACCCGAAGTTAAATATTCCAACTAATTGGGGACTTAAACTGTAACAAGATTTTAGTACTTTGTTTAATAATTACACTAGGATGTCGACTGAGTGTAACCCAAGGTTTTAATACTTTGTTATCAATTATGCCAAGTGTCCTTGTACATAATTTCACCCCTATTTTAATAAGTCCATAGACTATTAATCCATTCCCGTGTCCGGTAAAATGAACGATTATTCGTACATATAAATACCCCGCCCATCGTGTCCGATCGAGTGTATATGGTGATTTATAGGGACGCCCAATTGTAAATCTTTATATTAACATTAATAAACTATCATTTAGTTAAACAAATATAACGCCCATTAATAGCCCATAGTCTAATTTCCACAAGTGTCGTTCTTTTGTCCAAACCCCAATTATGGTACAAAGCCCAATTACCCAATTTTAGTAATTAGCCCAACATCATGATTACTTCGGATTAAATAAGCATAATAATAACTTAGCTACGAGACATTAAATTAAAAAGGTTGAACATAACTTACAATGATTAAAAATAGCGTAGCGTTACACGGACAGAATTTTGACTTACACCCTTACAACATTTGCTAACATACCCTTATTATTAGGATTAAAATTAAAATTAAAATTAAAATTAAAATTAAAATATAAATATAAATATATACGTTTAGATAGATGGATGGATATATATTGGATGCAAAATTGATCAGAATTCGTTGGGCTTTATAGGGAGTTTCAGTTTTTGGGGCTCCGCGACTCGCGGCCCATTCCTTCTTCAAACTCCGCGAGTCGCGGAGTTTGTAAATACAGCTCACTCCATTTTGGCTATTTGTTTACCGACGGTTTATTATATAAATATAATATATATATAATTTATATAATTAATTATATATTATATTATATTTATATACATAGTTAACTTGTAATTTTTAGTTCGTTGCGTCAAGCGTTGAGAGTTGACTCTGGTCCCGGTTCCGAATTTTCGAACGTCCTTGCGTACAATTTAATATCTTGTACTTTGCGTTTTGAATCTTGTACTCTTGTAATTTCGAGACGTTTCTTATCAATAATTGGAACCTCTTTGATTGTCTTTTGTACTTTTGAGCTTTTTGGTCGTTTGCGTCTTCAATTCGTCGAATCTGTCTTTTGTCTTCACCTTTTATTATTTAAACGAATATCACTTGTAAATAGAACAATTGCAACTAAAAGCTTGTCTTTCTTGAGGAATAATGCTATGAAATTTATGTTCGTTTTTAGCATTATCAAATATTCCCACACTTGAGCATTGCTTGTCCTCAAGCAATATAGTCTTGAAATACTAGAATCACTTTTTTATTCTTCACACTTTGTACATCAGTGATTTCTATACGACGGTATAAACAATGGTAGTAACGATATGGTTTACAGTCCCACATGACTATAAAAATTTAGATCCATTAAGGAAATTGGATCTTTATGAAAACATTTGATCTTTTGAAAATTAAATCTAGCTTTTACCCTAGATAAGTTTTCCGGAATAACCCTTCACCGGTGTTTGCAAAATATTTTTGTGGGTTTGGTGGGTTTCAGATTTGAAAATTTTAGCTCAAAACTTATGGTTTTGTGTCACCCACTTGCTAACCTTGTATTTGGAAAGCAACACGTCCAGTTTACTTGTCCCGTATATTACCTTTCGATAAACTACCGTCCGGTTGTAAAGGAAAGCGTTGAACAAGCAACTGTTAAGGCAATGTCCCCTGACATGCTTTTAATTATGGTCTATAACGTGTCGGACGCGATTACTATCCTTGGTAGGAGCAATAGTAAAGCTCACCCTTAATATTTTTCGGTCTGGCACAAGGTCATGTCCTGACCATGCTATGCAACCACCGTTCTTACGGTTGACACCCGATTTGGTTCAGGTGACCTAATGAATTCCAGGTGAATTCCTAGGATTTTACGTTCAATGGTAATGAACGCATTGAAAATGGGTTTTTAGAAAACAAATCGGTTTGTAATTTTATCAAAATATTTTCTCGTTCAAGCTCGAGTTTAGATATCATTGAATTCCATGAGTTTGAATTCTCAATCTTTAAGGTCAATCTCTAGGATTGAGTAATATCAGGCTTAAAAGCTGATTTTTAATCTTTAAGGAGATTATCCTTTCTGAGGATCTGATTCATTAGTCTTATCCAGCTAATTTGCATCGTGCCCCCCCCATTGTACGAGATAAATCCTTCTCATGGTTAGGATAAATCTGACCACTTGGCGACCCTGTTTAATGCTGAGGTCCGTGGATTTCCTGCTGATTTAAGTGATGCCTTTTTCTAGGTTTTTCGTCAACCTACAGCTGGTCTGGACGACAACTTCATGGCCTAAATCAAGAAGCGCGTTTCTTTTTTGGAAGACTTTACTTCCTTTTAATGATGGAATTGATTCATCGTGTAGATCCATCTCTTCTTTTCTTTCATCGGGTAAAATAGTTTAGTTTAGTCCAAAGCAAAAGTATTTTCAGTTATTTGTTACAGAAATATGTGACATATGTTTAAGATAACTTGGTAATTTTTTCCACACTTGGCTTTTATTTTCCTTTTTATTGTCCTCTATTCCATTTTAAATGAATTTTAACATTTTGGTTTGTTTCTCAATTTATGTCCTTTCTGAGGTAACAATAATTTCGTTGTTAACACCTAGTTTTATCATTCATAAATATGTATAAACATGATTTTGAGTTAATTTAATTGAAAATTTTGAAAATTTTTACTAGAATTGGGTAGTCAGTATATAAGACTAGGGCTGTTCTTTATCATCAGAGAGCACTAGATTCTAATACAACTACTACGTTACTAGTATTTTTAATGGTAACCAAGTGTTTAAGATAAAAATTTTAAAAATCAGAAAGAATTTAACCCCTTCCCACACTTAAGATCTTGCAATGCCCTCATTTGCAAGAAATCAGTAACAATTTAAATTATTGAGGGTGATTTGTGTGAAAATGATTAAATTTTACCAAAGTTTCCAAATATATTGACGTTTGTTTGCTGAATGATAAATGGTGCACATCATTTGTTCATTCCGTCTTGTTGTTATTTCACATATATTTTACATCTTGTCGTCAAAATTAGTTGCTTTTGCTGAACTTAATGCCAGTCTTTGAAAATGCGTTGTTTTACCCTGTTGTGTACATAAGATAAACTGCAAACATATATACATATTTTTGAAGTTTGGTATATTACCCCACATTCAAAAATTATTAAAATCTAAGAATAAAGTTAGAAAATTATAACAACTATTACAATATTAACATAAGTATTAAACGTATCAACATTACAAATTACAAAATAAATAAAACTAAGCAGACTAGGGATGATACTGATACCAATAGGGGTTCCATGCATAACCATAGGTGCTATAAAATGCTTCGGCTGGGTTATACGTAGGATACGGTGGTTGAATCTCTATAGACCAGGGAGGGAATATGGGCTTTGGAGTAGGAATATAGTTTCTACCTATATGTTGGCAATAAGCTATGATTTGGTTTTGATGAACTTGCCAATCTTCAAATGCTCTATGTCTAGCATTTTCGTACTCCTGTGAAGCTATAAACCTTTGCATTTCTGCCATTTCATTTCCCCCTCCTACATTACCTTGCTGTTGGTTTCTCTAAACCTGTGGATGTCTACCATGGTATTGTACTGCGGCGTTATTTCGCCTCTTCAAAACTTTCGCACCATGGTATACATTTAAACCTATTGTATCGCGGGGTTCTGGTTCTTCGACTAATAATCCCCCCGACTTATATCCACAACGAGATATTCAGCAATCAAAGTAATAAATATACCACCTCCTATTATTCTATGTGGTCTCATCCCCCTAACCATAGTTGATAAATAATAACCCACACAATAAGGTATACTTACAGCGCTTTGTGGGTCTCGAATACACATATGGTAAAACAAATCCTGTTCATTTACCTTTTCCTTGTTCTTACCTCTTTGTGTAATCGAATTAGCTAAAAACCTATGAATTACTCTTAATTCAGCTCTATCTATATCCAAATAAGAGTAATTTCCCCCTTTAAATCGGTGATGGCTTGTCATTTGACTCCATACACCATGTGTATCAAAATTTTCATCTATCTTTCTACCATTTAGTATCAACCCTCTACAATCGGCAGATGCTAACTCCTCAGGCGTATATATGCGTAAAGCCTGAGCCATGTCTAGTAAAGACATGTGGCGCATCGAACCTCCTTACAAAAATCTAATAAAAGATCGATCGGTTAAACTAGCTACCCGATCATTTAATTCTATACTACACAACAATTCTTCACACCATACTTTATATACAGGTCTACGCATGGTGAATAAACGTACCCAGTCGTTAAAAGTAGAATTACCATACCTCTGTGCAAGTAATTCCCTAATTGGCCCGGCCAATTCTACAGCTTCTAATGGTCCCCATTCTATGACCCTAGGTACCTCAACAACTTTAGAATGAAGAGTATGCAAACCCCTTTGGTATTTTGGATAATCTATCCAAAGTCTGTCAAATCTCAGGTTCGGGTGCAAATCTTCCAAGTGCATATCAGAAAATGTCATGACTGGATGAGGTATATCTTGTTTGTAGTAGTTATCCACCTCCTGTTGTTCCGTATTTTCAGCAGGAGCATTGCGAGCTTGGGATGAAGATTCACCCCTTTCAGTCTGCAAAACACATCAAACACAATTTTTGTGCATCCAAATATGCATTAGTGTCAGCAAAATCATCAATCAAAATAATTACAATGACATGATCAATTTATATCAAACTTAAGTTCATTTTCATATTTTCATCAAATCTACACTTTTTCAAATAAGCATATACGAAAATGTTCGCCAAGTTCATAAGCATTCAACTCAAATAATATGTCAAAATAATCATTACTAGCAATTAAACAAGTTTCAAATGGCATTATCTCTCAAAAATCAAGTTCATGAATTTTAGACTTGAAAAAGTCCACTTTAATTCTCAAAATCATGTTTAGGCTCAAAGTTTGGATCATTGAACTACCTAAACATGTTACACTACTTAATTTAGCAACAATTCATGACAAAAATCGGCCATAACCTGTTTATATCAAAAAGCCCCAAATTGCTCAAGAACACAAACCCTAGATTACTCAAAATTTGAAGTTTAAGGCTTCTAATCATGTTAAATAGCATCAATCTAGGTTATACAAGCATAATACATAAACAATTTAAGCATAATTACACTAAAAAGCATCAAAATGAAATTGGGTATAAAATTGCTCAAGAACACTAATTTTCGGATTAAATGGTGTTTAGGTGTAGAAATTTACCGTTTTTCTTGAGTAATTCCTTGATAGCATCCTTCTCAACATGATTTTAGTAAAAGATTTGATGATTAACGGTCAAAAATTGTGAATTTGGGAGTGTTTTTTCGGGTTTTTGCGGGTTTATTTTCGCTGTATGTGTGTTGTGGTGTTCAACTGATCAGTTTTTTTTGCGTTTTATTTTTTTTCTGTATTTCGGTCCCTCCGCGAGTCGCGGTGTTTGAACCTTCAAACTCCGCGATTCGCGGAGTTTGTATTTTTTTTAACATCTTATACTAATTAAAACAATTAAGTAATTAATTTTAAAATTTTGTTTCCCTTGTTATTTAGGACGAGGTCGTTTCGGATCGATGTCCTAGTCCGTCATTCGACAAAATTTTAAAATTTGTCTTTTTGTAGCGATTGTTTTAAAAGCTAAGATTTTTTTAGTTTTTTAATGTTTTTGGCATGCTTTAATTCAATAAGATTAAAAATAATGATAATAAAAGTTCTCGTTCCTCCCTCGGGTAAAGCAATTTCGGTTCAACGACCTAGTCTTCAACTTACGACGAATTTTAAAAATCATATTTTTAACTTAATGAGATAAAGTAAATTTTTGTTTTTAAATTCACACAACTTAAATATAAAATTCAAAATTAATATTAAAAATTCACACCAAACTTACAATTTAAAATGCATAAAAATAAAAATTCAAATTTTAAAAATTAAAAATTCGCACCAAACTTAATTTAAAAATTCATATTATAAATTCATACCAAAATTATATTAATTTTTCAAATATTTACAATTTTAAATATATTGATTTTACAAAGTTTACAATATTAATTTAAGATTTATATATTAATTTGAAAAACATGGTAAAAATAAAATTAAAAATCTTTTTGGCTTTTTATCCCACTTTAATCAATCAAATATTATCAAAAATATGCGCCCCTATTTTCGGTAAAGTAATTTCGGTTCCAAGACCTAATTTAACTCATGATGAATTTTTGAAATATTTTGGGTTGATTGATTAAAGATATTTATACCTTAAGAATAAACGTTAAATTTCGCAGTGATATAATAAATTTTTGAATGATATCAATAATTTCGGTCGCCAAACCTAATTTTATTCAATACCAATTTAATACTTTATAGCGAACAAATTAGCGTTTATTATCAAAAGGTTAAAAATAAAAATAATAAAAAAAATAAAAACTGTACAAACATACCTGTGAAATAGATTTCTTAGTTATATGATCTATCCCATTCATAAGATAGTCGGTTTAATTGGTTTTCCATGGCTACATAGGCGTAACCTCGAGCATTCAGTGTTTTTTCTTCTAAACATATGAACGGTCCGTCTCTGCATAAAGTAACAAATTCGGTGTTTGAATAGGTTTGATTATTTGAACATTTACCTCCATGTGACCATTTTCCGCATTTGTGACATCTTTCTAGGTGTCGTGCTCTTCTTTTCGCTGCGGATTTTGATTTTCCTTTACCAAATTGTAGCTTATTATCTTCGCATCTGGATTCTTTTCTAACTCCGTCCAATCTTTCTCTGATTACTGATACTATTTCACTCGGAAGTGTGTCATTATTACGTTTAGTGATCAAAGCGTGTATCATTAGACCATGGTTTAGTTCACAGGCAGTCTTCATTTCCTAAAAAAATAAAAATTCAGAATGGGGGGAGAAGACTAGTTCTTTAGGGTCTGCTAGGGAAAGACCGTTCGGGTTCCATTTTCGAGAACTACACGAAAACAGACAATCTAACTCTAACAGAAATACATAAACCCCCTATACTTAGTTAGCTGTGGTATCGAAATTGTGATTAACTTCATTGTCTTCTTCCATCGGACCATGTATGTAATGTTTAACTCTGTGACCATTAACTTTAAATTCAATCCTATTTGAATTTATTAATTCTATCATTCCGTATGGGAAAACTCTTTTGACTATGAATGGTCCAGACCATCTTGATTTCAATTTTCCAGGAAATAGCTTGAATCGTGAATTGAAAAGAAGAACTCTGTCTCCTTCTTTAAATTCTTTTGAACTTCTGATTCTTTTATCATGTCATTTCTTCGTTCTTTCTTTATAGATTAACGAATTTTCGTATGCTTCATGTCTTAATTCTTCTAATTCGTTTAGTTGACTTAATCGTAGACGTCCGGCTTCATGTAAATCAAGATTACATGTCTTCAAAGCCCAAAATGCTTTGTGTTCAATTTCTACTGGAAGATGACATGCTTTTCCATAAACAAGTCTAAAAGGTGTAGTTCCAATTGGAGTTTTGTAGGCTGTTCTAAAAGCCCAGAGTGCATCCTCCAATTTAATGGACCATTCCTTCGGATTTGATCCTACGGTTTTCTCTAGAATACGTTTTAAAGCTCGGTTGGTATTTTCAACTTGTCCACTTGTTTGTGGATGATATGCGGTGGAGATTTTATGAGTTACTCCATATCTTTTAAGAACTTTCTCATGTTGATTATTACAGAAATGAGTACCCCGATCACTTATTAAAGCTTTCGGTGTTCCAAACCTTGCAAAAAGACGTTTTAAAAAGTTGACTACAACTCGTGCATCGTTAGTTGGGAGAGCTTGTGCTTCCGCCCATTTAGATACATAATCAATGGCTACGAGTATATATATATTATTATGAGATTTTGGAAATGGACCCATAAAGTCAATACCCCAAATGTCAAATACTTCACATACTTGGATGACATTTTGTGGCATTTCATCACGTTGACTTATTTTTCCGGCCCTTTGACAAGCATCACAGGATTTGCAAAGAAGGTGTGCATCTTTGTAAATTGTAGGCCAATAGAATCCAGCATCATAAACTTTTCTTGCTGTTAGTTGAGGCCCATAATGCCCTGATGTTGGTCCTGTGTGACAATGGTTTAATATTTTACTGGCTTCATCTCCAAATACACATCGGCATATTATTCCATCGGGACACCTTTTAAACAGATGTGGATCTTCCCAGAAATAGTGTTTTATATCACTGAAGAATTTCTTTCGTTTTTGGTACGATAATCCTTTTTCAAGGAATCCACATACTAAATAGTTTGCATAGTCTGCAAACCATGGGATTTCATTATAATCTATCTTCAATAGATATTCATCAGGAAAGTTGTCTTGTATGGCCGATTCATTTAGAACTTCTAATTCGGGATTTTCAAGATGAGAAAGATGATCAGCGGCGAGATTTTCTGCTCCTTTTTTATCTCGGATTTCAATATCAAACTCTTGTAAGAGTAAGATCCAACGGATTAATCTTGGTTTAGCATCTTGTTTTGAAAATAGGTATCTAAGAGCAGAATGGTCGGTATAGACCACCGTTTTTGCTAGAATGAGATATGATCGAAATTTGTCAAAAGCAAAGACAATAGCAAGGAGTTCTTTTTCAGTAGTTGTATAATTCGTTTGTGCTCCTTGTAACGTCTTACTAGCATAATATATAGGTTGAAATCATTTTTCAATCCTTTGTCCTAAAACGGCTCCCATTGCAAAATCACTTGCATCGTACATTAGTTCAAATGGTAGATTCCAATTTGGTGTTATCATGATCGGCGCATTAGTGAGTTTCTCTTTAAGAATATTAAAAGATTTGATACACTCATCTGAAAAGATGAATGGAGCATCCTTTTCTAGGAGTTTATTCATAGGAGTGGCAATTTTAGAAAAATCTTTTATGAAACGTCGGTAAAAACCGGCATGCCCTAGAAAACTCCTAACTCCTCTAACATTGGTGGGATGTGGAAGTTTAGCAATTACATCTACTTTAGCTCTATCCACTTCAATTCCTTCTTTTGAAATTTTATGACCAAGAACGATGCTTTCTTTAACCATAAAATGGCATTTCTCCCAATTAAGAACTAGATTTGATTGTTCGCATCTAATAAGCATTCGTTCCAGATTAACTAGACATGATTCAAATGTATCACCGAAGACTGAAAAGTCATCCATGAAAACTTCCATGCATTCTTCTATCATGTCGTGAAAAATCGCCATCATACACCTTTGAAAGGTTGCAGGGGCGTTACAAAGTCCAAATGGCATGCGTTTGTAAGCAAAAGTACCATAAGGGCACATGAATGTGGTTTTCTCTTGGTCCTCGGGTGCTATTGAAATTTGAAAATATCTGGAAAATCCATCTAGAAAACAATAGTAACTATTTCCGGCTAATCTTTCCAACATTTGATCAATGAAAGGTAAGGGAAAGTGATCTTTTCTGGTGGCGTCATTTAATTTTCTATAATCAATACATACATGCCATCCTGTTACAGTCCTAGTAGGAATAAGCTCATTTTTCTCATTTGTAATGACAGTCATGCCACCCTTTTTAGGCACGCATTGAACTGGGCTTACCCATGGACTATCAGAGATTGGATAAATTAAACCTGCATCTAGCAGTTTAATAATATCTTTCTTAACTAAATCTTGCATATTAGGATTTAGTCTTCGTTGGCGTTGCACATACGTTTTATGACCTTCTTCCATAAGGATTTTATGTGTGCAATACGAAGGACTTATTCCTTTAATATCATGAATCTTCCATGCGATGGCTGGTTTATGAGCTTTCAACACAGAAACGAGTTGTGATTTCTCATTTTCAGTAAGAGAAGACGATATTATTATAGGTAATTCCGATTCACCATGTAAATAAGCGTATTCCAAATGGTTTGGAAGTGGCTTTAACTCTAATTTCGGTGGTTCTTCTATCGATGATTTGTATCGATATCTGTCTTCTTCTTTTAGCATTTGAATTTCTTCTGTTGTTGGTTCATATCCATTAGCTATAAGTGTAGCTAACATTTCAGCTTCATCAATTTGTTCTGTTCCTTCTCCTAAAGAACATTCTCCTGTTCCTTGTAATTCTGGAAATTCTTCTAATAATTCTGCATGTGCATCTATAGTTTGAATATAATAACATGTATCATCTGCAGATTGTGGTTGTTGCATTGCTCTATCAACTGAAAAGGTAACACTCTCATCCTCTATACTTAGGGTCAATTTCTTACCGAACACGTCTATCATTGCTTTAGCTGTGTTTAAGAATGGTCTTCCTAATATGAGAGGAACTTGAGAATCTTCTTCCATGTCCAGAACAATAAAATCTACTGGAAATACTAAAGTACCAACTTTAACTAGCATGTTTTCCATTATCCCACTAGGATATTTTATTGATCTATCGGCTAGTTGTATGCTTATTCTGGTTGGTTTCAATTCTCCAAGGTCTAGTTTAGCGTATAGTGAATATGGCATTAGATTTATACTAGCACCTAAGTCTACCAATGCTTCTATTGAACTAAGACTACCCAGAAAACATGGAATTATGAAACTTCCTGGATCAGATAGTTTTTCTGGTATCTTATTCAACAGCACTGCTGAACAATTAGCATTCATAGTAACAGCCGAGAGTTCTTCCATTTTCTTTCTATTTGAGATTAGATCTTTCAAGAATTTAGCATATCTAGGCATTCCTGAAATCACATCAATGAAAGGAAGATTTACATTTATCTGTTTAAACATATCCAAGAATTTGGATTGCTCGGCTTCAAGTTTCTCTTTCTTCATTTTACTCGGGTAAGGAAGTGGTGGTTGGTATGGTTTAACATAAGGTTTAGCCTTAACTGTGTTATCTTCATTAACCTTTTCAACTACCGGTTCTTTTTTCTTATCTTGATCAGGTTATGGTTCTTGTGGAGTAGGAATAGCTTCATCAGAAGTTACAAGTATTTCAGGTGGTTTAAGTGTTGTACCACTTCTTGTGGTAATGGCTTTAGCTGTTTCATTCTGGGGGTTAGCATTTGTATCACTAGGTAGACTTCCCGGTTTTCTTTCACCTATTAACCTTGCTAGGTTACTTACTTCTTGTTCCAGATTTTGAATAGAAGCTTGTTGATTTCTAAATGCTTGAGCATTTTGTTCATTAGTTTGTTTCTGAGATGTGAAAAACTGCGTTTGAGTTTCAACTAGCTTCGTCATCATATCTTCTAAATTCGGCTTTTTATCATCGGTTTGTTGTGGTGGTTTGTTTTAAAAATTAGGTCTTTGCTGATTGTAATTATTATTGGATACTTGTTGATTGCTAGGACCTTGTTGGTTGTTGTATGGAATATTTCAGTTATAATTCTGGTTTTGATTGTAAATCGGTCTTGGCGGTTGATAATTATTCTGATAATTATTTCCAGGCCTTTGGTTTATGTATGAAATATTCTCTCTTTGTTCCATTGTTAATTCAATACTGAGACAATCTTTTGTCAAATGTGGTCCTCCACACTGCTCACAACTAATTCGTATTGAGTGAATATCCTTAGTCATCTTTTCCATTCGTCTCTCGACAGCATCTATCTTTGCGGAAATGGAATCTAAGTCATGGCTAGAATCGGCTCTAGCTGCTTTAGATGATCTAACGATATCTTTTTCTTGGTGCCACTCATGTGAGTGGGAAGCAGTGTTATCAATAATTTTGTAAGCATCAGTTTCGGTTTTCTTCATAATAGAACCACCAGCTGCTATATCTATATCTTTCCTTGTAGTGATGTCGCATCCTTGGTAGAATATTTGTACTATTTGACAGGTGTCTAAACCATGTTGCGGACATCCTCTTAACAACTTTCCAAATCTTGTCCACGCCTCATATATAGTTTCATTTGGCTTCTGTGTGAATGTAACAATTTCTCCTTGAAGTCTTACGGCTTTAGATGCAGGAAAGAATTGTTTAAGAAATTTTTCAACTAAAACGTCCCATGTATCAATCGCCCCTTCAGGTAACGATTCCAACCAATCTTTGGCTTCTCCCTTTAAAGTCCAGGGAAATAACATGAGATATATCTGTTCATCCTCCACTTCTCGGATTTTAAATAGTGTGCAGATCCTATTAAAGGTACGAAGATGTTCATTTGGATCTTCCTTCGGCGCACCACTAAATTGGCATTGATTAGTCACCATGTGTAGAATTTGTCCTTTGATTTCATAATCTGGCGCATTAATGTCTGGATGAGTAATTGCGTGACCTTGGCCAGTGCGTTTAGCTCTCATTCGGTCTTCCATACTTAATGGTTCTGTTACTTCCATAATTGAATTTGTTGAATCGGAATCACTAGAGGATTCTGATTTAATGGTTCATTCCTCAACAATATCTGTTTGAATGATTGGTGGTTCCAGAGGAAAGTTTAGTGGTTCAGGATCTACGAATCGTCCCTGAATATTCTCCGGATTCTCAATTGTGAGGTCGGGTTCAAAAAATGGATTATCGGAAATTTGAACTGGAGTACTTGGTCGACTGGATGACGATTCTAAAGAAAAATCAACGGCGGTAATATTTGCTAAATGTCTTGATCTAGTTACAGGTGGTGAACGTACAAAAGGTGGTGAACGTCTTGCTCGGTGCATTCACTGAATATCCTATTAGTTTTTAAAAGGAAAGAAAAATTATAATAAGTTATCCAATCAATAGACTTTTCTGATTTTGCCCACGTTTCGAATAGCCAAAAGATGCAGCAGAGGGGCAGGATTCGTTTGGTCTCAATATAATTGAGGACTGTTTGGCTCCAATAACCCGGTCCACATACAAATCCAACTATTACTACGAACCAGAAAATTTTGATGTCTATCAATTTAACCACTTAAAATAAATTTTCGTAATTTTAAGAAATTTAGATAAGAAGTAGAATAAAAATCTATGTCCTAAAAACTAGAATAGCGAGAAATAAGAAAGAAAAAGAGTGCGTCGAAAAAAAAAGATCGAAAAAGAAAAATAAGAAAGAAAAATAAAAGGCGACGGAAAAATAAAAGAAACTTATAAAACTTAAAAACACTTGACTAACCCAACCTTATCACTACAACTAACTTAAAATTATAATCGCAAATTGAGATTACTAATTGGAATGATAATTCATACATAGGTAAAAGTCGTCTAAAAATATTAAAGCTTACAGGAAAAACTAAATCCCAAATGGAAATAACTTAAAAAGAAACTAAAACTTAAAAAGGCGTCGTAAAATTCTAAAGTACCTAAATCTTAGTCTAAAGAAAAAGCACTTAAGGAATTCTACGGCAAAGCCTAAAAATCTAGAAGTAAAAATAACTATGGCAAAAATTAAGTTTAAAACTAAATATGAGCTAAAAATACAAATATTACGCTAAAACGATTAAAAAGGGACAAAATATAAAAATATACAAAAAGTTGTAAAAAGTACAATTTTTATAAAAATATTATTTTTATATTATTTATTTTATAAAACTATTAATTTTATATTTTATTAAACTAATTAAAACTAAATAAACTAATAAAAACTAAATATTATAATAAATATACCCTAATTAGGGTTTAAGTTTAAATATAATTAATAAAAACCCGTAATTAATGCTGCTACGGCTTCTGTGTACCCGTGTCAGACTGTCTCCGCGAGTCGCGGTATTCGAGGCTGCAAACTCCGCGAGTCGCGGGGTTCCAAAATTCAACTCTGGTACAGTTTTTTAATTCGACGTTTTTTTTTTCTGTTTTATATTTTCTGTTTAAATCAAAATATTTATATAATAAAAACTTATATTTAAAAACAAAAATAAAAATAGAACTACTTTATAATTTTAAAAATATCTTAAAAATAGATTTATATATATATATTAAATTTTTTTTTTCGGTTTTTTTTTTATTTTCGAATAATTAAAAACGTATTTTTACAAAAGTGAATTTTAATAAAAGTAAACTAAAAAAATTCTTTTTTTTTAATGTAGCGTTGCGCTTCCGGCTTTTAAGCTAGATTGGTCCCCGGCAGCGGCGCCAAAAATACTTGATAGTTAAAGCTAAGGGGTATAAAATACTATTAAATTTTACAAGGAAATACTATTAAATACGATACAATTTTACACAAGATATTTATTTATTTATAGAATGGATATACTTAAACCTTGCTACAACACTTATAGGCAGTGTACCTAATCGTACAGTAGTGTAGTTTTTAGTAAGTCCGGTTCGTTCCACAGGGAAAATCTTTAAACAAAGCTTAACGCTATATTAGTTTACTTTTATAAAAATACAAATGTATATATAAGTAATATTATTATTATAAAGGGGGGGTTTTTACCGTTTAATGACCGGTTTGTCGATTTTAAAAAATTTAGTTGCAGTTAAAACAAAATGTAAAATATTAAATAAATAAAAGACTTAATTTAAAGCGTAAAGTAAATAACGATAATGAAATTGCGAATAATAAAAGTGCGATAAAATAAACTTGCGATAATTAAAAAGTACGATAATTAAAAGTGCAATTAAATACAATAATAAAAATGCTATAATTAGAAGTGCAATTAAATATAAAATAAAGGAAATTAAATATGAAATAAAAGAATTATGCTTATTTAAACTTCCGTAATCATGATGTTTGACGTGTTGATTTTAGTTTTATGCCCATGGGTTAATTGTCCTTTGTCCTGGATTATTTAATATGTCCGTCTGGTTTTTGTCCATAATAGTCCATCAGTCATAAATATAAAGAGCGAAAGCCTTCGTCAAATTATCCTTATACCCGAAGTTAAATATTCCAACTAATTGGGGACTTAAACTGTAACAAGATTTTAGTACTTTGTTTAATAATTACACCAGGATGTCGACTGAGTGTAACCCAAGGTTTTAATACTTTGTTATCAATTATGCCAAGTGTCCTTGTACATAATTTCACCCCTGTTTTAATAAGTCCATAAACTATTAATCCATTTCCGTGTCCGGTAAAATGAACGATTATTCGTACATATAAATACCCCGCCCATCGTGTCCGATCGAGTGTATATGGTAATTTATAGGGACGCCCAATTGTAAATCTTTATATTAACATTAACAAACTATCATTTAGTTAAACAAATATAAAGCCCATTAATAGCCCATAGTCTAATTTCCACAAGTGTCGTTCTTTTGTCCAAACCCCAATTATAGTACAAAGCCCAATTACCCAATTTTAGTAATTAGCCCAACATCATGATTACTTCGGATTAAATAAGCATAATAATAACTTAGCTACGAGACATTAAATTAAAAAGGTTGAACATAACTTACAATGATTAAAAATAGCGTAGCGTTACACGGACAGAATTTCGACTTACACCCTTACAACATTTGCTAACATACCCTTATTATTAGGATTAAAATTAAAATATAAATATAAATATATACGTTTAGATAGATGGATGGATATATATTGGATGCAAAATTGATCAGAATTCGTTGGGCTTTATAGGGAGTTTCAGTTTTTGGGGCTCCGCGACTCGCGGCCCATTCCTTCTTTAAACTCCGCGAGTCGCGGAGTTTGTAAATACAGCTCACTCCATTTTGGCTCTTTGTTTACCGACGGTTTATTATATAAATATAATATATATATAATTTATATAATTAATTATATATTATATTATATTTATATACATAGTTAACTTGTAATTTTTAGTTCGTTGCGTCGAGCGTTGAGAGTTGACTCTGGTCCCGGTTCCGGATTTTCGAACGTCCTTGCGTACAATTTAATATCTTGTACTTTGCGTTTTGAATCTTGTACTCTTGTAATTTCGAGACGTTTCTTATCAATAAATGGAACCTCTTTGATTGTCTTTTGTACTTTTGAGCTTTTTGGTCTTTTGCGTCTTCAATTCGTCGAATCTGTCTTTTGTCTTCACCTTTTATTATTTAAACGAATATCACTTGTAAATAGAACAATTGCAACTAAAAGCTTGTCTTTCTTGAGGAATAATGCTATGAAATATATGTTCGTTTTTAGCATTATCAATAATATATAGGTTGAAATCATTTTTCAATCCTTTATCCTAAAACGGCTCCCATTGCAAAATCACTTGCATCGCACATAAGTTCAAACGGTAGATTCCAATTTGGAGTTATCATAATCGGCGCATTAGTGAGTTTTTCTTTAAGAATATTAAAAGATTTGATGCATTCATCTGAAAAGATGAATGGAGCATCCTTTTCTAGGAGTTTATTCATAGGAGTGGCAATTTTAAAAAAAATCTTTTATAAAACGTCGGTAAAAACCGGCATGCCCTAGAAAACTCCTAACTCCTCTAACATTAGTGGGATGTGGAAGTTTAGCAATTACATCTACTTTAGCTCTATCCACTTCAATTCCTTCCTTTGAAATTTTGTGACCAAGAACGATGCCTTCTTTAACCATGAAATGGCATTTCTCCCAATTAAGTACTAGATTTGATTGTTTGCATCTAATAAGCATTCATTCAAGATTAACTAGACATGATTCAAATGTATCACCGAAGACTGAAAAGTCATCCATGAAAACTTCCATGCATTCTTCTATCATGTCGTGAAAAATCGCCATCATGCACCTTTGAAAGGTTGCAGGGGCGTTGCAAAGTCCAAATGGCATGCGTTTGTAAGCAAAAGTACCATAAGGGCATGTGAACGTGGTTTTCTCTTGATCCTCGGGTGCTATTGGAATTTGAAAATATCCGAAAAAACCATCAAGAAAACAATAGTAACTATTTTCGGCTAATCTTTCCAACATTTGATCAATGAAAGGTAAGGGAAAGTGATCTTTTCTGGTGGCGTCATTTAATTTTCTATAATCAATACAAACACGCCATCCTGTTACAGTCCTAGTAGGAATAAGCTCATTTTTTCTCATTTGTGATGACAGTCATGCCACCCTTCTTAGGTACGCATTGAACTGGGCTTACCCATGGACTATCAGAGATTGGATAAATTAAACCTGCATCTAGCAGTTTAATAATTTCTTTCTTAACAACATCTTGCATATTAGGATTTAGTCTTCGTTGGCGTTGCACATACGTTTTATGACCTTCTTCCATAAGGATTTTATGTGTGCAATACGAAGGACTTATTCCTTTAATATCAGGAATTTTCCATGCAATAGCTGGTTTATGAGCTTTTAACACAGAAATGAGTTGAGATTTTTCATTTTCAGTAAGAGAATACGATATTATTACAGGTAATTCAGATTCACCATGTAAATAAGCATATTCCAAATGGTTTGGAAGTGGCTTTAACTCTAATGTCCGTGGTTCTTTTATCGGTGATTTATATCGATATCTGTCTTCTTCTTTTAGCATTTGAATTTCTTCTGTTGTTGGTTCATATCATTAGCCATAAGTGTAGCTATCATTTCAGTTTCATCAATTGGTTCAGTTCCTTCTCCTAAAGAACATTCTCCTGTTCCTTGTAATTCTTGAAATTCTTCTAATAATTCTGCATGTGATTCTATAATTTGAATATAATAACATGTATCATCTGCAGATTGCGGTTGTTGCATGGCTCTATCAACTGAAAAGGTAACACTCTCGTTCTCTATACGTAGGGTCAGTTTCTTACCAAACACGTCTATTATTGCTTTAGCCGTGTTTAAGAATGGTCTTCCTAATATGAGAGGTACTCGAGAATCTTCTTCCATGTCCAGAATAACAAAATCTACTGGAAATACTAAAGTTCAAACTTTAACTAGCATATTCTCTATTATCCCTCTAGGATATTTTACTGATCTATCGGCTAGTTGTATGCTTATTCGTGTTGGTTTCAATTCTCCAAGGTCCAGTTTAGCGTATAGTGAATACGGCATTAGATTTATACTAGCACCTAAGTCTGCCAATGCTTCTATTGAACTAAGACTACCCAGAAAACATGGAATTGTGAAACTTCCTGGATCTGATAATTTTTCTGGTATCTTATTCAACAGCACTTCAGAATAATTAGCATTCATAGTAACAGCCGAGAGTTCTTCCATTTTCTTTCTATTTGTGATTAGATCTTTCAAAAATTTAGCATATCTAGGCATTCCTGAAATCACATTAATGAAAGGAAGATTTACATTTATCTGTTTAAACATATCCAAGAATTTGGATTGCTCGGCTTCAAGTCTCTCTTTTCTCATTTTACTCGAGTAAGGAAGTGGTGGTTGGTATGGTTTAACATAAGGTTTAGCCTTAACTGTGTTATCTTCATTAACCTTTTCAACTACCGGGTTTTTTTTCCTTATCTTGATCAGATTGTGGTTCTTGTGGAGTCGGAATAGCATTATCAGAAATTACCGGTATTTCAGGTGGTTTAAGTGTGATACCATTTCTTGTGGTAATGGCTTTAGCTGTTTCATTCCGGGGGTTAGCATTAGTATCACTAGGTAGACTTTCCGGTTTTCTTTCACCTATCAGCCTTGCTAGGTTGCTCACTTCTTGTTCCAGATTTTGAATAGAAGCTTGTTGATTTCTAAATGCTTGAGCATTTTGTTCATTGGTTTGTTTCTGAGATGTGATAAAGTTGAGTTTGAGATTCAACTAGCTTCGACATCATGTCTTCTAAATTTGGCTTTTTATCATCGGTTTGTGGAGGTTTGTTTTAAAAAACAGGTCTTTGCTGGTTGTAAGTATTATTGGATACTTGTTGATTGCTAGGACCTTGTTGGTTGTTGTATGGAACATTTCGGTTATAATTCTGGTTTTGATTGTAGTTTGGTCTTGGCGGTTGATAATTATTCTGATAATTATTTCCAGGCCTTTGGTTTATGTATGAAACATTCTCTCTTTGTTCCATTGTTAGTTCAATACTGAGACAATCTTTTGTCAATTGTGGTCCTCCACACTGCTCACAACTAATTCGTATTGAGTGAATATCTTTAGTCATCTTTTCCATTCGTCTTTCACCAGCATCTATCTTTGCGGAAATGGAATCTAAGTCATGGCTAGAATATGCTCTAGCTGCTTTAGATGATCTAATGATATCTTTTACTTGGTGCCACTCATGTGAGTGGGAAGCAGTGTTATCAATAATTTTATAAGCATCAGTTTCGGTTTTCTTCATAATGGAACCACCAGCTGCTATATCGATGTCTTTTCTTGTTGTGATGTCGCATCCTTGGTAGAATATTTGTACTATTTGACAAGTGTCTAAACCATGTTGCGGACATCCTCTCAATAACTTTCCAAATCTTGTCCACGCCTCATATAGAGTTTCATTTGGCTTTTGTGTGAACGTAACAATTTCTCCTTGAAGTCTCACGGCTTTAGATGCCGGAAAGAATTGTTTAAGAAATTTTTCAACTAAAACGTCCCATGTATCAATCGCCCCTTCAGGTAACGATTCTAACCAATCTTTGGCTTCTCCCTTTAAAGTCCAGGGAAATAACATGAGATATATCTGTTCATCCTCCACTTCTCTTATTTTAAATAGTGTGCAGATCCTATTAAAGGTACGAAAATGTTCATTTGGATCTTCCTTCGGCGCACCACTAAATTGGCATTGATTAGTTACCATGTGTAGAATTTGTCCTTTGATTTCATAATCTGGCGCATTTATGTCAGGTTGAGTAATTGCGTGACCTTGGCCAGTGCGTTTAGCTCTCATTCGGTCTTCCATACTTAGAGGTTCCAGATTCTCCATGATTGAATTTGTTGAATCTGAATCACTATAGGATTCTGATTTAATGGTAAGTTCCTCAACAATCTCTATTTGAATGATTGGTGGTTCCGGAGGAAAGATTAATGGTTCAGGATCTATGAATTGTCCCTGAATATTCTTCGAATTCTCAATTGTGAGGTCGGGTTAAAAAAATGGATTATCGAAAATTTGAATTAGAGTACTTGGTCGACTGGATGACGATTCTAAAGAAAAATTAATGGCAATAATACTTGCTAGATGTCTTGATCTGGTTACAGGTGGTGAACGTACAAAAGGTGGTGAACGTTTTGCTCGGTGCATTCACTGAATATCCTATTAGTTTTTAAAAAGAAAGAAAAATTATATAAGTTATCCAATTAATAGACTTTTCTGATTTTGCCCACCTTTCGAATAGCCAAAAGATGCAGCAGAGGGGCAGGATTCGTTTGGTCTCAATATAATTGAGTACTGTTTGGCTCCAATAACCCGGTCCACGTACAAATCCAACTATTACTACGAACCAGAAAATTTTGATGTCTATCAATTTAACCACTTAAAATAATTTTTCGTTTAAATTTAAAGAAATTTTAGATAAGAAATAGAAACAATCTAAATCCTAAAAACTAGAGCGTCGAGAAATAAGAAAGAAAAGAGCGCGTCGAAAAACGTTGAAAAAAAATAAAAGGTCGAAAAATAATAGGCGTCGAAAAATAAAAATAAGAAAGTAGCGCGTCAAAACTTAAAAAGGAATTAAAAACTAAGAATTAAAAGTTACGTCTAAAGATATTAAAGCTTTAGAGAAATACTATATCCCAAATGGCAATAACTTAAAAAGGTACTAAAATTTAAAAACGGCGTCGCAAAATTCTAAAGCACCTAAATCGTAGTCAAAAGAAAAAGCACTTAAGGAATTTTACGGCAAATCTTAAAAATCTAGAAATAAAAATAACTATGGCAAAAACTATATCTTAGAATTAAATACGAGCGAAAAATACAAATATTATGCTAAAACAAATAAAAAGATACAAAATATAAAAATATACTTAAAGTTATAAAAAGTACAATTTTATAAAAATATTATTTTTATATTATTTATTTTATAAAACTATTAATTTTATAATTTATTAAAACTTATTAAACTAATTAAAACAAATTAATTAAAAACTAAACAAAATTAATTAAATACTAAACCCTAATTAGGGTTTAATTAAATAATAATAATAATAATTACGTAATGATTGCTATTTTTAGTCAATTAGGGCGTGTCAGACAGGGCCATGCGATCGCATGGTCCTCACGTTAAAAATCCATGCGATCGCATGGATAAGGAATTCGGGCCAGGTTCTGGGCTGCTACAGTAACGGGCCTCGAGTGTTTTTATTACTTTTTTTTTTGTATTCTGATTTATATATTTATATTATATATTTATATAAATTAAATAAAACTTATATTTTTACAAAATAAAAATAAAGAAACTTTATAGTTTTATATTTAACAAACTCTTAAAAATATTTATATTTTTATTTTTGTTTTTATATTTTTGTATTAAAACGTATTTTTACAAAAGCGTATTTTTATAAAAATAAAAAAAATCCTTTTTTTAAATAGCGTTGCGCTTCCGGCGTTTAAGCAAGAATGTCCCCGGCAGCGGCGCCAAAAATACTTGATGTTATGCGAGGTGTATATAAAATAGTATTATTTTTACAACGTAATACTATTAAATATGATACAATTTTACACAAGATATTTATTTATTTATAGAATGGATATACCTAAACCTTGCTACAACACTTATAGGCAGTGTACCTAATCGTACAGTAGTGTAGTTTTTAGTAAGTCCGGTTCGTCCACAGAGAACTCTTAAACAAGCTTAACGCTATATTAGTTTTAAATTTATAAAAATACAAATATATATATAAGTGATATTATTATTATAAAAGGGGGTTTTTACCGTTTAATGACCGGTTTGTCGATTTTTAAAACTTTAGTCGCAGTTAAAACCTAATGTAAAATATTAAAAATAAATATAACTTAATTTAAAGCGTAAAGTAAATAACGATAATGAAATTGCGATAAATAAAAGTGCGATAAAATAAAATTGCGATAATTAAAGAGTACGATAATTAAAAGTGCAATTAAATACAATGACAATAAATAAAAGTGCGATAATTAAAAGTACAATTAAATATAAAATAAAAGAATTATGCTTATTTAAACTTCCATAATCATGATGTTTGACGCGTTGATTTTTAGTTTATTCCCATGGGTTAATTGTCCTTTGTCCTGGATTATTCGATATGTCCATACGGATTTGTCCATAATAGTCCATCAGACATAAATATAAAGTACGAAACTCTTCGTCAAATTATTCTTATTCCCGAAGTCAAATGTTTCAACTAATTGGGGATTCGAATTGTAACAAGGTTTTAATACTTTGTTTAATGAATACACCAGGTTATCGACTGCGTGTAAACCAAGGTTTTACTACTTTGTTAACAATTACACCAATTACCCTTGAATGTAATCCACCCCTGTTTCAACAAGTCTATTAACTATTAATCCAGTTCCGTGTCCGGTAAAATGAACAATTATTGGTATTTATAGATATCCCGCCCACCGTGCCCAGTCAAGCGTATGTGGTTATATATAAATACGTCAAATTATAAGTCTATATATTAAATTAACGAGGTATCATTTAGTTAATATAAAGCCCATTAATAGCCCACAGTCTAATTTCCACAAGTGTCGTTCTTTTGTCCAAACCCCAATTATGGTACAAAGCCCAATTACCCAATCTTAATATTTTTAGCCCAACATCATGATTACTTCGTCTTAAATAAGCATAATAATAACTTAGCTACGAGACATTAAATTAAAAATAACATTAACCATAACTTACAGTGATTAAAAATAGCGTAGCGTTACACGGACAGAATTTCGACTTACACCCTTACAACATTCGCTAACATACCCTTATTATTAGAATTAAAATTAAAATTATAATATATATATATATATATATATATACATATATATATATATATATATATATATATATATATATATATATATATATATATATATATATATATATGTTTACGTATGAGTAAGAAGAAGAAAAGATGTGTTTATTTTAGCCAAAACACGTTGAATTTATAGGACCTGGGCTGGATTTTTCAGCCATGCGATCGCATGGAATTAACTCTTCCAGGCCATGCGATCGCATGGCCAGCTGGTGAAGTTCACATGCCTTTGTTTTCTTGCTTGCCGACGTTTATAAATAATAATATAATATATAAATAATTATAAGAATTATTTAAATATTATATTTTATTTATGTGCATAGTTAACTTGTAATTTTTAGTCCGTTGCGTCGAGCGTTGAGAGTTAACTTTGGTCCCGGTTCCGGTTTTTCGAACGTCCTTGCGTACAATTTAATACCTTGTACTTTGCGTTTTGCGTCTTGTACTTTTGTAATTTTGAGACGTTTCTCATCAATAATTGGAACCACTTTGATTGTACTTTGTACTTTTGAGCTTTTTGGTCGTTTGCATCTTCAATTCGTCGAATCTGTCTTTTGTCTTCACCTCTTATTATTTAAACGAATATCACTTGTAAATAGAACAATTGCAACTAAAAGCTTGTCTTTCTTGAGGGATAATGCTATGAAATATATGTTCGTTTTTAGCATTATCAAATATTCCCACACTTGAGCGTTGCTTGTCCTCAAGCAATATAGTCTTGAAATATACTAGAATCACTTCTTTATTCTTCATACTTTTTACATCAGTGATTTCTATACGGCGGTATAAACAATGGTAGTAACGATGTGGTTTATAGTCCCACATGACTATAAAAATTTAGATCCATTAAGGAAATTGGATCTTTATGAAAACATTTGATCTTTTGAAAATTAAATCTAACTTTTACCCTAGATAAGTTTTCCGGAATAACCTTCACCGGTGTTTGCAAAATATTTTTGTGGATTTGGTGGGTTTCAGATTTGAAAATTTTAGCTCAAAACTTACGGTTTTGTGTCACCCACTTGCTAACCTTGTATTGGGAAAGCAACACGTCCAGTATACTTGTTCTGTATATTACCTTTCGATAAACTACCGTCCGGTTGTAAAGGAAAGCGTTGAACAAGCAACTGTTAAGGCAATGTCCCCTGACACGCTTTTAATTATGGTCTATAACGTGTCGGATGCAATTACTATCCTTGGTAGGAGCAATAGTAAAGCTCACCCTTATAGTTTTTCGGTCTGGCACAAGGTCCTGTCTTCGACCATGCTATGCAACCACCGTTCTTACGGTTGACACCCGATTTGGTTCAGGTGACCTTAATGAATTCCAGGTGAATTCCTAGGATTTTACGTTCAATGGTAATGAACGCATTGAAAATGGGTTTTCAGAAAACAAATTGGTTTGTAATTTTGATCAAAATATTTTCTCATTCAAGCTCGAGTTTAGATATCATCGAATTCCATGAATTTGTAATTCTCAATCTTTAAAAGTCAATCTCTAGGATTGAGTAATATCAGTCTTAAAAGCTTATTTTTGATCTTTTAAGGAGATTATCCTTTCCGGGGATCTGATTCATTAGTCTTATCCAGCTAATTTGCACGGCGTCCTCCCCATTTTACAAGACAGATCCTCTCATGGTTAGGATAAGTCTGACCACTTGGCGTTTGTTTGCTGAATGATAAATGGTGCATATCATTTGTTCATTCCGTCTTGTTGTTACATCACATTTGTTTTTCGTTTTGTCGTCAAAAGTACTAGCTTTTGCTGAACTTAATGCCAGTCTTTGAAAATGCGCTGTTTTACCCTGTTTTGTACAATTGAAAATATACATACATACAAATATAAACATGCATGGCAATTTGAAATGGGACTTAAAATCCCACTTTCAAATCAAAAATGAAACATTAGTACAACATAATAAAAATATTAAACATTACAATAAAAGTATCATAATATAATGTGTTTAAACATAAATAAACAGAAATAATAAAAATTAAAAATCATATAAATTACCAACAGGAACTATATCAATCATGGATAGGGGTTCCAGTTCATGTCATCGTCTGGGTTCCATGGTTGGTGATAGGTGTACTGGTATGCCTGGTTAGGGTCGTAGAGAGTATAAGGCGATCTCATCTCGAGCTGGTGTGGAGGATAGTAAGCTGGTCGGGTCGGGATGTAGGGCTCCCGAGGTGACAGCCGGCTCATAATCTGACGCTGATGATAGTCCCATCTATCATGCTGTCGTTGCCTGGAATGCTCGTAATCATTCCGGGCTTGCCACTGCTCCATCTGACGAAATCTCTCCGCGTTTGTCATGTCTACCTCATCTACACGCTGGTAGACATCAGTCATAGCCTCCCGAATGACATCCCTAATGTCATTCGCTTCCTCCATCTCCTCATATGAGCCTCTCTCTACCTGAGGTTGACTACCTACATAGGGTATTGCCTGGTTGTGTCTACTCTTCAATACCTTAGCACCCGCATAAACCTTCAATCCTAAGAGCTCAACCTGTTCCCTACATTCCATAAGTGGACCCCCTTGGTCCTTATCTACACCTAAATACTCTCCAATGAGAGTAACAAAATTATCTCCTCCAATTATCCCCCCTTCCTGTATTCCTTCAACCATCTTAGATAAATAAAAATCAACACAGTAGGGGATATTAACAAAGCCTCTTGGGTCTCGAATACACTTTAGGTAAAATAAATCATGTAAGGTCCATTTTTCCTTGTTGTGACCTCTCTGTGTAATCGAGTTAGCCAAAAATCTATGAATTATACGAAGCTCGGCTTTGTTAATATGTAAGTAGGTATGTGTTCCTCCCCGCCCAAAAACATTATAATCTGACATACGCCTCCAGACGGCATTCGCATCAAAATTCCTATCTACCCTTTCACCACGATAAATCAAACTCATACAATCGGGTAGTAGTAATTCAGCGGGCGTATATATCTGTAATGCCCTAGTCATGTCCAGCATGGACATCCTATACATTCTACCGCCAAGTATAAACCTAAGAAAACTTCAATCATCTAATCTATCTACATCTACATTTAATGCTACAGTACTCATCAGCTCAACACAACATTCCTTATATACAGGTCTACGAATGATGAATAAGCGTTCCCAATCAGTAAAAGAAGAACTGCCATACCTTTGGATCAAATGCTCCCTAACACGGTCAGCAAGTTGGGCCCTTTCCAAAGGATCCCAATCAATTACCCTAGGTACCTCTACATCTTTTGTTATTAATTTGAATTTATTACTTTGATATGCCGGGTAATCTCTCCATCGTCTATCGAATCTCAGATTAGGATGCAACGTGTGTTCAGGAATCGTTGGGTATTCTACAGGTGGATGCATCGGAAATACTATGAATTCAGTAACAAACTGTAGCGGATCATAATAAGGTACATGTTGATCAGGCTGATGTTGTGGTTCCTGTTGTGGTACTTGTTCGGGTTCATATTGCATTTCTGGTTCTGGTTCTGGAGCTGGAGCAGGTCGTCTAGATGATGATGATGATGAACCTCCAGTATCGGCTCTCTGCAAAACACATTAAACACAAAATTTGTGCATCCAAATATGCATTAGTGTTAGCAAAATAACAACTTAAATTAACCACAATAACATGTTAAATCAAACTTAAACTTATATGCACTTTCACAATTTTTTTACAATTTTACACTTTTTCAAATAAGCACATATGAAAATGTATACAAAGTTCATAAGCATTTAACTCAAATAACATGTCAAAATAGTCATTACTAGCAATTAAACAAGTCTTAAATGGCAATTATATCAAATTAATCAAGTTCATGAATTTTAGACTTAAAAAGTCTACTTTAATCTCCAAAAATCATGTTTAGGATCAAAGTTTGGATCATTTAACTACCTAAACATGATACACTACTCAATTTAGCAATAATTCATGAAAAAAATCGGCCATAACCTATTTATATCAAAAAACTCCAAATTGCTCAAGAACACAAACCCTAGATTTCTAAAAATTTTGAAGTTTTTGGCTTCAAATCATGTTAAATAGCATCAATCTAGGTTATACATGCATAAAATACTAACAATTTAACTCTAATTACACTAGAAATTAACAAAATCAAATTATGAAAAATATAGCTCAAGAACACTTAAAATCAAATTTAAAGAGATTTAGGGGTGAAATTGTTACCCTTTTTGATAAACTCCTTATCAAATTCATGTTTAGAGCGGATTGTAGCGAGAAATTTGGTTGAATTTGGTGAAAATTTGATGAAAATTGAGAGGTTTTGGGGTGTATGTTCGTGTATATGTGTGTGTTTTGTGTGAAGAACAGACTCGCTGGTCTATTTGTTTCTGGCCAAAAATCCAGGTCCATGCGATCGCATGGCTGCAAAGGCCAAACTCCATGCGATCACATGGAGTCCGGATACAGTGACTTTAGCTTTTTTTTTATATATATATATATATATAAATCTTATACTTAATAAAACACAAAATTAATAAAATTTTAAAAATTTGTTTCTTTTTAGGATGAGGGCGTTTCGGATCGATGTCCTAGTCCATCCCTCGACAAAATTTTAAAATTTGTCAATTCAAAGCTTAGTTTTAAAAGCAAAGATTTTTTGGTTTTTTTAAATGTTTTTTGGCATACTTTAGTTCAATAAGATTAAAAATAATGATAATAAAAGTTCTCGTCCCTCCCTTGAGTAGAGCATGTTACACTACTTAATTTATCTATAATTCATGACAAAAATCGGCCATAACCTGTTTATATCAAAAAGCCCCAAATTGCTCAAGAATACAAACCCTAGATTTCTAAAAATTTTGAAGTTTTTGGCTTCAAACCATGACAAATAGCATCAATCTAGGTTATACATGCATAATATACTAACAATTTAACTCTAATTACACTAGAAATTAACAAAATTAAATTAGGTAAAATTTAGCTCAAGAACACTAAAATTCAAATTTAAAGAGTTTTAGGGGTGAAATCTTTACCTTTCTGCTTCCCCATCTGAGAAAAGACATGATTATAGCAAGAAATTTGATGAATTTTGGTGAAAAATGGCAAATTTTTGAGTGTGTTTATGAATGTTTTGGTGTATGTTTGTGTGTGTTATGAGACAGAACAGAACACTCGCTAGCTTTTGTTCCTGACCAGATTTCTGGCTTCATGCGATCGCATGAGGTTACAGGGTAAATCCCATGCGATCGCATGGGTCCTTGCTTTTTTTTATATATATAAAAACCTTATACTTTTAAAACAAATAATTAATTAAAAATTAAAAATTTTGTTTCTTTTAGGATGAGGGCGTTTCGGATCGTTGTCCTAGTCCGTCTCTCGATAAAATTTTAAAATTTGTCACTTTTTAAGCGTCGTTTTAAAAGCAAAGATTTTTGGATTTTTAATATTTTTGGCATACTTTAATTCAATAAGATTAAAGATAATGATAATAAAATTTCTCGTCCTTCCCTTGGGTAAAGCAATTTCGGTTCAACGACCTAGTCTTCAACTCACGACGAATTTTAAAAATCATATTTTTAACTTAATGAAATAAAGTAAATTTTTGTTTTTAAATTCACACCATACTTAAATTTAAGATGCATAAAATTAAAAATTCATATAAATATCATTAATATTTTTATACATTAATTTTACAAACTTATATTAAAAATATTAATTTTTTAAAATACTTAAAAACTTAAATATATTGATTTTAAAAATTTACAATAATAATTTAATATTTATATATTAATTTTAAAAACAAGGTAAAAATTAAAATTAAAAATATTTTTGGTCTTTTATCCCACTTTACTCAATCAAATATTATCAAAAATATAAGCCCCTCTTTTGGGTAAAGTAATTTCGGCTCCATAACCTAGTTTTACTCCTGACGAATTTCTGAAATATTTTGGATTGATTGATTAAAGATATTTATACCTTAAGAATAAACGGTAAATTTCGCAGTGATGTAATAAATTTTTTTATGATATCAATAATTTCGGTTTTGCATACCTAATTTTATTGAATATCAATTTAATACTTTATAGCGAATGATTCAGCGTTTATTATCAAAAGGTTAAAAGCAAATAAAAATAAAAACAAATAAAAGCTGTACATACTTACCTGTGAGATAGAATTCTCAGAGACCTGCTTTAGCTGACTCATAGGAGAGTCGTGTGATTTGGTTTTCCATAGCTACATAAGCATAACCTCGATTCTTCAATAACTTTTCTTCTAAACATATGAACGGTCCTTCTCTGCATAGAGTAACAAATTCGGTATTTGAATATGTTTGATTGTTCGAACATTTACCTTCGTGTGACCATTTTCCGCATTTATGACATCTTTCAAGGTGTCGTGCTCTTCTTTTTGTTGCGGATTTTGATTTTTCTTTACCAAAATGTGTCTTATGATGATCTTTCCTGAGTTCTTTCCTTACTTCGTCCATTTTTCCTCTTATGAATGATACCAGTTCACTCGGGAAGATGTTATTATTATGTTTAGTAATTATAGCGTGTAGTAGTAGACCATGGTTCAGATAAAAGGAATTCTTCATCTCGTAAAACCTAAAAAAAATAAAAATTCAGAATGGAGGGAGAAGACTAGTTCTTTAGGGTCTGCTAGGGAAAGACCATTGGGATTCCATTCTCGGAAACTACACGAGAACAGAATATCTAACTCTAACAGAAATATATATTATCCTTAAAAAGATTCGAACCTTCCCACACTTAGTTAGCTGTGGTGTCGAAATTGTGATTAACTTCATCTTCAACTTCCATTGGACTATCTATGTAATGTTTAACTCTGTGACCATTAACCTTAAATTCAACCCCATTTGAATTTATTAATTCTACTGTTCCGTACAAGAAAACTCTTTTGACTATGAATGGTCCAGACCATCTTGATTTCAATTCTCCAGGAAATAGCTTGAATTGTGAATTGAAAAGAAGAACTCTGTCTCCTTCTTTAAATTCTTTTGAACTTCTGATTCTTTTATCATACCATTTCTTCGTTCTTTCTATATAGATTAACGAACTTTTGTATGCTTCATGTCTCAATTCTTCTAATTCGTTTAATTGACTTAACCGTAGACATCCGGCTTCATGTAAATCAAGATTACATGTCTTCAAAGCCCAAAATGCTTTGTGCTCAATTTCTACTGGAAGATGACATGCTTTTTCGTAAACGAGTCTGAAAGGTGTGGTTCCAACTGGAGTTTTGTAGGCTGTTCTAAAAGCCCAGAGTGCATCCACCAATTTTATGGACCATTCCTTCGGATTTGATCCTACGGTTTTCTCTAGAATACATTTTAAAGCTCGGTTGGTATTTTCAACTTGTCCACTTATTTGTGGATGATAAGCAGTTGAGATTTTATGAGTTACTCCATATCTTTTGAGAACTTTCTCAACTTGATTGTTACAAAAATGATTACCCCGATCACTTATTAAAGCTTTCGGTGTTTCGAACCTTGCAAAAAGACGTTTTAAGAAGTTGACTACAACTTGTGCATCATTAGTTGAGAGAGCTTGTGCTTTCACCCATTTTGATACATAATCAATGGCAACGAGAATGTAGAGATTATTATGAGATTTTGGAAATGGATCCATAAAGTCAATACCCCAAACGTCAAATACTTCACATACTTGAATGACATTTTGTGGCATTTTATCACGTTGACTTATTTTTCCGGCCCTTTGACAAGCATCACAGGATTTGCAAAGAAGGTGTGCGTCTTTGAAAATTGTAGGTCAATAGAATCCAGCGTCATAAACTTTTCTTGCTGTGAGTTGAGCCCCATAATGCCCTCCTGTTGGTCCTGTGTGACAATGGTTTAAGATTTGACTAGCTTCATCTCCGAATACACATCGACGTATTATTCCATCGGGACAACTTTTAAACAAATGTGGATATTCCCAAAAATAGTATTTTATATCGCTAAAGAATTTCTTTCGTTTTTGGTACGACAACCCTTTTTCAAGGAATCCACATACTAAATAGTTTGCATAGTCCGCAAACTATGGAATTTCATTATAATCGATCTTCAATAGATATTCATCAGGAAAGTTATCTTGTATAGCCGATTCATTTAGAACTTCTAATTCGGGATTCTCAAGACGAGAAAGATGATCAGCGGCGAGATTCTCTGCTCCATTTTTATCTCGGATCTCAATATCGAACTCTTGTAAGAGTAAGATCCAACGGATTAATCGTGGTTTGGCATCTTGTTTCGAAAATAAGTATCTAAGAGAAGAATGGTCTGTATAAACCACCGTTTTAGCTAGAACTAGATATGAACGAAATTTTTCAAAAATAAAGACAATAGCAAGGAGTTCTTTTTCAGTAGTTGTGTAATTCGTTTGTGCTCCTTGTAATGTCTTAATAGCATAATAAATAGGTTGAAATCGTTTTTCAATCCTTTGTCCTAAAACGGCTCCCATTGCAAAATCACTTGCATCGCATGAGTTCAAATGGTAGATTCCAATTTGGAGTTATCATGATCGGCGCATTAGTGAGTTTTTCTTTAAGAATATTAAAAGATTTGATGCATTCATCTGAAAAGATGAATGGAGCATCCTTTTCTAGGAGTTTATTCATAGGAGTGGCAATTTTAGAAAAATCTTTTATGAAACGTCGGTAAAAACCAGCATGCCCTAGAAAACTCCTAACTCCTCTAACATTGGTGGGATGTGGAAGTTTTGCAATTACATCTACTTTAGCTCTATCCACTTCAATTCCTTCCTTTGAAATTTTATGACCAAGAATGATGCCTTCTTTAACCATGAAATGGCATTTTTCCCAATTAAGTACTAGATTTGATTGCTCGCATCTAATAAGCATTCGTTCAAGATTAACTAGACATGTTTCAAAAGTATCACCGAAGACTGAAAAGTCATCCATGAAAACTTCCATGCATTCTTCTATCATGTCGTGAAAAATTGCCATCATGCACCTTTGAAAGGTTGCAGGGGCGTTGCAAAGTCCAAATGGCATGCGTTTGTAAGCAAAAGTACCATAAGGGCACGTGAATGTGGTTTTATCTTGGTCCTCGGGTGCTATTGGAATTTAAAAATATCCGGAAAACCCATCAAGAAAACAATAGTAACTGATCCCGGCCAACCTTTCCAACATTTGATCAATGAAAGGTAAGGGAAAGTGATCTTTTCTGGCGGCGTCATTTAATTTTCTATAATCAATACAAACACGCCATCCTGTTACAGTCCTAGTAGGAATAAGCTCATTTTTTTCATTTGTGATGACAGTCATGCCACCCTTCTTAGGTACGCATTGAACAGGGCTTACCATGGACTATCAGAGATTGGATAAATTAAACCTGCGTCTAGCAGTTTAATAACTTCTTTCTTAACAACATCTTGCATATTGGGATTTAGTCTTCATTGGCGTTGCACATAGGTTTTATGACCTTCTTCCATAAGGATTTTATGTGTGCAATACGAAGGACTTATGCCTTTAATGTCATGAATTTTTCATGCAATAGCTGGTTTATGAGCTTTTAGCACAGAAATGAGTTGAGATTTCTCATTTTCTGTAAGAGAAGACTATATTATTACAGGTAATTCAGATTCACCATGTAAATAAGCGTATTCCAAATGGGTTGGAAGTGGCTTTAACTCTAATTTTGGCGGTTCTTCTATCGATGATTTGTATCGATATCTGTCTTCCTCTTTTAGCATTTGAAGTTCTTGTATTGTTGGTTCATATTCATTAGCCATGAGTGTGGCTAACATTTCAGCTTCATCAATTGGTTCAGTTCCTTCTCCTAAAGAACATTCTCCTGTTCCTTGTAATTCTGGAAATTCTTCTAACAATTTTGCATGTGAATCTATAGTTTGAATATAATAACATGTATCATCTGCAGATTGCGGTTGTTGCATGGCTCTATCAATAGAAAAGGTAACACTCTCGTCCTCTATACTTAAGGTTAGTTTCTTACCGAACACGTCTATTATTGCTTTAGTCGTATTTAAGAATGGTCTTCCTAATATGAGAGGAACTCGAGTATCTTCTTCCATGTCCAGAATAACAAAATCTACTGGAAATACTAAAGTACCAACTTTAACTAGCATGTTCTCCATTATCCCTCTAGGATATTTTACTGATCGATCGGCTAGTTGTATGCTTATTCGTGTTGGTTTCAATTCTTCAAGGTCTAGTTTAGTGTATAGTGAATACGGCATTAAATTTATACTAGCACCTAAATCTGCCAATGCTTCTATTGAACTAAGACTACCCAGAAAACATGGAATTGTAAAACTTCCTGGATCTGATAATTTTTCTGGTATCTTATTCAACAGCACTGCAGAATAATTAGCATTCATTATAACAGCCGAGAGTTCTTCCATTTTCTTTCTATTTGTGATTAGTTCTTTCAGAAATTTAGCATATCCAGGCATTCCTAAAATCACATCAATAAAAGAAAGATTTACATTTATTTGTTTAAACATATCCAAGAATTTGGATTGCTCGGCTTCAAGTCTTTCTTTTCTCATTTTACTCGGGTAAGGAAGTGGTGGTTGGTATGGTTTAACATAAGGCTTTGCCTTAACTTTGTTATCTTCATTAACCTTTTCAACTACCGGTTCTGTTTCCTTCTCTTGCTCAGGCTGTGGTGCTTGTGTAGTAGGAATAGCGTCATCAGAAATTTCAAGCATTTCAGGTGGTTTAAGTTTAATACCACTTCTCGTGGTAATGGCTTTAGCTGTTTCATTCTGAGGGTTAGCATTTGTATCGCTAGGTAGACCTCCCGGTTTTCTTTCACCTATTAACCTTGCTAGGTTACTCACTTCTTGTTCCAGATTTTGAATAGAAGCTTGTTGATTTCTAAATGTTTGAGCATTTTGTTCATTCGTTTGTTTCTGAGATGTGAAAAATTGCGTTTGAGATTCAACTAGCTTTGACATCATGTCTTCTAGATTTGGCTTTTTATCATTGATGCGCTAGCGGAGTGGTATAAAATACTATTAAATTTTTTGCAGGAAATACTATTAAATACGATACAATTTTACACAAGATATTTATTTATTTATAGAATGGATATACTTAAACCTTGCTACAACACTTATAGGCAGTGTACCTAATCGTACAGTAGTGTAGTTTTTAGTAAGTCCGGTTCGTTCCGCAGGGAAAATCTTTAAACAAAGCTTAACGCTATATTAGTTTACTTTTATAAAAATACAAATATATATATATATATAAGTAATATTATTATTATAAAGGGGGGTTTTTACCGTTTTAATGACCGGTTTGTCGATTTTAAAACTTTAGTCGCAGTTAAAACCAAATGTAAAATATTAAAAATGAATACAAGACTTAAATTAAAGCATAAAGTAAATAACGATAATGAAATTGCGAATAATAAAAGTGCGATAAAATAAACTTGCGATAATTAAAAAGTACGATAATTAAAAGTGCAATTAAATACAATAATAATAAAAATGCGATATTTAGAAGTGCAATTAAATATAAATTAAAGGAAATTAAATATGAAATAAAAGAATTATGCTTATTTAAACTTCCGTAATCATGATGTTTGACGTGTTGATTTTTGTTTTATGCCCATGGGTTAATTGTCCTTTGTCCTGGATTATTTAATATGTCCGTCTGGTTTTTGTCCATAACAGTCCATCAGTCATAAATATAAAATGCGAGTGTCCTCGTCAAATTATCCTTATACCCGAAGTTAAATATTCCAACTAATTGGGGACTTAAACTGTAACAAGATTTTAATACTTTGTTTAATAATTACACCAGGATGTCGACTGAGTGTAACCCAAGGTTTTAATATTTTGTTATCAATTATACCAAGTGTCCTTGTACATAATTTCACCCCTGTTTTAATTATTCTAGTGGCTATTAATCCATTCCCGTGTCCGGTTAAATGAACGATTATTCGTTGGTATAAATACCCCGCCCATCGTGTCCGATCGAGTGTATATGGTAATTTATAGGGACGCCCAATTGTAAATCTTTATATTAACATTAACAAACTATCATTTAGTTAAACAAATATAAAGCCCATTAATTGCCCATAGTCTAATTTCCACAAGTGTCGTTCTTTTGTCCAAACCCCAATTATGGTACAAAGCCCAATTACCCAATTTTAGTAATTAGCCCAACATCATGATTACTTCGTTTTAAATAAGCATAATAATAACTTTGCTACGAGACATTAATGTAAAAAGGTTGAACATAACTTACAATGATTAAAAATAGCGTAGCGTTACACGGACAGAATTTCGACTTACACCCTTACAATATTCGCTAACATACCCTTATTATTAGAATTATAATTAAAATTAAAATTAAAATATAAATTATAAATATAAATATATCGTATGAATGAGGAGAAAAAAGATGATGATTTGCGATCAGAATTCGGTTGCTTTTATAGGGATTTTCGACTTTAGGGGCTCCGCGACTCGCGGCATTTTTGCCTTCAAACTCCGCGAGTCGCGGAGATTGAAATCACAGCTCACAACTTTGGAGTCTTTCTCTGCCGACGGTTTTTATTTATAAATATAATATATATATAATTAATATAATTAATTATATATTATATTATATTTATATACATAGTTAACTTGTAATTTTTAGTCCGTTGCGTCGAGCGTTGAGAGTTGACTCTGGTCCCGGTTCCGGATTTTCGAACGTTATTGCGTACAATTTAATATCTTGTACTTTGCGTTTTGAATCTTGTACTCTTGTAATTTCGAGACGTTTCTTATCAATAATTGGAACCTCTTTGATTGTCTTTTGTACTTTTGAGCTTTTTGGTCGTTTGCGTCTTCAATTCGTCGAATCTGTCTTTTGTCTTCACCTTTTATTATTTAAACGAATATCACTTGTAAATAGAACAATTTCAACTAAAAAATTGTCTTTCTTGAGGAATAATGCTATGAAATATATGTTCATTTTTAGCATTATCAAATATTTCCACACTTGAGCGTTGCTTGTCCTCAAGCAATATCGTCTTAAAATACTAGAATCACTTCTTTATTCTTCACACTTTGTACATCAGTGATTTTTATACGGTGGTATAAACAATGGTAGTAACGATATGGTTTACAGTCCCACATGACTATAAAAATTTAGATCCATTAAGGAAATTGGATCTTTATGAAAACATTTGATCTTTTGAAATCTAGTTTTTACCCTAGATAAGTTTTCCGGAATAACCCTTTACCGGTGTTTGCAAAATATTTTTGTGGGTTTGGTGGGTTTTAGATTTGAAAATTTTAGCTCAAAACTTATGGTTTTGTGTCACCCACTTGCTAACCTTGTATTTGGAAAGCAACACGTCCAGTTCACTTGTCCCGTATATTACCTTTCGGTAAACTACCGTCCGGTTGTAAAGGAAAGCGTTGAACAAGCAACTGTTAAGGCTATGTCCCCTGACATGCTTTTAATTATGGTCTATAACGTGTCGAACGCAATTACTATCCTTGGTAGGAGCAATAGTAAAGCTCACCCTTATGATTTTTCGGTCTGGCACAAGGTCCTGTCTTTGACCATGCTATGCAACCACCGTTCTTACGGTTGACACCTGATTTAGTTCAGGTGACCTAATGAATTCTAGGTGAATTCCTAGGATTTTACGTTCAATGGTAATGAACGCATTGAAAATAGGGTTTTCAGAAAACAAATCGGTTTGTAATTTTGATCAAAATATTTTCTCGTTCAAGCTCGAGTTTAGATATCATTGAATTCCATGAGTTTGTAATTCTCAATCTTTAAGGTCAATCTCAAGGATTGAGTGATATCAGTCTTGAAAGCTGATTTTTTAATCTTTAAGGAGATTATCCTTTCTGGGGATCTGATTCATTAGTCTTATCCAGCTAATTTACATGGTGCCCCCCATTGTACAAGATAAATCCTTCTCATGGTTAGGATAAATCTGACCACTTGGCGATCCTGTTTAATGCTGAGGTCCGTGGATTTCCTGCTGATTTTAGTGATGATTTTTCTAGATTTTTCGTCAACCTACAGCTGGTCTGGACGACAACTTCATGACCTAAATCAAGAAGCGCGTGTCTTTTTCGGAAGACTTTACTTCCTTTTAATGATGGAATTGATTCATCGTGTAGATCTATCTCTTCTTTTCTTTCCTCGGGTAAAACAGTTGATTATCGTCCAAAACAAAAGTATTTTCAATTGTTTGTACAAAAATATGTGATATATGTTTTGAATAACTTGGTAAAGTTTTCCCACACTTGGCTTTTATTTTCTTTTATTTGCCTTTTTGTTCTCCTCTATTCCGTTCTTAAATGAATTTTAACATTTTGGTTTGTTTCTCAATTTATGTCCTTTCCGAGGTTACAATAATTTCGGTGTTAAAACCTAGTTTTATCGTTCATAAATATGTATAAACATGATTTTGAGTTCATTTAATTGAAAATTTTGAAAATTTTTACTAGAATTAGGTAGTTAGTATATAAGACTAGGGCTGTTCTTTTTTATCAGAGAGCACTAGATTCTAATACAACTACTGCTTTACTAGTATTTTTAATGGTAACCAAGTGTATAAAGTAAAAAATTTTAAAATCCGAAAGAATTTAACCCCTTCCCACACTTAAGATCTTGCAATGCCCTCATTTGCAAGAAATCAGGAATAATTTAAATTATTGAGGGTGATTTGTGTGAAAATGATTAAATTTTTACCAAAGTTTCCAAATATATTGGCGTTTGTTTGCTGAATGATAAATGGTGCACATCATTTGTTCATTCCGTCTTGTTGTTATTTCACATATATTTTGCATCTTGTCGTCAAAATTAGTTGCTTTTGCTGAACTTAATGCCAATCTTTGAAAATGCGTTGTTTTACCCTGTTGTGTACATAAGATAAACTGCAACCATATATACATATTTTTGAAGTTTGGTATATTACCCCACATTCAAAAATTATTAAAATCTAAGAATAAAAGTTAGACAATTATAAAAACTATTACAATATTAACAAAAGTATTAAACGTATCAATCATTACAAATTAAAAAAAAAATAAGTATACTAGGGATGATACTGGTACGAATAGGGGTTCCAGGCATAACCATAGGTGCTATAGAATGCTTCGGCAGGGTTATACGTAGGATACGGTGGTTGCATCTCTATAGTCCAGGGAGGGAAGATCGGTTTCGGTGTAGGAATATAGTTTCTACCTATATGTTGGCAATGAGCTATGATTTGGTTCTGATGAACTTGCCAATCTTCAAATGCTCTCTGTCTAGCATTTTCGTATTCCTGAGAAGCTATAAACCTTTGCATTTCTTGCATCTCATTCCCCCCTCCTACATTACCTTGATGTTGGTTTCTCTCAACCTGTGGATGTCTACCATGGTATTGTACTGCGGCGTTATTTCGCCTCTTCAAAACTTTCGCACCATGGTATGCATTTAAACCTATAGTATCGCGGGGTTCTGGTTCTTCTACTAATAATCCCCCCCGACTTATATCCACACCGAGATATTCACCAATCAAAGTAATAAAAATACCACCTCCTATTATGCTATGCGGTCGCATCCCCCGAACCATAGCTGATAAATAATAACCCACACAATATGGTATACTTACAGCGCTTTGTGGGTCTTGAATACACATATGGTAAAACAAATCCTGTTCATTTACTTTTTCCTTGTTCTTACCCCTTTGTGTAATCGAATTAGCTAAAAACCTATGAATCACTCTTAATTCGGCTCTATCTATATCCAAATAAGAGTAATTTCCCCCTTTGAAACGGTGATGGCTTGTCATTTGACTCCACACACCGTGTGTATCAATATTTTCATGTATCTTTCTACCGTTTAGTATCAACCCTCTACAATCGGCAGATGCTAACTCCTCAGGCGTATATATACGTAAAGCCTGAGCCATATCCAGTAAAGACATATGGCGCATCGAACCGCCTAACAAAAATCTAATAAAAGAACGATCGGTTAAACTAGCTATCCGATCATTCAACTCTATACTACACAACAATTCTTCACACCATACTTTATATACAGGTCTACGCATGGTGAATAAACGTACCCAGTCATTAAAAGTAGAATTACCATACCTCTGTACAAGTAATTCCCTAATTAGCCCGGCCAATTCTACAGCTTCTAAGGGTCCCCATTCTATGACCCTTGGTACCTCAACAACCTTAGAATGAAGAGTATGCAAACCCCTTTGATATTTTGGATAATCTATCCAAAGTCTGTCAAATCTCAGGTTCGGGTGCAACTCTTCCAAGTGCATATCAGAAAAGGTCATGACTGGATGAGGTATATCCTGCTTGTAGTAGTTATCCACCTCCTATTGTTCCGCATTCTCAGCAGGAGCATTACGGGCTTGGGATGAAGATTCACCCCTTTCAGTCTGCAAAACACATCAAACATAATTTTTGTGCATCCAAATATGCATTAGTGTTAGTAAAATCATTAATCAAAATAATCACAATGACATGATCAATTTATATCAAACTTAAGCTCATTTTCACATTTTTATCAAATTTACACTTTTTCAAATAAGCATATACGAAAATGTTCGCCAAGTTCATAAGCATTCAACTCAAATAACATGTCAAAATAATCATTACTAGCAATTAAACAAGTTTCAAATGGCATTATCTTTCAAAAATCAAGTTCATGAATTTTAGACTTGAAAAAGTCCACTTTAATTCTCAAAATCATGTTTAGGCTCAAAGTTTGGATCATTTAACTACCTAAAAATGTTACACTACTTAATTTAGCAACAATTCATGACAAAAATCGGCCATAACCTGTTTATATCAAAAAGCCCCAAATTGCTCAAGAACACAAACCCTAGATTATTCAAAATTTGAAGTTTAAGGCTTCTAATCATGTTAAATAGCATCAATCTAGGTTATACAAGCATAATACATAAACAATTTAAGCATAATTACACTAAAAAGCATCAAAATCAAATTGGGAAAAAAATTGCTCAAGAACACCAAATTTCGGATTAAATGGTGTTTAGGTGTAGAAATTTACCGTTTTTCTTGAGTAATTCCTAGATAGCATCCTTCTCAACATGATTTTAGTAAAAAATTTGGTGATTAACGGTTAAAAATTGTGATTTTGGGGTGTATTTTTCGGGTTTTTGCGTGCAGTTTTTCGCAGTATGTTTTTGTTTTGGGGTTGGGACTGATCTGTTCCAGCTCTTTATTTTTTTCTGATTTTTCGTAACTTCGCGACTCGCGGTGAATAACCCTTCAAACTCCGCGAGTCGCGGAGTTTGATATATTTTTTATTTTTTTTTATATATAATCAATAACTTATAAAACAATTAAGTACTTAATTTTAAAATTTTGTTTCCTTTGTTATTTAGGACGAGGTCGTTTCGGATCGATGTCCTAGTCCGTCCCTCGACAAAATTTTAAAATTTGTCTTTTTGTAGCGATTGTTTTAAAAGCTAAGATTTTTGGTTTTTTAATGTTTTTGGCATACTTTAATTCAATAAGATTAAAAATAATGATAATAAAAGTTCTCGTCCCTCCCTTGGGTAAAGCAATTTCGGTTCAAAGACCTAGTCTTTAACTTACGACGAATTTTAAAAATCATATTTTTAACTTAATGAGATAAAGTAAATTTTTGTTTTTAAATTCACACAACTTAAATATAAAATTCAAAATTAATATTAAAAGTTCACACCAAACTTAAAATTTGAAATGCATAAAATTAAAAATTCATATTTTAAAAATTAAAAATTCACACCAAACTTAATTTAAAAATTCATATTATAAATTCATACCAAACTTATATTAATTTTTCAAATATTTACAATTTTAAATATATTGTTTTTACAAAGTTTACAATATTAATTTAAGATTTAAATATTAATTATAAAAACATGGTAAAAATAAAATTAAAAATCTTTTTGGCTTTTTATCCCACTTTAATCAATCAAATATTATCAAAAATATGCGCCCCTCTTTTCGGTAAAGTAATTTCGGTTCCAAGACTTAATTTAACTCATGACGAATTTTTGAAATATTTTGGGTTGATTGTTTAAAGATATTTATACCTTAAGAATAAACGTTAAATTTCGCAGTGATGTAATAAATTTTTGAATGATATCAATAATTTCGGTCGCCAAACCTAATTTTATTCAATACCAATTTAATACTTTTTAGCGAACAAATTAGCGTTTATTATCAAAAGGTTAAAAATAAAAATAAAAATAAAAACTGTACAGACATACCTGTGGAATAGATTTCTTAGTTATATGATCTATCCCATTCATAAGATAGTCAGTTTAATTGGTTTTCCATGGCTACATAGGCGTAACCTCGAGCATTCAGTGTCTTTTCTTCTAAACATATGAACGGTCCGTCTCTGCATAAAGTAACAAATTCGGTATTTGAATAGGTTTGATTATTTGAACATTTACCTCCATGTGACCATTTTCCGCATTTGTGACATCTTTCTAGGTGTCGTGCTCTTCTTTTCGCTGCGGATTTTGATTTTCCTTTACTAAATTGTAACTTATTATCTTCGCATCTGGATTCTTTTCTAACTCCGTCCATTCTTTCTCTGATTACTGATACTATTTCACTTGGTAGTATGTCATTATTTCTTTTAGTGATCAAAGCGTGTAGCATTAGACCATGGTTTAGTTCACAGGCAGTCTTCATTTTGTAAAAACCTAAAAAAATAAAAATTCAGAATGGGGGGAGAAGACTAGTTCTTTAGGGTCTGCTAGGGAAAGACCATTCGGGTTCCATTTTCGAGAACAATATGAAAACAGACAATCTAACTCTAACAGAAATACATATTATCCTTTAAAGACTTGATTCTCCCCACACTTAGTTAGCTGTGGTGTCGAAATTGTGATTTACTTCGTTGTCGACTTCCATCGGACCATGTATGTAATGTTTAACTCTGTGACCATTAACTTTAAATTCAATCCCATTTAAATTTATTAATTCTATCGTTCCGTATGGGAAAACTCTTTTGACTATGAATGGTCCAGACCATCTTGATTTCAATTTTCCTGGAAATAACTTGAATCGTGAATTGAAAAGAAGAACTCTGTCTCCTTCTTTAAATTCTTTTGAACTTCTGATTCTTTTATCATGCCATTTCTTCGTTCTTTCTTTATAGATTAACGAATTTTCGTATGCTTCATGTCTTAATTCTTCTAATTCGTTTAGTTGACTTAATCGTAGACGTCCGGCTTCATGTAAATCAAGATTACATGTCTTCAAAGCCCAAAATGCTTTGTGTTCAATTTCTACTGGAAGATGACATGCTTTTCCATAAACAAGTCTAAAAGGTGTGGTTCCAATTGGAGTTTTGTAGGCTGTTCTAAAAGCCCAGAGTGCATCCTCCAATTTAATGGACCATTCCTTCGGATTTGATCCTACGGTTTTCTCTAGAATACGTTTTAAAGCTCGGTTGGTATTTTCAACTTGTCCACTTGTTTGTGGATGATATGCGGTGGAGATTTTATGAGTTACTCCATATCTTTTAAGAACTTTCTCAAGTTGATTATTACAGAAATGAGTACCCCGATCACTTATTAAAGCTTTCGGTGTTCCAAACCTTGCAAAAAGACGTTTTAAAAAGTTGACTACAACTCGTGCATCGTTAGTTGGGAGAGCTTGTGCTTCCGCCCATTTAGATACATAATCAATGGCTACGAGTATATATAGATTATTATGAGATTTTGGAAATGGACCCATAAAGTCAATACCCCAAATGTCAAATACTTCACATACTTGGATGACATTTTGTGGCATTTCATCACGTTGACTTATTTTTCCGGCCCTTTGACATGCATCACAGGATTTGCAAAGAAGGTGTGCGTCTTTGTAAATTGTTGGCCAATAGAATCCAGCATCATAAACTTTTCTTGCTGTTAGTTGAGGCCCATAATGCCCTCCTATTGGTCCTGTGTGACAATTGTTTAATATTTTACTAGCTTCATCTCCAAATACACATCGGCGTATTATTCCATCGGGACAACTTTTAAACAAATGTGGATCTTCCCAGAAATAGTGTTTTATATCACTGAAGAATTTCTTTCGTCTTTGGTACGATAATCCTTTTTCAAGGAATCCACAAACTAAGTAGTTTGCATAGTCTGCAAACCATGGGATTTCTTTATAATCTATCTTCAATAGATATTCATCAGGAAAGTTGTCTTGTATAGCTGATTCATTCAGAACTTCTAATTCGGGATTTTCAAGACGAGAAAGATGATCAGCGGCGAGATTTTCTGCTCCTCTTTTATCTCGGATTTCAATATCAAATTCTTGTAAGAGTAAGATCCAACGGATTAATCTTGGTTTAGCATCTTGTTTTGAAAATAAGTATCTAAGAGCAGAATGGTCGGTATAGACCACCGTTTTTGCTAGAACGAGATATGATCGAAATTTGTCAAAAGCAAAGACAATAGCAAGGAGTTCTTTTTCAGTAGTTGTATAGTTCGTTTGTGCTCCTTGTAACGTCTTACTAGCATAATATATAGGTTGAAATCGTTTTTCAATCCTTTGTCCTAAAACGGCTCCCATTGCAAAATCACTTGCATCGCACATTAGTTCAAATGGTAGATTCCAATTTGGTGTTATCATGATCGGTGCATTAGTGAGTTTCTCTTTAAGAATATTAAAAGATTTGATACACTCATCTGAAAAGATGAATGGAGCATCCTTTTCTAGGAGTTTATTCATAAGAGTGGCAATTTTTGAAAAATCTTTTATGAAACGTCGGTAAAAACCGGCATGCCCTAGAAAACTCCTAAATCCTCTAACATTAGTGGGATGTGGAAGTTTAGCAATTACATCTACTTTAGCTCTATCCACTTCAATTCCTTCTTTTGAAATTTTATGTCCAAGAACGATGCCTTCTTTAACCATGAAATGGCATTTCTCCCAATTAAGTACTAGATTTGATTTTTCGCATCTAATTAGCATTCGTTCTAGATTAACTAGACATGATTTAAATGTATCACCGAAGACTGAAAAGTCATCCATGAATACTTCCATGCATTCTTCTATCATGTCATGAAAAATCGCCATCATACACCTTTGAAAGGTTGCAGGGGCGTTACAAAGTCCAAATGGCATGCGTTTGTAAGCAAAAGTACCATAAGGGCACGTGAATGTGGTTTTCTCTTGATCCTCGGGTGCTATTGGAATTTGAAAATATCCGGAAAATCCATCTAGAAAACAATAGTAACTATTTCCGGCTAATCTTTCCAACATTTGATCTATGAAAGGTAAGGGAAAGTGATCTTTTCTGGTGGTGTCATTTAATTTTCTATAATCAATACATACACGCCATCCTGTTACAGTCCTAGTAGGAATAAGCTCATTTTTCTCATTTGTAATGACAGTCATGACACCCTTCTTCGGTACGCATTGAACTGGGCTTACCCATGGACTATCAGAGATTGGATAAATTAGACCTGCATCTAGCAGTTTAATAATCTCTTTCTTAACTACATCTTGCATATTAGGATTTAGTCTTCGTTGGCGTTGCACATACGTTTTATGACCTTCTTCCATAAGGATTTTATGTGTGCAATACGAAGGACTTATTCCTTTAATATCATGAATCTTCCATGCAATGGCTGGTTTATGAGCTTTCAACACAGAAATGAGTTGTGATTTCTCATTTTCAGTAAGAGAAGACGATATTATTACAGGTAATTCAGATTCACCATGTAAATAAGCGTATTCCAAATGGTTTGGAAGTGGCTTTAACTCTAATTTCGGAGGTTCTTCTATCGATGATTTGTATCGATATCTGTCTTCTTCTTTTAGTATTTGAATTTCTTCTGTTGTTGGTTCATATCCATTAGCTATAAGTGTGGCTAACATTTTAGCTTCATCAATTGGTTCATTACCTTCTCCTAAAGAACATTCTCCTGTTCCTTGTAATTCTGGAAATTCTTCTAATAATTCTGCATGTGCATCTATAGTTTGAATATAATAACATGTATCATCTGCAGATTGCGGTTGTTGCATTGCTCTATCAACTGAAAAGGTAACACTCTCATCCTCTATACTTAGGGTCAATTTCTTACCGAACACGTCTATCATTGCTTTAGCCGTGTTTAAGAATGGTCTTCCTAACATGAGAGGAACTTGAGAATCTTCTTCCATGTCCAAAACAACAAAATCTACTGGAAATACTAAAGTACCAACTTTAACTAGCATGTTTTCCATTATCCCTCTAGGATATTTTATTGATCTATCGGCTAGTTGTATGCTTATTCTGGTTGGTTTCAATTCTCCAAGGTCTAGTTTAGTGTATAGTGAATACGCCATTAGATTTATACTAGCACCTAAGTCTGCCAATGCTTCTATTGAACTAAGACTACCCAGAAAACATGGAATTGTGAAACTTCCTGGATCAGATAGTTTTTCTGGTATCTTATTCAACAGCACTGCTGAACAATTAGCATTCATAGTAACATCCGAGAGTTCTTCCATTTTCTTTCTATTTGAGATTAGATCTTTCAAGAATTTAGCATATCTAGGCATTCCTGAAATCACATCAATGAAAGGAAGATTTACATTTATCTGTTTAAACATATCCAAGAATTTGGATTGCTCGGCTTCAAGTTTCTCTTTCTTCATTTTACTCGGGTAAGGAAGTGGTGGTTGGTATGGTTTAACATAAGGTTTATCCTTAACTGTGTTATCTTCATTAACCTTTTCAACTACCGGTTCTTTTTCCTTATCTTGATCAGGTTGTGGTTCTTGTGGAGTAGGAATAGTTTCATCAGAAGTTACAGGTATTTCCGGTGGTTTAAGTGTTGTACCACTTCTTGTGGTAATAGCTTTAGCTGTTTCATTCCGGGGGTTAGCATTTGTATCACTAGGTAGACTTCCCGGTTTTCTTTCACCTATTAACCTTGCTAGGTTACTCACTTCTTGTTCTAGATTTTGAATAGAAGCTTGTTGATTTCTAAATGCTTGAGCATTTTGTTCATTTGTTTGTTTCTGAGATGTGAAAAACTGCGTTTGAGTTTCAACTAGCTTCGTCATCATATCTTCTAAATTCGGCTTTTTATCATCGGTTTGTTGTGGTGGCTTTTTTTGAAAATTAGGTCTTTGCTGATTGTAAGTATTATTGGATACTTGTTGATTGCTAGGACCTTGTTGGTTGTTGTATGGAATATTTCGGTTATAATTCTGGTTTTGATTGTAAATCTGTCTTGGCGGTTGATAATTATTCTGATAATTATTTCCAGGTCTTTGGTTTATGTATGAAATATTCTCTCTTTGTTCCATTGTTAATTCAATACTGAGACAATCTTTTGTCAAATGTGGTCCTCCACACTGCTCACAACTAATTCATATTGATTGAATATCTTTAGTCATCTTTTCCATTCGTCTCTCCACAGCATCTATCTTTGCTGAAATGGAATCTAAGTCATGGCTAGAATCGGCTCTAGCTGCTTTAGATGATCTAACGATATCTTTTTCTTGGTGCCACTCATGTGAGTGGGAAGCAGTGTTATCAATAATTTTGTAAGCATCAGTTTCGGTTTTCTTCATAATAGAACCACCAGCTGCTATATCTATGTCTTTTCTTGTAGTGATGTCGCATCCTTGGTAGAATATTTGTACTATTTGACAGGTGTCTAAACCATGTTGCAGACATCCTTTTAACAACTTTCCATATCTTGTCCATGCCTCATATAGAGTTTCATTTGGTTTCTGTGTAAACGTAACAATTTCTGCTTGAAGTCTTACGGCTTTAGATGCAGGAAAGAATTGTTTAAGAAATTTGTCAACTAAAACATCCCATGTATCAATCGCCCCTTCAGGTAACGATTCCAACCAATCTTTGGCTTCTCCCTTTAAAGTCCAGGGAAATAACATGAGATATATCTGTTCATCCTCCACTTCTCGGATTTTAAATAGTGTGCAGATCCTATTAAAGGTACGTAGATGTTCATTTGGATCTTCCTTCGGCGCACCACTAAATTGGCATTGATTAGTCACCATGTGTAGAATTTGTCCTTTGATTTCATAATCTGGCGCATTAATGTCTGGATGAGTAATTGCGTGACCTTGGCCAGTGCGTTTAGCTCTCATTCGGTCTTCCATACTTAAAGGTTCCAGATTCTCCATAATTGAATTTGTTGAATCGGAATCACTAGAGGATTCTGATTTAATGGTTCGTTCCTCAACAATCTCTGTTTGAATGATTGGTGGTTCCGGGGGAAAGTTTAGTGGTTCAGGATCTACGAACCGTTCCTAAATATTTTCCGGATTCTCAATTGTGAGGTCGGGTTCAAAAAATGGATTATCGGAAATTTGAACTGAAGTACTTGGTCGACTGGATGACGATTCTAAAGAAAAATCAACGGCGGTTATATTTGCTAAATGTCTTGATCTAGTTACAGGTGGTGAACGTACAAAAGGTGATGAACGTCTTGCTCGGTGCATTCACTGAATATCCTATTAGTTTTTAAAAGGAAAGAAAAATTATAATAAGTTATCCAACCAATAGACTTTTCTGATTTTGCCCACGTTTCGAATAGCCAAAAGATGCAGCAGAGGGGCAGGATTCGTTTGGTCTCAATATAATTGAGGATTGTTTGGCTCCAATAACCCGGTCCACGTACAAATCCAACTATTACTACGAACCAGAAAATTTTGATGTCTATCAATTTAACCACTCAAAATAAATTTTCGTAATTTTAAGAAATTTAGATAAAAAGTAGAATAAAAATCTATGTCCTAAAACTAGAATAGCGAGAAATAAGAAAGAAAAAGAGTTCGTCGGAAAAAGGTTGAAAAAGAAAAATGGTTGAAAAAATAAAAGGTGACGGAAAAATAAAAGAAACTTATAAAACTTAAAAATACTTGACTAACCTAACCTTATTACTACAACTAACTTAAAATTATAATCGCAAATTGAGATTACTAATTGGAATGATAATTGATACATAGGTAGAAGTCGTCTAAAAATATTAAAGCTTACAAGAAAAACTAAATCCCAAATGGAAATAACTTAAAAAGAAACTAAAACTTAAAAAGGCGTCGCAAAATTCTAAAGTACCTAAATCTTAGTCTAAAGAAAAAGCACTTAAGGAATTCTACGGCAAAGCCTAAAAATCTAGGAGTAAAAATGACTATGGCAAAAACTAAGTTTAAAATTAAATATGAGCGAAAAAAATACAAATATTACGCTACAACGATTAAAAAGGGACAAAATATAAAAATATACAAAAAGCTGTAAAAATTACAATTTTTATAAAAATATTATTTTTATATTATTTATTTAATAAAACTACTAATTTTACAATTTAACTAAACTAATTTAACTAAAATATAAATTAAATAAAACTTAAATTAAAAATAAACTTAATTATAATAATAATAATAATTAGGGTTAATAATAATAATAATTAATAATAATCCGTAATAAATGCAGGATTAGGGCTTCCTGTTCGTGTGTCAGGTCCCCTCCGCGACTTGCGGTACTCAAAACTTCAAACCCCGCGACTCGCGGGGTTCAGAAATTCAGATGACAGGTTTAATCTTCGACGCGTTTTTCTTTATTTATTTATTTATTTATTTTTATTTTTTTTCTGTTTTCTATTTTTATATAAATAAAAGATATTTAAATAAAACTTATATTTTTATAAACAAAATAAAAATAAAGAAACTTATAAAACTTAAATATTTAACAAAATCTTAAAAATACTTATATTTTTGTTTTTCTTTTTATATTTTCGAATATTTAAAACGTTTTTTTTTTATATTAGCGTTGCGCTTCCGGCATTTAGAAAGTTCCCCGGCAGCGGCGCCAAAAATACTTGATGCGCTAGCGGAGTGGTACAAAATACTATTAAATTTTTTTGCAGGAAATACTATTAAATACGATACAATTTTACACAAGATATTTATTTATTTATAGAATGTATATACTTAAACCTTGCTACAACACTTATAGGCAGTGTACCTAATCGTACAGTAGTGTAGTTTTTAGTAAGTCCGGTTCGTTCCACAGGGAAAATCTTTAAACAAAGCTTAACGCTATATTAGTTTACTTTTATAAAAATACAAATATATATATATAAGTAATATTATTATTATAAAGGGGGGTTTTTACCGTTTTAATGACCGGTTTGTCGATTTTAAAACTTTAGTCGCAGTTAAAACCAAATGTAAAATATTAAAAATGAATACAAGACTTAAATTAAAGCATAAAGTAAATAACGATAATGAAATTGCGAATAATAAAAGTGCGATAAAATAAACTTGCGATAATTAAAAAGTACGATAATTAAAAGTGCAATTAAATACAATAATAATAAAAATGCGATATTTAGAAGTGCAATTAAATATAAATTAAAGGAAATTAAATATGAAATAAAAGAATTATGCTTATTTAAACTTCCGTAATCATGATGTTTGACGTGTTGATTTTTGTTTTATGCCCATGGGTTAATTGTCCTTTGTCCTGGATTATTTAATATGTCCGTCTGGTTTTTGTCCATAACAGTCCATCAGTCATAAATATAAAATGCGAGTGTCCTCGTCAAATTATCCTTATACCCGAAGTTAAATATTCCAACTAATTGGGGACTTAAACTGTAACAAGATTTTAATACTTTGTTTAATAATTACACCAGGATGTCGACTGAGTGTAACCCAAGGTTTTAATATTTTGTTATCAATTATACCAAGTGTCCTTGTACATAATTTCACCCCTGTTTTAATTATTCTAGTGGCTATTAATCCATTCCCGTGTCCGGTTAAATGAACGATTATTCGTTGGTATAAATACCCCGCCCATCGTGTCCGATCGAGTGTATATGGTAATTTATAGGGACGCCCAATTGTAAATCTTTATATTAACATTAACAAACTATCATTTAGTTAAACAAATATAAAGCCCATTAATTGCCCATAGTCTAATTTCCACAAGTGTCGTTCTTTTGTCCAAACCCCAATTATGGTACAAAGCCCAATTACCCAATTTTAGTAATTAGCCCAACATCATGATTACTTCGTTTTAAATAAGCATAATAATAACTTAGCTACGAGACATTAATGTAAAAAGGTTGAACATAACTTACAATGATTAAAAATAGCGTAGCGTTACACGGACAGAATTTCGACTTACACCCTTACAATATTCGCTAACATACCCTTATTATTAGAATTATAATTAAAATTAAAATTAAAATTAAAATATAAATATAAATATATCGTATGAATGAGGAGAAAAAAGATGATGATTTGCGATCAGAATTCGGTTGCTTTTATAGGGATTTTCGACTTTAGGGGCTCCGCGACTCGCGGCATTTTTGCCTTCAAACTCCGCGAGTCGCGGAGATTGAAATCACAGCTCACAACTTTGGAGTCTTTCTCTGCCGACGGTTTTTATTTATAAATATAATATATATATAATTAATATAATTAATTATATATTATATTATATTTATATACATAGTTAACTTGTAATTTTTAGTCCGTTGCGTCGAGCGTTGAGAGTTGACTCTGGTCCCGGTTCCGGATTTTCGAACGTCATTGCGTACAATTTAATATCTTGTACTTTGCGTTTTGAATCTTGTACTCTTGTAATTTCGAGACGTTTCTTATCAATAATTGGAACCTCTTTAATTGTCTTTTGTACTTTTGAGCTTTTTGGTCGTTTGCGTCTTCAATTCGTCGAATCTGTCTTTTGTTTTCACCTTTTATTATTTAAACGAATATCACTTGTAAATAGAACAATTTCAACTAAAAGCTTGTCTTTCTTGAGGAATAATGCTATGAAATATATGTTCGTTTTTAGCATTATCAATCATCGATTTGTGGTGGTTTATTTTGAAAAATAGGTCTTTGCTGATTATAAGTATTATTGGATACTTGTTGATTGCTAGGACCTTGTTGGTTGTTGTATGGAACATTTCGGTTATAATTCTGATTTTGATTGTAGATTGGTCTTGGCGATTGATAATTATTCTGATAATTATTTCCAGTCCTTTGGTTCATGTATGAAACATTCTCTCTTTGTTCCATTGTTTGTTCAATATTGAGACAATCTTTTGTCAAATGTGGTCCTCCACACTGCTCACAACTAATTCGTATTGAGTGAATATCCTTAGTCATTTTGTCCATTCGTCTCTCGACAGCATCTATCTTTGCAGACATGGAATCGAAGTCATGGCTAGAATCGGCTCTAGCCGCTTTAGATGATCTAATGATGTCTTTTTCTTGATGCCACTCATGTGAGTGGGAAGCAGTGTTATCAATAATTTTGCAAGCTTCAGTTGCGGTTTTTTTCATAATGGAACCACCAGCTGCTATATAGATGTCTTTGCGTGTAGTGATGTCGCATCCTTTGTAGAATATTTGTACTATTTGATAAGTGTCTAAACCATGTTGCGGACATCCTCTCAATAACTTTCCAAATCTTGTCCACACCTCATATAGAGTTTCATTTGGCTTTTGCGTGAATGTAACAATTTCTCCTTGAAGTCTTACGGCTTTAGATGCCGGAAAGAATTGTTTAAGAAATTTTTCAACTAAGACGTCCCATGTATCAATCGCCCCTTCAGGTAACGATTCTAACCAATATTTGGCTTCTCTCTTTAAAGTCCAGGGAAATAACATGAGATAAATTTGTTCATCCTCAACTTCTCGGATTTTAAATAGAGTACAGATCCTATTAAAGGTACGAAGATGTTCGTTTGGATCTTTCTTCGGCGCACCACTAAATTGGCATTGATTAGTTACCATGTGTAGGATTTGTCCTTTGACAATCTATAGATGAGTGATTTGTGGTTGAGGAGGAATGATTAGTGGTTCAGGATCTCTGAATTGTCCCTGAATATCCTCCGGATTCTCAATTGTGAGGTCGGGTTCAAAAGATGGATTATCGGAAATTTGAATTCGAGTACTTAGTCGACTAGATGACGATTCTAAAGAAAAATCAACGGCGACAATATTGGCTAGATGTCTTGATCGTGTTACAGGTAGTGAACGTATGAAAGGTGGTGAACGTTTTGCTCGGTGTATTCACTGAATATCCTATTAGTTATAAAGATAAAAATTATATAAGTTATTAAATTAATAGACTTTTCTGATTTGCCCACATTTCGAATAGCCAATAGATGCAGCAGGTAGCCAGGACCCTTTAAATCGGAAGCCCGCAACTCGCCACTAACAAATCCAACTATTACTACGAACCAGAAAATTTTGGATGTCGATCAATTTAACCGCTTAAAATAATTTTTTCATTTTGAAATTGTAGAGAAGAAATAGAAAATTCTATGTCCTAAAAACTAGAGCGTCGAGAAATAAGAAAGAAAAAGAGCGCGTCGAAAAACGTCGAAAAATAAAAGGTCGAAAAATAAGCGTCGAAAAATAAAAGTCGAAAAACAGTCGAAAAATAAAAATAAGAAAATAAAGCGTCGAAACTTAGAATTCTAAAAACTTAAGTCTAAAAGTTGCGTCTAAAGGTATTAAAGCTTAAAAAGAATTCTATATCCAAAACGGCAATAACTTAAAAAGTACTAAAATCTTAAAACGGCGTCGCAAAATTCTAAAGCACCTATATCTTAGTCTAAAGAAAAAGTACTTAAGGGATTTTACGGAAAAGCCTAAAAATCTAGAAATATAAAATACTGCGGCAAAAACTAAATTTAAAACTAAGTACGAACGATAAATTACAAATTACGAATTAAAAAAGATACAAATATAAAAATAAAACTTAAAGTTATAAAAGTATAAATTTTTTATAAAAATATTATTTTTATATTATTATTTTATAAAAGTATTAATTTTATATAATTAATTAAAACTATAATAATCTTAATATTACAATTTAAATAATAAAATTAAAACTAATATTAAACTTTAACTAATTAAACCCTTATTAGGGTTAGTTAATAATAATAATTAATAATACTCCGTAATTAATGCAGTACCAGAATCAATCCTGGCGTGTCAGAATAGGCCATGCGGTCGCATGGTTTTAACTCTTCTGGGCCATGTGATCGCATGGGTTGTGGATCCAGGCCAGCTGATGGGCTGCTACAGTTGGGCCCGATTACTTTTACTCTTTTTTTTCTGTTTTTATATTTATATAAAATATTTATATAAATTAAATAAAACTTATATTTAAAAACTAAAATAGAAATAAAAATACTTTATAATTTTATATATTTTGAACAACTCTTAAAAATATATATATTTTGTTTTTCTTTTTATATTTTTGTATTTTTAATATTTAAAACGTATTTTTACAAAAACAAATTAAAACTTAATAAAATAAAAATTTATAGCGTTTCGCTTTCGGCGTTGTGCTTCCCCGGCAGCGGCGCCAAAAATACTTGATGTGTGCAGGGTAGTGTACGAAATAGTTATATATTTACTACGAAATACTATTAAATACGATACAATTTTATACAAGTTATTTATTTATTTATAGAATGGATATACCTAAACCTTGCTACAACACTTATAGGCAGTGCATCTAATCGTATAGTAGTGTAGTTTTTAGTAAGTCCGGTTCGTCCACAGGGAACTAGCCAAGTTTAACGTTATATATTTTTTTTAAAACTATATTTGTATATATTTATATATATATATATATATATATATATATATATATATAAATATATATATATATATACATATATATATATATACACATATATATATATATATATACACATATATATATATACACATATATATATATACACACATATATATATATATACACACACATATATATATATATACACACATATATATATATATACACATATATATATATATATACATACATATATATATATATATATATATATATATATATATATATATATATATATATATATATATATATATATATATAAGTAATATTATTATTATAAAAGGGGGTTTTTACCGTTTAATGACCGGTTTGACGATTTTAAAACTTAAGTCACAATTAAAACCTAATGTAAAATAATAAAAATAACTTAATTTAAAGCGTAAAGTAAATGATGATAATTAAAATGCGATAAATTAAAGTGCGATAAATGACGGTAAATAATATTGCGATAAAAGTACAATAATTAAAAAGTGCAATAAATAAAATGACAGTAAATAAAAGTGCGATGAAATATGAAATAAAGGAATTATGCTTATTTAAACTTCTGTAATCATGATGTTTGACGTGTTGATTTTAATTTATTACCATGAGTTAATTGTCCTTTGTCCTGGATTATTCGATATGTCCATATGATTTTTGTCCATAACAGTCCATCAGTCATAAATATAAAGTGCGAGTGTCCTCGTCAAATTATCCTTATATCCGAAGTTAAATATTCCAACTAATTGGGGACTTAAACTGTAATAAGGTTTTAATACTTTATTATCAATTATACCAAGTGTCCTTGCATGTAATCCACCCCTGTTTTAATGAGTCCATTAACTATTAATCCATTCCCGTGTCTGGTTAAATGAACGATTATTAGTACTTATAAATATCCCGCCCATCGTGTCCGATCGAGTGTATGTGGTTATTTATAATAACGTCTAATTGTAAATCTTTATATTAAATTAACGAACTATCATTCAATTAAACAAATATAAAGCCCATTAATAGCCCATAGTCTAATTTCCACAAGTGTCGGTCTTTTGTCCAAACCTCAATTATGGTCCAAAGCCCAATTACCCCGTCTTTAAAATTTAGCCCAACATCATGATTACTTCAATTTAAATAAGCATAATAATAACTTAGCTACGAGACATTAATTTAAAAAGGTTGAACATAACTTACAATGATTAATAATAGCGTAGCGTTACACGGACAGAATTTCGACTTACACACTTACAACATTCGCTAACATAACCTTATTATTATTAATCTTAAATTAAAATTAAAATTATAATATATATATATATATATATATATATATATATATATATATATATATATATATATATATATATATATATATATATATATATATATATATATCGTGAGAGAGAGTGGATAGAAAAAGGTGTATGAAATTCGGCCAAAACACGCGAAATTTATAGGACCTGACCCAACTTTCTGGCTCATGCGATCGTATGAGATTGCTTCTTCCAGGCCATGCGATCGCATGGCCAGCTGGATCAGGCCACATTCTCTTGTTTTCTAATTTGCCGACGGTTTTAATATTTAATATAATATATATATAATTTTAAGAATTAATTATATATTATATTATATTCATATGCATAGTTGACTTCTAATTTTCGCTCCGTTGCGTCGCGCGTTAAGAGTTGACTCTGGTCCCGGTTTCGGATTTTCGAACGTCCTTTCGTACTATTTAATCTATTGTACTTTGCGTTTTGTGGCTCGTACTCTTGTAATTTCTAGACGTTTCTCATCAATAATTTGAATCATTTTAATTGTACTTTGTACTTTTTAGCTTTTTGGTCGTTTGCGTCTTCAAATCGTCGAATCTGTCTTTTGTCTTCACCTTTTATTATTTAAACGAATATCACTTGTAAATAGAATAATTGCAACTAAAAGCTTGTCTTTCTTGAGGGATAATGCTATGAAATATTTGTTCGTTTTTAGCATTATCAAAGGTAAAAACAATATTTTTGGTCTTTTAAGTTTATAATGAAAACAAGTGCAAAGAAAGCAAATAAGATAGTTTGATTTAGATCAAAGAGACGAAATGTTCATCTAGATATTTTACCCATGGTATTGGATGTAAGTTATATTGTTAAGACCCGATTGAATGAATATGTGTGTAAGTTATCTAATAGGTTCACCAAGAGTTCTCTTTAGTAAACACGCAAATACAATTACAAGATTAAGGGTTCCCTTTTCACTATAGTTCTTGTATTTGTAATCGGATAACTTAACTACTTCTAAGGCTTTAAACTTAACTTCTATGTTCATAGTTATCAATAATTGAACAAACGTTTGTTACATACAATTCATCCCTATATCGTCTAACCAATTGAATCTAATTTACCCCCTTGGTCCGGTTTAGTAAACAATCAATCAAAGACAAGTTGATTGTAAATCAATATGAAAAATCAACAAGAGTTACTCTTTATTAATAACATATCAATTAACTAGATACAAATGATCTTTAACATCAATAAGCATGTTCTTGATTCAAGCATTAAAACTATCACACAAATTACATTCAATACATAAAATTACATCCAATACTTTGGTTATTAATCTGGACAAACATTATAGAACTAGCCAACAATCATGATAACAAGCAAAATAACAATCAAATGATAAGTAGAATTCATTGTTTGAGAACAAGAAAACAACCTACTAGAAGAATGAATCTTGGATGGAGAAGGTTTTGATTCTTGATTCTTGGATGTTAAGCCTCTTCAAAGAGCTTGGAATTCTCCAATTTTGCTCTCTAAAATGTTCCTAGAACTCCTCTGATCGTATATGCAAACTGGTCTCTCAATCATTCACTTTTAAAGTGGTAAAAGTGGGTCAAAAAGTCAAAAGTAGGCTGAAACCTACCACTGGACGGCGTCCCAAATTCTGGACGGTGTCCAGTTGTAAAGGGCTGGACGGCGTCCCACTTCCTTGGATGGCGTCCCGTTGTGAAGATCTGGACGGCGTCCAGATTTCGGGACGGCATCCAGATGTACTGAAGTTCACTGTCTCTTTTGTTCTTTCATATGCCTTAATTTGGACGGAGTCCCAACAATTTTGGACGGAGTCCAACATATCTGAAGCCTTGTTTTATCATTTTAAAGCGCTAATTTGACCCTAACTTGTATCGGGATCAACTATGATGATATCACAACTTATAGAACGGTCATAATTCATCAAAATTCTTTATAAACCACTTTCCGATACAATTTACATACCTTCGTGCATTACTTGTAGAAACCACCTTAACTATCCTTGATTCGAGAGTATTTCACACGATATTGCGAGAGATATATATATGATGAAATCAAGCAATATCAAACACCCCACACTTAAACCTTGCTTGTCATCAAGCAATTCTTTCTTACAAAGTAGAACAATATCAAACACACTTACACAATATAGAGTATACACATCACACAAATCATGTGAAGCACACAAAATACACACGTTTATTTGAAACGCAACTCACGCTATATGAAACACACGCTTTAAGTACAACACACCTATATTGGAATCACACTCACGCTATATACACAATGAGAACACACGCACACATTTTTGGGAGATTAGAGCCAAGTATCCGAAAAATTTGATCCTACGGAAATCAGGACCTTATGAAAACGTTTTATGTTTTTGAAAATGTAATGCTAGTTTTTACACTAAGCATGTTTTTCGATTTTTTTTGTCGAATTTTCTGAATTTTGAAAATGAGTGCAGGTTTCCCGCTATTGGTCATCGAGGATATACATTACGTCCGAATATCATCGATAATCATGAGGTAATCATCTAATCCGTTAAATTAATCATGAAGATTGAGGTTCATCAGTCTTAAAAGCTGATATTTTACCTTTCCGGAGGTTATCCACTGAGGATCTGATCAATCACAGATATTTTATGTATCATGGTGCGCTCCCCATTTGACAAGACAGATCTCCCTTATCGAGATAAGTCTGACTACCAGTTTCCCTATTTGATGTTAAGGCCTGGTAGATTTCCAGTCGATGTTAGCAATGACTTTTCAAGATTTTTCGTCACCCTACAACTGGTCTGGACTACAACTTCTGAAATAAATCAGCAAGTGTGTCGATTGGGATACTTTACTCCTATGGGTTATACAAAGTGGTCGAGCGCATGCATTGCCCTGGATCTGAACAATGAAGACCGCCCTTAGGTTTTTGATCTGGCACAAGGTCCAGTTTCCGACCAAGCTATGCAATCATCGCTCTCTCACAGTTTACACTCATTTTGGTATAAGTGACCTACAAGTTAGCTTTACTAAATTAGTAGGATTTTCATCCAAATAATTGAATGATAGTGCAACTTCAAAGACTATTAATAATTTAAAACATAACTCAACATTTCTTTTAATAGTTTTTAGGACAAAATGTATATAAAATGGTTTTTGGACAATTTTAGTTTCTAAGGCTGCTTTAAAATTTTAAAATTTTAATCATTAACGCCTTAATTTTTGTAAAACGAATTCTCGATAAATTTCTAATCTCCCACCCCACACTTGAGATCATGCAAGGCCCTCATTGCATGAAATCAGAAAAACGATTAAATTTAGAGGGCAAAGTGATAGGGTGAATGTAGAAATTTTCAAATTTTTAACCTGTAAATCGTGGAACATGTAGACGGATGCCGCTGAACTTACTGCCAGCATAAGAGCATCGTCCACTCCACGATTAGAATCAAACATACATCATAATATCAAATTTTGCTGAACTTAATGCCAGTCTTTTGAAGTTCAATCACGTTGCACAAAATAACAAACCAAACAAATAATACTAAAAATAACGGTGTTTCTACAAGCACAACCATTATCAAATTAGTTTAAAAATACAAACCAAACATTTGTTTAATACACACCATAATAAATAAATAGATAGTCTCAAAGTAATGTAACAAAATGATAATAGGCACGCAGGCCTTCAGTTATCGTACGGCCAAAAGTAATTTCCTGAGCCATCTCTGCTTTGGCGTCCCTACAGGTATTGCTGCTCAAACCTGTTCCTGGCATCCTGCAACGTAGCGTTAGAATCATAAATTGGGTAATGAGGAGGTGGGTTTTGAGGATCAGTGTAGTATGTGGGTGTCAGGCGTGTTGTCCCATAGTACTGATCGGGGTTGGAATAAAATAACTCGGTGTTATGGTTATTCCAATCAATACCATAACTGTTCCACCCCTGATCATGTACTTGAGCAATCTGGCGTTGCTCCATTCTCTGCTGAGTTTCCCACATACGATCATTATGAGTCCTCTGCTCATTCAGACTCAACCTCATGTTGTTCACACTATTAACAAAATTATCCCAACTAGTTTGGGATGGATTCCAAGGCCCTTGATCCTGAACATTAGTTTGAGCTTCTATTTTCGCTTCATCTTCCTCTTGTTGTTCCTGTTGAACATTTACTCCACTGCCACTTGTGTAGTGACCCGAACTTTTCCATGTTTATATATATTAATTGAGATTGATATTTACATGATTAAATGTTTCCAACATGTTAAGCAATCAAACTTGTTAAGACTTGATTAATTGAAATATGTTTCATATAGACAATTGACCACCCAAGTTGACCGGTGATTCACGAACGTTAAAACTTGTAAAAACTATACGATGACATATATATGGTTACATATATAGTTAACATGTTTTTATTATAAGTATGTATCTCATTAGGAATTTTAACAATGAGTTATATACATAAAAATGAGACTATTAATTTAAGAAACTCGAAAACGATATATATAACGATTATCGTTATAACAACGTCTTACTAGGTACATATGAATCATATTAAGATATTGATACACTTGGTTAATTATGTTAAATGATAAGTAAATATATTATTAAGTGTATTAACAATGAAATACATATGTAAAAATAAGACTACTAACTTAATGATTTCGAAACGAGACATATATGTAACGATTATCGTTGTAACGACATTTAACTGTATATACATCATACTAAGATATATTATATATCATAATATCATGATAATATAATAATTTAACATCTCATTTGTTATAATAAACAATGGGTTAACAACAATCAACAAGATCGTTAACCTAAAGGTTTCAAAATAACATTTACATGTAACGACTAACGATGACTTAACGACTCAGTTAAAATGTATATACATGTAGTGTTTTAATATGTATTCATACACTTTTTAAAGACTTCAAGACACTTATCAAAATACTTCTACTTAACAAAAATGCTTACAATTACATCCTCGTTCAGTTTCATCAACAATTCTACTCGTATACACCCGTATTCGTACTCGTACAATACACAGCTTTTAGATGTATGTACTATTGGTATATACACTCCAATGATTAGCTCTTAGAAGCCCATGTGAGTCACCTAACACATGTGGGAACCATCATTTGGCAACTAGCATGAAATATCTCATAAAATTACAAAAATATGAGTAATCATTCATGACTTATTTACATGAAAACAAAATTACATATCCTTTATATCTAATCCATACACCAACGACCAAAAACACCTACAAACACTTTCATTCTTCAATTTTTTTCATCTAATTGAAATCTCTCAAGTTCTATCTTCAAGTTCTAAGTGTTCTTCATATATTTTACAAGTTCTAGTTACATAAAATCAAGAATACTTTCAAGTTTGCTAGCTCACTTCCAATCTTGTAAGGTGATCATCCAACCTCAAGAAATCTTTGTTTCTTACAGTAGGTTATCATTCTAATACAAGGTAATAATCATATTCAAACTTTGGTTCAATTTCTATAACTATAACAATCTTATTTCAAGTGATGATCTTACTTGAACTTGTTTTCATGTCATGAGTTTGCTTCAAGAACTTCGAGCCATCCAAGGATCCATTGAAGCTAGATCCATTTTTCTATTTTCCAGTAGATTTATCCAAGGAACTTAAGGTAGTAATGATGTTCATAACATCATTCGATTCATACATATAAAGCTATCTTATTCGAAGGTTTAAACTTGTAATCACTAGAACATAGTTTAGTTAATTCTAAACTTGTTCGCAAACAAAAGTTAATCCTTCTAACTTGACTTTTAAAATCAACTAAACACATGTTCTATATCTATATGATATGCTAACTTAATGATTTAAAACCTGGAAACACGAAAAACACCGTAAAACCGGATTTACGCCGTCGTAGTAACACCGCGGGCTGTTTTGGGTTAGTTAATTAAAAACTATGATAAACTTTGATTTAAAAGTTGTTATTCTGAGAAAATGATTTTTATTATGAACATGAAACTATATCCAAAAATTATGGTTAAACTCAAAGTGGAAGTATGTTTTCTAAAATGGTCATCTAGACGTCGTTCTTTCGACTGAAATGACTACCTTTACAAAAATGACTTGTAACTTATTTTTCCAACTATAAACCTATACTTTTTCTGTTTAGATTCATAAAATAGAGTTCAATATGAAACCATAGCAATTTGATTCACTCAAAACGGATTTAAAATGAAGAAGTTATGGGTAAAACAAGATTGGATAATTTTTCTCATTTTAGCTACGTGAAAATTGGTAACAATCTATTCCAACCATAACTTAATCAACTTGTATTGTATATTATGTAATCTTGAGATACCATAGACACGTATACAATGTTTCAACCTATCATGTCGACACATCTATATATATTTCGGAACAACCATAGACACTCTATATGTGAATGTTGGAGTTAGCTATACAGGGTTGAGGTTGATTCAAAAATATATATAGTTTGAGTTGTGATCAATACTGAGATACGTATACACTGGGTCGTGGATTGATTCAAGATAATATTTATCGATTTATTTCTGTACATCTAACTGTGGACAACTAGTTGTAGGTTACTAACGAGGACAGCTGACTTAATAAACTTAAAACATCAAAATATATTAAAAGTGTTGTAAATATATTTTGAACATACTTTGATATATATGTATATATTGTTATAGGTTCGTGAATCAACCAGTGGCCAAGTCTTACTTCCCGACGAAGTAAAAATCTGTGAAAGTGAGTTATAGTCCCACTTTTAAAATCTAATATTTTTGGGATGAGAATACATGCAGGTTTTATAAATGATTTACAAAATAGACACAAGTACGTGAAACTACATTCTATGGTTGAATTATCAAAATCGAATATGCCCCTTTTTATTAAGTCTGGTAATCTAAGAATTAGGGAACAGACACCCTAATTGACGCGAATCCTAAAGATAGATTTATTGGGCCTAACAAACCCCATCCAAAGTACCGGATGCTTTAGTACTTCGAAATTTATATCATATCCGAAGGGTGTCCCGGAATGATGGGGATATTCTTATATATGCATCTTGTTAATGTCGGTTACCAGGTGTTCACCATATGAATGATTTTTATCTCTATGTATGGGATGTGTATTGAAATATGAAATCTTGTGGTCTATTGTTACGATTTGATATATATAGGTTAAACCTATAACTCACCAACATTTTTGTTGACGTTTAAAGCATGTTTATTCTCAGGTGAATACTAAGAGCTTCCGCTGTTGCATACTTAAATAAGGACGAGATTTGGAGTCCATGCTTGTATGATATTGTGTAAAAACTGCATTCAAGAAACTTATTTTGTTGTAACATATTTGTATTGTAAACCATTATATAATGGTCGTGTGTAAACAGGATATTTTAGATTATCATTATTTGATAATCTACGTAAAGCTTTTTAAAACCTTTATTTATGAAATAAAGGTTATGGTTTATTTTAAAATGAATGCAGTCTTTGAAAAACGTCTCATATAGAGGTCAAAACCTCGCAACGAAATCAATTAATATGGAACGTTTTTAATCAATAAGAACGGGACATTTCAACTTGCTCCACCTGCGACGAAAGGCATTAAACGCCTATTTCCGTCGTACATAAGAATCTCAGCATTTACATAAGAAACTTTCTTTATAGCTTTCATGGCGTGATCACACTCCATCAATCGGCTGAAATCTATGTTAAAGTGACGAGCAATCCTCGTGATATAGTGGCCCCCAAGAAGCGGCTTTTCTCTCCGTGTCTCAGTGGCGATGGCTAGAAAATAGTTGCCTATATTTCCCGGAATATCAGTATAGCAACCCCGTTTTATTTGATCCATTATCCATAGATCCAATGTTTTAACCTTTTCATTTCTCTCGACTCTCGCATTGAAAGTGCATGCGATAAGTCGATGAAGGAGTTAATCATCAGGGCTTGCAATTTCATTATACCGGTGCCTACTTGATTTAAATGGACTAGATGCATTCGGCCCACAAATTCTTCGCCAAAACCCTATCTCATTAAAGGGAACTCTACCATGGTAATCGGAAGTTGTCAAGTAAATTCTCAATTGGTTGTCGTTAAGCTCCTCGAAAATGTCCAACACTCTACATAACCCAACTCTGCTTAACCTTCTATCTACACCCCCTAGTCGAAACCGAAGAAATTCATTTGACAAAGGATCATGAACGTTATTAAACCTTAAAGTTGAGTAAAATTCCTTTAATAACACCGGATAAATTTGTTCGCGGATGCTAAAAACGTGCTCCCATGCGTAGGAAATGATCCTATCGTAGGGAATGGCTAATAGGCGGGAAACATGGTTGTTCAAACCCGCCTCATCCAATGGGGCCCAAATAAAATACCACGTGGCATTTATTGGCCTACTGTTTATCTTATTAAAAGTCTCTGCGTAATCTTCGTCATTCTGAATTTGTCTTAATTAAACTTGAGGATCATTTAGGTCCTCCTTTTCTTCTTCGAAAGATGATGTATAATGTTGTTGTGGTGGTGGTGGAACATTTCTTGATGTTCTGCCCCTTTTTGGTTGTCCACCCTGACTAGATTGTCCCTACAAAACACAATAACACCAAATCAAAAGAACATAGAAACCGTTGTGTTAGTGTTAGCTAAAAACATAACCGAGTGGCAAGGGAATTTAGTCATTCCATTCAAAGTTCATAAGCATTGTGATTCATATAAGAAAAGGTGTATGTTCAAAATATTTAATCAAAGTCAACCAAAGTCAACATAAACTTGCAAATACACTTTCAAAAAAGTGGATCACAAAATTAACAATTAGACATCAACTTAGGACTCAAGCATGTTGCGTTCATAAATCTAGGTCATAACATGTAGAACTTGTATGCAAATAATATCCATTACAATCATAGCACAAGTATCACAATTTAGTTCAAAATGACTATTATCTTTCCATAACGCAACTACATTATAGCATGCCATACGATCAATCCACTTCAATAGGCCTAAACATGTGAAAATCAAGCATGCATCTTTCATAAGAACATTACAATTCAAAGCATGCTAGAAATTCAAGAAAATTCAATTTATGACCCTACCAAATTGACATCTATAACACCAATAACATATTAAGCATTCACAATCTTCATAAACATCATAAACAAACATAAAAGTCTAAAGTAAAAGCCCTAATTTCGGATTTAATCACTACAAACCCTAGATTCATGAACACACCCATTAGATATGTAATTATTGCAAGTACGTGAAACTACATTCTATGGTTGAATTATCAAAATCGAATATGCCCCTTTTTATTAAGTCTGGTAATCTAAGAATTAGGGAACAGACACCCTAATTGACGCGAATCCTAAAGATAGATCTATTGGGCCTAACAAACCCCATCCAAAGTACCGGATGCTTTAGTACTTCGAAATTTATATCATATCCAAAGGGTGTCCCGGAATGATGGGGATATTCTTATATATGCATCTTGTTAATGTCGGTTACCAGGTGTTCACCATATGAATGATTTTTATCTCTATGTATGGGATGTGTATTGAAATATGAAATCTTGTGGTCTATTGTTACGATTTGATATATATAGGTTAAACCTATAACTCACCAACATTTTTGTTGACGTTTAAAGCATGTTTATTCTCAGGTGAATACTAAGAGCTTCCGCTGTTGCATACTTAAATAAGGACGAGATTTGGAGTCCATGCTTGTATGATATTGTGTAAAAACTGCATTCAAGAAACTTATTTTGTTATAACATATTTATATTGTAAACCATTATATAATGGTCGTGTGTAAACAGGATATTTTAGATTATCATTATTTGATAATCTACGTAAAGCTTTTTAAAACCTTTATTTATGAAATAAAGGTTATGGTTTATTTTAAAATGAATGCAGTCTTTGAAAAACGTCTCATATAGAGGTCAAAACCTCGCAACGAAATCAATTAATATGGAACGTTTTTAATCAATAAGAACGGGACATTTCAGTTGGTATCCGAGCGTTGGTCTTAGAGAACCAGAATTTTGCATTAGTGTGTCTTATCGAGTTTGTTAGGATGCATTAGTGAGTCTGGACTTCGACCGTGTTTACTTGAAAAATGATTGCTTAACAAATTTTGTTGGAAACTATATATTTTTAACATGTGAATACTATGTGATATATTAATCTCTTAACGTGTTTGATATTATGTGATAGATGTCTACCTCTAGAACAAGTCCCATTGACTCACCTAATAATAATGAAGAGTCAAATGTAAATTGGAATGATTCGTGGACTGATTCACAAGTTCCCGAAGAGGAACCGGAAGAAGAGTCGGAACCGGAAGAAGAATCGGAACCGGAAGAAGAATCGGAACCGGAAGAAGAAATAGAACTGGTGGGGGAAATAATAAAACGGTTAAGTAAAAGAGAATCCTCAACCAACCGACCAAGGTTAATTATGGTCAATGGTGTTTCTTCCAAGGAAGCAAAATATTGGGAGGATTACCAATTCTCCGATGAATCGGATTCCGACGAGAATTCCGATGATGTTATAGAAATTACCCCAACTGAATTTAAAAAGGCAAAAGAAAATAATAAGGGAAAGGGCATAAAAATAGAGAAATCTAATTCCAACCCCGATGAACTTTATATGTATCGTCAACCTCCGAAGTCCTTAAGTTGTAACAATGACCCGGGAACCTCTAAACCACCAGGTTTTTCTAAACCAATGTGGACAACGACGGCTCGTATTAGGGGAACATCATATATCCCTAGAAACTTGGCAAAACGAACCAAAACCGAACAAGAAGAAACGAGCGAGTCGGAATAAGATAGTTGTATTCGTGTGGTGTAATATATGTAATATAGTGTGCTTATGCTTTATGATATATGTAAAAATTGCTTGTATTAATAAGTATTTTTTTTATGAATCTAACTCTTGTCTATTTTACAGTATAAAAACACAAAATGGATAGACAACCCAATATTTTAAGAGACCTACCCGGAGACATGATTGATGAAATCTTGTCTAGAGTCGGTCAGAATTCCTCGGCACAACTATTTAAGGCGAGATCAGTTTGTAAGACATTCAAAGAACGTTCCAAGAATGCCTTGGTTTATAAAAGGCTTTCGTTCGAAAGATGGGGGATATCACATTGGGAAATCCATAAGTTACGATGTGTTTACTTTGACGCATATATTGCGGGGAACCCAAATGCTATTTTACGCAACGGGTTAAGAAATTATTTTGACTCAGTATATCCGAATATAGGACTTAGTGATTTAGAAAAAGCGGCTAACATGCAACATAAAGAAGCATGTTATGCTTACGGGTTAGTAATGTTCGCTTCTCACCAAAGTGAGAACAAGAACATCGGGCTACAACTATTAAACAAAACGTTTCCACAAGTGACGGAGTCGGTAATTGGGGTAAGAAATGAGGTTTTTAGATTGTTACGGGACTGTTGGACATTACGTAACCCTCGTACCTTTGACGACGTTACAACACGCTGTCTTATCAATGGCCATAACGGTTATGTTCCACAAGACCAAGGATGGGAAGTAATCCTAGTAAAACCAGAATGCATGACTTGTTTCTGGACGTATGAATTACGTGTCTTTATTACCTTTGCTGAACGACTTGTGTACTAGCTAGAATTATCTTCACAACCATCTTGTATCAAATTTATTGTGTGCAATATTTCATGCTATATGTAAAATAAGCGGTATTGTAATTTTGTAAAATATTGTGTAAAAGTTTGAACGCGAAATATTATTATAACCAGTTTTTCATATAGAATTGTAGTAGTTGAATTGTATATTAGCTACTAAGTATGAACTTAACGGGTAGGTACTACCCGAATTTAAACTTATAAAACGCTAATATGAAGAAAAAGCTTTTATAAATGAGTTCATATTATGCTACGAAATACTATTAACTACTCTTAATATTCTGTATGATTAACTTGTTCCATTTGACTATTTTGAAGGAAATGGCACCGACTACTCGACACACCGTGAATATGAATGAAGCGGAATTCCGTACTTTTCTAGCTTCAAACATAGCCGCAGTACAGGCTGCGCTACATACCAACAATAACCTTGGATCTGGCAGTACAGGAAATCGTGTAGGATGCACCTACAAAGAATTCACTGCCTGCAAACCTTTGGAATTTGATGGAACCGAAGGACCGATCGGATTGAAACGGTGGACCGAGAAGGTCGAATCGGTGTTTGCCATAAGTAAGTGTACTGAAGAGGACAAAGTGAAGTACGCTACGCATACCTTCACAGGTTCTGCATTAACATGGTGGAATACCTATCTAGAGCAAGTGGGACAAGACGATGCGTACGCACTACCGTGGTCAGCATTCAAGCACTTGATGAACGAGAAGTACCGTCCCAGAACCGAGGTCAATAAGCTCAAGACAGAACTTAGAGGGTTAAGAACCCAAAGATTTGATATTACCACGTACGAAAGATGATTCACAGAATTGTGCCTATTATGTCCGGGAGCATTCGAAGATGAGGAAGAGAAGATCGACGCGTTTGTGAAAGGATTACCGGAAAGAATCCAAGAAGATATAAGTTCACACGAGCCCGCCTCCATACAACAGGCATGTAGAATGGCTCACAAACTAGTGAACCAGATTGAAGAAAGAATTAAAGAACAGACTGCTGAAGAGGCCAATGTGAAGCAAGTCAAAAGAAAGTAGGAGGAAAACGGTGATAAGAATCACCAATACAACAACAACAGCAATTACAACAATAATCGCAACAATTATCCCAACAATCGCAACATCAATCGCAACTACAAAAAATGACCCAACAACAACAACAACAACAATAACAACAGCAACTACAACAATCATCCCAACAACAATAATAACCGCAACAACAATAACAATCAGAAGCAGCTATGCCAAAGGTGCGAAAAGTATCACTCGGGGTTCTGCACCAAATTTTGCAACAAATGTAAAAGAAATGGTCATAGCGCGGCGAAGTGTGAGGTCTACGGACCAGGGGTTAATAGAACGAAAGGAACAAATGGTGGCGGAGCAAGTAGTGTCGGAGCAAGTTATGCCAATGTAGTTTGTTATAAATGTGGAAAACCGGGCCACATTATTAGAAATTGCCCGAACCAGGAGAACACGAGTGGACAAGGCCGCGGAAGAGTTTTCAATATTAATGCGGCAGAGGCACAGGAAGACCCGGAGCTTGTTACGGGTACGTTTCTTATTGACAATAAATCTGCTTACGTTTTATTTGATTCGGGTGCGGATAGAAGCTATATGAGTAGAGATTTTTGTGCTAAATTAAGTTGTCCATTGACGCCTTTGGATAGTAAATTTTTACTCGAATTAGCAAATGGTAAATTAATTTCAGCTGATAATATATGTCGGAATCGAGAAATTAAACTGGTTAGCGAAACATTTAAGATTGATTTGATACCAGTAGAGTTAGGGAGTTTTGATGTGATAATCGGTATGGACTGGTTGAAAGAAGTGAAAGCAGAGATCGTTTGTTACAAAAATGCAATTCGCATTATACGAGAAAAAGGAAAACCCTTAATGGTGTACGGAGAAAAGGGCAACACGAAGCTACATCTTATTAGTAATTTGAAGGCACAAAAACTAATGAGAAAAGGTTGCTATGCTGTTCTAGCACACGTCGAGAAAGTACAAACTGAAGAAAAGAGCATCAATGATGTTCCCATTGCAAAAGAATTTCCCGATGTATTTCCGAAAGAATTACCGGGATTACCCCCACATCGATCCGTTGAATTTCAAATAGATCTTGTACCAGGAGCTGCACCAATAGCTCGTGCTCCTTACAGACTCGCACCGAACGAGATGAAAGAACTGCAAAGCTAATTACAAGAACTTTTAGCGCGTGGTTTCATTCGACCAAGCACATCACCGTGGGGAGCTCCTGTTTTGTTTGTCAAGAAGAAAGATGGTACATTCAGGTTGTGTATCGACTACCGAGAGTTGAACAAACTTACCATCAAGAACCGCTACCCACTACCGAGAATCGATGACTTATTTGATCAACTACAATGCTCGTCTGTTTATTCAAAGATTGACTTACGTTCCGGGTATCATCAAATGCGGGTGAAAGAAGATGATATTCTAAAGACTGCTTTCAGAACACGTTACGGTCATTACGAGTTTATGGTCATGCCGTTTGGTTTAACTAATGCACCAGCTGTGTTCATGGACCTTATGAACCAAGTGTGTGGACCATACTTTGACAAGTTTGTCATTATTTTCATTGATGACATACTTATTTACTCAAAGAATGACCAAGAACACGGTGAACATTTGAGAAAGGTGTTAGAAGTATTGAGGAAGGAAGAATTGTACACTAAGTTTTCAAAGTGTGCATTTTGGTTGGAAGAAGTTCAATTCCTCGGTCACATAGTGAACAAAGAAGGTATTAAGGTGGATTCGACAAAGATAGAAACTGTTGAAAAATGGGAAACCCCGAAAACTCCGAAACACATACGCCAGTTTTTAGGACTAGCTGGTTACTACAGAAGGTTCATCCAAGACTTTTTCAGAATAGCAAAACCCTTGACTGCATTAACGCATAAAGGGAAGAAATTTGAATGGAATGATGAACAAGAGAAAGCGTTTCAGTTATTGAAGAAAAAGCTAACTACGGCACCTATATTGTCATTGCCTGAAGGGAATGATGATTTTGTGATTTATTGTGACGCATCAAAGCAAGGTCTCAGTTGCGTATTAATGCAACGAACGAAGGTAATTGCTTATGCGTCTAGACAATTGAAGATTCACGAACAAAATTATACGACGCATGTTTTGGAATTAGGCGCGGTTGTTTTTGCATTAAAGACTTGGAGGCACTACTTATATGGGGTCAAAAGTATTATATATACCGACCACAAAAGTCTTCAACACATATTTAATCAGAAACAACTGAATATGAGGCAGCGTAGGTGGATTGAATTATTGAATGATTACGACTTTGAGATTCGTTACCACCCGGGGAAGGCAAATGTGGTAGCCGATGCCTTGAGCAGGAAGGACAGAGAACCCATTCGAGTAAAATCTATGAATATAATGATTCATAATAACCTTACTACTCAAATAAAGGAGGCGCAACAAGGAGTTTTAAAAGAGGGAAATTTAAAGGATGAAATACCCAAAGGATCGGAGAAACATCTTAATATTCGGGAAGACGGAACCCGGTATAGGGCTGAAAGGATTTGGGTACCAAAATTTGGAGATATGAGAGAAATGGTACTTAGAGAATCTCATAAAACCAGATACTCAATACATCCTGGAACGGGGAAGATGTACAAGGATCTCAAGAAACATTTTTGGTGGCCGGGTATGAAAGCCGATGTTGCTAAATACGTAGGAGAATGTTTGACGTGTTCTAAGGTCAAAGCTAAGCATCAGAAACCATCAGGTCTACTTCAACAACCCGAAATCCCGGAATGGAAATGGGAAAACATTACCATGGATTTCATCACTAAATTGCCAAGGACTGCAAGTGGTTTTGATACTATTTGGGTAATAGTTGATCGTCTCACCAAATCAGCACACTTCCTGCCAATAAGAGAAGATGACAAGATGGAGAAGTTAGCACGACTGTATTTGAAGGAAGTCATCTCCAGACATGGAATACCAATCTCTATTATCTCTGATAGGGATGGCAGATTTATTTCAAGATTCTGGCAGACATTACAGCAAGCATTAGGAACTCGTCTAGACATGAGTACTGCCTATCATCCACAAACTGATGGGCAGAGCAAAAGGACGATACAAACGCTTGAAGACATGCTACGAGCATGTGTTATTGATTTCGGAAACAGTTGGGATCGACATCTACCGTTAGCAGAATTTTCCTACAACAACAGCTACCATTCAAGCATTGAGATGGTGCCGTTTAAAGCACTTTATGGTAGAAAGTGCAGGTCTCCGATTTGTTGGAGTGAAGTGGGGGATAGACAGATTACGGGTCCATAGATTATACAAGAAACTACCAAGAAGATCATCCAAATTCAACAACGGTTGAAAACCGCCCAAAGTCGACAAAAGAGCTACGCTGACATTAAAAGAAAAGATATAGAATTTAAAATTGGAGAGATGGTCATGCTTAAAGTTGCACCTTGGAAAGGCGTTGTTCGATTTGGTAAACGAGGGAAATTAAATCCAAGGTATATTGGACCATTCAAGATTATTGATCGTGTCGGACCACTAGCTTACCGACTTGAGTTACCTCAACAACTCGCGGCTGTACATAACACTTTCCACGTCTCGAATTTGAAGAAATGTTTTACTAAAGAAGATCTCACTATTCCGTTAGATGAAATCCAAATCAACGAAAAACTTCAATTCATCGAAGAACCCGTCGAAATAATGGATCGTGAGGTTAAAAGACTTAAGCAAAACAAGATACCAATTGTTAAGGTTCGATGGAATGCTCGTAGAGGACCCGAGTTCACCTGGGAGCGTGAAGATCAGATGAAGAAGAAATACCCGCATCTATTTCCAGAAGATTCGTCAACACCTTCAACAGCTTAAAATTTCGGGACGAAATTTATTTAACGGGTAGGTACTGTAGTGACCCGAACTTTTCCATGTTTATATATATTAATTGAGATTGATATTTACATGATTAAATGTTTCCAACATGTTAAGCAATCAAACTTGTTAAGACTTGATTAATTGAAATATGTTTCATATAGACAATTGACCACCCAAGTTGACCGGTGATTCACGAACGTTAAAACTTGTAAAAACTATACGATGACATATATATGGTTACATATATAGTTAACATGTTTTTATTATAAGTATGTATCTCATTAGGTATTTTAACAATGAGTTATATACATAAAAATGAGACTATTAATTTAAGAAACTCGAAAACGATATATATAACGATTATCGTTATAACAACGTCTTACTAGGTACATATGAATCATATTAAGATATTGATACACTTGGTTAATTATTTTAAATGATAAGTAAATATATTATTAAGTGTATTAACAATGAAATACATATGTAAAAATAAGACTACTAACTTAATGATTTCGAAACGAGACATATATGTAACGATTATCGTTGTAACGACATTTAACTGTATATACATCATACTAAGATATATTATATATCATAATATCATGATAATATAATAATTTAACATCTCATTTGTTATAATAAACAATGGGTTAACAACAATCAACAAGATCGTTAACCTAAAGGTTTCAAAACAACATTTACATGTAACGACTAACGATGACTTAACGACTCAGTTAAAATGTATATACATGTAGTGTTTTAATATGTATTCATACACTTTTGAAAGACTTCAAGACACTTATCAAAATACTTCTACTTAACAAAAATGCTTACAATTACATCCTCGTTCAGTTTCATCAACAATTCTACTCGTATACACCCGTATTCGTACTCGTACAATACACAGCTTTTAGATGTATGTACTATTGGTATATACATTCTAATGATCAGCTCTTAGCAGCCCATGTGAGTCACCTAACACATGTGGGAACCATCATTTGGCAACTAGCATGAAATATCTCATAAAATTACAAAAATATGAGTAATCATTCATGACTTATTTACATGAAAACAAATTTACATATCCTTTATATCTAATCCATACACCAACGACCAAAAACACCTACAAACACTTTCATTCTTCAATTTTCTTCATCTAATTGATATCTCTCAAGTTCTATCTTCAAGTTCTAAGTGTTCTTCATATATTTTCCAAGTTCTAGTTACATAAAATCAAGAATACTTTCAAGTTTGCTAGCTCACTTCCAATCTTGTAAGGTGATCATCCAACCTCAAGAAATCTTTGTTTCTTACAGTAGGTTATCATTCTAATACAAGGTAATAATCATATTCAAACTTTGGTTCAATTTCTATAACTATAACAATCTTATTTCAAGTGATGATCTTACTTGAACTTGTTTTCATGTCATGATTTTGCTTCAAGAACTTCGAGCCATCCAAGGATCCATTGAAGCTAGATCCATTTTTCTATTTTCCAGTAGGTTTATCCAAGGAACTTAAGGTAGTAATGATGTTCATAACATCATTCGATTCATACATATAAAGCTATCTTATTCGAAGGTTCAAACTTGTAATCACTAGAACATAGTTTAGTTAATTCTAAACTTGTTCGCAAACCTAAGTTAATCCTTCTAACTTGACATTTAAAATCAACTAAACACATGTTCTATATCTATATGATATGCTAACTTAATGATTTAAAACCTGGAAACACGAAAAACACCGTAAAACCAGATTTACGCCGTCGTAGTAACACCGCGGGCTGTTTTGGGTTAGTTAATTAAAAACTATGATAAACTTTGATTTAAAAGTTGTTATTCTGAGAAAATGATTTTTATTATGAACATGAAACTATATCCAAAAATTATGGTTAAACTCAAAGTGGAAGTATGTTTTCTAAAATGGTCATCTAGACGTCGTTCTTTCGACTAAAATGACTACCTTTACAAAAATGACTTGTAACTTATTTTTCCAACTATAAACCTATACTTTTTCTGTTTAGATTCATAAAATAGAGTTCAATATGAAACCATAGCAATTTGATTCACTCAAAACGGATTTAAAATGAAGAAGTTATGGGTAAAACAAGATTGGATAATTTTTCTCATTTTAGCTACGTGAAAATTGGTAACAAATCTATTCCAACCATAACTTAATCAACTTGTATTGTATATTATGTAATCTTGAGATACCATAGACACGTATACAATGTTTCGACCTATCATGTCGACACATCTATATATATTTCGGAACAACCATAGACACTCTATATGTGAATGTTGGAGTTAGCTATACAGGGTTGAGGTTGATTCCAAAATATATATAGTTTGAGTTGTGATCAATACTGAGATACGTATACACTGGGTCGTAGATTGATTCAAGATAATATTTATCGATTTATTTATGTACATCTAACTGTGGACAACTAGTTGTAGGTTACTAACGAGGACAGCTGACTTAATAAACTTAAAACATCAAAATATATTAAAAGTGTTGTAAATATATTTTGAACATACTTTGATATATATGTATATATTGTTATAGGTTCGTGAATCAACCAGTGGCCAAGTCTTACTTTCCGACGAAGTAAAAATCTGTGAAAGTGAGTTATAGTCCCACTTTTAAAATCTAATATTTTTGGGATGAGAATACATGCAGGTTTTATAAATGATTTACAAAATAGACACAAGTACGTGAAACTACATTCTATGGTTGAATTATCAAAATCGAATATGCCCCTTTTTATTAAGTCTGGTAATCTAAGAATTAGGGAACAGACACCCTAATTGACGCGAATCCTAAAGATAGATTTATTGGGCCTAACAAACCCCATCCAAAGTACCGGATGCTTTAGTACTTCGAAATTTATATCATATCCGAAGGGTGTCCCGGAATGATGGGGATATTCTTATATATGCATCTTGTTAATGTCGGTTACCAGGTGTTCACCATATGAATGATTTTTATCTCTATGTATGGGATGTGTATTGAAATATGAAATCTTGTGGTCTATTGTTACGATTTAAGATATATATAGGTTAAACCTATAACTCACCAACATTTTTGTTGACGTTTAAAGCATGTTTATTCTCAGGTGAATACTAAGAGCTTCCGCTATTGCATACTTAAATAAGGACGAGATTTGGAGTCCATGCTTGTATGATATTGTGTAAAAACTGCATTCAAGAAACTTATTTTGTTGTAACATATTTGTATTGTAAACCATTATATAATGGTCGTGTGTAAACAGGATATTTTAGATTATCATTATTTGATAATCTACGTAAAGCTTTTTAAAACCTTTATTTATGAAATAAAGGTTATGGTTTATTTTAAAATGAATGCAGTCTTTGAAAAACGTCTCATATAGAGGTCAAAACCTCGCAACGAAATCAATTAATATGGAACGTTTTTAATCAATAAGAACGGGACATTTCAACTTGCTCCACCTGCGACGAAAGGCATTAAACGCCTATTTCCGTCGTACATAAGAATCTCAGCATTTACATAAGAAACTTTCTTTATAGCTTTCATGGCGTGATCACACTCCATCAATCGGCTGAAATCTATGTTAAAGTGACGAGCAATCCTCGTGATATAGTGGCCCCCAAGAAGCGGCTTTTCTCTCCGTGTCTCAGTGGCGATGGCTAGAAAATAGTTGCCTATATTTCCCGGAATATCAGTATAGCAACCCCGTTTTATTTGATCCATTATCCATAGATCCAATGTTTTAACCTTTTCATTTCCCTCGACTCTCGCATTGAAAGTGCATGCGATAAGTTAATGAAGGAGTTAATCATCAGGGCTTGCAATTTCATTATACCGGTGCCTACTTGATTTAAATGGACTAGATGCATTCGGCCCACAAATTCTTCGCCAAAACCCTATCTCATTAAAGGGAACTCTACCATGGTAATCGGAAGTTGTCAAGTAAATTCTCAATTGGTTGTCGTTAAGCTCCTCGAAAATGTCCAACACTCTACATAACCCAACTCTGCTTAACCTTCTATCTACACCCCCTAGTCGAAACCGAAGAAATTCATTTGACAAAGGATCATGAACGTTATTAAACCTTAAAGTTGAGTAAAATTCCTTTAATAACACCGGATAAATTTGTTCGCGAATGCTAAAAACGTGCTCCCATGCGTAGGAAATGATCCTATCGTAGGGAATGGCTAATAGGCGGGAAACATGGTTGTTCAAACCCGCCTCATCCAATGGGGTCCAAATAAAATACCACGTGGCATTTATTGGCCTACTGTTTATCTTATTAAAAGTCTCTGCGTAATCTTCGTCATTCTGAATTTGTCTTAATTAAACTTGAGGATCATTTAGGTCCTCCTTTTCTTCTTCGAAAGATGATGTATAATGTTGTTGTGGTGGTGGTGGAACATTTCTTGATGTTCTGCCCCTTTTTGGTTGTCCACCCTGACTAGATTGTCCCTACAAAACACAATAACACCAAATCAAAAGAACATAGAAACCGTTGTGTTAGTGTTAGCTAAAAACATAACCGAGTGGCAAGGGAATTTAGTCATTCCATTCAAAGTTCATAAGCATTGTGATTCATATAAGAAAAGGTGTATGTTCAAAATATTTAATCAAAGTCAACCAAAGTCAACATAAACTTGCAAATACACTTTCAAAAAAGTGGATCACAAAATTAACAATTAGACATCAACTTAGGACTCAAGCATGTTGCGTTCATAAATCTAGGTCATAACATGTAGAACTTGTATGCAAATAATATCCATTACAATCATAGCACAAGTATCACAATTTAGTTCAAAATGACTATTATCTTTCCATAACGCAACTACATTATAGCATGCCATACGATCAATCCACTTCAATAGGCCTAAACATGTGAAAATCAAGCATGCATCTTTCATAAGAACATTACAATTCAAAGCATGCTAGAAATTCAAGAAAATTCAATTTATGACCCTGCCAAATTGACATCTATAACACCAATAACATATTAAGCATTCACAATCTTCATAAACATCATAAACAAACATAAAAGTCTAAAGTAAAAGCCCTAATTTCGGATTTAATCACTACAAACCCTAGATTCATGAACACACCCATTAGATATGTAATTATTGCAAAATCAAGACATAATGGGTAATTAAACAACTAAGGCATGTTAATCTAAGCAAAAATCATGTAAATCAAACACCCCACACTTATCTTTCACCAAATCATACATATAAGCATACAAATCAAGTAATCAAGAAAGATAAATGTGAAATGGGAGTAGCAATACCCTAGAAAACATGATTCAAGCTTGGATTTGAAGGAAGAAATCACGAAATTGAAAGAAGAAATTAGGGTTTTTTGAGAGTTGGTTTGTTTGTGGGAGAGAAAAATAGAGAGGAGTGTGTTTTGTGGTTGAAAATTAGGGTGAAAAGATATAAAACGCATTTATTTTTTTCTGGGTCAGGCCGTCTGGACGGCGTCCTAATTGTTGGGAGTAAATGACAGTTGTCATTTTCTCTCTCCTGCACTTTTTCCACCAATCTGAAAGGTTAAATAAGTCGATCATATTCCACATAATAACATTCGGTTATTAACTCTTTGATTAACCTTTCAAATACACACTCTTCTCTCTAAAAATCCCAAATCTTCAAATATTTCATACATTCATCTTCAACATTTCATCAATGGCAGAACAACAACATCAATCACCACCTGCTGAGAATCAGCCAGAGGAACAACAATAGCAATAACAAGCAGTGGAACAACAACAACAACAGCAACAACACCCTCCTCCAGTCACCACTCAACAGAATGCTCCTTGTATTCGTGGCATGGTGACTGAAACCCTACACTGCTCGATCACTGTTGATGCCATCCGTCGTACTCTTCAATTACCCAGTGGTCCATTTGTTAATTCATCGACGAGCGATTATTTCAGGAGGGAAGTGCTGGAGACAATCGGATATGCTGGTCCAATTGCTCATACGCCGCTAAGGAGGAACATGCCACCGCTGTGGTATCACTTTTTCGGGTTGCTGACTCAGTGTATCAGCCAGAAGTCTGGAAGTTTAATCAGTACTCAGATTTTGAGCTGAAGATTGGTCACGGTATGCTGTTTAACCGTAATATTGATTACGCCGGTGAAATCTATTTGAGGTTAAGGGAAATGGTGCTTGCACCCAAACGAACACATCTAATCCCCTTTCCAAGGTTTTTGAGCCTTGTTTTTGAAAATGAGCTGGGTGAAGCTTACCAGCAGATCGCTGATGAATCATTCAACCTGCCTCCAAAACAAATGGGAATGCCAAAAGATGCTCCTGCTGCTCTATATACTGGTTTAACACCAGGCATGCTCGAGTATCTTGCTGCTCGGGGTGGAGTAAACCCAACGACTGCCTCTGGTGTTGCACAAGCTGAGGGGGAGGGACCTCAGCGAAAGCCAGCTGTGAAAAGGAAGAAGCCAGCTACCTCAACTAGTACAGCCACCGCCTCACATACTGGTAAAGCAGTAGTTGTATTAGAATCTAGTGCTCTCTGATCATAAAGAACAACCCTAGTCTTATATACTGACTACCCGCTTCTAGTATTGGAATCCGTTGCTTAACTATTTCTTGGTAACAGGCAAATCCAAACGAGCTAAAGCTTGCTCCAAGCAAACCACAGGAGGGATTGCCCCAGTCTCAACTGCTGCATCTGCAAAGAAAGCTGCTGTAGAACCTGGTGCGTCTCTAGACCAAACAGCAGAAATCTCTAACCTAATTAAAAATCTTTTAACTGCTGACTTGAAAAATGCTAGCGGAGTCAAAGGCACAACCTTTACTCCCAAGCTGACTGTTTTAAAACTAGTGTTAAAAAGAGTAGCAACCCATACTCTTCTAACCAGGCACTTCCACATTTTTCTAAAATGAACATAATGCAATATCCTCTGCTGACAGTACAACCAGCAGAGAACATAACTGACCCCCAAAGCAGTCTTGAGTTGGTTCCTCATCGTGTTGAATCAGCTCAGGCCACTACACAGCCTAAATGTTGCTTGGATCATGCTAAGAGTCTCACTCCTACATCATTCTAGCCAGAACTCTTACACTATCTGGGTCAACATGTGTTGCCAATGAGTCAGCAGAGTCACAGCTGTACTTACAGACACCTAACTCTGTCTCAATCGAAGGGCTGACTAAATCACCAGTCTGTGCCCAGAGACCAACAACAGATGCAATTGTTGAGTCAAATTTATTTGGTTCTACAGTTGTTAACATAAAATGTTCTTTTGTTTCAGTTCTTAGGAGGGTAGATGAACAGGCAGAGGGGGAGCAAGAAAAGGATGTTATTGTTTCTACTGAGGAGCTCTCCATTTCTGCTACTGGTTTTGGTGCTACTGATTTGTCTACTGGTGGTACTACTACTGGTACTGTTGCTTCTACTGCTGCTGGCTCTATTGGAGACAATGTAGTTGCTGGTTCCATTGTTCTTACTGATAATGAGGAGTTAGCTACTGCTGATATTTCTGCTACTCCTCCTACTGTCTCTGGTATTGCTACTTCAACCACTGATTCTGTAGTGGTTGAGGAGATGATAATGGAACCTCCTCCTGCACTTGAAAAGGTCATTGGTAATATTGTTAAGGAGGTTCCTGATGTTGATATTTCTGGCACTACCACTGTTACTTCTCCAACTGCTTCTATTGAGGAGATTGTCACAGGTAGTGACCAAGATGACGTGGTGCTTACTGGTGAGCTTATCACAGCAAATGCTGCTTATTCTGCACATGTCACTGGTTCTACGAAATCCACTATCAATGCCGGTACCTCTGCTACCGCCACCACTGATTCTTCTCAGGCTACTGCTTCTGCTGAGAAGAAACCATATGTTTGCCAGGTACCAGATCATGATGAAGTTGTACCAAATTTTATCTATAGGGGAGCATCCATCACTCCCAGAGTTCCCTTGCTGGTGGATCAGCTGACTATTGATCCCCAGAGTGCTATAGTCTCAGCCAGCAAATTACCAGAAGAGGAGCTGACTAAGCTATTATCTCAGTTGGATCGACCAGCAAGAGAAGAGATATATGAGAGGTTGGCCACGCTACAACAAGTTAATGAGCAGCCATACTATCACTATTTTGGTATGGCTCCAGCTGCTTCTCCATGGCCTGGTACATGGAGGCCTCTCAAGTTCATCATAGATCCTGCTACTGGTAAATGTGTTATACAAAATGTCCCTGATTCGCCAGTACCTTCTGATTCATCAGCTTCTTCCTCATCATCTTCTTCATTTGATGGTGATGCTGATAAAGGTACTGGTAAGGGCGGACCAGTTACTCATGATAATGTGACTGGTACCAAAGACAAACCAATAGATCTAACTGATGATGCTAATAATGATGCTAAAAAGAATACCAGTGGTTCTAAACCTTCGGGTGAAGGTAAAAATGATGGTGAGCATGGTGACGAGTCAGATTCTGACCTTCCACCTCCACCACCCCATGGAGGTACTTCTATGTTAGCTGCTACTGATCACATCTCAACCAGCACTTTTAATGCTGATGAGGTGGCTGTCATCTCCACTCTAGCTGTCTATAAGACGTTAGCTGAGGTTACACCAGATCTACAAAGCACCATTCGCTCTGCTATTGTTGATAGAATGACTGAAGCCATACACAGAGCTGGGGAGGTTACCACTTCTACCATTGAAAACCAGCTCAAACAAGTATGTTCTTTTACTGATCTAGCGGTGGAAGCTATTGTTAAACAATTTGAAGAAGAGGAGGATCTCAAAAGGCGAATCATCTCTCATAATGAATATGCTAATCATATTGCCCGTCTTCAAACTGATCTTGATGCTGCTAATCGAAGGAATCTTTTTCTTAATGAAGAGAATCGGGTATTGACAGAGAGGTTGGATTCGCAGGAACAGCAAATGGCTAATATGGTTCCTGTCTCTGCTTATCTTCAATTGGTGGAGACTATGCAACAAATGGCTGCCCTACAAGCAGATGTTAGGGCCACTGTTAATCAAATGGCCATGGGTGTTGCAAGAAATGAAGTTAGAGCTTCAAATCTGTGTCTCCGACAATATGGTGTAGATCCTGGTGCCCATCTTTCTTCTGCTGATGCTGACTGAAACATCTTTGCATTTTCAGTTCCTGCATCAGATAGTGACCTTGATGCACATGTTTCCCCTGATCACCCTTCTGCCCCTGCTGATGACAAAAAGGGGGAGAAGAAGTCTAAAAAGAAGTCCAAAAAGAGAAAATAATCTAAGGGGGAGCATGAGCATGAAAAGGCTCCTAAACAGCAAATGAAAGATGGTGATGATGATGGTACTGGTACTGATCAAGGTGCTAGCACTAAGCCCAGCAACGCTTATACTGAAGCTGGTGTACAGGCTGCTGGTGAATCTCAACTCAGTGTGTCTGCCACATCAGTGGATGATATTGGTTCTGGCAGTAAGCCCAGTGATGTTTCTGAGCTGGCAGTTGCTGAATCTTTTGTTGTCTCTCAAACGATTGAAAAGAAAATGAAAAGAAAACTGGAAAGACATCAGAAGAGACAGCAAGATTTAAATGATGCCTTTAATGCCAAATGGGAGGCTTATGTTGCTCGTAAACAACACAGAATTGAACATAGAAGAAGCCTGTACCCAGACAAATTGGATATTAATGATGAACTAATCAGCATTAAAAAGTACAAAAGAGATGCTCGTAAAATAAATGCTAAGTTCATGGTTAAGTATGATAAGAAAAGGGCAAAGCTGTATGCTGAGCGAGCAGACATGATCAAAAGAATGACCCCTGAAGAAATGAAAGATTATCTACAATCTACAAGGTCAGGAGGAGTAAGAGCTGACGTGTTCATGAAATGGCTAGATGCAATATTAGAAACTAGCTCATCTTCTCGACCAACATATTCTGCTCAGCCAGCTACACAACAACAGCTAGCAGAAATAACAGACCTTGATGTTGATGATGTTAAGGGGGAGCATCTTGAAATTGTTCCCTATCTGCCTCCAGCTGATACTAATCAGTCAGCTGGTACTGAAGACACAGTAAGGAGGGCTGTGATTGAAGACCCAGCCAGTAGTGTGCTGCTGGGTGAAACAAGTGTTGAAGACCCAGCCAAGGTGGCTGAGCTAGGTGTTAAACAAGATGATGATACTGTTGATCCTGCTGACTTCACAGTCTGGGGTAGAGGAGATCACTTATTTGTTCAATCACCTATCTCTCCCCGGACTCTTGCTTATTTTAACAGAACACGGGATGAACGTATTAATCAATTTTCAGTGAGTTCTTCAGGCATATCAGAATCAATCATGTATCCTCCATCTTCCCCAAAACCACATGATAAACACACAATTTGGGAAGATGATTCAGTTGCTCGTGGTGAGCCAGATCTATTAAGGATGAATCCAGATGAAAGAGAGGCTTACAGGCTGGAGATCACTGTACCTGAATTGCTTGAGCAAAGACAAGCAGTTATTTCTAAAAGGATACGCCAAGTTAGATTGCTGCATCATCCTCTTGATCAGCCATTCTACATCACTGCCTTAACTTATGGCATTGAAATTGGCGTGTATCTAAATAACAGTGGTCAAAAGCTACATACTGATGAAGAGAAAGCTCAATTTCATGAGGCTCGGCGACTGGGTATGGATTTAAGGCAGTATCGTGATGCCCTTAGAACTGACGAGGGAAGGAAAATGATTGAAACAGCAAAGTCCCTGAATATTACTGCCGATGATTATCTTTTGGGCTTAGAAGTTGAAAGGCAAAGAAGGGAGGATACTGATGTTGAATATGCTGAAAGGGTAAGGCTTCAGGAAGTAGAAGCTAAATTGGCTGTTGATAGAATGCAAGAGGCTGAGTCCTTCAAGCTAGCCAAAGCTATTGTTAAGGAACAAGATAAAGCTCTTGATGAACTGGAAGCTGCTGAGAAAGCACCTGCTACTGCTCCTATAGAAACTGAACGAACAATTGAGCTATCTGATCACTATTATAGGAGTAAGTATGGTAATGTACTGACCAGGAGATCAAATCCCAGCAAGATCATCAAAGTGCACAGAGGCACAAAAATTGCTTTCAGTATCAGCAGGGAAGATAACATTCAAGAGAGGGTAGACTACACTGATTTGAGAACCTTCGGATTCAGTGAATGGATGGAGATATTGGAGTACTTCATTGGTAAAGCTGAAAGTGGTATTAAAAAGACATTGAAGCCAGAACTCCAAGAGCTCTTCAATAAATTAACAAAATTTGGGAATGCACTAATAGTAAACGTAGAAGAAGCTCTTTCTCAAAAGCCAAAAAGAAAGAAATCTACTGGTGAAGGCCCACACAGAAGAGATCCCATCATTCTACCTCCTCATGTTCCAGTTTATAACCCTACTGAGCTGCCTTACTTATTTTCTGAAGCCTGGACTGCCCTGAAAGTGAAAGAAGAAGAGCTATCTGGTGATGAACTAGAAAAAGAAAAAGATAAAGACAGATAGCCTTCTAGTGCTTAAATTGTATCTTTTGTTACTTCATTTTTCATAATGATGTTTTGTAATTACTGTATATACTCGATTGTAATGAAGATGAAATGAGTTAATCTTCAAAATCATATCAAGTTATAAGATATAGATAACTCAGCAAAAGATCCCAAAAACAAACTTAAAAGGGACAAATTTACTGCCTATTTTTTATTAGGTCCCTCAGTACTAGCTTTAGTGTTTTCTCTAAATGTCATAAGTTTTGTCATCATCAAATGGGGGAGATTGTTGAGTCCCCAAAATAATTAAGGATTTAATTATGACAAAACTGTAATTTATTTGCACTAAATATTATGTGCAGCCAGCACAAGTTTGTTTATGTATAGACAGCAAATATTGTTATGTCAAGTGTTTAGTATGCTGCCTAGTCTACCAACACAAGGTAGAGTGTATTCTTCGAATCAGCATAGGATGAGTACTCAGTAATTCAAGAATATCAAGTGACTCAGCATAAGAAGAACCAGTAAACCTGGTAAGCAGCATACAACACAAGACAGAAGCATGGTGGTTTTCTGAGTGGTCTACATCAATTGTACTATTCAACAGAAGTCAAAGACAAAGTTGAACAGGAAAGGACACGCGTCGGCGGCTGACAAGTGACCTTAAAAGACCACGTGGGAATGCAGAAGTTTAACGCATGTGCAGACATGTGCTATACTTTGTCAATGCCTAAGGAACACAACATTCTATTTGTTTAAAGGAATAGTGGTGCCAAACCAAATTGGGGTGTTCCTGTAAATAGCTACTAAAGAGGAAAGAGGAGAGCACGCTCTCTGATGAAGTTGTCCCCACAAGTACAGACATCCTATTACCAGTGGACAATAGAACCATTACATGGTTAATAGGACTACTATAAATTGTTGTATCCACTATTGTAACAACTAGTGGTGTGGGTTTATTTATTTAGAGTCCAAAACGTGTAATAGCTTTAAGTTTACCCTCATAGCTATACTTAGGTAAATCTATATCAACCAACTATCATTCCGCCAAGGATAGTTGTAATTCTTTGTGATTTAATCAATAAAGAATAACAGTTAAAAAATTATCTTTGACTCTATTTAAATTACATGCTTGAATACTAAACTGTGTTTTAATTGGATAGTTAATTAAAGAAATTGTATTCACCCCCCCCCCCCCCCTCTACAATACTCATGTTGTTAATCAAGGGACCAACAGATTCATTTCCTGATAATACTGAACATATAAGTGATGTAAGGAGATCTTCCAGAAGTACTGTTTTTCCAAAAAAAAATATGATGAATTTGTTATAGATGGAAAAAGTCAAATATGGTATTGAAAGAGTTGTAAATTACTCTAATCTGAGTTCTGAAAACTTCTGCTTTGTTTCTAATTTCAATAAAACTCTTGAACCTAAAACTTACAATGAAATGTCCCATTCATATTGATTATAAACGTTCCATATTAATTGATTTCGTTGCGAGGTTTTGACCTCTATATGAGACGTTTTTCAAAGACTGCATTCATTTTTAAAACAACCATAACCTTTATTTTATCAATAAAGGTTTTAAAAACATTACGTAGATTATCAAATAATGATAATCTAAAATATACTGTTTACACACGACCATTACATAATGGTTTACAATAGAAATATATTACATAGACATATGTTTCTTGAATGCAGTTTTTACACAATATCATACAAACATGGACTCCAAATCTTGTCCTTATTTTAGTATGCAACAACGGAAGCTCTTAGTATTCACCTGAGAATAAACATGCTTTAAACGTCAACAAAAATGTTGGTGAGTTAGGTTTAACCTATATATATCAAATCATAACAATAGACCACAAGATTTCATATTTCAATACACATCCCATACATAGAGATAAAAATCATTCATATGGTGAACACCTGGTAACCGACATTAACAAGATGCATATATAAGAATATCTTCATCATTCCGGGACACCCTTCGGATATGATATAAATTTCGAAGTACTAAAGCATCTGGTACTTTGGATGGGGTTTGTTAGGCCCAATAGATCTATCTTTAGGATTCACGTCAATTAGGGTGTCTGTTCCCTAATTCTTAGATTACCAGACTTAATAAAAAGGGGCATATTCGATTTCGATAATTTAACCATAGAATGTAGTTTCACGTACATGTGTCTATTTTGTAAATCATTTATAAAACCTGCATGTATTCTCGTCCCAAAAATATTAGATTTTAAAAGTGGGACTATAACTCACTTTCACAGATATTTCCTTCCTCGGAAATAAGACTTGGCCACGGATCGATTCACGAACCTATACAAATATGTACATATATATCAAAGTATGATCAAAATATAATTACAACCATTTTTATTATGTTTTAAAGATTTGAGTGTATTAAGTTAGCTGTCCTCGTTAGTAACCTACAACTAATTGTCCACAGTTAGATGTACAGAAATAAATCGATATATATTATCTAGAATCAATCCACGACCCAGTGTATACACGTCTCAGGCTAGATCACAACTCAAAGTATATATATTTTTGGAATCAACCTCAACCCTGTATAGCTAACTCCAACATTACTGCATATAGAGTGTCTATGGTTGTTCCAAATAATATATATACATGGGTCGATATGATATGTCAAAACATTTGCATACGTGTCTATGGTATCCCAAGATTACATAATATATTAGAATACATGTATAATACAATATAAGTTAGCTAGGATATGATTTGTATAGATTTGTTAAACATTTCCCGTATCTAAAAAGATCAAAAATATCCAATCTTGTTTTACCCATAACTTCTTCATTTTAAATCCGTTTTGAGTGAATCAAATTGCTATGGTTTCATATTGAACTCTATTTTATGAATATAAACAGAAAAGTATAGGTTTATAGTCAAAAATATAAGTTACAAGTCATTTTTATAAAGGTAGTCATTTCAGTCGAAAGAACGACGTCAAGATGACCATTTTAGAAAACATACTTTCACTTTGAGTTTAACCTTGATTTTTGGATATATTTTCATGTTCATATGAAAAATCTTTTTCCCAGCAGAACAACTTTTAAATCAAAGTTTATAATAGTTTTTAATTATTCAAACCAAAACAGCCCCCGGTTTCACTACGACGGCGTATATCCGATTTTATGGTGTTCATCGTGTTTCCAGGTTTTAAATCATTAAGTTAGCATATCATATAGATATAGAACATATGTTTAGTTGATTTTAAAAGTCAAGTTAGAAGGATTAACTTTTGTTTGCGAACAAGTTTAGAATTAACTAAACTATGTTCTAGTGATTACAAGTTTAAACCTTCGAATAAGATAGCTTTATATGTATGAATTGAATGATGTTATGAACATCATTACTACCTCAAGTTTTCTGGATAAAACTACTGGAAATGAGAAAAATGGATCTAGCTTCAAAGGATCCTTGGATGGCTTGAAAGTTCTTGAAACAGAATCATGACACGAAAACAGTTCAAGTAAGATTTTCACTCGAAATAAGATTGTTATAGTTGTAGAAATTGAATCAAAGTTTGAATATGAATATTACCTTGAATTAGAAAGATAACCTACTATAAATAACAAAGGTTCCTTGATCTTAGATGATTACTTGGAATGGATTAGAAAGCTTGGAAGTATTCTTGATTTTTATGAAACTATACTTATGAAATTTATGAAGAACACTTAGAACTTGAAGATGGAACTTGAGAGAGATCAATTAGATGAAGAAAATTGAAGAATGAAAGTGTTTGTAGGTGTTTTTAGTCGTTGGTATATGGATTAGATATAAAGGATATGTAATTTTGTTTTCATGTAAATAAGTCATGAATGATTACTCATATTTTTGTAATTTTATGAGATATTTCATGCTAGTTCCAAATGATGGTTCCTACATGTGTTAGGTGACTCACATGGGCTGCTAAGAGCTGATCATTGGAGTGTATATACCAATAGTACATACATCTAAAAGCTGTGTATTGTACGAGTACGAATACAGGTGCATACGAGTAGAATTGTTGATGAAACTGAACGAGGATGTAATTGTAAGCATTTTTGTTAAGTAGAAGTATTTTGATAAGTGTCTTGAAGTCTTTCAAAAGTGTATGAATACATATTAAAACACTACATGTATATACATTTTAACTGAGTCGTTAAGTCATCGTTAGTCGTTACATGTAAATGTTGTTTAGAAACCTTTAGGTTAACGATCTTGTTAAATGTTGTTAACCCATTATTTATTATATCAAATGAGATGTTAAATTGTTACATTATCATGATATTATGATATATAATATATCTTAGTATGATATATATACAGTTAAATGTCGTTACAACGATAATCGTTACATATTTGTCTCGTTTCGAAATCATTAAGTTAGTAGTCTTATTTTTACATATGTAGTTCATTGTTAATACACTTAATGATATATTTATTTATCATTTAACATAATTAACCAAGTGTATCAATATCTTAATATGATTCATATGTACCTAGTAAGACGTTGTTATAACGATAATCGTTATATATATCGTTTTCGAGTTTCTTAATTTAATAGTCTCATTTATATGTATATAACACATTGTTAAAATACCTAATGAGATACCTACTTATAATAAAATCATGTTAACTATATATATAACCATATATATGTCATCGTATAGTTTTTACAAGTTTTAACGTTCGTGAATCACCGGTCAACTTAGGTGGTCAATTGTCTATATGAAACCTATTTCAATTAATCAAGTCTTAACAAGTTTGATTGCTTAACACGTTAGAAACATTTAGTCATGTAAATATCAATCTCAATTAATATATATAAACATGGAAAAGTTCGGGTCACTACAGTACCTACCCGTTAAATAAATTTCGTCCCGAAATTTTAAGTTGTTGAAGGTGTTGACGAATCTTCTGGAAATAAATGCGGGTATTTCTTCTTCATCTGATCTTCACGCTCCTGGGTGAACTCGGGTCCTCTATGAGCATTCCATCGAACCTTAACAATCGGTATCTTGTTTTGCTTAAGTCTCTTAACCTCACGATCCATTATTTTGACGGGTTCTTCAATGAACTGAAGTTTTTCATTGATTTGGATTTCGTCCAACGTAATAGTGAGATCTTCTTTAGCAAAACATTTCTTCAAATTCGAGACGTGGAAAGTGTTATGTACAGCCGCGAGTTATTGAGGTAGCTCCAGTTGGTAAGCTAATGGTCCGACACGATCTATAATCTTGAATGGTCCAATGTACCTTGGACTTAGTTTCCCCCGTTTACCAAATCGAACAACGCCTTTCCAAGGTGAAACCTTAAGCATGACCATTTCTCCAATTTCAAACTCTATATCTTTTCTTTTACTGTCCGCGTAGCTCTTTTGTCGACTCTGGGCGGTTTTCAATCGTTGTTGAATTTGGATAATTTTCTCGGTAGTTTCTTGTATTATCTTCGGACCAGTAATCTGTCTATCCCCCACTTCATTCCAACAAATCGGAGACCTACACTTTCTACCATAAAGTGCCTCAAACGGTGCCATCTCAATACTAGAATGATAACTGTTGTTGTAGGAAAATTCTGCTAACGGTAGGTGTCGATCCCAACTGTTTCCGAAATAAATAACACATGCTCGTTGCATGTCTTCAAGCGTTTGTATCGTCCTTTCGCTCTGCCCATCAGTTTGTGGATGATAGGCAGTACCCATGTCTAGACGAGTCCCCAATGCTTGTTGCAATGTCTGCCAGAACCTTGAAACAAATCTACCATCCCTATCAGAGATAATAGAGACGGGTATTCCATGTCTGGAGACAACCTCCTTCAAATACAATCGTGCCAACTTCTCCATTTTGTCATCTTCTCTCATTGGCAGGAAGTGTGCTGACTTGGTGAGATGATCAACTATTACCCAAATAGAATCATAATCACTTGCAGTCCTTGGCAATTTAGTAATGAAATCCAGGGTAATGTTTTCCCATTTCCATTCCGGGATTTCAGGTTGTTGTAGTAGACTTGATGGTTTCTGATGTTCAGCTTTGACCTTAGAAAACGTCAAACATTCTCCTACATATTTAGCAATATCGGCTTTCATACCCGGCCACCAAAAGTGTTTCTTGAGATCTTTATACATCTTCCCCGCTCCGGGATGTATTGAATATCTGGTTTTATGTGCTTCTTTAAGTACCATTTCTCTCACATCTCCAAACCTTGGTACCCAAATTCTATCAGCCCTATATCGGGTTCCGTCTTCCCGAATATTAATATGTTTCTCTGATCCTTTGGGTATCTCATTCTTCAACTTTCCTTCTTTTACAACCCCCTGTTGTGCCTCCTTTCTTTGAGTAGTAAGGTTAGTACGAATAATTATATTCATAGCTTTTACCCGTATAGGTTCTTTGTCCTTTCTACTCAAAGCGTCGGCTACTACATTCGCCTTCCCAGGGTGGTATCGAATCTCAAAATCATAATCATTCAACAGTTCAATCCACCTGCATTGTCTCATATTCAGTTGCTTCTGATTAAATATATGTTGGAGACTTTTGTGGTCGGTATATATAATACTTTTGATCCCATATAAATAATGCCTCCAAGTCTTTAATGCAAAAACAACAGCACCCAATTCCAAATCGTGAGTTGTATAATTTTGCTCGTGAATCTTCAATTATCTAGACGCATAAGCAATCACCTTCGTTCGTTGCATTAATACACAACCGAGGCCTTGCTTTGATGCGTCACAATAAATCACAAAATCATCATTCCCTTCAGGCAATGACAATATAGGTGCCGTAGTTAGCTTTTTCTTCAATAACTGAAACGCCTTCTCTTGTTCATCCTTCCATTCAAATTTCTTCCCTTTATGCATTAATGCAGTCAAGGGTTTTGCTATTTTGGAGAAATCTTGGATGAATCTTCTGTAGTAACTAGCCAATCCTAAAAATTGACGTATATGCTTCGGAGTTTTTGAGGTTTCCCACTTTTCAACGTTTTCGATCTTTGCCGGGTCCACCTGGATACCTTCTTTGTTCACTATGTGACCGAGGAATTGAACTTCTTCCAACCAAAATGCACACTTTGAAAACTTAGCGTACAGTTTTTCTTTCCTCAATACTTCTAGCACTTTTCTCAAATGTTCTTCGTGCTCTTGATCATTCTTTGAGTAAATAAGTATGTCATCGATGAAAACAATGACAAACTTGTCAAGATATGGCCCACACACTCGGTTCATAAGGTCCATGAACACAGCTGGTGCGTTAGTCAATCCAAACGGCATAACCATAAACTCGTAATGACCATAACGTGTCCTAAAATCAGTTTTTGGAATATCATCCTCCTTTACTCGCATTTGATGATATCCAGAACGTAAATCGATTTTCGAATAAACCGACGAGCCTTGTAGTTGATCGAATAAGTCGTCAATTCTCGACAGTGGATAATGGTTTTTGATGGTAAGTTTATTCAACTCTCTGTAGTAAATACACAACCTAAATGTACCATCCTTCTTCTTGACAAACAAAATAGGAGCTCCCCATGGTGATGTGCTTGGTCGAATGGAACCACGTTCTAATAGTTCTTGCAGTTGGCTTTGCAGTTCTTTCATCTCGCTGGGTGCGAGTCTGTAAGGAGCACGAGCTATTGGTGCAGCTCCTGGTACAAGATCTATTTGAAATTCAACAGATCGATGTGGAGGTAGTCCCGGTAATTCTTTCAGAAATACATCGGGAAATTCTTTTGCGACGGAAACATCATTGATGCTCTTTTCTTCAGTTTGTACTTTCTCGACGTGTGCTAGAACAGCATTGCAACCTTTTCTTATTAGTTTTTGTGCCTTCAAATTACTAATAAGATGTAGCTTCGTGTTGCCCTTTTCTCCATACATCATTAAGGGTTCTCCTTCTTCTCGTACAATGCGAATTGCATTTTTATAACATACAATCTCTGCTTTCATCTTCTTCAGCCAGTCCATGCCAACTATTACATTAAAACTCCCTAACTCTACCGGTATCAAATCAATCTTAAATATTTCGCTACCCAGTTTAATTTCTCGATTTCGGCATATATAATCTGCTGAAATTAATTTACCGTTTGCTAATTCGAGTAAAAATTTACTATCCAACGGCGTCAATGGACAACTTAATTTAGCACAAAAATCTCTACTCATATAGCTTCTATCCACACCCGAATCAAATAAAACGTAAGCAGATTTATTGTCAATAAGAAACGTACCCGTAACAAGCTCCAGGTCTTCCTGTGCCTCTACCGCATTAATATTGAAAACTCTTCCGCGGCCTTGTCCATTCGTGTTCTCCTGGTTCGGGCAATTTCTAATAATGTGGCCCGGTTTTTCACATTTATAACAAACTACATTGGCATAACTTGCTCCGACACTACTTGATCCGCCATTACTCGTTCTGACACCATTTGTTCCTTTCGTTCTGTTAACCCCTGGTCCGTAGACCTCACACTTCGCCGCGCTATGACCATTTCTTTTACACTTGTTGCAAAATTTGGTGCAGAACCCCGAGTGATACTTTTCACACCTTTGGCATAGCTGCTTCTGATTGTTGTTGTTGTTGCGGTTGTTATTGTTGTTGGGATGATTGTTGTAGTTGTTGTTGTTGTTGTTGTTGTGCCATTTGTTGTAGTTGCAATTAATGTTGCGATTGTTGGGATAGTTGTTGTTGTTTTGGTGACTCTTATCACCGTTTTCCTCCCACTTTCTTTTGACTAACTTCACGTTGGCCTCTTCGGTCGCCTGTTCCTTAATTCTTCCCTCAATCTGGTTCACTAGTTTGTGAGCCATTCTACATGCCTTTTGTATGGAGGCAGGCTCGTGTGAACTTATATCTTCTTGGATTCTCTCCGGTAACCCTTTCACAAATGCGTCTATCTTCTCTTCCTCCTCTTCGAACACTCTCGGACACAATAGGCACAATTCTGTGAATCGTCTTTTGTACGAAGTAATATCAAATCCCTGTGTTCGTAACCCTCTAAGTTCTGACTTGAGCTTATTGACCTCGGTTCTGGGACGGTACTTCTCGTTCATCAAGTGCTTGAATGCTGACCACGGTAGCGTGTAAGCAGCATCTTGTCCCACTTACTCTAGATAGGTATTCCACCATGTTAACGCAATACCTGTGAAGGTATGCGTAGCGTACTTCACTTTGTCTCTTTCAGCACACTTACTTATGGCAAAAACCGATTCAACTTTCTCGGTCCACCGTTTCAATCCGATTGGTCCTTCGGTCCCATCAAATTCTGAAGGTTTGCAGGCAGTGAATTCCTTGTAGGAGCATCCTACACGATTTCTTGCGCCGTTAGCTGTATTGCTAGATTCAGAGTTATTGTTGGTATGTAGCGCGGCCTGTACTGCGGCTATGTTTGAAGCAAGAAAGGCACGAAATTCCTCTTCGCTCATATTCAAGGTGTGTCGAGTAGTCGGTGCCATTTCCTTCAAAATAGTCAAATGAAACAATTTAATCATACAAAATATTAAGAGTAGTCAATAGTATCTCGTAGCATAATATGAACTCATTTATAAAAGCTTTTTCTTCATATTAGCGTTTTATAAGTTTAAATTCGGGTACTACCTACCCGTTAAGTTCATACTTAGTAGCTAATATACAATTCAACTACTACAATTCCATATGAAAAACTGATTATAATAATATATCACATACAAATATTCTTCAAACTTACAACTTCGCTATATTACATATAACATGAAATATAGTACACAATGATACAGGACAGTTTTGAAGATAAATCTAGTTAATACGCAAGTTGTTCGGCAAAGGAAATAAAGACACGTAATTCATAAGTCCAGAAACAAGTCATGCATTCTGGTTTTACTAAGACGACTTCCCATCCTTGGTCTTGTGGAAAATAACCGTTATGACCATTAGCTAGGCAGCATGTTGTAATGTCGTCAAAAGGACGAGGGTTTTGTAATTTCCAACAGCCCCGTAATAATCTAAAAACCTTGTTTCTCACCCCAACTACTGAATCCGTCACTTGTGGGAAAGTTTTATTTAAAAGCTGCAATCCGATGTTCTTTTTCTCACTTTGGTAAGAAGCAAACATCACTAACCCGTAAGCATAACATGCTTCTTTATGTTGCATGTTAGAAGCTCTTTCTAATTCATGAAATCCTATGTTGGGATATGTTGAGTCAAAATAGGTTCTTAACCCGTAGCGTAAAATTGCATGTGGGTTCCCCGCATTTAACGCTTTAAAGAAAATACGGCTTAACTTAAAGTCTCCCCAATGTGATATACCCCACCTATCAAATGAAAGCCTTTTATAAACTAAGGCATTTCTGGAAAGTCTTTCAAATGTTTGACAAGTTAATTTCGCCATAACTAAATGTGCTGATGAATTCTGACCGACTCTAGACAAGATTTCCTCAATCATATCCTCTGGTAGGTCTTCTAAAATATTCGGTTGTCTACCCTTAACGTCCATTTTGTTTTTATATTGTAAAATAGACAAGGATTAGATTCGTAAAAACAAACAATACAAGCAATTTTTACATAGAACATAAAAGTATAAGCACACTACAATACATTTATTACACAACATGCTCACATCCCTCTAATCTGAATCACTGGTTTCTTCTTCTTCGGACTTGATTCTTTTTCCTAATCTTCTAGGGATATATGATGTTCCTCTAATACAAGTCGTCGTTTTCCACATTGGTTTAGAAAAACCTGGTGGTTTAGAGGTTCCCGGGTTATTGTCACGATATTGAAAATACGGGTGTTGACGGTACATATAAAGTTCATCGGGGTCGGAATCAGATTTCTCTATTTTGATGCCTTTTCCCTTATTATTTTCTTTTGCCTCATTAAATTTGGTCAGGGTAATTTCTATAACGTCATCGGAATCCTTATCAGGATCCGATTCATCGGAAAATTGGTAATTTTCCCAATATTTTGCTTCCTTAGCGGAAACACCATTGACCATTATTAACTTTGGTCCATTAGTTGAGGATTTTCTTTTATTTGACCGGTTTTCTGTGGTTCCTACTATTTCCCCCTCCGTAACCTCTTCTTCTTCTGGTTCCTCTTCTTCTGGTTCCTCTTCTTCCGGTTCCTCTTCTTCCGGTTCTGTTTCCTCTTCTTCCAGTTCTTCGGGAACTTGTGAATCTTGCCAATAAATATTTGACTCTTCGTTATTATTAGGTGAGTTAATGGGATTTGTGCTAGAGGTAGACATATATCACACAATATCAAACATGTTATGAGATTAATATATCACATAATATTTACATGTTAATAATATATAGTTTCCAACAAAAATGTTAAGCAATCATTTTTAAAGAAAACACGGTCGAAGTCCAGACTCACTAATGCATCCTAATAAACTCGATAAGACACACTAATGCAAATTTTTTGGTTCTCTAAGACCAACGCTCGGATACCAATTGAAATGTCCCGTTCATATTGATTATAAACGTTCCATATTAATTAATTTCGTTGCGAGGCTTTGACCTCTATATGAGACGTTTTTCAAAGACTGCATTCATTTTTAAAACAACCATAACCTTTATTTTATCAATAAAGGTTTTAAAAACATTACGTAGATTATCAAATAAATATAATCTAAAATATACTGTTTACACACGACCATTACATAATGGTTTACAATAGAAATATATTACATCGACATATGTTTCTTGAATGCAGTTTTTACACAATATCATACAAACATGGACTCCAAATCTTGTCCTTATTTTAGTATGCAATAGCGGAAACTCTTAGTATTCACCTGAGAATAAACATGCTTTAAACGTCAACAAAAATGTTGGTGAGTTATAGGTTTAACCTATATATATCAAATCGTAACAATAGACCACAAGATTTCATATTTCAATACACATCCCATACATAGAGATAAAAATCATTCATATGGTGAACATCTAGTAACCGACATTAACAAGATGCATATATAAGAATATCCCCATAATTCCGGGACACCCTTCGGATATGATATAAATTTCGAAGTACTAAAGCATCCGGTACTTTGGATGGGGTTTGTTAGGCCCAATAGATCTATCTTTAGGATTCACGTCAATTAGGGTGTCTGTTCCCTAATTCTTAGATTACCAGACTTAATAAAAAGGGGCATATTCGATTTCGATAATTCAACCATAGAATGTAGTTTCATGTACTTGTGTCTATTTTGTAAATCATTTATAAAACCTGCATGTATTCTCATCCCAAAAATATTAGATTTTAAAAGTGGGACTATAACTCACTTTCACAGATATTTCCTTCCTCGGAAATAAGACTTGGCCACGGATTGATTCACGAACATATACAAATATGTACATATATATCAAAGTATGATCAAAATATAATTACAACCATTTTTATTATGTTTTAAAGATTTGAGTGTATTAAGTTAGCTGTCCTCGTTAGTAACCTACAACTAATTGTCCACAGTTAGATGTACAGAAATAAATCGATATATATTATCTTGAATCAATCCACGACCCAGTGTATACACGTCTCAGGCTAGATCACAAATCAAAGTATATATATTTTTGGAATCAACCTCAACCCTGTATAGCTAACTCCAACATTACTGCATATAGAGTGTCTATGGTTGTTCCAAATAATATATATACATGGGTCGATATGATATGTCAAAACATTTGCATACGTGTCTATGGTATCCCAAGATTACATAATATATTAGAATACATGTATAATACAATATAAGTTAGCTAGGATATGATTTGTATAGATTTGCTAAACATTTCCCGTAGCTAAAAAGATCAAAAATATCCAATCTTGTTTTACCCATAACTTCTTCATTTAAATCCGTTTTGAGTGAATCAAATTGCTATGGTTTCATATTGAACTCTATTTTATGAATATAAATAGAAAAATTATAGGTTTATAGTCGGAAATATAAGTTACAAGTCATTTTTGTAAAGGTAGTCATTTAAGTCGAAAAAACGACGTCTAGATGACCATTTTAGAAAACATACTTTCACTTTGAGTTTAACCTTGATTTTTGGATATAGTTTCATGTTCATATGAAAAATCATTTTCCCAGAAGAACAACTTTTAAATCAAAGTTTATCATAGTTTTTAATTATCCAAACCAAAACAGCCCCCAGTTTCATTACGACGGCGTATATCCGATTTTATGGTGTTCATCGTGTTTCCAGATTTTAAATCATTAAGTTAGCATATCATATAGATATAGAACATGTGTTTAGTTGATTTTAAAATTCAAGTTAGAAGGATTAACTTTTGTTTGCGAACAAATTTTGAATTAACTAAACTATGTTCTAGTGATTACAAGTTTAAACCTTCGAATAAGATAGCTTTATATGTATGAATCGAATGATGTTATGAACATTATTACTACCTCAAGTTTTCTGGATAAAACTAATGGAAATGAGAAAAATGGATCTAGCTTCAAAAGATCCTTGGATGGCTTGAAAGTTCTTGAAACAGAATCATGACACGAAAACAGTTCAAGTAAGATTTTCACTCGAAATAAGATTGTTATAGTTGTAGAAATTGAATCAAAGTTTGAATATGAATATTACCTTGAATTAGAAAGATAACCTACTGTAAATAACAAAGGTTCCTTGATCTTAGATGATTACTTGGAATGGATTAGAAAGCTTGGAAGTAGACTTGCAAACTTGGAAGTATTCTTGATTTTTATGAAACTATACTTATGAAATTTATGAAGAACACTTAGAACTTGAAGATGGAACTTGAGAGAGATCAATTAGATGAAGAAAATTGAAGAATGAAAGTGTTTGTAGGTGTTTTTAGTCGTTGGTATATGGATTAGATATAAAGGATATGTAATTTTGTTTTCATGTAAATAAGTCATGAATGATTACTCATATTTTTGTAATTTTATGAGATATTTCATGCTAGTTGCCAAATGATGGTTCCCACATGTGTTAGGTGACTCACATGGGCTGCTAAGAGCTGATCATTGGAGTGTATATACCAATAGTACATACATCTAAAAGCTGTGTATTGTACGAGTACGAATACATGTGCATACGAGTAGAATTGTTGATGAAACTGAACGAGGATGTAATTGTAAGCATTTTTGTTAAGTAGAAGTATTTTGATAAGTGTCTTGAAGCCTTTCAAAAGTGTATGAATACATATTAAAACACTACATGTATATACATTTTAACTGAGTCGTTAAGTCATCGTTAGTCGTTACATGTAAATGTTGTTTTGAAACCTTTAGGTTAACGATCTTGTTAAATGTTGTTAACCCATTGTTTATTATATCAAATGAGATGTTAAATTGTTACAATATCATGATATTATGATATATAATATATCTTAGTATGATATATATACAGTTAAATGTCATTACAACGATAATCGTTACATATATATCTCGTTTCGAAATCATTAAGTTAGTAGTCTTATTTTTACATATGTAGTTCATTGTTAATACACTTAATGATATATTTACTTATCATTTAACATAATTAACCAAGTGTATCAATATCTTAATATGATTCATATGTACCTAGTAAGACGTTGTTATAACGATAATCGTTATATATATCGTTTTCGAGTTTCTTAATTTAATAGTCTCATTTATATGTATATAACACATTGTTAAAATACCTAATGAGATACCTACTTATAATAAAATCATGTTAATTATATATATAACCATATATATGTCATCGTATAGTTTTTACAAGTTTTAACGTTCGTGAATCACCGGTCAACTTAGGTGGTCAATTGTCTATATGAAACCTATTTCAATTAATCAAGTCTTAACAAGTTTGATTGCTTAACACGTTGGAAACATTTAGTCGTGTAAATATCAATCTCAATTAATATATATAAACATGGAAAAGTTCGGGTCACTACATACAAGCAAGCCTGCACTGATCCCAACTGGATTGAAGCAATGAATCTTGAAATTGAAGCTTTAAATAGAAATCATACATGGGAAATAACTGATCTTCCTAGTGATAGAGTTCCTGTTGGTTGTAAATAGATTTATAGAATTAAATACAAAGCTAATGGTGAAATAGAGAGGTTTAAAGTCAGACTTGTGGCTAAAGGTTATAGTCAAAAAGAAGGAATTGACTATGAAGAAACCTTTAATCCTGTGATTAAACATGTTACATTAAGGTGTTTCATAACACTTGCTGTTCAATATAATTGGCCTTTGTTTCAACTTGACATAAATAATGCATTTCTCTATGGAGATTTAAAAGAAGAAATTTACATGAGTTAACCTAAATGATGTTATAATGATTCTTCTAGTAGTAACAAAGTGTGTAAACTTAACAAATCTTTGTATGCGCTTAAACAAGCTCCAAGACAATGGAATGCTAAACTAAATGAAGCACTTGTTGAAAATGGTTTTAAACAGAATAAATCAGATTATTCTCTTTATGTTAAAAATTCTGATGATGTTTTCATTGCATTACATGCATATGTAGATGATATTGTCATTACTGGAAATGACATATCCAAGATTAATGAATTTAAAACTTTTCTTAAAACCAAGTTTTTAATCAAAGACTCAGGTGAATTAAAATATTTTCATGGAATTGAAGTCCTTAAAACTAATAATGGTATTTGTTTGTCTCAAAGGAAATATTGTCCTGAACTTTTAAATGATTATGGATTGTTAGCTTGTAAACCCATGAATACTCCTATAGAACCTAATATGTGTGTTAATTGTGATGAAACTGACAAAGATCATTGGTTAGCCAATATTATTGAATATCAAAAACAGGTAGGAAGGTTGATTTACTTAACATTGACAAGACTAAACATTTCTTTTGATGTACATGTTTTAAGTCAATACATGCATGCTCCTTTACAGTCACATTTAAATTTAGCTTTTAAAACTTTAAAATGAAAGGAGAACCATGCAATGGTCTTAATCTTATCAAAGGTAATAACTTCAATCTTTATGCTTATTGTGTGATTCAGACTGAGGAAGTGTAAAATGAACAGAAAATCTGTTTCTGGTTATCTTGTTTTCTTCTGTGGTTCTTTAGTCCTGGAAAAGTAAAAAGCGGTCAGTTGTTTCTAGGTCTTCTGCAGAAGCAGAATATAGAGCAATGGCTATGGCTGCTTGTGAAATAATGTGGATTAAAAACATGCTGTATGATTTTAATATAAAAGTTGATTTACCAGTTGAATTAATGTGTGATAATAGTTTTGCTATTCAAATAAGTACTAATCCTGTTTTTCATGAAAAAACAAAACATTTTGACATTGATTTACATTTTCTAAGGGAAAAAATTTCAACTAGTATAATCAAAATTTCAAAAATTCAGTCACTTAACAATTTAAATGACATTTTAACAAAAGGCTTGCCCATTAAACAACATAAAATGTTGTCTAATGGCATAGGTCTTATAAATCTATTCCAAACTAAACTTGAGGAGGAGTGTTAAAAGGTTTAATATTTTTCACAAGTTTAGTATGGAATGATTTTATCACTTGAACTTATTTGTGGTTTATTCTAGACATTTTCAGGTTTGTTGCAATTTCTCCAAAGCTCAAGGACTAGAAGTGTAATTCTTTTGAAGATGTCTTGGACTTGATTGATGGGCTAGAGATTGCTAATGGACTGCTACTCTCTTAATTTATTAGTGGGCTGTCTAAGCCCACATGGAAACCGACCTCTTTATTGATTCATCCTATATAAACACCTAACTTCTTGTTAGGGTTAAGTAATTCATTCGGTTCATCGTCTGATCAATTTTTCTCTCATATTTCAAAGCATTGATTCTTATTTTCATCATTCTGTTTCATCATCTAGATGATCAGAGATTGTAGTAGTGTTTAGTTCTTAATCTTGGCAAGAGTTTTTTATTCATTGTAATAGTTGCGAGAGTTTCTGGTTGTATAATATGATCGATACTTGGTTGTTTGGTGATTTAGTGATATTTTGGCTCTTGTGATTGATGTTTTATGGTGTTAGTTGTATAATTTTACAAAGTACAATTGTATCAACCCATAGGACATGGAGACTGACAAAGTCAAAGTTGTTGTGCCATTTAATTGACCATGTATTAATCGTTGATATTGCTCAAATTATACATATTTTACATTGCGATATCGGTTCTGTATTGTTGTTTATTCGAGGAAATGTGAAGACTTTTGTTATTTATTGAGCTAAAATGATAAATATAGCTCCAGAGGTCTTCGGGTTAGTGTTTTGGTGGTTTCTTGCTAAGTATTGGTGATATTTGAGCTTAAAGTACGTTTGGATGCAAGAAAATGAAATTTTGCTAAGTCTGGAGTGTATCACGGTCGTGATAGGTGGTGTCCCGGTCATAATAAGTTGGCAGGGATTGACAAAAATCGAAAAAAGGTTATCACGGTCGCGATATAGGCATCGCGGTCGCGATGCTATCTCGAACTGGTGACTTTTTGTTTAACTATAAATACTCAAGGTTTTTAACCCTAAAGAGGTGTGCAGTTTTCCAGCTACGAATTAAGGAGTTCTTTGAAGACCTAAACCCTACCATTAAAAACTTGCTCATTATTTACTTCTATTCAGTTAATCATAACGTTCGGTACTCATTTTCATTATCAGTTTATCATTGTAATCATGAATACTCTTGGTTTTTATTGTTTAATTGTTCTTTGCTACTTTAATATGCTAGGCTAAATTAGTTTGGTGTTTTCTTGAATGAGAAACTACAAATATTGGATTGTTCTATCTTATGGATTTAATGTTTTGATGATTGGAATTGATTGCGTTTGGTTAAAGATCCATTCTTATGCATGTTCTTAGTTCTTAATTTAATTACATAGGTTGTTAATTATTTAATGTGAGTTAGATTTGAGATGCAATCTATGCTTCAACACTTAGGTGATCTAGACAATTAAAGAAGTGATTTCAAGTGATTGTGTCATTGATTTAATTGGTAATTGAAAGACTTATGAATTGCATGATAGAGAAATTATTGCAAGTGATTGTGATAATTAGAACATTATGTGAGTTTAGTCCAAACCAAATCTCATTAGTTTCTATCAAATATAGTTTAATCTCTTGAAGTGGGTTTATGTGAGTTTACCAACTTTGATTGATTAGAACTTTGTGAAAAGTCATACAACTATATTTAGAACATAATAATCGGTAATAATTGCAAGAACAATCCATAATAATAGTGAATCATTCAAGTGGGCACTGTTTTATCTTTATTGTTAATTCATTTCATTTTACTTCACGTTGATTGCGTGAATTGAAATACAAACCAAATCTTTAAATTGAATTCTAGGATAATTATTAGTGTTAAGATCTTCATTAAACTGCTCTCTGTGGAACGAACTGGTCAATTACTTATAGATTACTGCATGATCGGGTTATAGTTGCCAGTAAGTGTGTGATAATTGTTAAGTTTTTAGCTACTTATTTTAAGGTACGATTTCACATATCAACTTTTTGGCGCCGCTGCCGGGGAGCGGTTCTAAGTTAGGATTTTAAGCTTGCTTTTGATTATTCGATCCTTTTGTGAGAAGCAATTCTTGCAAAAGTTAGTTTTCTGTCAATTATTTTTATTTGGTTTTACGTGTGGTTTTGTTGTGGTGTGATTACAGGTTAGGTACTAATAACTCTAGAACCATCTAGAGTTTACTATACACGCAGCAAAGCTAAAGAAGAACAGGAAATTGCCAAAGGTTTCACTGAATTACCTTTTTATATTCCGAATTTTGAGTATATTAAGGAAGAAGTTAACATGGCTGAAGGAGCAGCATGTCAGACTATGGAAGCAATGATGAAAGCCACAAGGGCTGGTAACGAACATGCTATTAGGCAACTACTGGTTAATACGGATTTTGAGGTCAAAGGACAGATTCTTAATATGATAACTCACCAATGCCAATTCAGAGGTACACCGAAAGAGGATGCATTCGAGCATCTTCGTAGCTTCAAAAGTATTTGCAACTTGTTCAAAATTGCAAATGTCGCGGATACAGTTAACTATTTGAGGGTATTTCCTTGGTCTTTAAAAGACGATGCCAAGGACTGGTTGGAATCACTGCCCGAGGGTGAGATTGACAGTTGGACGGTTATGGAAGATAGGTTCTTGTAGTGTTTCTTTCCAGCTTCAAAGGCTACTAAATTGCAAAGTGACATCAATCACTTTGTTCAGAAGCCACATGAGACACTTTATGATGCATGGACACGGTTCGATAAAATGCTATGCAATTGTCCTCAACACGGGTTGAACAACTTCAATAAGGTCCAGATTTTCTACAAGGGTGTTAATGTGCCGACAAGGAAAAAAATTGATATTGTTGCAGGTGGTTCTTTGATGAAAAAGACTCCGGATGAAGCTTATGAAATCATCTCCGAAACTGCTACACATTCATACGATTAGCATCAAGAAATGAATGTCTCTCGCTCTTCTCATGTTGCTAGTACCGAAACTAGTGACGAGCTTGCTTTAGTTAAAGCTCAACTTGCAACTTTTAAGAGACATATGGAGTCGATGACTAAAGAAATGCACGCTAACAAGGTGGGTTGTGAGTTATGTCAAGGACCGCATCTGATGAAAGATTGTGATCAAGCATCAATGGAGGAACAGGCTAATTATCTGGGTTATGTTAAGAAGGGTGATTTTGCTCTTAGTGAATTTTCGGGTAGGAGATAGTTTTTCAACCAAACGAGTAATACGGGCGGTAACAATTATCAGAATGGTAATCGAGTTTATCAAGGTAATCAGAAGGTATACATGTACAGGCCGCCTGGGTTTAATAACAGAAATCAGCAAGCCCCGCCTCGAAATCTTCAGCAACCGATGCAACCAGTATAGAAGCCAGAAAATAAGATGCCTCCGTTGGAAGAATTATTCAGGGGATTTATCATGAAAACTGATGAGAGCATTACTGCTTTGAGACAGGATGGTGAGTCGACAAAGCAGCAAGTTAGAAGTCAACAGGCCTCAATTCAGAATTTCGAACGTGATGTGGGTCGTATTGCTCAGTCTTTATCGGAGACCACCAGGTACTCTCGCGTCTAACACGCAGTCCAATCCGAACAACAAAGAACTGGTTAGAAATGAGCAAGTAAATGCCATATCCACCCGAAGTGGTTTGGTCATTAACGAGGAGACTCTGTCTCTAGCTATTGTTTCACCTACTGTTTTGTAGGTACCGAATGAAGAGGAGTTAAAAGATGAAAGTTCTAAGGATGATGAGCCAAAAGCTCAGAAGCAAAAGAAAGATGATCCACCGAAGATCATAGCTAAGCCACCATTGAAGGTGTACAAGGCACCGATCCCATATCCTAAAGCGCTAAAGAAAGATAAGCTAGCAAACCAGTATAAGAAGTTCTTGGATATGATTAATCAGATTAGCATATGCCATTGGCGGAAGTGATTAGAGGAATGCCTAACTACGGGAAGTTTCTAAAGGACCTCATTTCTTCGAAAGGTAAGTACCAAGAGGTGTCGGCCACATTCCTCAACGAGGCGTGTTCGGCCATTTTGCAAAAGCAAAAGTTGCCTCCAAAATTGGGAGATCCAGGTAGTTTTATAATTCCTTGTTTATTAGGTGACTCGGTAGTGTACGATGCACTAGCCGATTTAGGGGCAAGTGTTACTAGAATGGGAATCCGTTTAGCCAACCATTCTTTTGACACTCCCATAGTTATAGCCAAAGACTTGATAGTAAGAGTTAGCCACCCTTGTCCAAACAGAGAGCCATTAGTCTTTCCGACCGATTTTGTAGTGCTTGAAATGAAAGAGGACACTAAGGTACCAATCATTATAGGTCATCCTTTCGTTAACACCGCTGATGCTATTATTCATGTTCAACAGAACCAACTTAGCATAGGTGTAGGCGACGAGAGAGTGATTTGTCATGTAGACAAGGCCATTAAACAACCCAAGTCCAATCATATTACTTGTTTTAAATTTGATTTAATAGACTTGTGTGTTGAGCATGATGTGCATGAATCTTTGAAGGATAGTGTTACAGGTTTTGTTTCAGTTAAGGGTAGTGATGACGATGAAGCTGATGCAAAGAAGGTTGATTTTAAGAAAAATGAGGATTTTCAACTAAAGACAATTCGGGTCAACGAATCAAAGTGTGAAAATAAGGGTAACGTTGATGAATGGTTCGATAGAAATGTTGAAATTGGTAATGTGATTGATTATGACACCTGGGATTATGATGGGCGATTCGATGATGCGCCTGATGATGCGGATTCCGAGGTAATTTTGGATGAATGTTTTAGTGAGTTCCATGAGGAATTGTCTTCAGAAGAAAATTTGAGTGGTGGACCGGTGATTCTTTGCCAAGAAGAGGATCCGGGTGAAGTTTTGTTCAAATTGAGTATTATCAGGGTGTTACCTCATTTTGCTACCGATCACAGGGAATTTAAAGTAATAGCTGATTCTGGATCATCAATTAATATCATGTCCTACGAAATGTATACGCGATTGTTTCACGGGGATTGTACACTTTTTTCGTTGGTAAAATCCGACTTGGTAATTACTTTAGGTAACAATATGAAGTGCAAGGCAGATGGGCTACTTAAGAATGTAATGGTGAGTGTTAAAGGAGTTTTTATTGAGGTGCCATTCACTATTTTTGACATGCTGACGGATGAGGAAGTTCCCTTATTAGTGGGTTGTGGTTTTATTGCGACTGTAGGTGGTAAAATTGACCCGGGGGCAGGAGCTATACCTTTTGAAGGTGGTTAGGGTACTTTTAGATTCTGTAACACTGAAAATATGCATTTCCCTTCAGCGTACATAGTCGAGAGGTAATTTGAGGATGGTTATTATGAAAGTGATGATGGTTCAAGCAGGGTTGAATCTATTCGGGTGAATATGGTGAAAGAGATATCGAAAATAGGGAAAGAACCGGATGTAGATGTAGAAGAGATTCGCGAGACTCTTGAGAAAATGTGGGGTAATAAAAACACAGATAAGCTTATTAAGAACACAAAAAGTTCATTTGTTGATGAAGATGGATGGACGATTGAAGAGGTAGAGTATGTTAAGTCTACACCATAGTGCAGATTCAAGCCTCGTAGAAGACTTATGGATCCGGGCGAGTTTTCAGATATATGTCGGTTCCAAGGTGAAAAGCTTTACTCGGCATTACTAGATTCAGGTGCCAGTGTTAATATGATGCCGACAGAAATAGCAAAATCGTTGGGGATCAGAGAACTAGTCTGCACTACTACTAGCATCCGTTTTACGAATCAGACCATTGATAACCTGATAGGGATTGCGGTAGATGTACCTATTAACATTCACGGTGTGAGCTATGAAGAAGACTTTTTCATTATGGATTGTGCAGCAGACAAGAAAACACCGATAGTGTTGGGACGAGGATTCTTGGCAACCGCAAGAATGACTCTTGATTTCGACACAAGTACACTAGTGATACGGGATGAAGATATGAAAACTACCCTTAAAGACCGATTTGGTTATGGTTACGACTCTAGCAACATCAGAGTCGAGGATCCCCACAATTGCTAGGCACGGGAGAAGCGTCGAGTGCGCGACTCCAACATAAACATCACACAAATATGTAAAGTCTGTAAGTTTGTTTTTATTTTTATTTTTATTTTTATTTTTATTTTTATTTTTATGTTCGCATACATTCTTAAAACAGAAAAACCATAAAAAGTTTAAAACTTTAAAAGAAAAAAAAAGATGGGATGCTCATCGTGGCCGGGATATATCCCATCGCGACCGCGGTTAGATGACAGAAATTTGATTACCAGATACGAGGTTCATCGCGACCGGGATAAGGCTTATCGCGACCGGGATACAGGATATCTGAAAAACTGGTACCAGGTCTGTGCTCATCGCGACCGGGATATACCCCATCGCGACCGCGATTCGGGCCCCAGCTCCAATTCGTTTTTGATTTTAATTGCTGTTTTGGTTTCAAAAACACACACACACATACACCCGCCGAAATTCTTGAGCTCCCACACTAAACCCTAATCGATTTTCACTTCAATTCAACATCAAATCCATCATTAATCATGCCTCCAAAGACAAAGGTGATGATTTTAACATCCTTTTTAAATGTATTTACTTCTAATTTTGATTTCTAATTGGGTGTTCATATGGGTTTTGTTGAAATCAAGTGTGGGGGTGTTGTTTGCTTGTCTTTGGTCGAATTTGATTTGTATTATGATTGTATAACATGCTAGAATCTAGTTTCATATGCTATTTGATCTTAATTTGCTAGTTTTGATTCTATGGTTCTTGAGTATGTGAAAGTTTGGCCTTTATTTTGATTTTGATCATTAATTGTTATGAATTGGTGTTAGTTTGCTAGTTAATAAGATTGTTAGTTATTAATTGTCATGAATCACTCGATTGCTTGATTTTTAAAATTAGGGTTCATGTCAATTTGGGTAATTTTGAGCTAGTTGACTGAGTTTGACTCAGTTTGACTTTTGAATTGTGATTAAATGATGCGATTGTAATATGCCTAATTCATGTGTTATTCGTTGAATTTGATTATATCTATTATTGCATGAAAGATGGTATTGGTATTATGAAAATATGATTTTTATGCGTTTATGAGATATTATAGTTTTTGTTGATAGAGTTTTTGAATGTGGAGGTTATTCGTTAAACATGAAAGAAAATGTGGAAGATGGATATTATTTGGTTTCAAACTAACGCTAACATTTTCCTTTTCCCATTTTGTTTCTTTTGTATGTGGTTGTTTTTGTAGGGAACGAAAAGACCTAGTGCTTCACAAAGTGTGCCAATGGCACCCGTTCATCCAAGGGCTCATAGGCTCCCTAAGGATTTACATACTTACTTGGTTTGGGAGCGTACTAATGAAAATTATACGGAATGGATGGATGTTTTAACTGAAAAAGAGGACCGTAAGTTTATATCTACGCGTTATCCTAATTGGGTACCTCTCGAGGTGGTCGGTTTAGCTGAGGAGGTACGCGAAATGTTGGTTCAACAGTATATTATAGGTCTTGGGAAACGAATTGGGTTTAATGATTGGTATGAGTTCTTTCACCTCGATCGTTCGTCTACAAAGTGTGGTGTTTGGAGTTCTTCTCAACTGCTAGTTTTGTCCCAACTGCCAGTCGTGATGATGAGGTGTTATTAACCTTTCAGTTGGGTGGTCAAATGCGCTCCATGATTATCATGGACATGGCCAACGCACTCACTATTTATGGGGATGCTCAGGTGGATGAGGATACTCTGGGTTCTTATCTGACTAGTTGTAATCGTTTCACTAATTCGTTTCAGCATGAGGTAGCTTGGTGCAACATGACTCATAAGCACAGTTACAAACCGAGTAGCAGCTCCTATACATTAATTAAAGACAATAGCCTTCGTATCATCCAGCGGTTTATTGCAAATACCATTAATCAGAGATGGCAAAATACAGAGAAAGTCAGCATTGCTGATTTGTTTTATCTTAGTCATTTGCGGGATGAGGAGATGGTTAACATTCCATATGGGGTCGCTAAGTCTCTTTGCAGGAGGGTCATAATCTTAAGCCCAACAATCATTTAAGTGGTGGTGTTTATGTTACTTTAATTGCTGAGTTCCTTGGTCTTTCGTTGACGCCTCTGCATGTTAGGCGTATTCAGCCGGCTAAGATTGAGAATGAGGGTACAAGGGCGCTTGGTGCCCAGGTTTATGAAGGTTGTAAAGTTTTGGTGAGAAAGAAGAAAAAGATTTGTAAGCATACCGGTATGCACGCTCAGTCTGAGGCTAATTTGACAGATCCCGATGAGGAGGAGGATGTGCCTCTGGCTGCTGATGTAGAGATGATCGAGGCTGGTAGTTCGAGTGGTGCTGGTTTGACTTGTGATTTTATTACAAGCCAATTTAGTGGGATGAGATTGCATACTGAGGGGCAGTTTACGGGTATGCGAGAGTATGTTGATTATCGTAGTAGGGTTGATCGGGAGTATTACGACGAGCAGAACCGATTGCTTCGTCAGAATGTTGATCAAGGTTTTGATCAGACTTGGTATAACCAAGCGGGTATTCGTGCTAATATACAGTGGACTCAACATTCCTTTGATCTTTATCGTCGTGACCCGCAGAATTTCATTCAACCAATTGCTCCCGGTTGGACTGACTGGGGAGGCCCAGGCTCACCTCGCCCTTCTTATGGCTATGATTTGGCCCTTGCCAGGCTCAAGCCGCCCACCAGCTTGCTATGTAGCAACAGCACCAGCAGTCTCAGCAATAACAACAGGATCAGCAAAACCCAGGACCAAGTGATGGGTCCTTCTGGGGGTTCTTTTGAGAAGCTTTTATGTTAATGGCGAGGGCGTGTATGTGCACATGTCTGGTTGTTAAGACAATTTTTAATTTATGTCTATTTTTATTTTGGATGACTGTTTTTGATATTTTTAAACTATGTACTTGGTTATTTTGATGGGGCGTTTCGGTACCGCGGTGGTACCACCCCATCCTTGCATGCGTGGTTTATTTTATTTGCAGGTTATGATGATTCGCATGATGTTAAAATTCAAAGACTAGCATTAAGTTCAGCAATTTATTGCATTTGATGATAATTGTGTGGTTCATGTTCGCGTGGATGCCGATGTTCTTATGCTGGCAGTAAGTTCAGTGCCATCATGCATCGTCTCTCCATGATCTTCGGATCTAAAAATTTGGGTTTTTATTTTTCTTTTCCCTTTTCACTATTGTCCTCTCGAATTTATCTTTAATTACAAGATTTCATGTAAATGAGGGCATTACATAATCTTAAGTGTAGGGGGGAGATAAATCCTCACGGACATTTGTCGCCAATTTGAAAATTTTATGGACTTTTTGATTAAGTTTTTGTTGAAAAAAAAAACATAATAAGGAAGCAAAGTCTTCCATTTAAAATAAAGGAAGCAAAGTCTTCCGGGATTTTAAAAAATCCAAATTGTAGGATGATTCAAGTACATCCATGAAAAAAGTCAAGTCTTCTGAATGCCCATCTTACTTGGTGTAGGAGACTTCCTAATCTACGTCATTTCATACTGACATTGGTAAATACTTCATTTTACGATGTATTACACTGATGTATCGTACTGTGGGAAGAAGAGCCTTGAGCTTCAACCTTGCTGTCTTTGTATGTAAAAGCAATGGCTTCGTGCTAGCGTTTGCTTAGACAACGCACGTCATGGCCAAAATCCATGGTACCCTTTAAAATACAGGAATGTAGTATCTGCTTTCTACATTTTCTTAAAACTAGCATAAAAGCTAGATGAGTGGGAAGTGGGGTCCAAGGACCTTAAATTAAATTAACAAGTGTTTAAACACTTCCGGGAGAATCGAGTCCTCCCATGTTGTTCTTAGGAAGTAAAGTCTTCCGAACTTGTAAGTAAAGTCTTGCAAGTTAAGTTAAGTTTGTTTCAAAAGACCATTGCTTGAAAGTAAAGTCTTTCAGGTTTCGTGCAATAGACCCTCCGAAAATTTTACACCCAAGGTAGGCCGCTTCAGTGCAACTACCCGTACGGCTGTCCCATAATCGGGAAGGCTTGTATACACACCGACTTTTGAGCCAAATCATGGAATTGATGGACCTCTTTATTAACCACGTGGGGCACTAATTCCACGAACCTCCGTCAATGCTTTCGCCCTACTATGAGAGAAACCATAGAGTTGTGATAGAAAGCTTGATGAGTGTCGGTCATCCTGTGCCCGGATTGACCATAAAGATAGGGGTAACCAGTCCCATACGCTTTGGCGCACCCACCTTAACCCAAATTCTGGAATTGACGGTTTATATATGGAATTGACGATCATTGGTATTTTGGGGGCATGGAGGTGAAAGAGGGATAGCCATAGCGGGTTGATGAGAGGATCATACTTTTTGAAGACATATACTTAATACACGATAGATTCCTTGGTGAACGGTAATTTTTATGATATTTATATCCTTGTTCATTTTGGGGGTTTACATCATGATTTCATGGTGATTGGAGCTTATGATTTATAACTTGTTGATTTTGAGTTAATTTTGGTGAGTTGATGGCTATCCCGTGAATCCTACATAATTGGTCGAAGTCAAGGAGGTCAAAAGTTTGAGTTTATGATATTTTATATTTGATAATTGATGTTTTGATGACCTTTGCGAAGAGGAAGTTGACTTTGACCGGGCAAATGGTTATGATGGGTAGATTTAGGCTTGAATTGTGGTTAATTTGATAGTTTTGTTGAAGACTTGAACCTTATGCTTGCTATATTGAAGACTACGCGGTATGGAATTATTGCTTCTAAAGATTGATATCAGTATGTCTTGATTTCTTAATTGTTGAAGACTTGTCCAAGTGTGTTTATTCCTATATTAGTGATTTTATTTGAAGATAGACTTGCTTGAGGACAAGCAAGATTCAAGTGTGGGGGATTTAATATCGCTAAAATTTTACATATTTTACATCGCGATATCGGTTCTGTATTGTTGTTTATTCGAGGAAATGTGAAGACTATTGTTATTTATTGAGCTAAAATGATAAATATAGCTCCAGAGGTCTTCGGGTTAGTGTTTTGGTGGTTTCTTGCTAAGTATTGGTGATATTTGAGCTTAAAGTACGTTTGGATGCAAGAAAATGAAGTTTTGCTAAGTCTGGAGTGTATCACGGTCGTGATAGGTGGTGTCCCGGTCGTAATAAGTTAGCAGGGATTGACAAAAATCGAAAAAATGTTGATCACGGTCGCGATATAGGCATCGCGGACGCGATGTTGTCTCGAACTAGTGACTTTTTGTTTAACTATAAATACTCGAGGTTTTTAACCCTAAAGAGGTGTGCATTTTTCCAGCTACGAATTAAGGAGTTCTTTGAAGACCTAAACCTTACCATTGAAAACTTGCTCATTATTTACTTCTATTCAGTTAATCATAACGTTTGGTACTCGTTTTCATTATCAGTTTATCGTTGTAATCATGAATACTCTTGGTTTTTATTGTTTGATTGTTCTTTGCTACTTTAATATGCTAGGCTAAATCAGTTTGGTGTTTGCTTGAATGTGAAACTACAAATATTGAATTGTTCTATCTTATGGATTTAATGTTTTGATGATTGAAATTGATTGTGTTTGGTTAAAGATCCATTCTTATGCATGTTCTTAGTTCTTAATTCAATTACATAGGTTGTTAATCATTTAATGTGAGTTAGATTTGAGATACAATCTATGCTTCAACACTTAGGTGATCTAGACAATTAAAAAAGTGATTTCAAGTGATTGTGTCATTGATTTAATTGCTAATTGAAAGACTTGTGAATTGCATGATAGTGAAATTGTTGCAAGTGATTGTGATAATTAGGACTTTATGTGAGTTTAGTCCAAACCAAATTTCATTAGTTTCTATCAAATATAGTTTAATCTCTTGAAGTGAGTTTATGTTAGTTTACCAACTTTGATTAATTAGAACTTTGTGAAAAGTCATACAACAATATTTAGAACATAATAATCGGTAATAATTGCAAGAACAATCCATATTAGTAGTGAATCATTCAAGTGGGCACTGTTTTATCTTTATTGTTAATTCATTTCATTTTACTTCATGTTGATTGCGTGAATTGAAATACAAACCAAATCTTTAAATTGAATTCTAGGATAATTATCAGTGTTAAGATCTTCATTAAACTGATCTCTGTTGAATGAACTGGTCAATTACTTATAGATTACTGCCTTGATCAAGTTATAGTTGCCTGTAAGTGTGTGATAATTGTTAAGTTTTTAGCTAGTTATTTTAAGGTACGATTTCACATATCAGTCGTATATAAAATTGAACATCAATAGACAATAAATACATCAGGAAACTTACAAAAATGAGTTAAATTGAACCCATTATTTGATTGAAGGTAAGAACCGAGAAGAATTTGTGGTAGGAGATCATCCGAGGTGGTATGTAACTGGATTCGGTCATAACATCGACTTTGTACTTTTTAAACAAAGTATATGTTTTTGTATTGTGTCCCACCGGGTGTGCCAATTGTTTGTACAATTATTGACGGACCTTATCGAAGAGATAAGTATGTCAATGCCAGGTCACGAAGAGAATGAAATATAAGTGCATGTGGAGTGTGTTTTCTTTTGTTGGCGGTTCCCCGAAGGTAGCGAGTATTATAACTGCTTTCCGCCACCGAAAGATGTTTGAGAGTGTGTGTGATACTAGGGAGATGAATATAAAAGGGTTTACCTTGTACATGAAGATATATATGAAGGTATATATGAAGGTATAACGAAGGTATAATGATACATGATTGTATGTATCAAATGTGAGTAAATGAGAATGTGTAGAGTTTAAGTGATGGATAGCATGAGAGCGTGTCCCCCATCCAGAGTTAAACCCTCACTATTTATAATGAAGGAATGTAAAGTGTGGCTTGCACTAGTCAATTCCCAATGCTCTATAATCAGTTCTCAAGGTATTGTAACATCAGCTCCAAGGTACTGTAGATCAGTTCTCAAGGCAGTCAAAGATGCTCTGTATTCAGTTCCCAATGCTCTGTAGTATCAGTTCCCAATGCTTTGTAAAGATATCCTTGACTTTCTAAAAATGCCCATTATACTTTTGGAAAGAAATAATATTCCTTTCATTTGACTCAAGCTTGACTGAGGCTATCGAGCCAATATATTGCTTCGTTGCTGGACTTAGCTTCGTTGCTGGACTTAGCTTCATTGATGGACTTAGCTTCGTTGATGGACTCAGCTTCGTATGAAGACTTGGCTTCGTCGATGAACTTAGCTTCGTAGATGGGCTTAGCTTCGTTGATGGACTTAGCTTCATTGATGGACTTAGCTTCGTATGAAGACTTAGCTTCGTAATTCTCATGTTTAGCAGAGGTTAATGTATTGGAGGTAGGGTACACTATCAAATATCATTACTATAAACTACCATCTAGTAGATCTTCATCTCAAATAGAATTATCACACTATCCCGAACGGAGAGTTTCAAAGTCAATCCATCCAACCGTTAGAATAACATTCATGTATGACATTATGCTTGATCAATAACATACTTACTCAAAAAAAATTGAATCCATCATATTATTTAATTAAATGAATTACAAGCATTAAAGCTAATAATACAAGTCATTAAAAGTAATCGTTTCATCCTCAAATGTGTTTAAAAATCATTGTGGACATCATGAATAGGTTAGTGGTGCCAATGGAGCCCTCACGAGGAAGCTTGTGAGGGTTAATAGTTGGAAGTGCTTAATACGATGAGATAAAATGTTTAATGAAAAAGATAAAACTCAATAAATATATATCTTTTTAAAGCAAGATAATTTTATATATATGGCTCTATTAATCGAGTCAACAGCAAGCGTCAATTTATTGACGACTTAACTGTCGCTTAGAGCTTAAATTGAACTCCAGGCAGGTTTAAAACCCATGGAAATTTGATTTTACCATTTTCATGGCGTCTCACACTTTTTGTAAGAGGGAGGACTTTATCTACACTTGGGGTGTTTCACCCTGGATGGAGAAATGACTTTTCTTTATTCTAGATTAGGAGAATGATTGTCTACATCTTACCTCTTTCATACCTCACTTATATAACATGGTTTTGTTGTTGTTGTTGTATAATTTTATATATGAATTTTCTAAATATAGTCTAAGAGTTATACTTAAGATCTTAAAGCATTCTTAATTAACTTGTAACATGCTAATATCTACCTTACTATATAGTCAATTCATACCCGGAACATGTTTAATTTAATCAATTAAACGTGTTAATTTAATCAATTAGACGTGTCATTTACAATTAGACGTGTTAATTTAATCAATTAGACGTGTTCCGGGAACACGTCTAATTGACAAAAAAGGAGAACATGTCTAATTGAGTTTATTAGACCGGTTCAAGGAACCGCACTAATTAGCATAATCAATTAGTGCTGTGTCATCTAGACGTGTTAAATAACACGTCTAAATGAGATTTTCCACACGTCTAAATGAGCCGAAATGTAGTAGTGTATCTTTTTAATCAGTGACGAATCTAGAATCAAAATTGTGTTAATTTGCAATTTTGTTTTCAAAAAAATTACTATTTACTTCTATAAAAATTACTAACTTTAAAAATATATGAGGTCATATCTATAAATTTAGTGATTTTCGATACGATTTTAATAGTATATTACCAAAAATAGCAGGGTCAAGGGACTCCATTTGCTTCCTCTTAAAGTCGTCACAGTTTTTAATAATCACCGTACTTATCTTTTATACAATCATTTAAGATATTTTCTTTTTAAACATTGAAGCTTTTAGAGTTATGATTAGAAAATTTATTTTATATATTAGTATAATAAATAATAAATAAAGTATACAAGTACACCTCGATATGTACCAGAGTGAACACGAAGTGATTATAAAACGTATGGTCAACTAAATAATTAATAATCTACCCTATGGATATTGATATATGATACCATGCTATTTCTTCTTTGCACGCTGTACTCGGGCCCAATAGGGAAGTTAGGGATGACAAACATATATGTAACCAATGTGAAAAACCTAAAATTCAACATTTTTCAGGTTCGGGTCTATAGTTGAGTATGAGAATGGATTTAAGTTTTTAGCAGGTTCGAGTACGGAGATGATTTTAGATACAAACCTGTATATCGATCCGTATACTAAAAATGACCCGAATTTGTATACCCGACTCATTAAATTAAAGTAATAATAATTAATAATATTATAAAACGAGCAGGATCGAGCCCGCTCGTTGCTGGTGGGTCCTAAATCCATATAAACATAAATAGACTCCAACAAGCAAACAGTCATCGCGCATTGCTGAGGAAAATCGTTTGCAACAATAGATTTCAATATATATATTAAACATTACTCCATTTTAATAGTTTACTATAATATGTGATAATGCTAAAAACGAACATATATTTCATAGCATTATCCCTCAAGAAAGACAAGCTTTTAGTTGCAATTGTTCTATTTACAAGTGATATTCGTTTAAATAATAAAAGGTGAAGACAAAAGACAGATTCGACAAATTGAAGACGCAAACGACCAAAAAGCTCAAAAGTACAAAGTACAATCAAAGTGGTTCCAATTATTGATAAGAAACGTCTCAAAATTACAAGAGTACAAGACGCAAAACGCAAAGTACAAGATATTAAATTATACGCAAGGACGTTCGAAAATCCGGAACCGGGACCAAAGTCAACTCTCAACGCTCGACGCAACGGACTAAAAATTACAAGTCAACTATGCGCACGAATATAATATAATATTTAAATAATTCTTAAAATTATTTATATATTATATATATTATTATAAACCGTCGACAAGTAAAGAAACAAAGTCTTGTGAGCTGGAAAAAGGGGCCATGCGATCGCATGGCCTGGAAGGCAAAAGTCCATGCGATCGAATAGCAGTAGGTGACAGCCCACATTGCTATAAATTCGCATGTTTTGGTTCAATATATCCATTTTTTTCTTCTTTCTCTCATACGTAAAGATATATATATATATATATTATATTTTAATTTTAATTTTAATTTTAAATTCCAATAATAAGGGTATGTTAGCGAATGTTGTAAGGGTGTAAGTCGAAATTCTGTCCGTGTAACGCTACGCTATTTTTAATCACTGTAAGTTATCGTTAATGTTATTTTTAAATTAATGTCTCGTAGCTAAGTTATTATTATGCTTATTTAATGCCGAAGTAATCATGATGTTGGGTTGAATATTAAAATTGGGTAATTGGGCTTTATACCATAATTGGGGTTTGGATAAAAGAACGACACTTGTTGAAATTAGACTATGGGCTATTAATGGGTTTTATATTAACTAAACGATACCTCGTTAAATTAATATATAGACTTATAATTTGACGTATTTATATATAACCACATACGCTTGACTGGGTACGGTGGGCGGGATATCTATAATTACCAATAATTGTTCATTTTACCGGACACGGAACTGGATTAATAGTTAATAGACTTGTTGAAACAGGGGTGGATTACATTCAAGGGTAATTGGTGTAATTGTTAACAAAGTAGTAAAACCTTAGTTTACATGCAGTCGATAACCTGATGTATTCATTAAACAAAGTATTAAAACCTTGTTACAATTCGAATCCCCAATTAGTTGGAATATTTGACTTCGGGAATAAGAATAATTTGACGAAGACTTTCGCATTTTATGATTATGACTGATGGACTATTATGGACAAATCCGTATGGACATATCGATTAATCCAGGACAAAGGACAATTAACCCATGGGAATAAACTAAAAACAACACGTCAAACATCATGATTACGGAAGTTTAAATAAGCATAATTCCTTTATTTCATATTTAATTTCCTTTATTTTATATTTAATTGCACTTTTAATTATCGCACTTTTTGTCATTGTATTTAATTGCACTTTTAATTATCGTACTCTTTAATTGTCATACTTTTTATTTATCGCATTTTTATTTATCGCAATTTCATTATCGTTATTTACTTTACGCTTTAAATTAAGTTGTATTTATTTTTAATATTTTACATTAGGTTTTAATTGCAACTAAAGTTTTAAAATCGACAAACCGGTCATTAAACGGTAAAAACTCCCTTTTATAATAATAATATTACTTATATATATTTGTATTTTTATAAATTTAAAACTAATATAGCGTTAAGCTTGTTTAATTTTCCCTGTGAAACGAACCGGACTTACTAAAAACTACACTACTGTACGATTAGGTACACTGCCTATAAGTGTTGTAGCAAGATTTAGGTATATCCATTCTATAAATAAATAAATATCTTGTGTAAAATTGTATCGCATTTAATAGTATTTCGTTGTAAAAATAATACTATTTCATATACCCCTCGCATAACATCAAGTATTTTTGGCGCCGCTGCAGGGGAACACATAAACGCCGAAAGCGCAACGCTAAATATATATAAAAAAAGATTTTTATTAATTTTTAGTTTACTTTTATAAAAATACGCTTTTGCAAAAATACGTTTTAAAAATACAAAAATATAAAAAGAAAAACAAAATTTAAATATTTTTAAGAGATTGTTAAATATATAAGTTTTATAAAGTTTCTTTATTTTTATTTTAGTTTGTAAAAATTTAAGTTTTATATAAATATTTTGTATAAATATAAAACAGAAAAAAAAACAGTCGAGGCCCGTACTGTAGCAGCCCAGATGTGGCCCGAAACCCTAGCCCATGCGATCGCATGAGCTCGAAGGCAAATTCTCATGCGATCGCATGAGGGGTTCTGACACGCCCTAATTGATTCTCGTACAACAATCATTACGGAGTAGAATTATTAATTATTATTAATTATAACCCTAATTAGGGTTTAAATTATTTAATTATTTAGTTTAGTTTTTATTTAATTTGTTTTATTTAGTTTAATTAGTTTTAATAAATTATAAAATTAATAGTTTTATAAAATAAATAATATAAAAATAATATTTTTATAAAAATTGTACTTTTTACAACTTTAAGTATATTTTTATATTTTGTTCGTTTTTAGCGTAATATTTGTATTTTTCGTTCGTATTTAGTTTTAAGTCATAGTTTTTGCCATAGTTATTTTTATTTTTTTAGATTTTTAGGATTTGCCGTAAAATCCCTTAAGTGCTTTTTCTTTTTACTAAGATTTAGGTGTTTTAGAATTTTGCGACGCTGTTCTAAGATTTTAGTACCTTTTTAAGTTATTGCCATTTTGGGATATAGTTTTTCTTTTAAGCTTTAATATTTTTTTAGACGCAACTTTTAATTCTTAATTTTTAGTTCCTTTTTAAGTTTCGACGAGCTACTTTCTTATTTTTATTTTTATACGCTTATTTTTCGACCTTTTATTTTTCGACGTTTTTCAACGCGCTCTTTTTCTTTCTTATTTCTCGACGCTCTAGTTTTTAGGACTTAGATTTTTTTCTATTTCTTATCTAAAATTTCTTTAAATTTAAACGAAAAATTATTTTAAGTGGTTAAATTGATAGATATCAAAATTTTCTGGTTCGTAGTAATAGTTGGATTTGTACGTGGACCGGGTTATTGGAGCCAAACAGTACTCAATTATATTGAGACCAAACGAATCCTGCCCCTCTGCTGCATCTTTTGGCTATTCGAAACGTGGGCAAAATCAGAAAAGTCTATTAATTGGATAACTTATATAATTTTTCTTTCTTTTTAAAAACTAATAGGATATTCAGTGAATGCACCGAGCAAAACGTTCACCGCCTTTTGTACGTTCACCACCTGTAACCAGATCAAGACATCTAGCAAATATTGTCGCCGTTGATTTTTCTTTAGAATCGTCATCCAGTCGACCAAGTACTCCAACTCAAATTTCCGATAATCCATTTTTTGAACCCGACCTCACAATTGAGAATCCGGAGAATATTCAGGGACAATTCATAGATCCTGAACCACTAATCTTTCCTCCGGAACCACCAATCATTCAAACAGAGATTGTCGAGGAACCAACCATTAAATCAGAATCCTATAGTGATTCAGATTCAACAAATTCAATTATGGAAAATCTGGAACCTCTAAGTATGGAAGACCGAATGCGAGCTAAACGCACTGGCCAAGGTCACACAATTACTCAACCTGACATTAATGCACCAGATTATGAAATCAAAGGACAAATCCTACATATGGTGACTAATCAATGCCAATTTAGTGGTGCGCCGAAGGAAGATCCAAATGAACATCTTCGTACATTTAATAGGATCTGCACTCTATTTAAAATCCGAGAAGTGGAGGATGAACAGATATATCTTATGTTATTTCCCTGGACTTTAAAGGGAGAAGCCAAAGATTGGTTGGAATCGTTACCTGAAGGGGCGATTGATACATGGGACGTTTTAGTTGAAAAATTTCTTAAACAATTCTTTCCGGCATCTAAAGCCGTGAGACTTCAAGGAGAAATTGTTACATTCACACAAAAGCCAAATGAAACTTTATATGAAGCATGGACAAGATTTGGAAAATTATTGAGAGGATGTCCGCAACATGGTTTAGACACCTGTCAAATAGTACAAATATTCTACCAAGGATGCGACATCACTACACGAAAAGACATCGATATAGCAGCTGGTGGTTCCATTATGAAGAAAACCGCAACTGATGCTTATAAAATTATTGATAACACTGCTTCCCACTCACATGAGTGGCACCAAGAAAAAAATATCGTTAGATCATCTAAAGCAGCTAGAGCAGATTCTAGCCATGACTTAGATTCCATTTCCGCAAAGATAGATGCTGTCGAGAGACGAATGGAAAAGATGACTAAAGATATTCACTCAATACGAATTAGTTGTGAGCAGTGTGGAGGACCACATTTAACAAAAGATTGTCTCAGTATTGAACTAACAATGGAACAAAGAGAGAATGTTTCATACATAAACCAAAGGCCTGGAAATAATTATCAGAATAATTATCAATCGCCAAGACCAATCTACAATCAAAACCAGAACTATAACCGAAATGTTCCATACAACAACCAACAAGGTCCTAGTAATCAACAAGTATCTAACAATACTTACAATCAGCAAAGACCAATTTTTCAAAATAAACCACCACAAACCGATGATAAAAAGCCAAATTTAGAAGACATGATGTCGAAGCTAGTTGATTCTCAAACACAATTTTTCACATCTCAGAAACAAACGAATGAACAAAATGCTTAAGCATTTAGAAATCAACAAGCTTCTATTCAAAATCTGGAACAAGAAGTAAGTAACCTATCAAGATTGATAGGTGAAAGAAAACCGGAAAGTCTACCTAGTGATACTAATGCTAACCCCCCAGAATGAAACAGCTAAAGCCATTACCACAAGAAGTGGTATTACACTTAAACCACCTGAAATACCTGTAATTTCTGATGACTCTATTCCTACTCCACAAGAACCACAGTCTGAACAAGATAAGAAAAAAACCGGTAGTTGAAAAGGTTAATGAAGATAACACAGTTAAGGCTAAACCTTATGTTAAACCATACCAACCACCACTTCCTTACCCGAGTAAAATGAGAAAAGAGAGACTTGAAGCCGAGCAATCTAAATTCTTGGATATGTTTAAACAGATAAATGTCAATCTTCCTTTCATTGATGTGATTTCAGGAATGCCTAGATATGCTAAATTTCTGAAAGATCTAATCACAAATAGAAAGAAAATGGAAGAACTCTCGGCTGTTACTATGAATGCTAATTGTTCTGCAGTACTGTTGAATAAGATACCCGAAAAACTATCTGATCCAGGAAGTTTCACAATTCCATATTTTCTGGGTAATCTTAGTTCAATAGAAGCATTGGCAGATTTTGGTGCTAGTATAAATTTAATGACGTATTCCCTATACGTTAAACTAGACCTTGGAGAATTGAAACCAATACGAATAAGCATACAACTAGCAGATCGATCAGTAAAATATCCTAGAGGGATAATGGAAAATATGCTAGTTAAAGTTGGTACTTTAGTATTTCCAGTAGATTTTGTTATTCTGGACATGGAAGAAGATTCTCGAGTACCTCTCATATTAGGAAGACCATTCTTAAACACAGCCAAAGCAATAATAGACGTGTTTAGTAAGAAACTGACCCCAAGTATAGAGGACGAGAGTGTTACATTTTCAGTTGATAGAGCAATGCAACAACCGCAATCTGCAGATGATACATGTTATTATATTCAAACTATAGAATCACATGCAGAATTGTTAGAAGAATTTCCAGAATTACAAGGAACAGGAGAATGTTCTTTAGGAGAAAGTACTGAACCAATTGATGAAAATGAAATGTTATCTACACTTATGGCTAATGGATATGAACCAACAACAGAAGAAATTCAAATGCTAAAAGAAGAAGACAGATATCGATATAAATCATCGATAGAAGAACCACCGATATTAGAGTTAAAGCCACTTCCAAACCATTTGGAATATGCTTATTTACATGGTGAATCTGAATTACCTGTAATAATATCGTCTTCTCTTACTGAAAATGAAAAATCTCAACTCATTTCTGTGTTAAAAGCTCATAAATTAGCTATTGCATGGAAAATTCATGATATTAAAGGAATAAGTCCTTCGTATTGCACACATAAAATCCTTATGGAAGAAGGTCATAAAACGTATGTGCAATGCCAACGAAGACTAAATCCTAATATGCAAGATGTTTTTAAGAAAGAAATTATTAAACTGCTTGATGCAGGTTTAATTTATCCAATTTCTGATAGTCCATGGGTAAGCTCAGTTCAATGCGTACCTAAGAAGGGTGGCATGACGGTCATTACAAATGAGAAAAATGAGCTTATTCCTACTAGGACTGTAACAGGATGGCGTGTTTGTATTGATTATAGAAAATTAAATGACGCCACCAGAAAAGATCACTTTCCTTTACCTTTCATTGATCAAATGTTGGAAAGATTAGCCGGAAACAGTTACTATTGTTTTCTTGATGGTTTTTCCGGATACTTTCAAATTCCAATAGCACCCGAGGACCAAGAGAAAACTACATTCACGTGCCCTTATGGTACTTTTGCTTACAAACGTATGTCATTTGGACTTTACAACTCCCCTGCAACCTTTCAAAGGTGCATGATGGCGATTTTTCATGACATGATAGAAGAATGCATGGAAGTTTTCATGGATGACTTTTCAGTCTTCGGTGATACATTTGAATCATGTCTAGTTAATCTTGAACAAATTCTTATTAGATGCGAACAATCAAATCTAGTACTTAATTGGGAGAAATGTCATTTCATGGTTAAAGAAGGCATCGTTCTTGGTCATAAAATTTCAAAGGAAGGAATTGAAGTGGATAGAGCTAAAGTAGATGTAATTGCTAAACTTCCACATCCCACCAATGTTAGAGGAGTTAGGAGTTTTCTAGGGCATGCCGGTTTTTACCGACGTTTCATAAAAGATTTTTCTAAAATTGCCACTCCTATGAATAAACTCCTAGAAAAGGATGCTCCATTCATCTTTTCAGATGAATGCATCAAATCTTTTAATATACTTAAAGAAAAACTCACTAATGCATCGATCATGATAACTTCAAATTGAAATTTATCGTTTGAACTAATGTGCGATGCAAGTGATTTTGCAATGGGAGCCGTTTTAGGACAAAGGATTGAAAAACGATTTCAACCTATATATTATGCTAGTAAGACGTTACAAGGAGCACAAACGAATTACACGACTACTGAAAAAGAACTCCTTGCTATTGTTTTTGCTTTTGACAAATTTCGTTCATATCTCGTTCTAGCTAAAACGGTGGTCTATACCGACCATTCTGCTCTTAGATACCTATTTTCGATACAAGATGCCAAACCACGATTAATCTGTTGGATCTTACTCTTACAAGAGTTCGATATTGAAATCCGAGATAAAAAGGGAGCAGAAAATCTCGCAGCTGATCATCTTTCTCGTCTTGAAAATCCTGAATTAGAAGTTCTAAATGAATCGGCCATACAAGACAACTTTCCTGATGAATATCTATTGAAGATAGATTATAATGAAATTCCATGGTTTGCAGACTATTCAAACTATTTAGTATGTGGATTCCTTGAAAAAGGACTGTCGTACCAAAAACGAAAGAAATTCTTAAGTGATATAAAACACTATTTCTGGGAAGATCCACATTTGTTTAAAAGTTATCCCGATGGAATAATACGCCGATGTGTATTCGGAGATGAAGCTAGTCAAATCTTAAACCATTGTCACACAGGACCAACAGGAGGGCATTATGGGCCTCAACTTACAGCAAGAAAAGTTTACGATGATGGATTCTATTGGCCTACAATTTTCAAAGACGCACACCTTCTTTGCAAATCCTGTGATGCTTGTCAAAGGGCCGGAAAAATAAGTCAACGTGATGAAATGCCACAAAATGTCATTCAAGTATGTGAAGTATTTGACATTTGGGGTATTGACTTTATGGTTCCATTTCCAAAATCTCATAATAATCTCTACATTCTCGTTGCCATTGATTATGTATCTAAATGGACGGAAGCACAAGCTCTCCCAACTAACGATGCACGAGTTGTAATCAACTTCTTAAAACGTCTTTTTGCTAGGTTTGGAACACCGAAAGCTTTAATAAGTGATCGGGGTACTCATTTTTGTAATAATCAACTTGAAAAAGTTCTCAAAAGATATGGAGTAACTCATAAAATCTCAACTGCTTATCATCCACAAACAAGTGGACAAGTTGAAAATACCAACCGAGCTTTAAAATGTATTCTAGAGAAAACCGTAGGATCAAATCCGAAGGAATGGTCCATGAAATTGGAGGATGCACTCTGGGCTTTTAGAACAGCCTACAAAACTCCAATTGGAACCACACCTTTTAGACTCGTTTACGGAAAAGCATGTCATCTTCCAGTAGAAATTGAACACAAAGCATTTTGGGCTTTGAAGACATGTAATCTTGATTTACAGGAAGCCGGACGTCTACGATTAAGTCAACTAAATGAATTAGAAGAATTAAGACATGAATCATACGAAAATTCATTAATCTATAAAGAAAGAACGAAGAAATGGCATGATAAAAGAATCAGAAGTTCAAAAGAATTTAAAGAAGGAGACAGAGATCTTCTTTTCAATTCACGATTCAAGCTATTTCCTGGAAAATTGAAATCAAGATGGTCTGGACCATTCATAGTCAAAAGAGTTTTCCCATACGAAACAATAGAGTTAATAAATTCAAATGGGATTGAATTTAAAGTTAATGGTCACAGAGTTAAACATTACATATATGGTCCGATGGAAGTTGACAATGAAGTCAATCATAATTTCACCACCCAAGAAAACCCTCAAAATGAAAACATAAATATGTTATCAACAACATATGAAAAATCAAAATTGGAAAATAGGGAGGATTCAAATTGGAGTGATGAAGAAGAATTCTTATACAAACCTCCCGTTCTAAGAAACGAAGAAACATGTGAACAAGAAGTTCAGATAGAATTGAAAGAACACCCGAAAAAGGTTTACAAACCAACTCGACTTACTAAAGCAGTAGACCCGGGTGAATTTATCATTTCTTGCTTGCTTAATGATGGTGTTGTATATAATGGACTCGCAGATTTAGGAGCAAGTACAAATATTATGCCTCTTTCCTTATACAAAAGATTAGGTATGGGTAAATTAAAACCAACCAAAATAGGTGTTCAATCATTTGACCTAACCATTAAACACCCGGTTGGAATAGCAAATAATTTACTTGTTAACGTGGGAAGTTTAACCTTTGTTGCAAACTTCATAGTGATTAATATGGAGGAAAATCTTGATATTCCTCTAATTTTAGGTCGCCCATTTTTAGTAATCACCGAGGCATTCTTTGATGTAAGAGAAGGTAGAATGACACTTAGGGATGGTGATAAATCGATCACCTTTGTGAACCGAAAGTTTAGATCTCCACCAACCAAAACTATTAAACCAATAAAAACGCGTAAGTGTGGGGAAGATGAAGAAACACTTAATGATGATACGATCACAAAGAACCCCGTTGATGATAAGAAATTAGATGAACCCGTTTTTAACAGTTCAACAAAGAAACTTTATAAACGGATTCACGATGCTAGGATTAAGGGAAACTTTAAGTTATGTAACCGATTAATATCCAATTTATCGCCAAAAGAAAAGGCGATGTTAGTTGAAGTTGTGAAAGTTACGGAGGAAATCAACAAATGGATTGAAGTAAAAGTCAAAGATATACAAGTTGTTGATGATCCAATTGAAAATAACGTTAATCACAATTTCAACTAAGTGTGGGGAGGTTCGAATCTTTTTAGGGTAATATGTATTTCTGTTAGAATTAGATTTTCTGTTTTCGTGTAGTTCTCGAAAATGGAATCCGAATGGTCTTTCCCTAGCAGACCCTAAAGAACTAGTCTTCTCCTCCCATTCTGAATTTTTATTTTTTTTAGGTTTTACGAGACGAAGACTTCCTGTGAATTAAACCATGGTCTAATGCTACACGCTTTGACCACTAAACGTAATAATGACACCCTTCCAAGTGAATTGGTATCATTAATCAGAGGTAAATTGGATGGAGTAAGAAAAGAATCCAGGAACGAAAATAATAAGTTACATTTTGATAAAGGAAAATCAAAATCCGCAGCGAAAAGAAGAGCACGACACCTTGAAAGATGTCACAAATGCGGAAAATGGTCACACGAAGGAAAATGCTCGACGAATCAGACATATTCCAATACCGAATTCGTTACTTTATGCAGAGATGGACCGTTCATATGTTTCGAAGAAAAAACGTTGAATGCTCGAGGTTACGCCTATGTAGCTATGGAAAACGAATTAGTCCGACTATCTTATGAGTGGGCTAAAGCAGGTCACTAAGAATTCTATTTCACAGGTAAGTATGTACAGTTTTTATTTTTATTTTATTGCTTTTAACCTTTTGATAATAAACGCTAAATCGTTCGCTATAAAGTTTTAAATTGATATTCAATAAAATTAGGTTTTGCGACCGAAATTATTGATATCATACAAAAATTTATTACATCACTGCGAAATTTACCGTTTATTCTTAAGGTATAAATATCTTTAATCAATCAACCCAAAATATTTCAGAAATTCGTCAGGAGTAAAACTATGTAATATAGCCGAAATTACTTTACCGAAAAGAGAGGCGTATATTTTTGATAATATTTGATTGATTAAAGTGGGATAAGAGACCAAAAAGATTTTTAATTTTATTTTTACCATGTTTTTAAAATTAATATTTAAATATTAATTTATTATTGCAAACTTTTTAAAATTAATATATTTAAGTTTGTAAATATTTGAAAAATTAATATTTTTAATATAAGTTTGTTGTATAAAAATAAAAATATAATTTAAGTTTGGTGTGAATTTTTAATTTTAATAATATGAATTTTTAATTTTATGCATTTTAAATTTAAGTTTGGTGAGAATTTAAAAACAAAAATTTACTTTATTTCGTTAAGTTAAAAATATGATTTTTAAAATTCGTCGTAAGTTGAAGACTAGGTCATTGGACCTAAATTGCTTTACCCAAGGGAGGGACGAGAACTTTTATTATCATTATTTTTAATCTTATTGAATTAAAGTATGCCAAAAATATTTTAAAAAACCCAAAAATCTTTGCTTTTAAAACTGCGCTTAAAATTGACAAATTTTAAAATTTTGTCGAGGGACGGACTAGGACATCGTTCCGAAACGCCCTCATCCTAAAAAGAAACAAATTTTTAAAATTTAATTTAATTATATGTTTTAAAAAGTGTAAGGTTTTATAAAAAGAAAAAGAAAAAAAAATATAACAGACCCATGCGATCGCATGGGTTTTGAACTTCAACTCTATGCGATCGCATGGAGCTGATTTTCTGGCCAGGATCAAAAGGCAACGAGAGCTGCTCTCTGTCTCACACTTTACACACACAACATACACGAACACACACACATATACACTCCTAAAATCACCATTTTTCACCCAAATTTCACCAAATTTCATCCTACAATCCGCTATAATCATGCCTAGGTTCGGATTCTTCAACAAAAAGGTAAAAATTACACCCCAAAACTCATAAATTTTCTAGTTTTTGTGATAATTACCAATATTTTACCTAATGCAATTTTGTTAATTTCTAGTGTAATTAGAGTTAAATTGTTAGTATATTATGCATGTATAACCTAGATTGATGTTATTTAACATGATTTGAAGCCAAAAACTTCAAAAATTTTAGGAATCTAGGGTTTGTGTTCTTGAGCAATTTGGGGCTTTTTGATATAAACATGTTATGGCCGATTTTTGTCATGAATTATTGCTAAATTAAGTAGTGTAACATGTTTAGGTAGCTAAATGATCAAAACATTGATCCTAAACATGATTTTTGGAGATTAAAGTGGACTTTTTAAGTCCAAAATTCATGAACTTGATTAATTTGATGTAAATGCCATTTGAGACTTGTTTAATTGTTTGTAATGACTATTTTGACATGTTATTTGAGTTAAATGCTTAAGAACTTTGTATACATTTTCATATGTGCTTATTTGAAAAAGTGTAGAATTGTAAAAAATGTGAAAATGTGTATAAGTTTAATTTTGATTTAACATGTTATTGTAATTGTTTCAAGTTGTTATTTTACTAACACTAATGCATATTTGGATGCACAAATTTTGTGTTTAATGTGTTTTGCAGAAAACCGATACTGCTGGTGCTTCATCATCATCTAGATAACCACAACAAGAACCTGAACCAGAATATGAGCCGCAATACGAGCCAGAACCCGAACAAGAACCACAACAGGAACAACAACATCAGCCTGATCAACATGTACCTTATTATGATCCGCTACAGTTTGATAATGAATTCATAGTAGTACCGATGCATCCGCTACTAGAATACCCAACGATTCCTGAACATACATTGCATCCTAATCTGAGATTCGACAGAAGCTGGAGAGATTACCCGGCATATCAAAGTAATAAATTCAAATTAGTAACGAAAGATGTAGAGGTGCCTAGGGTAATTGATTGGAATCCTTTGGAAAGGGTCCAACTTGCTGACCGTGTTAGGGAGCATTTGATCCAAAGGTATGGCAGTTCTTCTTTTACCGATTGGGAACGTCTATTCACCATTCGTAGACCTGTATATAAGGAATGGTGTGTTGAGCTGATGAGTACTATAGTATTAAATGTAGATGTAGATAGATTATATGATAGAAGTTTTCTTATATTTATACTTGGCCGTAGGATGTACAGGATGTCCATGCTGGACATGGCCAGGGCTTTGCAGATATATACGCCCACTGAATTACTACTACCCGATTGTATGAATTTGATTTATCGTGGTGAAAGGGCAGATAGGAATTTTGATGCGAACGCCGTCTGGAGGCGTATGTCAGATTATAATGTTTTTGGGCGGGCAGGAACACATACCTACTTACATATTAACAAAGCCGAGCTTCGTATAATTCATAGATTTTTGGCTATTTACAAGTAATATTCGTTTAAATAATAAAAGGTGAAGACAAAAGACAGATTCGACGAATTGAAGACGCAAACGACCAAAAAGCTCAAAAGTACAAAAGACAATCAAAGAGGTTCCAATTATTGATAAGAAACGTCTCGAAATTACAAGAGTACAAGATTCAAAACGCAAAATACAAAATATAAAATTGTACGCAAGGACGTTCGAAAATCTGGAACCGGGACCAGAGTCAACTCTCAACGCTCGACGCAACGGACTAAAAATTACAAGTCTACTATGCACAAGAATATAATATAATATATAAATAATTATATTAATTATTTATATTTTATATTTATATATAAAATCCGTCGGCAAGAAAGACTCCAAAAGATGTGAGCTGTAATTTCTATCTCCGCGACTCGCGGAGTGTGAAGGCCAAAAGGGCCGCGAGTCGCGGAGCCCTAAATTTGAAAACTGCCTATAAAGCCAACCGAATTCTGATCAAAAAATATAATCTTTTTCTTCTCTTATCATACGTAAAATTTATATATATATATATAATTTATATTTTAATTTTAATTTTAATTCTAATAATAAGGGTATGTTAGCGAATATTGTAAGGGTGTAAGTCGAAATTCTGTCCGTGTAACGCTACGCTATTTTTAATCATTGTAAGTTATGTTCAACCTTTTTATATTAATGTCTCGTAGCTAAGTTATTATTATGCTTATTTAAAACGAAGTAATCATGATGTTGGGCTAATTACTAAAATTGGGTAATTGGGCTTTGTACCATAATTGGGGTTTGGACAAAAGAACGACACTTGTGGAAATTAGACTATGGGCTATTAATGGGCTTTATATTTGTTTAACTAAATGAAAGTTTGTTAATGTTAATATAAAGATTTACAATTGGGCGTCCCTATAAATTACCATATACACTCGATCGGACACGATGGGCGGGGTATTTATATGTACGAATAATCGTTCATTTAACCGGACAAGGGAATGGATTAATAGCCACTAGAATAATTAAAACAGGGGTGAAATTACATTCAAGGGTAATTGGTGTAATTGTTAACAAAGTAGTAAAACCTTGGTTTACACGCAGTCGATAACCTGGTGTATTCATTAAACAAAGTATTAAAACCTTGTTACAATTCGAATCCCCAATTAGTTGGAATATTTAACTTCGGGTATAATAATAATTTGACGAGGACACTCGCACTTTATATTTATGACTGATGGACTGTTATGGACAAAAACCAGACGGACATATTAAATAATCCAGGACAAAGGACAATTAACCCATGGGCATAAAACTAAAATCAACACGTCAAACATCATGATTACGGAAGTTTAAATAAGCATAATTCTTTTATTTCATATTTAATTTCCTTTACTTTATATTTAATTGCACTTTTAATTATCGCAATTTTATTTTATCGCACTTTTATTATTCGCAATTTCATTATCGTTATTTACTTTACGCTTTAATTTAAGTCTTTTATTTATTTTATATTTTACATTAGGTTTTAACTGCGACTAAAGTCTTAAAATCGACAAACCGGTCATTAAACGGTAAAAACCCCCTTTATAATAATAATATTACTTATATATATATTTGTATTTTTATAAAAGTAAACTAATATAGCGTTGAGCTTTGTTTAAAGATTTCCCTGTGGAACGAACCGGACTTACTAAAAACTACACTACTGTACGATTAGGTACACTGCCTATAAGTGTTGTAGCAAGGTTTAAGTATATCCATTCTATAGATAAATAAATATCTTGTGTAAAATTGTATCGTATTTAATAGTTTTTCCTAGTAAAATATAAACTATTTTATATACACCTCGCATAACATCAAGTATTTTTGGCGCCGCTGCCGGGGACACTCTTAAACGCCGGAAGCGCAACGCTAATATAAAAAAAAAGAAGATTTTTAATAGTATTTTATTAAAATTCGTTTTTGTAAAAATACGTTTTAATTATTCAAAAATATAAAAAGAAAAACAAAAATATAAGTATTTTTTTAGTATTTTTTTTTAATATTTAAGTTTTATAAGTTTCTTTATCTTTATTTTAGTTTATAATAATATAAATTTTATTAAATATCTTTTATTTATAGAAAAAAAAACAGAAAACAGAAAATAAAAAAAATAAAAAAACGCGTAAAAATTTCAAACTGCTCCAGATCTGAAATTTGAAACCCCGCGACTCGCGGGGTTTGATGTTTTAAATACCGCAACTCGCGGAGCTTCTCTGACAGGCGACAAAAAACCCTAAACCAGCATTAATTACGGTTTATTAATTAATTATTATTATTATTTAACCCTAATTATTATTATTATTATTAGTTTTATTTTTACTTTTACTTTTTATTTAATTTATGTATTTAGTATTAATTAGTTTTATTAAATTGTAAAATTAGTAGTTTTATTAAATAAATAATATAAAAAATAATATTTTTATAAAAATTGTACTTTTTACAACTTTTTGTATATTTTTATATTTTGTCCCTTTTTAATCATTGTAGCGTAATATTTGTATTTTTAGCTCATATTTAATTTTAAACTTAGTTTTTGCTATAGTTATTTTTACTCCTAGATTTTTAGGCTTTGCCGTAGAATTCCTTAAGTGCTTTTTCTTTAGACTAAGATTTAGGTACTTTAGAATTTTGCGACGCCTTTTTAAGTTTTAGTTTCTTTTTAAGTTATTTCCATTTGGGATTTAGTTTTTCCTGTAAGCTTTAATATTTTTAGACACCTTTTACTATGTATCAATTATCATTCCAATTAGTAATTTCAATTTGCGATTATAATTTTAAGTTAGTTGTAGTAATAAGATTAGGTTAGTTAAGTATTTTTAAGTTGTTATAAGTTTCTTTTATTTTTCCGTCACCTTTTATTTTTCAACCATTTTTTTTTCTTTTTCGACCTTTTGCGACGAACTCTTTTTCTCTCTTATTTCTCGCCATTCTAGTTTTTAGGACTTAGAATTTTTTCTACTTCTTATCTAAATTTCTTAAAATTACGAAAATTTATTTTAAGTGGTTAAATTGATAGACATCAAAATTTTCTGGTTCGTAGTAATAGTTGGATTTGTACGTGGACCGGGTTATTGGAGCCAAACAGTCCTCAATTATATTGAGACCAAACTAATCCTGCCCCTCTGCTGCATCTTTTGGCTATTCAAAACGTGGGCAAAATCAGAAAAGTCTATTAATTGGATAACTTATTATAATTTTTCTTTCCTTTTAAAAACTAATAGGATATTCAGTGAATGCACCGAGCAAGACGTTCATCACCTTTTATACGTTCACCACCTGTAACTAGATCAAGACATTTAGCAAATATAACCGCCGTTGATTTTTCTTTAGAATCGTCATCCAGTCAACCAAGTACTTCAGTTCAAATTTCCGATAATCCATTTTTTGAACCCAACCTCACAATTGAGAATCCAGAGAATATTCAGGAACGGTTCGTAGATCCTGAACCATTAAACTTTCCTCCGGAACCACCAATCATTCAAACAGAGATTGTTGAGGAACGAACCATTAAATCAGAATCATCTAGTGATACCGATTCAACAAATTCAATTATGGAGAATCTGGAACCTTTAAGTATGGAAGACCGAATGAGAGCTAAACGCACTGTAGTGACCCGAACTTTTCCATGTTTATATATATTAATTGAGATTGATGTTTACATGATTAAATGTTTCCAACATGTTAAGCAATCAAACTTGTTAAGACTTGATTAATTGAAATAGGTTTCATATAGACAATTGACCACCCAAGTTGACCGGTGATTCACGAACGTTAAAACTTGTAAAAAAAACTATATGATGACATATATATGGTTATATATATATAGTTAACATGATATTATGATAAGTAAACATATCATTAATTATATTAACAATGAACTACATATGTAAAAACAAGACTACTAACTTAATGATTTTGAAACGAGACATATATGTAACGTTTATCGTTGTAACGACATTTAATGTATATATATCATATTAAGAGATATTCGTACATCATAATATCATGATAATATAATAATTTAAAATCTATTTTGATATTATAAACATTGGGTTAACAACATTTAACAAGATCGTTAACCTAAAGGTTTCAAAACAACACTTACATGTAACGACTAACGATGACTTAACGACTCAGTTAAAATGTATATACATGTAGTGTTTTAATATGTATTTATACACTTTTGAAAGACTTCAATACACTTATCAAAATACTTCTACTTAACAAAAATGCTTACAATTACATTCTCGTTCAGTTTCATCAACAATTCTACTCGTATGCACCCGTATTCGTACTCGTACAATACACAGCTTTTAGATGTATGTACTATTGGTATATACACTCCAATGATCAGCTCTTAGCAGCCCATGTGAGTCACCTAACACATGTGGGAACCATCATTTGGCAACTAGCATGAAATATCTCATAAGATTACAAAAATATGAGTAATCATTCATGACTTATTTACATGAAAACAAAATTACATATCCTTTATATCTAATCCATACACCAACGACCAAAAACACCTACAAACACTTTCATTCTTCAATTTTCTTCATCTAATTGAACTCTCTCAAGTTCTATCTTCAAGTTCTAAGTGTTCTTCATAAATTCCAAAAGTTCTAGTTTCATAAAATCAAGAATACTTTCAAGTTTGCTAGCTCACTTCCAATCTTGTAAGGTGATCATCCAACCTCAAGAAATCTTTGTTTCTTACAGTAGGTTATCATTCTAATACAAGGTAATAATCATATTCAAACTTTGGTTCAATTTCTATAACTATAACAATCTTATTTCAAGTGATGATCTTACTTGAACTTGTTTTCGTGTCATGATTTTGCTTCAAGAACTTTGAGCCATCCAAGGATCCATTGAAGCTAGATCCATTTTTCTCTTTTCCAGTAGGTTCATCCAAGGAACTTAAGGTAGTAATGATGTTCATAACATCATTCGATTCATACATATAAAGCTATCTTATTCGAAGGTTTAAACTTGTAATCACTAGAACATAGTTTAGTTAATTCTAAACTTGTTCGCAAACAAAAGTTAATCCTTCTAACTTGACTTTTAAAATCAACTAAACACATGTTCTATATCTATATGATATGCTAACTTAATGATTTAAAACCTGGAAACACGAAAAACACCGTAAAACCGGATTTACGCCGTCGTAGTAACACCGCGGGCTGTTTTGGGTTAGTTAATTAAAAACTATGATAAACTTTGATTTAAAAGTTGTTATTCTGAGAAAATGATTTTTATTATGAACATGAAACTATATCCAAAAATTATGGTTAAACTCAAAGTGGAAGTATGTTTTCTAAAATGGTCATCTAGACGTCGTTCTTTCGACTGAAATGACTACCTTTACAAAAACGACTTGTAACTTATTTTTCCGACTAGAAACCTTTACTTTTTTTGTTTAGATTCATAAAATAGAGTTCAATATGAAACCATAGCAATTTGATTCACTCAAAACGGATTTAAAATGAAGAAGTTATGGGTAAAACAAGATTGGATAATTTTTCTCATTTTAGCTACGTGAAAATTGGTAACAAATCTATTCCAACCATAACTTAATCAACTTGTATTATATATTATGTAATCTTGAGATACCATAGACACGTATACAATGTTTCGACCTATCATGTCGACACATCTATATATATTTCGGAACAACCATAGACACTCTATATGTGAATGTTGGAGTTAGCTATACAGGGTTGAGGTTGATTCCAAAATATATATAGTTTGAGTTGTGATCAATACTGAGATACGTATACACTGGGTCGTGGATTGATTCAAGATAATATTTATCGATTTATTTCTGTACATCTAACTGTGGACAACTAGTTGTAGGTTACTAACGAGGACAGCTGACTTAATAAACTTAAAACATCAAAATATATTAAAAGTGTTGTAAATATATTTTGAACATACTTTGATATATATGTATATATTGTTATAGGTTCGTGAATCAACCAGTGGCCAAGTCTTACTTCCCGACGAAGTAAAAATCTGTGAAAGTGAGTTATAGTCCCACTTTTAAAATCTAATATTTTTGGGATGAGAATACATGCAGGTTTTATAAATGATTTACAAAATAGACACAAGTACGTGAAACTACATTCTATGGTTGAATTATCGAAATCGAATATGCCCCTTTTTATTAAGTCTGGTAATCTAAGAATTAGGGAACAGACACCCTAATTGACGCGAATCCTAAAGATAGATCTATTGGGCCTAACAAACCCCATCCAAAGTACCGGATGCTTTAGTACTTCGAAATTTATATCATATCCGAAGGGTGTCCCGGAATGATGGGGATATTCTTATATATGCATCTTGTTATTGTCGGTTACCAGGTGTTCACCATATGAATGATTTTTATCTCTATGTATGGGATGTGTATTGAAATATGAAATCTTGTGGTCTATTGTTACGATTTGATATATATAGGTTAAACCTATAACTCACCAACATTTTTGTTGACGTTTTAAGCATGTTTATTCTCAGGTGATTATTAAGAACTTCCGCTGTCGCATACTTAAATAAGGACAAGATTTGGAGTCCATGCTTGTATGATATTGTGTAAAAACTGCATTCAAGAAACTTATTTTGTTGTAACATATTTGTATTGTAAACCATTATGTAATGGTCGTGTGTAAACAGGATATTTTAGATTATCATTATTTGATAATCTACGTAAAGTTTTTTTAAACCTTTATTGATGAAATAAAGGTTATGGTTTGTTTAAAAATGAATGCAGTCTTTGAAAAACGTCTCATATAGAGGTCAAAACCTCGCAACGAAATCAATTAATATGGAACGTTTTTAATCAATAAGAACGGGACATTTCAGTTGGTATCCGAGCGTTGGTCTTAGAGAACCAGAAAATTTGCATTAGTGTGTCTTATCGAGTTTGTTAGGATGCATTAGTGAGTCTGGACTTCGACCGTGTTTTCTTTAAAAATGATTGCTTAACATTTTTGTTGGAAACTATATATTTTTAACATATGAATATTATGTGATATATTAATCTCTTAACGTGTTTGATATTATGTGATAGATGTCTACCTCTAGAACAAGTCCCATTGACTCACCTAATAATAATGAAGAGTCAAATGTAAATTGGAATGATTTGTGGACTGATTCACAAGTTCCCGAAGAGGAACCGGAAGAAGAGTCGGAACCGGAAGAAGAATCGGAACCGGAAGAAGAATCGGAACCGGATGAAGAAATAGAACCGGTGGGGGAAATAATAAAACGGTTAAGTAAAAGAAAATCCTCAACCAGCCGACCAAAGTTAATTATGGTCAATGGTGTTTCCGCCAAGGAAGCAAAATATTGGGAGGATTACCAATTCTCCGATGAATCGGATTTCGACGAGAATTCCGATGATGTTATAGAAATTACCCCAACTGAATTTAAAAAGGCAAAAGAAAATAATAAGGGAAAGGGCATAAAAATAGAGAAATCTAATTCCAACCCCGATGAACTTTATATGTATCGTCAACCCCCGAAGTCCTTAAGTTGTAACAATGACCCGGGAACCTCTAAACCACCAGGTTTTTCTAAACCAATGTGGACAACGACGGCTCGTATTAGGGGAACATCATATATCCCTAGAAACTTGGCAAAACGAACCAAAACCGAAGAAGAAGAAACGAGCGAGTCGGAATAAGATAGTTGTATTCGTGTGGTGTAATATATGGAATATAGTGTTCTTATGCTTTATGATATATGTAAAAATTGCTTGTATTAATAAGTATTTTTTTTATGAATCTAACTCTTGTCTATTTTACAGTTTAAAAACACAAAATGGATAGACAACCCAATATTTTAAGAGACCTACCCGGAGACATGATTGATGAAATCTTGTCTAGAGTCGGCCAGAATTCTTCGGCACAACTATTTAAGGCGAGATCAGTTTGTAAGACATTCGAAGAACGTTCCAAGAATGTCTTGGTTTATAAGAGACTTTCGTTTGAAAGATGGGGGATATCACATTGGGAAACCCATAAGTTACGATGTGTTTACTTTGACGCATATATTGCGGGGAACCCAAATGCTATTTTACGCAACGGGTTAAGAAATTATTTTGACTCAATATATCCGAATATTGGACTTCGTGATTTAGAAAAAGCGGCTAACATGCAACATAAAGAAGCATGTTATGCTTACGGATTAGTAATGTTCGCTTCTCACCAAAGTGAGAACAAGAACATCGGGCTACAACTATTAAACAAAACGTTTCCACAAGTGACGGAGTCGGTAATTGGGGTAAGAAATGAGGTTTTTAGATTATTACGGGACTGTTGGACATTACGTAACCCTCGTCCCTTTGATGACGTTACAACACGCTGTCTTATCAACGGCCATAACGGTTATGTTGCACAAGACCAAGGATGGGAAGTAGTCCTAGTAAAACCAGAATGCATGACTTGTTTCTGGACGTATGAATTACGTGTCTTTATTGCCTTTGCCGAACGACTTGTGTACTAGCTAGAATTGTCTTCACAACTATCTTGTATCAAAGTTATTGTGTGCTATATTTCATGCTTTATGTAAAATAAGCGGTATTGTAAGTTTGTAAAATATTGTATAAAAGTTTGAACGCGAAATATTATTACAATCAGTTTTTCATATAGAATTGTAGTAGTTGAATTGTATATTAGCTACTAAGTATGAACTTAACGGGTAGGTACTACCCGAATTTAAACTTATAAAACGCTAATATGAAGAAAAAGCTTTTATAAATGAGTTCATATTATGCTACGAAATACTATTAACTACTCTTAATATTCTGTATGATTAACTTGTTCCATTTAACTATTTTGAAGGAAATGGCACCGACTACTCGACACACCGTGAATATGAATGAAGAGGAATTCCGTACTTTTCTAGCTTCAAACATAGCCGCAGTACAGGCTGCGCTACATACCAACAATAACCTTGGATCTAGCAGTACAGGAAATCGTGTAGGATGCACCTACAAAGAATTCACTGCCTGCAAACCTTTGGAATTTGATGGAACCGAAGGACCGATCGGATTGAAACGGTGGACCGAGAAGGTTGAATCGGTGTTTGCCATAAGTAAGTGTACTGAAGAGGACAAAGTGAAGTACGCTACGCATACCTTCACAGGTTCTGCGTTAACATGGTGGAATACCTATCTAGAGCAAGTGGGACAAGATGATGCGTACGCACTACCGTGGTCAGCATTCAAGCACTTGATGAACGAGAAGTACCGTCCCAGAACCGAGGTCAATAAGCTCAAGACAGAACTTAGAGGGTTACGAACCCAAGGATTTGATATTACCACGTACGAAAGACGATTCACAGAATTGTGCCTATTGTGTCCGGGAGCATTCGAAGATGAGGAAGAGAAGATCGACGCGTTTGTGAAAGGATTACCGGAAAGAATCCAAGAAGATATAAGTTCACACGAGCCCGCCTCCATACAACAGGCATGTCGAATGGCTCACAAACTAGTGAACCAGATTGAAGAAAGAATTAAAGAACAGACTGCTGAAGAGGCCAATGTGAAGCAAGTCAAAAGAAAGTGGGAGGAAAACGGTGATAAGAATCACCAATACAACAACAACAGCAATTACAACAATAATCGCAACAATTATCCCAACAATCGCAACATCAATCGCAACTACAACAAACGGCCCAACAACAACAACAACAACAACAACAACAGCAACTACAACAATCATCCCAACAACAATAATAACCGCAACAACAACAACAATCAGAAGCAACTATGCCAAAGGTGTGAAAAGAATCACTCGGGGTTCTGCACCAAATTTTGCAACAAGTGTAAACGAAATGGTCATAGCGCGGCGAAGTGTGAGGTCTACGGACCAGGGGTTAATAGAACAAAAGGAACAAATGGTGTCGGAACGAGTAATGGCGGAGCAAGTAGTGTCGGAGCAAGTTATGCCAATGTAGTTTGTTATAAATGTGGAAAACCAGGCCACATTATTAGAAATTGCCCGAACCAGGAGAACACGAATGGACAAGGCCGTGGAAGAGTTTTCAATATTAATGCGGTAGAGGCACAGGAAGACCCGGAGCTTGTTACGGGTACGTTTCTTATTGACAATAAATCTGCTTACGTTTTATTTGATTCGGGTGCGGATAGAAGCTATATGAGTAGAGATTTTTGTGCTAAATTAAGTTGTCCATTGACGCCTTTGGATAGTAAATTTTTACTCGAATTAGCAAATGGTAAATTAATTTCAGCAGATAATATATGTCGGAATCGAGAAATTAAACTGGTTAGCGAAACATTTAAGATTGATTTGATACCAGTAGAGTTAGGGAGTTTTGATGTGATAATCGGTATGGACTGGTTAAAAGAAGTGAAAGCGGAGATCGTTTGTTACAAAAATGCAATTCGCATTATACGAGAAAAAGGAAAACCCTTAATGGTGTACGGAGAAAAGGGCAACACGAAGCTACATCTTATTAGTAATTTGAAGGCACAAAAACTAATAAGAAAAGGTTGCTATGCTATTCTAGCACACGTCGAGAAAGTACAAACTGAAGAAAAGAGCATCAATGATGTTCCCATTGCAAAAGAATTTCCCGATGTATTTCCGAAAGAATTACCGGGATTACCCCCACATCGATCCGTTGAATTTCAAATAGATCTTGTACCAGGAGCTGCACCAATAGCTCGTGCTCCTTACAGACTCGCACCCAGCGAGATGAAAGAACTGCAAAGCCAATTACAAGAACTTTTAGAGCGTGGTTTCATTCGACCAAGCACATCACCGTGGGGAGCTCCTGTTTTGTTTGTCAAGAAGAAAGATGGTACATTCAGGTTGTGTATCGACTACCGAGAGTTGAACAAACTTACCATCAAGAACCGCTACCCACTACCGAGAATCGACGACTTATTTGATCAACTACAAGGATCGTCTGTTTATTCAAAGATTGACTTACGTTCCGGGTATCATCAAATGCGGGTGAAAGAAGATGATATTCCAAAGACTGCTTTCAGAACACGTTACGGTCATTACGAGTTTATGGTCATGCCGTTTGGTTTAACTAATGCACCAGCTGTGTTCATGGACCTTATGAACCGAGTGTATGGACCATACCTTGACAAGTTTGTCATTGTTTTCATTGATGACATACTTATTTACTCAAAGAATGACCAAGAACACGGTGAACATTTGAGAAAGGTGTTAGAAGTATTGAGGAAGGAAGAATTGTACGCTAAGTTTTCAAAGTGTGCATTTTGGTTGGAAGAAGTTCAATTCCTCGGTCACATAGTGAACAAAGAAGGTATTAAGGTGGATCCGGCAAAGATAGAAACTGTTGAAAAGTGGGAAACCCCGAAAACTCCGAAACACATACGCCAGTTTTTAGGACTAGCTGGTTACTACAGAAGGTTCATCCAAGACTTTTCCAGAATAGCAAAACCCTTGACTGCATTAACGCATAAAGGGAAGAAATTTGAATGGAATGATGAACAAGAGAAAGCGTTTCAGTTATTGAAGAAAAAGCTAACTACGGCACCTATATTGTCATTGCCTGAAGGGAATGATGATTTTGTGATTTATTGTGACGCATCAAAGCAAGGTCTCGGTTGTGTATTAATGCAACGAACGAAGGTGATTGCTTATGCGTCTAGACAATTGAAGATTCACGAACAAAATTATACGACGCATGATTTGGAATTAGGCGCGGTTGTTTTTGCATTAAAGACTTGGAGGCACTACTTATATGGGGTCAAAAGTATTATATATACCGACCACAAAAGTCTTCAACACATATTTAATCAGAAACAACTGAATATGAGGCAGCGTAGGTGGATTGAATTATTGAATGATTACGATTTTGATATTCGTTACCACCCGGGGAAGGCAAATGTGGTAGCCGATGCCTTGAGCAGGAAGGATAGAGAACCCATTCGAGTAAAATCTATGAATATAATGATTCATAATAACATTACTACTCAAATAAAGGAGGCGCAACAAGGAGTTTTAAAAGAGGGAAATTTAAAGGATGAAATACCCAAAGGATCGGAGAAGCATCTTAATATTCGGGAAGACGGAACCCGGTATAGGGCTGAAAGGATTTGGGTACCAAAATTTGGAGATATGAGAGAAATGGTACTTAGAGAAGCTCATAAAACCAGATACTCAATACATCCTGGAACGGGGAAGATGTACAAGGATCTCAAGAAACATTTTTGGTGGCCGGGTATGAAAGCCGATGTTGCTAAATACGTAGGAGAATGTTTGACGTGTTCTAAGGTCAAAGCTGAGCATCAGAAACCATCAGGTCTACTTCAACAACCCGAAATCCCGGAATGGAAATGGGAAAACATTACCATGGATTTCATCACTAAATTGCCAAGGACTGCAAGTGGTTTTGATACTATTTGGGTAATAGTTGATCGTCTCACCAAATCAGCACACTTCCTACCAATAAGAGAAGATGACAAGATGGAGAAGTTAGCACGACTGTATTTGAAGGAAGTCGTCTCCAGACATGGAATACCAATCTCTATTATCTCTGATAGGGATGGCAGATTTATTTCAAGATTCTGGCAGACATTACAGCAAGCATTAGGAACTCGTCTAGACATGAGTACTGCCTATCATCCACAAACTGATGGGCAGAGCGAAAGGACGATACAAACGCTTGAAGACATGCTACGAGCATGTGTTATTGATTTCGGAAACAGTTGGGATCGACATCTACCGTTAGCAGAATTTTCCTACAACAACAGCTACCATTCAAGCATTGAGATGGCGCCGTTCGAAGCACTTTATGGTAGAAAGTGCAGGTCTCCGATTTGTTGGAGTGAGGTGGGGGATAGACAGATTACGGGTCCGGAGATTATACAAGAAACTACCGAGAAGATCATCCAAATTCAACAACGGTTGAAAACCGCCCAAAGTCGACAAAAGAGCTACGCTGACATTAAAAGAAAAGATATAGAATTTGAAATTGGAGAGATGGTCATGCTTAAAGTTTCACCTTGGAAAGGCGTTGTTCGATTTGGTAAACGAGGGAAATTAAATCCAAGGTATATTGGACCATTCAAGATTATTGATCGTGTCGGACCAGTAGCTTACCGACTTGAGTTACCTCAACAACTCGCGGCTGTACATAACACTTTCCACGTCTCGAATTTGAAGAAATGTTTTGCTAAAGAAGATCTCACTATTCCGTTAGATGAAATCCAAATCAACGAAAAACTCCAATTCATCGAAGAACCCGTCGAAATAATGGATCGTGAGGTTAAAAGACTTAAGCAAAACAAGATACCAATTGTTAAGGTTCGATGGAATGCTCGTAGAGGACCCGAGTTCACCTGGGAGCGTGAAGATCAGATGAAGAAGAAATACCCGCATCTATTTCCAGAAGATTCGTCAACACCTTCAACAGCTTAAAATTTCGGGACGAAATTTATTTAACGGGTAGGTACTGTAGTGACCCGAACTTTTCCATGTTTATATATATTAATTGAGATTGATGTTTACATGATTAAATGTTTCCAACATGTTAAGCAATCAAACTTGTTAAGACTTGATTAATTGAAATAGGTTTCATATAGACAATTGACCACCCAAGTTGACCGGTGATTCACGAACGTTAAAACTTGTAAAAAAAACTATATGATGACATATATATGGTTATATATATATAGTTAACATGATATTATGATAAGTAAACATATCATTAATTATATTAACAATGAACTACATATGTAAAAACAAGACTACTAACTTAATGATTTTGAAACGAGACATATATGTAACGTTTATCGTTGTAACGACATTTAATGTATATATATCATATTAAGAGATATTCGTACATCATAATATCATGATAATATAATAATTTAAAATCTATTTTGATATTATAAACATTGGGTTAACAACATTTAACAAGATCGTTAACCTAAAGGTTTCAAAACAACACTTACATGTAACGACTAACGATGACTTAACGACTCAGTTAAAATGTATATACATGTAGTGTTTTAATATGTATTTATACACTTTTGAAAGACTTCAATACACTTATCAAAATACTTCTACTTAACAAAAATGCTTACAATTACATTCTCGTTCAGTTTCATCAACAATTCTACTCGTATGCACCCGTATTCGTACTCGTACAATACACAGCTTTTAGATGTATGTACTATTGGTATATACACTCCAATGATCAGCTCTTAGCAGCCCATGTGAGTCACCTAACACATGTGGGAACCATCATTTGGCAACTAGCATGAAATATCTCATAAGATTACAAAAATATGAGTAATCATTCATGACTTATTTACATGAAAACAAAATTACATATCCTTTATATCTAATCCATACACCAACGACCAAAAACACCTACAAACACTTTCATTCTTCAATTTTCTTCATCTAATTGAACTCTCTCAAGTTCTATCTTCAAGTTCTAAGTGTTCTTCATAAATTCCAAAAGTTCTAGTTTCATAAAATCAAGAATACTTTCAAGTTTGCTAGCTCACTTCCAATCTTGTAAGGTGATCATCCAACCTCAAGAAATCTTTGTTTCTTACAGTAGGTTATCATTCTAATACAAGGTAATAATCATATTCAAACTTTGGTTCAATTTCTATAACTATAACAATCTTATTTCAAGTGATGATCTTACTTGAACTTGTTTTCGTGTCATGATTTTGCTTCAAGAACTTTGAGCCATCCAAGGATCCATTGAAGCTAGATCCATTTTTCTCTTTTCCAGTAGGTTCATCCAAGGAACTTAAGGTAGTAATGATGTTCATAACATCATTCGATTCATACATATAAAGCTATCTTATTCGAAGGTTTAAACTTGTAATCACTAGAACATAGTTTAGTTAATTCTAAACTTGTTCGCAAACAAAAGTTAATCCTTCTAACTTGACTTTTAAAATCAACTAAACACATGTTCTATATCTATATGATATGCTAACTTAATGATTTAAAACCTGGAAACACGAAAAACACCGTAAAACCGGATTTACGCCGTCGTAGTAACACCGCGGGCTGTTTTGGGTTAGTTAATTAAAAACTATGATAAACTTTGATTTAAAAGTTGTTATTCTGAGAAAATGATTTTTATTATGAACATGAAACTATATCCAAAAATTATGGTTAAACTCAAAGTGGAAGTATGTTTTCTAAAATGGTCATCTAGACGTCGTTCTTTCGACTGAAATGACTACCTTTACAAAAACGACTTGTAACTTATTTTTCCGACTAGAAACCTTTACTTTTTTTGTTTAGATTCATAAAATAGAGTTCAATATGAAACCATAGCAATTTGATTCACTCAAAACGGATTTAAAATGAAGAAGTTATGGGTAAAACAAGATTGGATAATTTTTCTCATTTTAGCTACGTGAAAATTGGTAACAAATCTATTCCAACCATAACTTAATCAACTTGTATTATATATTATGTAATCTTGAGATACCATAGACACGTATACAATGTTTCGACCTATCATGTCGACACATCTATATATATTTCGGAACAACCATAGACACTCTATATGTGAATGTTGGAGTTAGCTATACAGGGTTGAGGTTGATTCCAAAATATATATAGTTTGAGTTGTGATCAATACTGAGATACGTATACACTGGGTCGTGGATTGATTCAAGATAATATTTATCGATTTATTTCTGTACATCTAACTGTGGACAACTAGTTGTAGGTTACTAACGAGGACAGCTGACTTAATAAACTTAAAACATCAAAATATATTAAAAGTGTTGTAAATATATTTTGAACATACTTTGATATATATGTATATATTGTTATAGGTTCGTGAATCAACCAGTGGCCAAGTCTTACTTCCCGACGAAGTAAAAATCTGTGAAAGTGAGTTATAGTCCCACTTTTAAAATCTAATATTTTTGGGATGAGAATACATGCAGGTTTTATAAATGATTTACAAAATAGACACAAGTACGTGAAACTACATTCTATGGTTGAATTATCGAAATCGAATATGCCCCTTTTTATTAAGTCTGGTAATCTAAGAATTAGGGAACAGACACCCTAATTGACGCGAATCCTAAAGATAGATCTATTGGGCCTAACAAACCCCATCCAAAGTACCGGATGCTTTAGTACTTCGAAATTTATATCATATCCGAAGGGTGTCCCGGAATGATGGGGATATTCTTATATATGCATCTTGTTATTGTCGGTTACCAGGTGTTCACCATATGAATGATTTTTATCTCTATGTATGGGATGTGTATTGAAATATGAAATCTTGTGGTCTATTGTTACGATTTGATATATATAGGTTAAACCTATAACTCACCAACATTTTTGTTGACGTTTTAAGCATGTTTATTCTCAGGTGATTATTAAGAACTTCCGCTGTCGCATACTTAAATAAGGACAAGATTTGGAGTCCATGCTTGTATGATATTGTGTAAAAACTGCATTCAAGAAACTTATTTTGTTGTAACATATTTGTATTGTAAACCATTATGTAATGGTCGTGTGTAAACAGGATATTTTAGATTATCATTATTTGATAATCTACGTAAAGTTTTTTTAAACCTTTATTGATGAAATAAAGGTTATGGTTTGTTTAAAAATGAATGCAGTCTTTGAAAAACGTCTCATATAGAGGTCAAAACCTCGCAACGAAATCAATTAATATGGAACGTTTTTAATCAATAAGAACGGGACATTTCACGCACTGGCCAAGGTCACGCAATTACTCATCCAGACATTAATGCGCCAGATTATGAAATCAAAGGACAAATTCTACACATGGTGACTAATCAATGCCAATTTAGTGGTGCGCCGAAGGAAGATCCAAATGAACATCTACGTACCTTTAATAGGATCTGCACACTATTTAAAATACGAGAAGTGGAGGATGAACAGATATATCTCATGTTATTTCCCTGGACTTTAAAGGGAGAAGCCAAAGATTGGTTGGAATCGTTACCTGAAGGGGCGATCGATACATGGGACGTTTTAGTTGACAAATTTCTTAAACAATTCTTTCCTGCATCTAAAGCCGTAAGACTTCAAGCAGAAATTGTTACGTTCACACAGAAACCAAATGAAACTCTATATGAGGCGTGGACAAGATATGGAAAGTTATTAAGAGGATGTCCGCAACATGGAATACGCTTATTTACATGGTGAATCTGAATTACCTGTAATAATATCGTCTTCTCTTACTGAAAATGAGAAATCACAACTCATTTCTGTGTTGAAAGCTCATAAACCAGCCATTGCATGGAAGATTCATGATATTAAAGGAATAAGTCCTTCGTATTGCACACATAAAATCCTTATGGAAGAGGGTCATAAAACGTATGTGCAACGCCAACGAAGACTAAATCCTAATATGCAAGATGTAGTTAAGAAAGAGATTATTAAACTGCTAGATGCAGGTTTGATATATCCAATCTCTGATAGTCCATGGGTAAGCCAATGCGTACCTATGAAGGGTGGCATGACTGTCATCACAAATGAGAAAAATGAGCTTATTCCTACTAGGACTGTAACAGGATGGCGTGTATTTATTGATTATAGAAAATTAAATGACGCCACCAGAAAAGATCACTTTCCCTTACCTTTCATAGATCAAATGTTGGAAAGATTAGCCTGAAATAGTTACTATTGTTTTCTAGATGGATTTTCCGGATATTTTCAAATTCCAATAGCACCCGAGGACCAAGAGAAAACCACATTCACGTGCCCTTATGGTACTTTTGCTTACAAAAGAATGCCATTTGGACTTTGCAACGCCCTTGCAACCTTTCAAAGGTGTATGATGGCGATTTTTCATGACATGATAGAAGAATGCATGGAAGTATTCATGGATGACTTTTCAGTCTTCGGTGATACATTTAAATCATGTCTAGTTAATCTGGAACGAATGCTAATTAGATGCGAAAAATCAAATCTAGTACTTAATTGGGAGAAATGCCATTTCATGGTTAAAGAAGGCATCGTTCTAGGACATAAAATTTCAAAAGAAGGAATTGAAGTGGATAGAGCTAAAGTAGATGTAATTGCTAAACTTCCACATCCCACCAATGTTAGAGGAGTTAGGAGTTTTCTAGGGCATGCCGGTTTTTACCGACGTTTCATAAAAGATTTTTCTAAAATTGCCACTCCTATGAATAAACTCCTAGAAAAGGATGCGCCATTCATCTTTTCAGATGAGTGTATCAAATCTTTTAATATTCTTAAAGAGAAACTCACTAATGCACTGATCATGATAACACCAAATTGGAATCTACCATTTGAACTAATGTGCGATGCAAGTGATTTTGCAATGGGAGCCGTTTTAGGACAAAGGATTGAAAAACGATTTCAACCTATATACTATGCTAGTAAGACGTTACAAGGAGCACAAACAAACTATACAACTACTGAAAAAGAACTCCTTGCTATTGTCTTTGCTTTTGACAAATTTCGATCATATCTCGTTCTAGCAAAAACGATGGTCTATACCGACCATTCTGCTCTTAGATACCTATTTTCAAAACAAGATGCTAAACCAAGATTAATCCGTTGGATCTTACTCTTACAAGAGTTTGATATTGAAATCCGAGATAAAAGAGGAGCAGAAAATCTCGCCGCTGATCATCTTTCTCGTCTTGAAAATCCCGAATTAGAAGTTCTAAATGAATCGGCCATACAAGACAACTTTCCTGATGAATATCTATTGAAGATAGATTATAAAGAAATCCCATGGTTTGCAGACTATGCAAACTACTTAGTTTGTGGATTCCTTGAAAAAGGATTATCGTACCAAAGACGAAAGAAATTCTTCAGTGATATAAAACACTATTTCTGGGAAGATCCACATCTGTTTAAAAGTTGTCCCGATGGAATAATACGCCGATGTGTATTTGGAGATGAAGCTAGTAAAATTTTAAACCATTGTCACACAGGACCAACAGGAGGGCATTATGGGCCTCAACTAAAAGCAAGAAAAGTTTATGAAGCTGGATTCTATTGGCCTACAATTTACAAAGACGCACACCTTCTTTGCAAATCCTGTGATGCATGTCAAAGGGCCGGAAAAATAAGTCAACGTGATGAAATGCCACAAAATGTCATCCAAGTATGTGAAGTATTTGACATTTGGGGTATTGACTTTATGGGTCCATTTCCAAAATCTCATAATAATCTATATATACTCGTAGCCATTGATTATGTATCTAAATGGGCGGAAGCACAAGCTCTCCCAACTAACGATGCACGAGTTGTAGTCAACTTTTTAAAACGTCTTTTTGCAAGGTTTGGAACACCGAAAGCTTTAATAAGTGATCGGGGTACTCATTTCTGTAATAATCAACTTGAGAAAGTTCTTAAAAGATATGGAGTAACTCATAAAATCTCCACCGCATATCATCCACAAACAAGTGGACAAGTTGAAAATACCAACCGAGCTTTAAAACGTATTCTAGAGAAAACCGTAGGATCAAATCCGAAGGAATGGTCCATTAAATTGGAGGATGCACTCTGGGCTTTTAGAACAGCCTACAAAACTCCAATTGGAACCACACCTTTTAGACTTGTTTATGGAAAAGCATGTCATCTTCCAGTAGAAATTGAACACAAAGCATTTTGGGCTTTGAAGACATGTAATCTTGATTTACATGAAGCCGGACGTCTACGATTAAGTCAACTAAATGAATTAGAAGAATTAAGACATGAAGCATACGAAAATTCGTTAATCTATAAAGAAAGAACGAAGAAATGGCATGATAAAAGAATCAGAAGTTCAAAAGAATTTAAAGAAGGAGACAGAGTTCTTCTTTTCAATTCACGATTCAAGCTATTTCCTGGAAAATTGAAATCAAGATGGTCTGGACCATTCAAAGTCAAAAGAGTTTTCCCATACGGAACGATAGAATTGATAAATTCAAATGGGATTGAATTTAAAGTTAATGGTCACAGAGTTAAACATTACATACATGGTCCGATGGAAGCCGACAACGAAGTTAATCACAATTTCGACACCACAGCTAACTAAGTGTGGGGAGAATCAAGTCTTTAAAGGATAATATGTATTTCTGTTAGAGTTAGATTGTCTGTTTTCGTGTAGTTCTCGAAAATAGAACCCGAATGGTCTTTCCCTAGCAGACCCTAAAGAACTAGTCTTCTCCCCCCATTCTGAATTTTTATTTTTTTTTAGGTTTTTACGAAATGAAGACTGCCTGTGAACTAAACCATGGTCTAATGCTACACGCTTTGATCACTAAACGTAATAATGACATACTACCGAGTGAAATAGTATCAGTAATCAGAGAAAGAATGGACAGAGTTAGAAAAGAATCCAGATGCGAAGATAATAAGTTACAATTTGGTAAAGGAAAATCAAAATCCGCAGCGAAAAGAAGAGCACGACACCTAGAAAGATGTCACAAATGCGGAAAATGGTCACATGGAGGTAAATGTTCAAATAATCAAACCTATTCAAATACCGAATTTGTTACTTTATGCAGAGACGGACCGTTCATATGTTTAGAAGAAAAGACACTGAATGCTCGAGGTTACGCCTATGTAGCCATGGAAAACCAATTAAACCGACTATCTTATGAATGGGATAGATCATATAACTAAGAAATCTATTTCACAGGTATGTCTGTACAGTTTTTATTTTTATTTTTAACCTTTTGATAATAAACGCTAATTTGTTCGCTAAAAAGTATTAAATTGGTATTGAATAAAATTAGGTTTGGCGACCGAAATTATTGATATCATTCAAAAATTTATTACATCACTGCGAAATTTAACGTTTATTCTTAAGGTATAAATATCTTTAATCAATCAAACCAAAATATTTCAAAAGTTCGTCATGAGTTAAATTAGGTCTTGGAAGCAAAATTACTTTACCGAAAAGAGGGGCGCATATTTTTGATAATATTTGATTGATTAAAGTGGGATAAAAATACAAAAAGATTTTTAAATTTATTTTTACCATGTTTTTAAAATTAATATAAATCTTAAATTAATATTGTAAACTTTATAAAAACAATATATTTAAAATTGTAAATATTTGAAAAATTAATATAAGTTTGATATGAATTTATAAATTTTTAAATTAAATTTGGTGTGAATTTTTAATTTTTAAAATATTAATTTTTAATTTTATGCATTTCAAATTTTAAGTTTGGTGTGAATTTTTAATAATAATTTTGAATTTTATATTTAAGTTGTGTGAATTTAAAAACAAAAATTTACTTTATCTCATTAAGTTAAGAATATGATTTTTAAAATTCGTCGTAAGTTGAAGACTAGGTCTTTGAACCGAAATTGCTTTACCCGAGGGAGGGACGAGAACTTTTATTATCATTATTTTTAATCTTATTGAATTAAAGTATGCCAAAAACATTAAAAAACCCAAAAATCTTAGCTTTTAAAACAATCGCTACAAAAAGACAAATTTTAAAATTTTGTCGAAGGACAGACTAGGACATCGATCCGAAACGACCTCGTCCTAAATAACAAGGGAAACAAAATTTTAAAATTAAGTACTTAATTGTTTCAAAAGTTAATGATTATAAAAAAAAAAAAAAAAAAAAAAACAACTCCGCGAGTCGCGGAGTTTGGAGGGTAAATCCCCGCGACTCGCGGAGGTACCGAAAATCAAAAAAAAAAAATAAAAAGAGCTGAACGATCAGTACACTCCACAACTCAAAAACACAGCGAATTTCACAGCGAAAAAACCCCGAAAAACCACCCAAAAACACCCCAAAAATCACGATTTTTAACCGTTAATCATCAAATCTTTTGCTAAAATCATGTTGAGAAGGATGCTATCTAAGAATTACTCAAGAAAAACGGTAAATTTCTACACCTAAACACCATTTAATTCGAAATTTGGTGTTCTTGAGCTATTTTTTCCCCAAATTGATTTTGATACTTTTTAGTGTAATTAGACTTAAATTGTTTATGTATTATGCTTGTATAACCTAGATTGATGCTGTTTAACATGATTAGAAGCCTTAAACTTCAAATTTTGAATAATCTAGGGTTTGTGTTCTTGAGCAAATTTGGGGCTTTTTGATATAAACAGGTTATGGCCGATTTTTGTCATGAATTGTTGCTAAAATAAGTAGTGTAACATGTCTAGGTAGTTAAATGATCCAAACTTTGAGCCTAAACATGATTTTGAGAATTAAAGTGGACTTTTTCAAGTCTAAAATTCATGAACTTGATTTTTGAAAGATAATGCCATTTGAGACTTGTTTAATTGCTAGTAATGATTATTTTGACATGTTATTTGAGTTGAATGTTTATGAACTTGGCGAACATTTTCGTATATGCTTATTTGAAAAAGTGTAGATTTGATAAAAATGTGAAAATGAGCTTAAGTTTGATATAAATTGATAATGTCATTGTAATTATTTTGATTGATGATTTTGCTGACACTAATGCATATTTGGATGCACAAAAATTGTGTTTGATGTGTTTTGCAGAATGAAAGGGGTGAATCTTCATCCCAAGCCCGCAATGCTCCTGCTGAGAATTTGGAACAACAGGAGGTGGATAACTACTACAAGCAGGATGTACCTCATCCAGTCATGACCTTTTCCGATATGCACTTGGAAGAGTTGCACCCGAACCTGAGATTTGACAGACTTTGGATAGATTATCCAAAATATCAAAGGGGTTTGCATACTCTTCATTCTAAGGTTGTTGAGGTACCGAGGGTCATAGAATGGGGACCGTTAGAAGCTGTAGAATTGGCCGGGCCAATTAGGGAATTACTTGTACAGAGGTATGGTAATTCTTCTTTTAATGACTGGATATGTTTATTCACCATACGTAGATCTGTATATAAAGTATGGTGTGAAGAATTGTTATGTAGTATAGAGTTGAATGATCGGGTAGCTAGTTTAACCGATCGTTCTTTTATTAGATTTTTGTTAGGCGGTTCGATGCGCCACATGTCTTTACTGGACATGGCTCAGGCTTTACGTATATATACGCCTGAGGAGTTAGCGTCTGCCGATTGTAGAGGATTGATACTAAACGGTAGAAAGATAGATGAAAATTTTGATACACACGGTGTGTGGAGTCAAATGACAAGCCATCACCGTTTCAAAGGGGGAAATTACTCTTATTTGGATATAGATAGAGCCGAATTAAGAGTGATACATAGGTTTTTAGCTAATTCGATTACACAAAGGGGTAAGAACAAAGAAAAAGTAAATGAACAGGATTTGTTTTACCATATGTGTATTCGAGACCCACAAAGCGCTGTAAGTATACCATATTGTGTGGGTTATTATTTATCAGCTATGGTTCGGGGGATGCGACCACATAGCATAATAGGAGGTGGTATTTTTATTACTTTGATTGGTGAATATCTCGGTGTGGATATAAGTCGGGGGAGATTATTACTAGAAGAGCCGGAACCCCGCGATACTATAGGTTTAAATGTATACCATGGTGCGAAAGTTTTGAAGAGGCGAAATAACGCCGCAGTACGATACCATGGTAGACATCCACAGGTGGAGAGAAACCAGCAACAAGGTAATGTAGGAGGGGGGAATGAGATGCAAGAAATGCATAGGTTTATAGCTTCTCAGGAATACGAAAATGCTAGACAGAGAGCATTTGAAGATTGGCAAGTTCATCAGAACCAGATCATAGCTCATTGCCAACATATAGGTAGAAACTATATTCCTACACCGAAACCCATCTTCCCTCCTTGGTCTATAGAGATGCAGCCACCATATCCTACGTATGACCCTGCCGAAGCATTTTATAGCACTTATGGTTATGCCTGGAACCCCTATTGGTACCAATATCATCCTTAGTTTACTTATTATTTTTTTTTATTTTGTAATTTGTAATTATTGATACGTTTAATACTTTTGTTAATATTGTAATCATTTTTATAATTATCTAACTTTTATTCTTAGATTTTAATAATTTTTTAAATGTGGGGTAATATACCAAACTTCAAAAAATATGTATATATGTTTGCAGTTTATCTTATGTACACAACAGGGTAAAACAACGCATTTTCAAAGACTGGCATTAAGTTCAGCAAAAGCAACTAATTTTGACGACAAGATGCAAAATATATGTGAAATAACAACAAGACGGAATGAACAAATGATGTGCACCATTTATCATTCAGCAAACAAACGTCAATATATTTGGAAACTTTGGTAAAATTTAATCATTTTCACACAAATCACCCTCAATAATTTAAATTGTTACTGATTTCTTGCAAATGAGGGCATTGCAAGATCTTAAGTGTGGGAAGGGGTTAAATTCTTTCGGATTTTAAAATTTTTATCTTAAACACTTGGTTACCATTAAAAATACTAGTAAAGCAGTAGTTGTATTAGAATCTAGTGCTCTCTGATAAAAAAGAACAGCCCTAGTCTTATATACTGACTACCCAATTCTAGTAAAATTTTTCAAAATTTTCAATTAAATGAACTCAAAATCATGTTTATACATATTTATGAACGATAAAACTAGGTTTTAACACCGAAATTATTGTTACCTCGGAAAGGACATAAATTGAGAAACAAACTAAAATGTTAAAATTCATTTAAAATGGAATAGAGGACGATAAAAAGGAAAATAAAAGCCAAGTGTGGGAAAATTTACCAAGTTATCTTAACATATGTCACATATATCTGTAACAAATAACTGAAAATACTTTTGCTTTGGACTAAACTAAACTGTTTTACCCAATGAAAGAAAAGAAGAGATGGATCTACACGATGAATCAATTCCATCATTAAAAGGAAGTAAAGTCTTCCGAAAAAGACACGCGCTTCTTGATTTAGGTCATGAAGTTGTCGTCCAGACCAGCTGTAGGTTGACGAAAAATCTAGAAAAGTCATCACTAAAATCAGCAGGAAATCCACGGACCTCAGCATTAAACAGGGTCGCCATGTGGTCAGATTTATCCTAACCATGAGAAGGATTTATCTCGTACAATGGGGGGGGCATCATGCAAATTAGCTGGATAAGACTAATGAATCAGATCCCCAGAAAAGATAATCTCCTTAAAGATTAAAAATCAGCTTTTAAGACTGATATTACTCAATCCTAGAGATTGACCTTAAAGATTGAGAATTACAAACTCATGGAATTCAATGATATCTAAACTCGAGCTTGAACGAGAAAATATTTTGATCAAAATTACAAACCGATTTATTTTCTGAAAACCCTATTTTCAATGCGTTCATTACCATTGAACGTAAAATCCTAGGAATTCACCTGAAATTCATTAGGTCACCTGAACTAAATCGGGTGTCAACCGTAAGAACGGTGGTTGCATAGTGGTCAAAGACAGGACCTTGTGCCAGACCGAAAAATTATAAGGGTGAGCTTTACTATTGCTCCTACCAAGGATAGTAATTGCGTCCGACACGTTATAGACCATAATCAAAAGCATGTCACGGGACATTGCCTTAACAGTTGCTTGTTCAACGCTTTCCTTTACAACCGGACGGTAGTTTGCCGAAAGGTAATATACGGAACAAGTAAACTGGATGTGTTGCTTTCCAAAATACAAGGTTAGCAAGTGGGTGACACAAAACCGCAAGTTTTGAGCTAAAATTTTCAAATCTGAAACCCACCAAACCCACAAAAATATTTTGCAAACACCGGTAAAGGGTTATTCCGGAAAACTTATCTAGGGTAAAAACTAGATTTAATTTTCAAAAGATCAAATGTTTTCATAAAGATCCAATTTCCTTAATGGATCTAAATTTTTATAGTCATGTGGGACTGTAAACCATATCGTTACTACCATTGTTTATACCGCCGTATAGAAATCACTGATGTACAAAGTGTGAAAAATAAAGAAGTGATTCTAGTATTTCAAGACAATATTGCTTGAGGACAAGCAACGCTCAAGTGTGGGAATATTTGATAATGCTAAAAACGAACATATATTTCATAGCATTATTCCTCAAGAAAGACAAGCTTTTAGTTGCAATTGTTCTATTTACAAGTAATATTCGTTTAAATAATAAAAGGTGAAGACAAAAGACAGATTCGACGAATTGAAGACGCAAACGACCAAAAAGCTCAAAAGTACAAAAGACAATCAAAGAGGTTCCAATTATTGATAAGAAACGTCTCGAAATTACAAGAGTACAAGATTCAAAACGCAAAATACAAAATATAAAATTGTACGCAAGGACGTTCGAAAATCCGAAACCGGGACCAGAGTCAACTCTCAACGCTCGACGCAACGGACTAAAAATTACAAGTCTACTATGCACAAGAATATAATATAATATATAAATAATTATATTAATTATTTATATTTTATATTTATATATAAAATCCGTCGGCAAGAAAGACTCCAAAAGATGTGAGCTGTAATTTCTATCTCCGCGACTCGCGGAGTGTGAAGGCCAAAAGGGCCGCGAGTCGCGGAGCCCTAAATTTGAAAACTGCCTATAAAGCCAACCGAATTCTGATCAAAAAATATAATCTTTTTCTTCTCTTATCATACGTAAAATTTATATATATATATATAATTTATATTTTAATTTTAATTTTAATTTTAATTTTAATTCTAATAATAAGGGTATGTTAGCGAATATTGTAAGGGTGTAAGTCGAAATTATGTCCGTGTAACGCTACGCTATTTTTAATCATTGTAAGTTATGTTCAACCTTTTTATATTAATGTCTCGTAGCTAAGTTATTATTATGCTTATTTAAAACGAAGTAATCATGATGTTGGGCTAATTACTAAAATTGGGTAATTGGGCTTTGTACCATAATTGGGGTTTGGACAAAAGAACGACACTTGTGGAAATTAGACTATGGGCTATTAATGGGCTTTATATTTGTTTAACTAAATGAAAGTTTGTTAATGTTAATATAAAGATTTACAATTGGGCGTCCCTATAAATTACCATATACACTCGATCGGACACGATGGGCGGGGTATTTATATGTACGAATAATCGTTCATTTAACCGGACACGGGAATGGATTAATAGCCACTAGAATAATTAAAACAGGGGTGAAATTACGTTCAAGGGTAATTGGTGTAATTGTTAACAAAGTAGTAAAACCTTGGTTTACACGCAGTCGATAACCTGGTGTATTCATTAAACAAAGTATTAAAACCTTGTTACAATTCGAATCCCCAATTAGTTGGAATATTTAACTTCGGGTATAATAATAATTTGACGAGGACACTCGCACTTTATATTTATGACTGATGGACTGTTATGGACAAAAACCAGACGGACATATTAAATAATCCAGGACAAAGGACAATTAACCCATGGGCATAAAACTAAAATCAACACGTCAAACATCATGATTACGGAAGTTTAAATAAGCATAATTCTTTTATTTCATATTTAATTTCCTTTACTTTATATTTAATTGCACTTTTAATTATCGCAATTTTATTTTATCGCACTTTTATTATTCGCAATTTCATTATCGTTATTTACTTTACGCTTTAATTTAAGTCTTGTATTTATTTTATATTTTACATTAGGTTTTAACTGCGACTAAAGTCTTAAAATCGACAAACCGGTCATTAAACGGTAAAAACCCCCTTTATAATAATAATATTACTTATATATATATATTTGTATTTTTTATAAAAGTAAACTAATATAGCGTTGAGCTTTGTTTAAAGATTTCCCTGTGGAACGAACCGGACTTACTAAAAACTACACTACTGTACGATTAGGTACACTGCCTATAAGTGTTGTAGCAAGGTTTAAGTATATCCATTCTATAAATAAATAAATATCTTGTGTAAAATTGCAACTGTTCTATTTACAAGTGATATACGTTTAAATAATAAAAGGTGAAGACAAAAGACAGATTCGACGAATTGAAGACGCAAACGACCAAAAAGCTCAAAAGTACAAAAGACAATCAAAGAGGTTCCAATTATTGATAAGAAACGTCTCGAAATCACAAGAGTACAAGATTCAAAACGCAAAGTACAAAATATAAAATTGTACGCAAGGACGTTCGAAAATCCGGAACCGGGACCAGAGTCAACTCTTAACGCTCGACGTAACGGACTAAAAATTACAAGTTAACTATGTATATAAATATAATATAATATATAATTAATTATATTAATTATATATATATTATATTTATAAATAAAAAAATCGTCGGCAGAGAAAGACTCCAAGGACTGAGCTGTAATTTCATTCTCCGCGACTCGCGGAGTTTGAAGAGGCTTTTGCCGCGAGTCGCGGAGCCCTAAATTTGAAAACTGCCTATAAAGCCAACCGAATTCTGATCAAAAACCATAATCTTTTTCTTCTCTTATCATACGTAAAATTTATATATATATATATAATTTATATTTTAATTTTAATTTTAATTCTAATAATAAGGGTATGTTAGCGAATATTGTAAGGGTGTAAGTCGAAATTCTGTCCGTGTAACGCTACGCTATTTTTAATCATTGTAAGTTATGTTCAACCTTTTTATATTAATGTCTCGTAGCTAAGTTATTATTATGCTTATTTAAAACGAAGTAATCATGATGTTGGGCTAATTACTAAAATTGGGTAATTGGGCTTTGTACCATAATTGGGGTTTGGACAAAAGAACGACACTTGTGGAAATTAGACTATGGGCTATTAATGGGCTTTATATTTGTTTAACTAAATGAAAGTTTGTTAATGTTAATATAAAGATTTACAATTGGGCGTCCCTATAAATTACCATATACACTCGATCGGACACGATGGGCGGGGTATTTATATGTACGAATAATCGTTCATTTAACTGGACACGGGAATGGATTAATAGCCACTAGAATAATTAAAACAGGGGTGAAATTACATTCAAGGGTAATTGGTGTAATTGTTAACAAAGTAGTAAAACCTTGGTTTACACGCAGTCGATAACCTGGTGTATTCATTAAACAAAGTATTAAAACCTTGTTACAATTCGAATCCCCAATTAGTTGGAATATTTAACTTCGGGTATAATAATAATTTGACGAGGACACTCGCACTTTATATTTATGACTGATGGACTGTTATGGACAAAAACCAGACGGACATATTAAATAATCCAGGACAAAGGACAATTAACCCATGGGCATAAAACTAAAATCAACACGTCAAACATCATGATTACGGAAGTTTAAATAAGCATAATTCTTTTATTTCATATTTAATTTCCTTTACTTTATATTTAATTGCACTTTTAATTATCGCAATTTTATTTTATCGCACTTTTATTATTCGCAATTTCATTATCGTTATTTACTTTACGCTTTAATTTAAGTCTTGTATTTATTTTATATTTTACATTAGGTTTTAACTGCGACTAAAGTCTTAAAATCGACAAACCGGTCATTAAACGGTAAAAACCCCCTTTATAATAATTATATTAATTATATATATATTATATTTATAAACAAAAATACTTGATGTTATGCGAGGTGTATATAAAATAGTTTATATTTTACTAGGAAAAACTATTAAATACGATACAATTTTACACAAGATATTTATTTATTTATAGAATGGATATACTTAAACCTTGCTACAACACTTATAGGCAGTGTACCTAATCGTACAGTAGTGTAGTTTTTAGTAAGTCCGGTTCGTTCCACAGGGAAATCTTTAAACAAAGCTCAACGCTATATTAGTTTACTTTTATAAAAATACAAATATATATATAAGTAATATTATTATTATAAAGGGGGTTTTTACCGTTTAATGACCGGTTTGTCGATTTTAAGACTTTAGTCGCAGTTAAAACCTAATGTAAAATATAAAATAAATACAAGACTTAAATTAAAGCGTAAAGTAAATAACGATAATGAAATTGCGAATAATAAAAGTGCGATAAAATAAAATTGCGATAATTAAAAGTGCAATTAAATATAAAGTAAAGGAAATTAAATATGAAATAAAAGAATTATGCTTATTTAAACTTCCGTAATCATGATGTTTGACGTGTTGATTTTAGTTTTATGCCCATGGGTTAATTGTCCTTTGTCCTGGATTATTTAATATGTCCGTCTGGTTTTTGTCCATAACAGTCCATCAGTCATAAATATAAAGTGCGAGTGTCCTCGTCAAATTATTATTATACCCGAAGTTAAATATTCCAACTAATTGGGGATTCGAATTGTAACAAGGTTTTAATACTTTGTTTAATGAATGCACCAGGTTATCGACTGCGTGTAAACCAAGGTTTTACTACTTTGTTAACAATTACACCAATTACCCTTGAATGTAATTTCACCCCTGTTTTAATTATTCTAGTGGCTATTAATCCATTCCCGTGTCCGGTTAAATGAACGATTATTCGTACATATAAATACCCCGCCCATCGTGTCCGATCGAGTGTATATGGTAATTTATAGGGACGCCCAATTGTAAATCTTTATATTAACATTAACAAACTTTCATTTAGTTAAACAAATATAAAGCCCATTAATAGCCCATAGTCTAATTTCCACAAGTGTCGTTCTTTTGTCCAAACCCCAATTATGGTACAAAGCCCAATTACCCAATTTTAGTAATTAGCCCAACATCATGATTACTTCGTTTTAAATAAGCATAATAATAACTTAGCTACGAGACATTAATATAAAAAGGTTGAACATAACTTACAATGATTAAAAATAGCGTAGCGTTACACGGACAGAATTTCGACTTACACCCTTACAATATTCGCTAACATACCCTTATTATTAGAATTAAAATTAAAATTAAAATATAAATTATATATATATATATATATAAATTTTACGTATGATAAGAGAAGAAAAAGATTATATTTTTTGATCAGAATTCGGTTGGCTTTATAGGCAGTTTTCAAATTTAGGGCTCCGCGACTCGCGGCCCTTTTGGCCTTCACATTCCGCGAGTCGCGGAGATAGAAATTACAGCTCACATCTTTTGGAGTCTTTCTTGCCGACGGATTTTATATATAAATAAAAAATATAAATAATTAATATAATTATTTATATATTATATTATATTCTTGTGCATAGTAGACTTGTAATTTTTAGTCCGTTGCGTCGAGCGTTGAGAGTTGACTCTGGTCCCGGTTCCGGATTTTCGAACGTCCTTGCGTACAATTTTATATTTTGTATTTTGCGTTTTGAATCTTGTACTCTTGTAATTTCGAGACGTTTCTTATCAATAATTGGAACCTCTTTGATTGTCTTTTGTACTTTTGAGCTTTTTGGTCGTTTGCGTCTTCAATTCGTCGAATCTGTCTTTTGTCTTCACCTTTTATTATTTAAACGAATATTACTTGTAAATAGAACAATTGCAACTAAAAGCTTGTCTTTCTTGAGGAATAATGCTATGAAATATATGTTCGTTTTTAGTATTATCAAATATTCCCACACTTGAGCGTTGCTTGTCCTCAAGCAATATTGTCTTGAAATACTAGAATCACTTCTTTATTTTTCACACTTTGTACATCAGTGATTTCTATACGACGGTATAAACAATGGTAGTAACGATATGGTTTACAGTCCCACATGACTATAAAAATTTAGATCCATTAAGGAAATTGGATCTTTATGAAAACATTTGATCTTTTGAAAATTAAATCTAGGTTTTACCCTAGATAAGTTTTCCGGAATAACCCTTTACCGGTGTTTGCAAAATATTTTTGTGGGTTTGGTGGGTTTCAGATTTGAAAATTTTAGCTCAAAACTTGCGGTTTTGTGTCACCCACTTGCTAACCTTGTATTTTGGAAAGCAACACGTCCAGTTTACTTGTTCCGTATATTACCTTTCGGCAAACTACCGTCCGGTTGTAAAGGAAAGCGTTGAACAAGCAACTGTTAAGGCAATGTCCCGTGACATGCTTTTGATTATGGTCTATAACGTGTCGGACGCAATTACTATCCTTGGTAGGAGCAATAGTAAAGCTCACCCTTATAATTTTTCGGTCTGGCACAAGGTCCTGTCTTTGACCACTATGCAACCACCGTTCTTACGGTTGACACCCGATTTAGTTCAGGTGACCTAATGAATTCCAGGTGAATTCCTAGGATTTTACGTTCAATGGTAATGAACGCATTGAAAATAGGGTTTTCAGAAAACAAATCGGTTTGTAATTTTGATCAAAATATTTTCTCGTTCAAGCTCGAGTTTAGATATCATTGAATTCCATGAGTTTGTAATTCTCAATCTTTAAGGTCAATCTCTAGGATTGAGTAATATCAGTCTTAAAAATCACGATTTTTAACCGTTAATCATCAAATCTTTTGCTAAAATCATGTTGAGAAGGATGCTATCTAAGAATTACTCAAGAAAAACGGTAAATTTCTACACCTAAACACCATTTAATTCGAAATTTGGTGTTCTTGAGCTATTTTTTCCCCAAATTGATTTTGATGCTTTTTAGTGTAATTAGACTTAAATTGTTTATGTATTATGCTTGTATAACCTAGATTGATGCTGTTTAACATGATTAGAAGCCTTAAACTTCAAATTTTGAATAATCTAGGGTTTGTGTTCTTGAGCAAATTTGGGGCTTTTTGATATAAACAGGTTATGGCCGATTTTTGTCATGAATTGTTGCTAAAATAAGTAGTGTAACATGTCTAGGTAGTTAAATGATTCAAACTTTGAGCCTAAACATGATTTTGAGAATTAAAGTGGACTTTTTCAAGTCTAAAATTCATGAACTTGATTTTTGAAAGATAATGCCATTTGAGACTTGTTTAATTGCTAGTAATGATTATTTTGACATGTTATTTGAGTTGAATGTTTATGAACTTGGCAAACATTTTCGTATATGCTTATTTGAAAAAGTGTAGATTTGATAAAAATGTGAAAATGAGCTTAAGTTTGATATAAATTGATAATGTCATTGTAATTATTTTGATTGATGATTTTGCTGACACTAATGCATATTTGGATGCACAAAAATTGTGTTTGATGTGTTTTGCAGAATGAAAGGGGTGAATCTTCATCCCAAGCCCGCAATGCTCCTGCTGAGAATTTGGAACAACAGGAGGTGGATAACTACTACAAGCAGGATGTACCTCATCCAGTCATGACCTTTTCCGATATGCACTTGGAAGAGTTGCACCCGAACCTGAGATTTGACAGACTTTGGATAGATTATCCAAAATATCAAAGGGATTTGCATACTCTTCATTCTAAGGTTGTTGAGGTACCGAGGGTCATAGAATGGGGACCCTTAGAAGCTGTAGAATTGGCCGGGCCAATTAGGGAATTACTTGTACAGAGGTATGGTAATTCTTCTTTTAATGACTGGATATGTTTATTCACCATACATAGACCTGTATATAAAGTATGGTGTGAAGAATTGTTATGTAGTATAGAGTTGAATGATCGGGTAGCTAGTTTAACCGATCGTTCTTTTATTAGATTTTTGTTAGGCGGTTCGATGCGCCACATGTCTTTACTGGACATGGCTCAGGCTTTACGTATATATACGCCTGAGGAGTTAGCGTCTGCCGATTGTAGAGGATTGATACTAAACGGTAGAAAGATAGATGAAAATTTTGATACACACGGTGTGTGGAGTCAAATGACAAGCCATCACCGTTTCAAAGGGGGAAATTACTCTTATTTGGATATAGATAGAGCCGAATTAAGAGTGATACATAGGTTTTTAGCTAATTCGATTACACAAAGGGGTAAGAACAAAGAAAAAGTAAATGAACAGGATTTGTTTTACCATATGTGTATTCGAGACCCACAAAGCGCTGTAAGTATACCATATTGTGTGGGTTATTATTTATCAGCTATGGTTCGGGGGATGCGACCACATAGCATAATAGGAGGTGGTATTTTTATTACTTTGATTGGTGAATATCTCGGTGTGGATATAAGTCGGGGGGGATTATTAGTAGAAGAACCGGAACCCCGCGATACCATAGGTTTAAATGTATACCATGGTGCGAAAGTTTTGAAGAGGCGAAATAACGCCGCAGTACGATACCATGGTAGACATCCACAGGTGGAGAGAAACCAGCAGCAAGGTAATGTAGGAGGGGGGAATGAGATGCAAGAAATGCATAGGTTTATAGCTTCTCAGGAATACGAAAATGCTAGACAGAGAGCATTTGAAGATTGGCAAGTTCATCAGAACCAGATCATAGCTCATTGCCAACATATAGGTAGAAACTATATTCCTACACCGAAACCCATCTTCCCTCCTTGGTCTATAGAGATGCAGCCACCATATCCTACGTATGACCCTGCCGAAGCATTCTATAGCACTTATGGTTATGCCTGGAACCCCTATTGGTACCAATATCATCCTTAGTTTACTTATTATTTTTTTTTTATTTTGTAATTTGTAATTATTGATACGTTTAATACTTTTGTTAATATTGTAATCATTTTTATAATTATCTAACTTTTATTCTTAGATTTTAATAATTTTTTGAATGTGGGGTAATATACCAAACTTCAAAAAAATATGTATATATGTTTACAGTTTATCTTATGTACACAACAGGGTAAAACAACGCATTTTCAAAGACTGGCATTAAGTTCAGCAAAAGCAACTAATTTTGACGACAAGATGCAAAATATATGTGAAATAACAACAAGACGGAATGAACAAATGATGTGCACCATTTATCATTCAGCAAACAAACGTCAATATATTTGGAAACTTTGGTAAAATTTAATCATTTTCACACAAATCACCCTCAATAATTTAAATTGTTACTGATTTCTTGCAAATGAGGGCATTGCAAGATCTTAAGTGTGGGAAGGGGTTAAATTCTTTCGGATTTTAAAATTTTTATCTTAAACACTTGGTTACCATTAAAAATACTAGTAAAGCAGTAGTTGTATTAGAATCTAGTGCTCTCTGATAAAAAAGAACAGCCCTAGTCTTATATACTGACTACCCAATTCTAGTAAAATTTTTCAAAATTTTCAATTAAATGAACTCAAAATCATGTTTATACATATTTATGAACGATAAAACTAGATTTTAACACCGAAATTATTGTTACCTCGGAAAGGACATAAATTGAGAAACAAACTAAAATGTTAAAATTCATTTAAAATGGAATAGAGGACGATAAAAAGGAAAATAAAAGCCAAGTGTGGGAAAATTTACCAAGTTATCTTAACATATGTCACATATATCTGTAACAAATAACTGAAAATACTTTTGCTTTGGACTAAACTAAACTGTTTTACCCAATGAAAGAAAAGAAGAGATGGATCTACACGATGAATCAATTCCATCATTAAAAGGAAGTAAAGTCTTCCGAAAAAGACACGCGCTTCTTGATTTAGGTCATGAAGTTGTCGTCCAGACCAGCTGTAGGTTGACGAAAAATCTAGAAAAGTCATCACTAAAATCAGCAGGAAATCCACGGACCTCAGCATTAAACAGGGTCGCCATGTGGTCAGATTTATCCTAACCATGAGAAGGATTTATCTCGTACAATGGGGGGGGGGGGCATCATGCAAATTAGCTGGATAAGACTAATGAATCAGATCCCCAGAAAAGATAATCTCCTTAAAGATTAAAAATCAGCTTTTAAGACTGATATTACTCAATCCTAGAGATTGACCTTAAAGATTGAGAATTACAAACTCATGGAATTCAATGATATCTAAACTCGAGCTTGAACGAGAAAATATTTTGATCAAAATTACAAACCGATTTGTTTTCTGAAAACCCTATTTTCAATGCGTTCATTACCATTGAACGTAAAATCCTAGGAATTCACCTGGAATTCATTAGGTCACCTGAACTAAATCGGGTGTCAACCGTAAGAACGGTGGTTGCATAGTGGTCAAAGACAGGACCTTGTGCCAGACCGAAAAATTATAAGGGTGAGCTTTACTATTTATCCTACCAAGGATAGTAATTGCGTCCGACACGTTATAGACCATAATCAAAAGCATGTCACGGGACATTGCCTTAACAGTTGCTTGTTCAACGCTTTCCTTTACAACCGGACGGTAGTTTGCCGAAAGGTAATATACGGAACAAGTAAACTGGACGTGTTGCTTTCCAAAATACAAGGTTGGCAAGTGGGTGACACAAAACCGCAAGTTTTGAGCTAAAATTTTCAAATCTGAAACCCACCAAACCCACAAAAATATTTTGCAAACACCGGTAAAGGGTTATTCCGGAAAACTTATCTAGGGTAAAAACTAGATTTAATTTTCAAAAGATCAAATGTTTTCATAAAGATCCAATTTCCTTAATGGATCTAAATTTTTATAGTCATGTGGGACTGTAAACCATATCGTTACTACCATTGTTTATACCGCCGTATAGAAATCACTGATGTACAAAGTGTGAAAAATAAAGAAGTGATTCTAGTATTTCAAGACAATATTGCTTGAGGACAAGCAACGCTCAAGTGTGGGAATATTTGATAATGCTAAAAACGAACATATATTTCATAGCATTATTCCTCAAGAAAGACAAGCTTTTAGTTGCAATTGTTCTATTTACAAGTAATATTCGTTTAAATAATAAAAGGTGAAGACAAAAGACAGATTCGACGAATTGAAGACGCAAACGACCAAAAAGCTCAAAAGTACAAAAGACAATCAAAGAGGTTCCAATTATTGATAAGAAACGTCTCGAAATTACAAGAGTACAAGATTCAAAACGCAAAATACAAAATATAAAATTGTACGCAAGGACGTTCGAAAATCCGGAACCGGGACCAGAGTCAACTCTCAACGCTCGACGCAACGGACTAAAAATTACAAGTCTACTATGCACAAGAATATAATATAATATATAAATAATTATATTAATTATTTATATTTTATATTTATATATAAAATCCGTCGGCAAGAAAGACTCCAAAAGATGTGAGCTGTAATTTCTATCTCCGCGACTCGCGGAGTGTGAAGGCCAAAAGGGCCGCGAGTCGCGGAGCCCTAAATTTGAAAACTGCCTATAAAGCCAACCGAATTCTGATCAAAAAAATATAATCTTTTTCTTCTCTTATCATACGTAAAATTTATATATATATATATAATTTATATTTTAATTTTAATTTTAATTCTAATAATAAGGGTATGTTAGCGAATATTGTAAGGGTGTAAGTCGAAATTCTGTCCGTGTAACGCTACGCTATTTTTAATCATTGTAAGTTATGTTCAACCTTTTTATATTAATGTCTCGTAGCTAAGTTATTATTATGCTTATTTAAAACGAAGTAATCATGATGTTGGGCTAATTACTAAAATTGGGTAATTGGGCTTTGTACCATAATTGGGGTTTGGACAAAAGAACGACACTTGTGGAAATTAGACTATGGGCTATTAATGGGCTTTATATTTGTTTAACTAAATGAAAGTTTGTTAATGTTAATATAAAGATTTACAATTGGGCGTCCCTATAAATTACCATATACACTCGATCGGACACGATGGGCGGGGTATTTATATGTACGAATAATCGTTCATTTAACCGGACACGGGAATGGATTAATAGCCACTAGAATAATTAAAACAGGGGTGAAATTACATTCAAGGGTAATTGGTGTAATTGTTAACAAAGTAGTAAAACCTTGGTTTACACGCAGTCGATAACCTGGTGTATTCATTAAACAAAGTATTAAAACCTTGTTACAATTCGAATCCCCAATTAGTTGGAATATTTAACTTCGGGTATAATAATAATTTGACGAGGACACTCGCACTTTATATTTATGACTGATGGACTGTTATGGACAAAAACCAGACGGACATATTAAATAATCCAGGACAAAGGACAATTAACCCATGGGCATAAAACTAAAATCAACACGTCAAACATCATGATTACAGAAGTTTAAATAAGCATAATTCTTTTATTTCATATTTAATTTCCTTTACTTTATATTTAATTGCACTTTTAATTATCGCAATTTTATTTTATCGCACTTTTATTATTCACAATTTCATTATCGTTATTTACTTTACGCTTTAATTTAAGTCTTGTATTTATTTTATATTTTACATTAGGTTTTAACTGCGACTAAAGTCTTAAAATCGACAAACCGGTCATTAAACGGTAAAAACCCCCTTTATAATAATAATATTACTTATATATATATTTGTATTTTTATAAAAGTAAACTAATATAGCGTTGAGCTTTGTTTAAAGATTTCCCTGTGGAACGAACCGGACTTACTAAAAACTACACTACTGTACGATTAGGTACACTGCCTATAAGTGTTGTAGCAAGGTTTAAGTATATCCATTCTATAAATAAATAAATATCTTGTGTAAAATTGTATCGTATTTAATAGTTTTTCCTAGTAAAATATAAACTATTTTATATACACCTCGCATAACATCAAGTATTTTTGGCGCCGCTGCCGGGGACACTCTTAAACGCCGGAAGCGCAACGCTAATATAAAAAAAAAGAAGATTTTTAATAGTATTTTATTAAAATTCGTTTTTGTAAAAATACGTTTTAATTATTCAAAAATATAAAAAGAAAAACAAAAATATAAGTATTTTTTTAGTATTTTTTTTTTAATATTTAAGTTTTATAAGTTTCTTTATCTTTATTTTAGTTTATAATAATATAAATTTTATTAAATATCTTTTATTTATAGAAAAAAAACAGAAAACAGAAAATAAAAAAAAAAACGCGTAAAAATTTCAAACTGCTCCAGATCTGAAATTTGAAACCCCGCGACTCGCGGGGTTTGATGTTTTAAATACCGCAACTCGCGGAGCTTCTCTGACAGGCGACAAAAAACCCTAAACCAGCATTAATTACGGTTTATTAATTAATTATTATTATTATTTAACCCTAATTATTATTATTATTATTATTAGTTTTATTTTTACTTTTACTTTTTATTTAATTTATGTATTTAGTATTAATTAGTTTTATTAAATTGTAAAATTAGTAGTTTTATTAAATAAATAATATAAAAAATAATATTTTTATAAAAATTGTACTTTTTACAACTTTTTGTATATTTTTATATTTTGTCCCTTTTTAATCATTGTAGCGTAATATTTGTATTTTTAGCTCATATTTAATTTTAAACTTAGTTTTTGCTATAGTTATTTTTACTCCTAGATTTTTAGGCTTTGCCGTAGAATTCCTTAAGTGCTTTTTCTTTAGACTAAGATTTAGGTACTTTAGAATTTTGCGACGCCTTTTTAAGTTTTAGTTTCTTTTTAAGTTATTTCCATTTGGGATTTAGTTTTTCCTGTAAGCTTTAATATTTTTAGACACCTTTTACTATGTATCAATTATCATTCCAATTAGTAATTTCAATTTGCGATTAAAATTTTAAGTTAGTTGTAGTAATAAGATTAGGTTAGTTAAGTATTTTTAAGTTGTTATAAGTTTCTTTTATTTTTCCGTCACCTTTTATTTTTCAACCATTTTTTTTTTCTTTTTCGACCTTTTGCGACGAACTCTTTTTCTCTCTTATTTCTCGCCATTCTAGTTTTTAGGACTTAGAATTTTTTCTACTTCTTATCTAAATTTCTTAAAATTACGAAAATTTATTTTAAGTGGTTAAATTGATAGACATCAAAATTTTCTGGTTCGTAGTAATAGTTGGATTTGTACGTGGACCGGGTTATTGGAGCCAAACAGTCCTCAATTATATTGAGACCAAACGAATCATGCCCCTCTGCTGCATCTTTTGGCTATTCAAAACGTGGGCAAAATCAGAAAAGTCTATTAATTGGATAACTTATTATAATTTTTCTTTCCTTTTAAAAACTAATAGGATATTCAGTGAATGCACCGAGCAAGACGTTCATCACCTTTTATACGTTCACCACCTGTAACTAGATCAAGACATTTAGCAAATATAACCGCCGTTGATTTTTCTTTAGAATCGTCATCCAGTCAACCAAGTACTTCAGTTCAAATTTCCGATAATCCATTTTTTGAACCCAACCTCACAATTGAGAATCCAGAGAATATTCAGGAACGGTTCGTAGATCCTGAACCATTAAACTTTCCTCCGGTACCACCAATCATTCAAACAGAGATTGTTAAGGAACGAACCATTAAATCAGAATCATCTAGTGATACCGATTCAACAAATTCAATTATGGAGAATCTGGAACCTTTAAGTATGGAAGACCGAATGAGAGCTAAACGCACTGGCCAAGGTCACGCAATTACTCATCCAGACATTAATGCGCCAGATTATGAAATCAAAGGACAAATTCTACACATGGTGACTAATCAATGCCAATTTAGTGGTGCGCCGAAGGAAGATCCAAATGAACATCTACGTACCTTTAATAGGATCTGCACACTATTTAAAATACGAGAAGTGGAGGATGAACAGATATATCTCATGTTATTTCCCTGGACTTTAAAGGGAGAAGCCAAAGATTGGTTGGAATCGTTACCTGAAGGGGCGATCGATACATGGGACGTTTTAGTTGACAAATTTCTTAAACAATTCTTTCCTGCATCTAAAGCCGTAAGACTTCAAGCAGAAATTATTACGTTCACACAGAAACCAAATGAAACTCTATATGAGGCGTGGACAAGATATGGAAAGTTATTAAGAGGATGTCCGCAACATGGTTTAGACACCTGTCAAATAGTACAAATATTCTACCAAGGATGCGACATCACTACAAGGAAAGACATAGATATAGCAGCTGGTGGTTCTATTATGAAGAAAACCGAAACTGATGCTTACAAAATTATTGATAACACTGCTTCCCACTCGCATGAGTGGCACCAAGAAAAAGATATCGTTAGATCATCTAAAGCAGCTAGAGCCGATTCTAGCCATGACTTAGATTCCATTTCCGTAAAGATAGATGCTGTGGAGAGACGAATGGAAAAGATGACTAAGGATATTCACTCAATACGAATTAGTTGTGAGCAGTGTGGAGGACCACATTTGACAAAAGATTGTCTCAGTATTGAATTAACAATGGAACAAAGAGAGAATATTTCATACATAAACCAAAGGCCTGGAAATAATTATCAGAATAATTATCAACCGCCAAGACCGATTTACAATCAAAACCAGAATTATAACCGAAATATTCCATACAACAACCAACAAGGTCCTAGCAATCAACAAGTATCCAATAATAATTATAATCAGCAAAGACCTAATTTTCAAAACAAACCACCACAACAAACCGATGATAAAAAGCCAAATTTAGAAGATATGATGACGAAGCTAGTTGAAACTCAAACACAGTTTTTCACATCTCAGAAACAAACCAATGAACAAAATGCTCAAGCATTTAGAAATCAACAAGCTTCTATTCAAAATCTGGAACAAGAAGTAAGTAACCTAGCAAGGTTAATAGGTGAAAGAAAACCGGGAAGTCTACCTAGTGATACAAATGCTAACCCCCGGAATGAAACAGCTAAAGCCATTACCACAAGAAGTGGTACAACACTTAAACCACCTGAAATACCTGTAACTTCTGATGAAACTATTCCTACTCCACAAGAACCACAACCTGACCAAGATAAGGAAAAAGAACCGGTAGTTGAAAAGGTTAATGAAGATAACACAGTTAAGGATAAACCTTATGTTAAACCATATCAACCACCACTTCCTTACCCGAGTAAAATGAAGAAAGAGAAACTTGAAGCCGAGCAATCCAAATTCTTGGATATGTTTAAACAGATAAATGTAAATCTTCCTTTCATTGATGTGATTTCAGGAATGCCTAGATATGCTAAATTCTTGAAAGATCTAATCTCAAATAGAAAGAAAATGGAAGAACTCTCGGTTGTTACTATGAATGCTAATTGTTCAGCAGTGCTGTTGAATAAGATACCAGAAAAATTATCTGATCCAGGAAGTTTCACAATTCCATGTTTTCTGGGTAGTCTTAGTTCAATAGAAGCATTGGCAGACTTAGGTGCTAGTATAAATCTAATGCCGTATTCACTATACGCTAAACTAGACCTTGGAGAATTGAAACCAACCAGAATAAGCATACAACTAGCCGATAGATCAATAAAATATCCTAGAGGGATAATGGAGAACATGCTAGTTAAAGTTGGTACTTTAGTATTTCCAGTAGATTTTGTTGTTTTGGACATGGAAGAAGATTCTCAAGTTCCTCTCATATTAGGAAGACCATTCTTAAACACGGCTAAAGCAATGATAGACGTGTTCGGTAAGAAACTGACCCTAAGTATAGAGGATGAGAGTGTTACCTTTTCAGTTGATAGAGCAATGCAACAACCACAATCTGCAGATGATACATGTTATTATATTCAAACTATAGATGCACATGCAGAATTATTAGAAGAATTTCCAGAATTACAAGGAACAGGAGAATGTTCTTTAGGAGAAGGTAATGAACCAATTGATGAAGCTGAAATGTTAGCTACACTTATAGCTAATGGATATGAACCAACAACAGAAGAAATTCAAATGCTAAAAGAAGAAGACAGATATCGATATAAATCATCAATAGAAGAACCTCCGAAATTAGAGTTAAAGCCACTTCCAAACCATTTGGAATACGCTTATTTACATGGTGAATCTGAATTACCTGTAATAATATCGTCTTCTCTTACTGAAAATGAGAAATCACAACTCATTTCTGTGTTGAAAGCTCATAAACCAGCCATTGCATGGAAGATTCATGATATTAAAGGAATAAGTCCTTCGTATTGCACACATAAAATCCTTATGGAAGAGGGTCATAAAACGTATGTGCAACGCCAACGAAGACTAAATCCTAATATGCAAGATGTAGTTAAGAAAGAGATTATTAAACTGCTAGATGCAGGTTTGATATATCCAATCTCTGATAGTCCATGGGTAAGCCCAGTTCAATGCGTACCTAAGAAGGGTGGCATGACTGTCATCACAAATGAGAAAAATGAGCTTATTCCTACTAGGACTGTAACAGGATGGCGTGTATGTATTGATTATAGAAAATTAAATGACGCCACCAGAAAAGATCACTTTCCCTTACCTTTCATAGATCAAATGTTGGAAAGATTAGCCGGAAATAGTTACTATTGTTTTCTAGATGGATTTTCCGGATATTTTCAAATTCCAATAGCACCCGAGGACCAAGAGAAAACCACATTCACGTGCCCTTATGGTACTTTTGCTTACAAAAGAATGCCATTTGGACTTTGCAACGCCCCTGCAACCTTTCAAAGGTGTATGATGGCGATTTTTCATGATCAGAATTCGGTTGGCTTTATAGGCAGTTTTCAAATTTAGGGCTCCGCGACTCGCGGCCCTTTTGGCCTTCACACTCCGCGAGTCGCGGAGATAGAAATTACAGCTCACATCTTTTGGAGTCTTTCTTGCCGACGGATTTTATATATAAATATAAAATATAAATAATTAATATAATTATTTATATATTATATTATATTCTTGTGCATAGTAGACTTGTAATTTTTAGTCCGTTGCGTCGAGCGTTGAGAGTTGACTCTGGTCCCGGTTCCGGATTTTCGAACGTCCTTGCGTACAATTTTATATTTTGTATTTTGCGTTTTGAATCTTGTACTCTTGTAATTTCGAGACGTTTCTTATCAATAATTGGAACCTCTTTGATTGTCTTTTGTACTTTTGAGCTTTTTGGTCGTTTGCTGATGATGTAGCGTGAGGGTACGAAATAGTATTATTTTTAATACAAAATACTACAAAATATGACACAAGTTTTATTAATTTACGGATGGGATATACCTAAACCTTGCTACAACACTATAGGCAGTGTACCTAATCGTAGAGTAGTGTAGTTTTTAGTAAGTCCGGTTCGTTCCACAGGGAGCTGGTGATACTTACTATATTTTTAACTATATTTATACAAAATATATATAATTATATAAGTAGTAATATTATTATAAAAGGGGGGTTTTACCGTTTAATGACCGGTTTGTCGATTCTATATTTTAAGCGTAAAGATAAATGACGATAATTAAAGTGCGTAAAATAATGACAATAAATAAAATGACAGTAAATAAAATTGCGAGTAATAAAATGATAGTAAATAAAGATACGATGAGAAATATAATAAAAGAATTATGCTTATTTAAACTTCCGTAATCATGATGTTTGACGTGTTGATTTTAATTTATTACCATGGGTTAATTGTCCTTTGTCCTGGTTTATTTGATACGTCTATCTGGTTTTTGTCCATAATAGTCCATCGGTCATAAAAATAAAGTGCGAGTATCCTCGTCAAATTACCCTTATACCCGAAGTCAAATATTCCAACTGATTAAGGATTTAAACTGTGACGCAGTTATCACTTCTGTCAACAATTACACCAGTTATCACTGTATGTAATCCACCCCTGTTTTAATTAGTTTATGAATATTAATTCATCCACTTGATCAGAATGAATAATCAATTACCCAACCCAATTGATTAATTAAATGATTATAACAGATTCCATATGAACATCACTAAATAGGACAACCATAATCATTATTAATTATTAGGTTAATTAATTTGAAGATAGGTTCGACAGACTCCAATGAGTTGTCACTCAATTAGACAATACCCCCCATCTATTAATAGTCAATAGTTCAATTTCCACAAGTGTCGGTCTTTTGCCCAAACCTTAATTATGGTCCAAAGTTCAATAACCCCTTCTTAATATTTTAGCCCAACATCACGATTACTTCGGCTCAAATAAGCATAATAATAACTTAGTTACGATACATTAATGTAAAAAGGTTGAACATAACTTACAATGATTAAAAATAGCGTAGCGTTACACGGACAGAATTTCGACTTACACACTCAAACGATCTCTATCATAAATCTTATTATTATCATAATTTAAAATTAAAATTAAGATTATTGTTATATCTTATTAAGTTAACATTATGATAGAGATATAGAATATAGATATTGATAATTGATATTGATAAATAAGAAAAAGATAGAAAAAGGTGTCTTTTTACATTACGATTACAAAGCCTTTTATAGGCGAATTTAGAAATTGAATTTTCACTTATGACCCCTGAACTATGCTCAATTAACAACTTTTTATTATTTAATATTATTCTTATTATGAATTATTTAAATATTATATTTTATTCTTGTGCATAGTTGACTCGTAATTTTTACACCGTTGCGTCGAGCGTTGAGAGTTGACTCTGGTCCCGGTTCCGGATTTTCGAACGTCCTTGCGTACAATTTTATATTTTGTACTTTGTATTTTGTAACTTGTACTCTTGTCATTTTTAGACGTTCCTCATCAATAATTTGAACCTTTTTGATTATATCTTGTACTTTTGAGCTTTTTGGACCTTTGTGTCTTCAATTCGTCGTTTTCGCCTTTTGTCTTCGCACTTATTTAAAATAAACGAATATTACTTAAAAATGGAACAATTGCAACTAAAATCTTGTCTTTCTTGGGGGATTTTGCTATGAAATATATGTTCCTTTTTAGCCTTATCAATATCCCCACACTTGAGCGTTGCTTGTCCTCAAGCAATACAGTCTTGAAATAATATAATACATAATACGAATCACTTCTTTATTCTTCACACTTTGTACATCAGTGATTTTGATAGAGCTGTATAAACAATGATAGTAACGATATGGTTAAAGGTGGGTGTGTCATCCACAGTTGCCTTGGGTTTAGGACAACGACACTTGCAATCAAATAGCCGATTTACTTTCAGTTTCTAAAGCAAAGTGCACATTTGAAAGGCGGTTTACAGTCCCACATGACTATAAAAATTTAGATCCTTTAAGGAAATTGGATCTTTATGAAAACATTTGATCTTTTGAAAATTCAAGCTAGATTTTACCCTAGACAAGTTTTCTGATTTGATCCATCATCGGTGTTGCAAAATATATTTGTGGATCAATATTTTGGCTAAAACTTTTAGGTTCGTGTAATCCACTGCTATCCCGGTATCGGAAAGTACACATCCAGTTTACTTGTTCCGTATATTATCTTTCGGTAAACTACCGTCCGGTTGTAAAGGAAAGCGATGAACAAGAAACTGTTAAGGCAATGTCCCGTGACATGCAGATGATTATGGTCTTTTAACGTGTCGGATGCTAGAACTATCCTTGGTAGGAGCGATAGTAAAGATCATCCTATGATTTTTCGGTCTGGCACAAGGTCCTGTCTCCGACCATGCTATGCAACCACCGTTCTTACGGTTGACACCCAATTTGGTTCAGGTGACCTAATGAATTCCAGGTGAATTCCTAGGATTTTACGTTCAATGGTAATGAACGCATTGAAAATGGGTTTTCAGAAAACAAATCGGTTTGTATTTTTGATCAAAATATTTTCTCGTTCAAGCTCGAGTTTAGATATCATTGAATTCCATGAGTTTGAATTCTCAATCTTTAAGGTCAATCTCAAGGATTGAGTAATATCAGTCTTAAAAGCTGATTTTTAATCTTTAAGGAGATTATCCTTTCTGGGGATCTGATTCATTAGTCTTATCAAGCTAATTTGCACGGTGCCTCCCCATTGTACGAGATAAATCCTTCTCATGGTTAGGATAAATCTGACCACTTGGCGACCCTGTTTGATGCTGAGGTCCGTGGATTTCCTGCTAATTTTAGAGATGACTTTTCTAGATTTTTCGTCAACCTACAGCTGGTCTGGACGACAACTTCTTGACCTAAATCAAGAAGCGCGTGTCTTTTTCGGAAGACTTTACTTCCTTTTAATGATGGAATTGATTCATCGTGTAGATCCATCTTTCTTTCAAATATATTACAGTAAACCGGGTAAAACTGATTAGTATCATCCAAAACAAAAGTACCTGCAATAATCTTGTACAAAGATATGTGATAGATAATTTTTAATTGAATAACTTGGTACATTCTCCCCACACTTAGTTTCTTTCTTTACCTTTTTATTCTCCTTTATTCCATTTTAAATGAATTCAAGCATTTTAGGTTGTTTCTCAATTTATGTCCTTTCCGAGGTAACGATAATTTCGGCATTAACACCTAGTTTTATCGTTCATAAATATGTATAAACATGATTTTGAATTCATTTAGTTAAAAAATTTTAAAATTTTCATAATATTTAGAAAATAAGCCAAGTATAAACCCGAGAGAATTTATAACCCTTCCCCACACTTGAGATCATGCAATGCCCTCATTTGCATGAAATCAGACTATAATTATTAATTCATGAGGGTGATTAGTGTAGAAAAGTGATTAAAAATACCCAGTTTGTAATTACAAAGCTCGTCGAATGATAGATGGCGCGCCTCATCGTTCATTCCTTCATTTATTATATCACATTTGTTGTTTTGCATCTTGTCGTCAAAATCAGTACCTTTTGCTGAACTTAATGTTAGTCTTTGAAAGTGCGTTGTTTTACCCTGTTGTTTACATGATAAAATACGAACATATATACATATTTTTAAAGTTGGGTATATTACCCCACGTTCAAAAATTTAAAAAATCAAATATATTTTTTTTTGGCATACTTTAAATCAATAAAATTAAAAATAATGATGAAAAAATTTTTCGCCCCGCCCTCGGGTAAAGTAATTTCGGCTCAACGGCCTAGTCTTCAACTCACGACGAATTTTAGAAATCATTTTTTTTCAACTTAATGAAATAAAGTAAATTTTTGTTTTTAAATTCACACAAAACTTAAAAAGAAAACATATTAATTTCATATAAAACCTAAAAAACAAAAAAAATTCAGAATGGGGGGAGAAAACTAGTTCTTTAGTGTCTGCTAGCGGAAAAGACCAATCGAATTCCATTCTCAGAACTACACGAGAACAGAACAACTAACTCCAAACAGCATTTTCTTTTTAGAATATTTGAATCTCCTCACACTTAGGTAGATGTGGTGTCGAAATTGTGATTAACTTCATCGTCAATTTCTCTTGGACCATAATCAACTTGCATATCTGTGACTTTTGCTTTAAGCCAGTGACCAGCTTTTTCCGTAATATCCACAAATTCAACTAGCTTCGCCTTTTCTTTAGGCGACAGATTGGATACTAACCGGTTATATAACCTAAAGTTTCCCTTACTTTTAGCATCAATAACCCGTTTAAAAAGTTTCTTCATTGAACTGTTAATAACGGGGTTATTTAATTTCGTATCAACTATGGGGTTCTTTATTATCAAGTCATCATTAGGTGTTACTTCATTTTCCCCACACTTAGGCGTTCTATTATTGTTAAGCATTACCGTTGGAGTTGGTAAAACAACATGGTTCTTACCAATCGTTTTTGTCGATTCAACGGTTTTGGTTTGTGGATATTTAGACTTTCGAATCATAAAGGTGATCGATTTCTCATCATTACTAAGTGTCATTCTACCCTTTCTTACATCAAATAACGCCCCGGTGGACGCTAAGAATGGTCGACCTAAAATTAGAGGAACGTTTGAGTCCTCTTCTATGTCAATGACAATGAATTCGACTAGAAAGGTTAAATTACCTACTTGAACGGGTAGGTTGTCAGCAATTCTAACTGGGTGCTTAATGGTTTGATCAAGGAGTCGAACACTCATATCCGTTGGAGTTAACTCACCTACACCTAATCTCTTATATAATGAAAGAGGCATAACACTCACACTTGAACCTAAATCTGCTAGTGCATCATACATGACACAGTCACTAAGTAGACAAGGAACAATAAATTCACCCGGATCACCTACCCTAGGTGGAGGATTTGGTGGAACTGTCTTCACCGGGTTTACTTCTACTGTTTTTGTTTCTTGCACTTTTTTATTCTTCTTCTTCTTCTTTTCAGAGGTATCACAAACTTTATTACCTATTACTTGCTCATACACAACTCCTTTTCTTGGAAACGGGATGGGTGGTCTGTATGGTGCCACCACTGGCTTTACATACTCGGGTGGTGGTGGTGGTGTAACTTCTTCATTGTTACTTACATCTAAAACTTTCCCATCTTCTGGTATTGGTTTTTCAGAATTTGTTGATATCATGTTAACATTTTCATTCCGAGGATTTACTTCATTATTACTCGGTAGCTTTCCTTGTTCCCTTTCACTCATCAATCTAACAAGAGTACCTACTTGTTTTTCTAGATTCAAAATGGAAGCTTGTTGAGTTCTAAATGACTGCTCAAACCTCTCATTCGTTTGGGTTTGAGTTTCAATAAATTGTGTTTGAGATTCAACTAGCTTAAAAACCACTTCTTCCAGATTTGACTTCTTCTCGTCGGTTTGTTGTGGTGGTTTATACAAGCCAGGTCTTTGTTGATTGAAAGTGTTGTTTTGAGTTGGTTGGTTATTCGGACCTTGTTGGTTATACGAGTTATTGTCGGGTCCTTTTGGATTGTAAAGAATGTTTTGATTTCGATTGAAGTTTGGCCTTGGCGGTTGATAATTATTCTGATAACTATTTTCCAGCCTTTGGTTCATGTAGACAACATTCTCACGTTGTTCCATCGTTTGTTCAATGTGACAGTCTTTCATTAAGTGTGGTCCACCGCATTGCTCACAACTGATTCGTATTGCGTGAATATCTTTATTCATCTTTTCCATTCGTCTTTCGAAAGCATCTATTTTTGCGGAAACGGAATCAAAGTCATGGCTAGAATCGGCTCTAGCCGCTTTAGATGAACGAAAAATATCTTTTTCTTGATGCCACTCATGAGAGTGGGAGGCTGTGTTATCAATAATTTTGTAAGCTTCAGTTGCGGTTTTCTTCATAATGGAACCACCAGCTGTTATGTCGATGTCTTTTCGTGTAGCAACGTTGACACTTTGGTAGAATATTTGTACTATTTGATAAGTGTCTAAACCGTGTTGAGGACATCCTCTCAACAACTTTCCAAATCTTGTCCACGCCTCATATAGAGTTTCATTTGGCTTTTGCGCGAACGTAACAATTTCTCCTTGAAGTCTCACGGCTTTGGATGCCGGAAAGAATTGTTTAAGAAATTTTTCAACTAAAACATCCCATGTGTCAATCGCCCCTTCAGGTAACGATTCTAACCAATCTTTGGCTTCTCCCTTTAAAGTCCAGGGAAACAACATGAGATAGATCTGCTCATCTTCCACTTCTCGGATTTTGAATAGTGTACAAATTCTTTTAAACGTACGAAGGTGTTCGTTAGGATCTTTATTCGGTGCACCACTGAATTGGCATTGGTTAGTTACCATGTGTAGAATTTGTCCTTTGATTTCATAATCTGGCGCATTAACTTCTGGCTTAATAATGGCGTGACCTTGGCCCGTGCGTGTGGCTCTCATTCGATCTTCCATACTTAGAGGTTCCGTTACTTCCATAATTGAATTTGTTGAATACGAATCACTAGAGGATTCTGATTTAATGGTTTGTGGCTCAGGAGGAATAATTAGTGGTTCAGGATCTTGGAATTGTCCTTGAATATGCTCCGGGTTCTTAATTGTGAAGTCGGGTTCAAAAGATGGATTATCGGAAATTTGAGTTGGAGTTCTTGTTCGACTAGATGACGATTCTAAAGAAAAATCAACGGCGACAATATTTGCTAGATGTCTTGATCGAGTTACAGGTGGTGAACGTATGAAAGGTGGTGAACGTTTTGCTCGGTGCATTCACAGAATATCCTATTAGTTATAAAAATAAGAAAAACTTATATAAGTTGTCCAATCAATAGACTTTTCTGATTTTGCCCACGTTTCGAATAGCCAAAAGATGCAGCAGAGGGGCAGGATTCGTTTGGTCTCAATATAATTGAGTACTGTTTGGCTCCAATAACCCGGTCCACGTACAAATCCAACTATTACTACGAACCAGAAAATTTTGATGTCTATCAATTTAACCACTTAAAATAAATTTTCGTAATTTTAAGAAATTTAGAGAAGAAGTAGAAAAAAAATCTAAGTCCTAAAAACTAGAATGGCGAGAAATAAGAAAGAAAAAGATTGCGCGTCGAAAAAGGTCGAAAAATAAAAAGTTCGAAAAATAGGCGTCGAAAAATAAAAATAAGAAAGTAGTGCGAAATACGGCGTCGTAAAATTCTAAAGCACCTAAAACTTAATCTAAGGAATAAGCACTTAAGGGATTTTACGGCAAAGCCTAAAAATTCTAGAAGTAAAAATAACTATGGCAAAACTAAACTTAATACTAAAAGTTGCGACTATAGTCTAAAAATCTAAAGGTAATAAAACTAAAAAAAACAATTTTTTTTTATAGACAAAATCTTAAAAAATATATATTTTTTTTAATAATTTTTTTTTTTTTTTTACGTTTTTTTTTTTTTTTTTTACGTTTTTGTTTTTTTTTTACGTTTTTTTTTTTTTAAGTTTTTTTTTTTTTTTTACGTTTTTTTTTTAAAAACGAATTTTTTTTTCTAAAAAAAAACGTTTTTTTTTTTTTACAATTTTTTTTTTTTTTTTTAAAAAAAAATGATTTTTTTTACAAAATACTACAAAATATGACACAAGTTTTATTAATTTACGGATGGGATATACCTAAACCTTGCTACAACACTATAGGCAGTGTACCTAATCGTAGAGTAGTGTAGTTTTTAGTAAGTCCGGTTCGTTCCACAGGGAGCTGGTGATACTTACTATATTTTTAACTATATTTATACAAAATATATATAATTATATAAGTAGTAATATTATTATAAAAGGGGGGTTTTACCGTTTAATGACCGGTTTGTCGATTCTATATTTTAAGCGTAAAGATAAATGACGATAATTAAAGTGCGTAAAATAATGACAATAAATAAAATGACAGTAAATAAAATTGCGAGTAATAAAATGACAGTAAATAAAGATACGATGAGAAATATAATAAAAGAATTATGCTTATTTAAACTTCCGTAATCATGATGTTTGACGTGTTGATTTTAATTTATTACCATGGGTTAATTGTCCTTTGTCCTGGTTTATTTGATACGTCTATCTGGTTTTTGTCCATAATAGTCCATCGGTCATAAAAATAAAGTGCGAGTATCCTCGTCAAATTACCCTTATACCCGAAGTCAAATATTCCAACTGATTAAGGATTTAAACTGTGACGCAGTTATCACTTCTGTCAACAATTACACCAGTTATCACTGTATGTAATCCACCCCTGTTTTAATTAGTTTATGAATATTAATTCATCCACTTGATCAGAATGAATAATCAATTACCCAACCCAATTGATTAATTAAATGATTATAACAGATTCCATATGAACATCACTAAATAGGACAACCATAATCATTATTAATTATTAGGTTAATTAATTTGAAGATAGGTTCGACAGACTCCAATGAGTTGTCACTCAATTAGACAATACCCCCCATCTATTAATAGTCAATAGTTCAATTTCCACAAGTGTCGGTCTTTTGCCCAAACCTTAATTATGGTCCAAAGTTCAATAACCCCTTCTTAATATTTTAGCCCAACATCACGATTACTTCGGCTCAAATAAGCATAATAATAACTTAGTTACGATACATTAATGTAAAAAGGTTGAACATAACTTACAATGATTAAAAATAGCGTAGCGTTACACGGACAGAATTTCGACTTACACACTCAAACGATCTCTATCATAAATCTTATTATTATCATAATTTAAAATTAAAATTAAGATTATTGTTATATCTTATTAAGTTAACATTATGATAGAGATATAGAATATAGATATTGATAATTGATATTGATAAATAAGAAAAAGATAGAAAAAGGTGTCTTTTTACATTACGATTACAAAGCCTTTTATAGGCGAATTTAGAAATTGAATTTTCACTTATGACCCCTGAACTATGCTCAATTAACAACTTTTTATTATTTAATATTATTCTTATTATGAATTATTTAAATATTATATTTTATTCTTGTGCATAGTTGACTCGTAATTTTTACACCGTTGCGTCGAGCGTTGAGAGTTGACTCTGGTCCCGGTTCCGGATTTTCGAACGTCCTTGCGTACAATTTTATATTTTGTACTTTGCGTTTTGTAACTTGTACTCTTGTCATTTTTAGACGTTCCTCATCAATAATTTGAACCTTTTTGATTGTATCTTGTACTTTTGAGCTTTTTGGACCTTTGTGTCTTCAATTCGTCGTTTTCGCCTTTTGTCTTCGCACTTATTTAAAATAAACGAATATTACTTGAAAATGGAACAATTGCAACTAAAATCTTGTCTTTCTTGGGGGATTTTGCTATGAAATATATGTTCCTTTTTAGCCTTATCATTTGCATCTTCAATTCGTCGAATCTGTCTTTTGTCTTCACCTTTTATTATTTAAACGAATATTACTTGTAAATAGAACAATTGCAACTAAAAGCTTGTCTTTCTTGAGGAATAATGCTATGAAATATATGTTCGTTTTTAGCATTATCAAATATTCCCACACTTGAGCGTTGCTTGTCCTCAAGCAATATTGTCTTGAAATACTAGAATCACTTCTTTATTTTTCACACTTTGTACATCAGTGATTTCTATACGGCGGTATAAACAATGGTAGTAACGATATGGTTTACAGTCCCACATGACTATAAAAATTTAGATCCATTAAGGAAATTGGATCTTTATGAAAACATTTGATCTTTTGAAAATTAAATCTAGTTTTTACCCTAGATAAGTTTTCCGGAATAACCCTTTACCGGTGTTTGCAAAATATTTTTGTGGGTTTGGTGGGTTTCAGATTTGAAAATTTTAGCTCAAAACTTGCGGTTTTGTGTCACCCACTTGCTAACCTTGTATTTTGGAAAGCAACACGTCCAGTTTACTTGTTCCGTATATTACCTTTCGGCAAACTACCGTCCGGTTGTAAAGGAAAGCGTTGAACAAGCAACTGTTAAGGCAATGTCCCGTGACATGCTTTTGATTATGGTCTATAACGTGTCGGACGCAATTACTATCCTTGGTAGGAGCAATAGTAAAGCTCACCCTTATAATTTTTCGGTCTGGCACAAGGTCCTGTCTTTGACCACTATGCAACCACCGTTCTTACGGTTGACACCCGATTTAGTTCAGGTGACCTAATGAATTCCAGGTGAATTCCTAGGATTTTACGTTCAATGGTAATGAACGCATTGAAAATAGGGTTTTCAGAAAACAAATCGGTTTGTAATTTTGATCAAAATATTTTCTCGTTCAAGCTCGAGTTTAGATATCATTGAATTCCATGAGTTTGTAATTCTCAATCTTTAAGGTCAATCTCTAGGATTGAGTAATATCAGTCTTAAAAGCTGATTTTTAATCTTTAAGGAGATTATCTTTTCTGGGGATCTGATTCATTAGTCTTATCCAGCTAATTTGCATGATGCCCCCCCCATTGTACGAGATAAATCCTTCTCATGGTTAGGATAAATCTGACCACATGGCGACCCTGTTTAATGCTGAGGTCCGTGGATTTCCTGCTGATTTTAGTGATGACTTTTCTAGATTTTTCGTCAACCTACAGCTGGCCTGGACGACAACTTCATGACCTAAATCAAGAAGCGCGTGTCTTTTTAAGAAGACTTTACTTCCTTTTAATGATGGAATTGATTCATCGTGTAGATCCATCTCTTCTTTTCTTTCATTGGGTAAAACAGTTTAGTTTAGTCCAAAGCAAAAGTATTTTCAGTTATTTGTTACAGATATATGTGACATATGTTAAGATAACTTGGTAAATTTTCCCACACTTGGCTTTTATTTTCCTTTTTATCGTCCTCTATTCCATTTTAAATGAATTTTAACATTTTAGTTTGTTTCTCAATTTATGTCCTTTCCGAGGTAACAATAATTTCGGTGTTAAAACCTAGTTTTATCGTTCATAAATATGTATAAACATGATTTTGAGTTCATTTAATTGAAAATTTTGAAAAATTTTACTAGAATTGGGTAGTCAGTATATAAGACTAGGGCTGTTCTTTTTTATCAGAGAGCACTAGATTCTAATACAACTACTGCTTTACTAGTATTTTTAATGGTAACCAAGTGTTTAAGATAAAAATTTTAAAATCCGAAAGAATTTAACCCCTTCCCACACTTAAGATCTTGCAATGCCCTCATTTGCAAGAAATCAGTAACAATTTAAATTATTGAGGGTGATTTGTGTGAAAATGATTAAATTTTACCAAAGTTTCCAAATATATTGACGTTTGTTTGCTGAATGATAAATGGTGCACATCATTTGTTCATTCCGTCTTGTTGTTATTTCACATATATTTTGCATCTTGTCGTCAAAATTAGTTGCTTTTGCTGAACTTAATGCCAGTCTTTGAAAATGCGTTGTTTTACCCTGTTGTGTACATAAGATAAACTGCAAACATATATACATATTTTTTGAAGTTTGGTATATTACCCCACATTCAAAGAATTATTAAAATCTAAGAATAAAAGTTAGATAATTATAAAAATGATTACAATATTAACAAAAGTATTAAACGTATCAATAATTACAAATTACAAAATAAAAAAAAATAATAAGTAAACTAAGGATGATATTGGTACCAATAGGGGTTCCAGGCATAACCATAAGTGCTATAGAATGCTTCGGCAGGGTCATACGTAGGATATGGTGGCTGCATCTCTATAGACCAAGGAGGGAAGATGGGTTTCGGTGTAGGAATATAGTTTCTACCTATATGTTGGCAATGAGCTATGATCTGGTTCTGATGAACTTGCCAATCTTCAAATGCTCTCTGTCTAGCATTTTCGTATTCCTGAGAAGCTATAAACCTATGCATTTCTTGCATCTCATTCCCCCCTCCTACATTACCTTGTTGCTGGTTTCTCTCCACCTGTGGATGTCTACCATGGTATCGTACTGCGGCGTTATTTCGCCTCTTCAAAACTTTCGCACCATGGTATACATTTAAACCTATAGTATCGCGGGGTTCCGGCTCTTCTAGTAATAATCTCCCCCGACTTATATCCACACCGAGATATTCACCAATCAAAGTAATAAAAATACCACCTCCTATTATGCTATGTGGTCGCATCCCCCGAACCATAGCTGATAAATAATAACCCACACAATATGGTATACTTACAGCGCTTTGTGGGTCTCGAATACACATATGGTAAAACAAATCCTGTTCATTTACTTTTTCTTTGTTCTTACCCCTTTGTGTAATCGAATTAGCTAAAAACCTATGTATCACTCTTAATTCGGCTCTATCTATATCCAAATAAGAGTAATTTCCCCCTTTGAAACGGTGATGGCTTGTCATTTGACTCCACACACCGTGTGTATCAAAATTTTCATCTATCTTTCTACCGTTTAGTATCAATCCTCTACAATCGGCAGACGCTAACTCCTCAGGCGTATATATACGTAAAGCCTGAGCCATGTCCAGTAAAGACATGTGGCGCATCGAACCGCCTAACAAAAATCTAATAAAAGAACGATCGGTTAAACTAGCTACCCGATCATTCAACTCTATACTACATAACAATTCTTCACACCATACTTTATATACTGGTCTACGTATGGTGAATAAACATATCCAGTCATTAAAAGAAGAATTACCATACCTCTGTACAAGTAATTCCCTAATTGGCCCGGCCAATTCTACAGCTTCTAAGGGTCCCCATTCTATGACCCTCGGTACCTCAACAACCTTAGAATGAAGAGTATGCAAACCCCTTTGATATTTTGGATAATCTATCCAAAGTCTGTCAAATCTCAGGTTCGGGTGCAACTCTTCCAAGTGCATATCGGAAAAGGTCATGACTGGATGAGGTACATCCTGCTTGTAGTAGTTATCTACCTCCTGTTGTTCCAAATTCTCAGCAGGAGCATTGCGGGCTTGGGATGAAGATTCACCCCTTTCATTCTGCAAAACACATCAAACACAATTTTTGTGCATCCAAATATGCATTAGTGTCAGTAAAATCATCAATCAAAATAATTACAATGACATTATCAATTTATATCAAACTTAAGCTCATTTTCACATTTTTATCAAATCTACACTTTTTCAAATAAGCATATACGAAAATGTTCGCCAAGTTCATAAACATTCAACTCAAATAACATGTCAAAATAATCATTACTAGCAATTAAACAAGTCTCAAATGGCATTATCTTTCAAAAATCAAGTTCATGAATTTTAGACTTGAAAAAGTCCACTTTAATTCTCAAAATCATGTTTAGGCTCAAAGTTTGGATCATTTAACTACCTAGACATGTTACACTACTTATTTTAGCAACAATTCATGACAAAAATCGGCCATAACCTGTTTATATCAAAAAGCCCCAAATTTGCTCAAGAACACAAACCCTAGATTATTCAAAATTTGAAGTTTAAGGCTTCTAATCATGTTAAACAGCATCAATCTAGGTTATACAAGCATAATACATAAACAATTTAAGTCTAATTACACTAAAAAGCATCAAAATCAATTTGGGGAAAAAATAGCTCAAGAACACCAAATTTCGAATTAAATGGTGTTTAGATGTAGAAATTTACCGTTTTTCTTGAGTAATTCTTAGATAGCATCCTTCTCAACATGATTTTAGCAAAAGATTTGATGATTAACGGTTAAAAATCGTGATTTTTGGGGTGTTTTTGGGTGGTTTTTCGGGGTTTTTTCGCTGTAAAATTCGCTGTGTTTTTGAGTTGTGGAGTGTACTGATCGTTCAGCTCTTTTTATTTTTTTTTTCTGATTTTCGGTACCTCCGCGAGTCGCGGGGATTTACCCTCCAAACTCCGCGACTCGCGGAGTTGTTTTTTTTTTTTTTTTTTTTTTTTATAATCATTAACTTATTAAAACAATTAAGTACTTAATTTTAAAATTTTGTTTCCCTTGTTATTTAGGACGAGGTCGTTTCGGATCGATGTCCTAGTCCGTCCTTCGACAAAATTTTAAAATTTGTCTTTTTGTAGCGATTGTTTTAAAAGCTAAGATTTTTGGGTTTTTTAATGTTTTTGGCATACTTTAATTCAATAAGATTAAAAATAATGATAATAAAAGTTCTCGTCCCTCCCTCGGGTAAAGCAATTTCGGTTCAAAGACCTAGTCTTCAACTTACGACGAATTTAAAAATCATATTCTTAACTTAATGAGATAAAGTAAATTTTTGTTTTTAAATTCACACAACTTAATTATAAAATTCAAAATTATTATTAAAAATTCACACCAAACTTAAAATTTGAAATGCATAAAATTAAAAATTAATATTTTAAAAATTAAAAATTTACACCAAACTTAATTTAAAAATTCATAAATTCATATCAAACTTATATTAATTTTTCAAATATTTACAATTTTAAATATATTGTTTTTACAAAGTTTACAATATTAATTTAAGATTTATATATTAATTTTAAAAACATGGTAAAAATAAAATTAAAAATCTTTTTGTCTTTTTATCCCACTTTAATCAATCAAATATTATCAAAAATATGCGCCCCTCTTTTCGGTAAAGTAATTTCGGTTCCAAGACCTAATTTAACTCATGACGAATTTTTGAAATATTTTGGTTTGATTGATTAAAGATATTTATACCTTAAGAATAAACGTTAAATTTCGCAGTGATGTAATAAATTTTTGAATGATATCAATAATTTCGGTCGCCAAACCTAATTTTATTCAATACCAATTTAATACTTTTTAGCGAACAAATTAGCGTTTATTATCAAAAGGTTAAAAATAAAAATAAAAACTGTACAGACATACCTGTGAAATAGATTTCTTAGTTATATGATCTATCCCATTCATAAGATAGTCGGTTTAATTGGTTTTCCATGGCTACATAGGCGTAACCTCGAGCATTCAGTGTCTTTTCTTCTAAACATATGAACGGTCCGTCTCTGCATAAAGTAACAAATTCGGTATTTGAATAGGTTTGATTATTTGAACATTTACCTCCATGTGACCATTTTCCGCATTTGTGACATCTTTCTAGGTGTCGTGCTCTTCTTTTCGCTGCGGATTTTGATTTTCCTTTACCAAATTGTAACTTATTATCTTCGCATCTGGATTCTTTTCTAACTCCGTCCATTCTTTCTCTGATTACTGATACTATTTCACTCGGTAGTATGTCATTATTACGTTTAGTGATCAAAGCGTGTAGCATTAGACCATGGTTTAGTTCACAGGCAGTCTTCATTTCGTAAAAACCTAAAAAAAAATAAAAATTCAGAATGGGGGGAGAAGACTAGTTCTTTAGGGTCTGCTAGGGAAAGACCATTCGGGTTCTATTTTCGAGAACTACACGAAAACAGACAATCTAACTCTAACAGAAATACATATTATCCTTTAAAGACTTGATTCTCCCCACACTTAGTTAGCTGTGGTGTCGAAATTGTGATTAACTTCGTTGTCGGCTTCCATCGGACCATGTATGTAATGTTTAACTCTGTGACCATTAACTTTAAATTCAATCCCATTTGAATTTATCAATTCTATCGTTCCGTATGGGAAAACTCTTTTGACTATGAATGGTCCAGACCATCTTGATTTCAATTTTCCAGGAAATAGCTTGAATCGTGAATTGAAAAGAAGAACTCTGTCTCCTTCTTTAAATTCTTTTGAACTTCTGATTCTTTTATCATGCCATTTCTTCGTTCTTTCTTTATAGATTAACGAATTTTCGTATGCTTCATGTCTTAATTCTTCTAATTCATTTAGTTGACTTAATCGTAGACGTCCGGCTTCATGTAAATCAAGATTACATGTCTTCAAAGCCCAAAATGCTTTGTGTTCAATTTCTATTGGAAGATGACATGCTTTTCCATAAACAAGTCTAAAAGGTGTGGTTCCAATTGGAGTTTTGTAGGCTGTTCTAAAAGCCCAGAGTGCATCCTCCAATTTAATGGACCATTCCTTCGGATTTGATCCTACGGTTTTCTCTAGAATACGTTTTAAAGCTCGGTTGGTATTTTTAACTTGTCCACTTGTTTGTGGATGATATGCGGTGGAGATTTTATGAGTTACTCCATATATTTTAAGAACTTTCTCAAGTTGATTATTACAGAAATGAGTACCCCGATCACTTATTAAAGCTTTCGGTGTTCCAAACCTTGCAAAAAGACATTTTAAAAAGTTGACTACAACTCGTGCATCGTTAGTTGGGAGAGCTTGTGCTTCCGCCCATTTAGATACATAATCAATGGCTACGAGTATATATAGATTATTATGAGATTTTGGAAATGGACCCATAAAGTCAATACCCCAAATGTCAAATACTTCACATACTTGGATGACATTTTGTGGCATTTCATCACGTTGACTTATTTTTCCGGCCCTTTGACATGCATCACAGGATTTGCAAAGAAGGTGTGCGTCTTTGTAAATTGTAGGCCAATAGAATCCAGCTTCATAAACTTTTCTTGCTGTTAGTTGAGGCCCATAATGCCCTCCTGTTGGTCCTGTGTGACAATGGTTTAAAATTTTACTAGCTTCATCTCCAAATACACATCGGCGTATTATTCCATCGGGACAACTTTTAAACAGATGTGGATCTTCCCAGAAATAGTGTTTTATATCACTGAAGAATTTCTTTCGTCTTTGGTACGATAATCCTTTTTCAAGGAATCCACAAACTAAGTAGTTTGCATAGTATGCAAACCATGGGATTTCTTTATAATCTATCTTCAATAGATATTCATCAGGAAAGTTGTCTTGTATGGCCGATTCATTTAGAACTTCTAATTCAGGATTTTCAAGACGAGAAAGATGATCAGCGGCGAGATTTTCTGCTCCTCTTTTATCTCGGATTTCAATATCAAACTCTTGTAAGAGTAAGATCCAACGGATTAATCTTGGTTTAGCATCTTGTTTTGAAAATAGGTATCTAAGAGCAGAATGGTCGGTATAGACCATCGTTTTTGCTAGAACGAGATATGATCGAAATTTGTCAAAAGCAAAGACAATAGCAAGGAGTTCTTTTTCAGTAGTTGTATAGTTTGTTTGTGCTCCTTGTAACGTCTTACTAGCATAATATATAGGTTGAAATCGTTTTTCAATCCTTTGTCCTAAAACGGCTCCCATTGCAAAATCACTTGCATCGCACATTAGTTCAAATGGTAGATTCCAATTTGGTGTTATCATGATCGGTGCATTAGTGAGTTTCTCTTTAAGAATATTAAAAGATTTGATACACTCATCTGAAAAGATGAATGGCGCATCCTTTTCTAGGAGTTTATTCATAGGAGTGGCAATTTTAGAAAAATCTTTTATGAAACGTCGGTAAAAACCGGCATGCCCTAGAAAACTCCTAACTCCTCTAACATTGGTGGGATGTGGAAGTTTAGCAATTACATCTACTTTAGCTCTATCCACTTCAATTCCTTCTTTTGAAATTTTATGTCCAAGAACGATGCCTTCTTTAACCATGAAATGGCATTTCTCCCAATTAAGTACTAGATTTGATTTTTCGCATCTAATTAGCATTCGTTCCAGATTAACTAGACATGATTTAAATGTATCACCGAAGACTGAAAAGTCATCCATGAATACTTCCATGCATTCTTCTATCATGTCATGAAAAATCGCCATCATACACCTTTGAAAGGTTGCAGGGGCGTTGCAAAGTCCAAATGGCATTCTTTTGTAAGCAAAAGTACCATAAGGGCACGTGAATGTGGTTTTCTCTTGGTCCTCGGGTGCTATTGGAATTTGAAAATATCCGGAAAATCCATCTAGAAAACAATAGTAACTATTTCCGGCTAATCTTTCCAACATTTGATCTATGAAAGGTAAGGGAAAGTGATCTTTTCTGGTGGCGTCATTTAATTTTCTATAATCAATACATACACGCCATCCTGTTACAGTCCTAGTAGGAATAAGCTCATTTTTCTCATTTGTGATGACAGTCATGCCACCCTTCTTAGGTACGCATTGAACTGGGCTTACCCATGGACTATCAGAGATTGGATATATCAAACCTGCATCTAGCAGTTTAATAATCTCTTTCTTAACTACATCTTGCATATTAGGATTTAGTCTTCGTTGGCGTTGCACATACGTTTTATGACCCTCTTCCATAAGGATTTTATGTGTGCAATACGAAGGACTTATTCCTTTAATATCATGAATCTTCCATGCAATGGCTGGTTTATGAGCTTTCAACACAGAAATGAGTTGTGATTTCTCATTTTCAGTAAGAGAAGACGATATTATTACAGGTAATTCAGATTCACCATGTAAATAAGCGTATTCCAAATGGTTTGGAAGTGGCTTTAACTCTAATTTCGGAGGTTCTTCTATTGATGATTTATATCGATATCTGTCTTCTTCTTTTAGCATTTGAATTTCTTCTGTTGTTGGTTCATATCCATTAGCTATAAGTGTAGCTAACATTTCAGCTTCATCAATTGGTTCATTACCTTCTCCTAAAGAACATTCTCCTGTTCCTTGTAATTCTGGAAATTCTTCTAATAATTCTGCATGTGCATCTATAGTTTGAATATAATAACATGTATCATCTACAGATTGTGGTTGTTGCATTGCTCTATCAACTGAAAAGGTAACACTCTCATCCTCTATACTTAGGGTCAGTTTCTTACCGAACACGTCTATCATTGCTTTAGCCGTGTTTAAGAATGGTCTTCCTAATATGAGAGGAACTTGAGAATCTTCTTCCATGTCCAAAACAACAAAATCTACTGGAAATACTAAAGTACCAACTTTAACTAGCATGTTCTCCATTATCCCTCTAGGATATTTTATTGATCTATCGGCTAGTTGTATGCTTATTCTGGTTGGTTTCAATTCTCCAAGATCTAGTTTAGCGTATAGTGAATACGGCATTAGATTTATACTAGCACCTAAGTCTGCCAATGCTTCTATTGAACTAAGACTACCCAGAAAACATGGAATTGTGAAACTTCCTGGATCAGATAATTTTTCTGGTATCTTATTCAACAGCACTGCTGAACAATTAGCATTCATAGTAACAGCCGAGAGTTCTTCCATTTTCTTTCTATTTGAGATTAGATCTTTCAAGAATTTAGCATATCTAGGCATTCCTGAAATCACATCAATGAAAGGAAGATTTACATTTATCTGTTTAAACATATCCAAGAATTTGGATTGCTCGGCTTCAAGTTTTTCTTTCTTCATTTTACTCGGGTAAGGAAGTGGTGGTTGGTATGGTTTAACATAAGGTTTATCCTTAACTGTGTTATCTTCATTAACCTTTTCAACTACCGGTTCTTTTTCCTTATCTTGGTCAGGTTGTGGTTCTTGTGGAGTAGGAATAGTTTCATCAGAAGTTACAGGTATTTCAGGTGGTTTAAGTGTTGTACCACTTCTTGTGGTAATGGCTTTAGCTGTTTCATTCCGGGGGTTAGTATTTGTATCACTAGGTAGACTTCCCGGTTTTCTTTCACCTATTAACCTTGCTAGGTTACTTACTTCTTGTTCCAGATTTTGAATAGAAGCTTGTTGATTTCTAAATGCTTGAGCATTTTGTTCATTAGTTTGTTTCTGAGATGTGAAAAACTGTGTTTGAGTTTCAACTAGCTTCGTCATCATATCTTCTAAATTTGTCTTTTTATCATCGGTTTGTTGTGGTGGTTTGTTTTGAAAATTAGGTCTTTGCTGATTATAATTATTATTGGATACTTGTTGATTGCTAGGACCTTGTTGGTTATTGTATGAAATATTTCGGTTATAATTCTGGTTTTGATTGTAAATCGGTCTTGGCGGTTGATAATTATTCTGATAATTATTTCCAGGCCTTTGGTTTATGTATGAAATATTCTCTCTTTGTTCCATTGTTAATTCAATACTGAGACAATCTTTTGTCAAATGTGGTCCTCCACACTGCTCACAACTAATTCGTATTGAGTGAATATCCTTAGTCATCTTTTCCATTCGTCTCTCCACAGCATCTATCTTTGCGGAAATGGAATCTAAGTCATGGCTAGAATCGGCTCTAGCTGCTTTAGATGATCTAACGATATCTTTTTCTTGGTGCCACTCATGCGAGTGGGAAGCAGTGTTATCAATAATTTTGTAAGCATCAGTTTCGGTTTTCTTCATAATAGAACCACCAGCTGCTATATCTATGTCTTTCCTTGTAGTGATGTCGCATCCTTGGTAGAATATTTGTACTATTTGACAGGTGTCTAAACCATGTTGCGGACATCCTCTTAATAACTTTCCATATCTTGTCCACGCCTCATATAGAGTTTCATTTGGTTTCTGTGTGAACGTAACAATTTCTGCTTGAAGTCTTACGGCTTTAGATGCAGGAAAGAATTGTTTAAGAAATTTGTCAACTAAAACGTCCCATGTATCGATCGCCCCTTCAGGTAACGATTCCAACCAATCTTTGGCTTCTCCATTTAAAGTCCAGGGAAATAACATGAGATATATCTGTTCATCCTCCACTTCTCGTATTTTAAATAGTGTGCAGATCCTATTAAAGGTACGTAGATGTTTATTTGGATCTTCCTTCGGCGCACCACTAAATTGGCATTGATTAGTCACCATGTGTAGAATTTGTCCTTTGATTTCATAATCTGGCGCATTAATGTCTGGATGAGTAATTGCGTGACCTTGGCCAGTGCGTTTAGCTCTCATTCGGTCTTCCATACTTAAAGGTTCCAGATTCTCCATAATTGAATTTGTTGAATCGGTATCACTAGATGATTCTGATTTAATGGTTCGTTCCTCAACAATCTCTGTTTGAATGATTGGTGGTTCCGGAGGAAAGTTTAATGGTTCAGGATCTACGAACCGTTCCTGAATATTCTCTGGATTCTCAATTGTGAGGTTGGGTTCAAAAAATGGATTATCGGAAATTTGAACTGAAGTACTTGGTTGACTGGATGACGATTCTAAAGAAAAATCAACGGCGGTTATATTTGCTAAATGTCTTGATCTAGTTACAGGTAGTGAACGTATAAAAGGTGATGAACGTCTTGCTCGGTGCATTCACTGAATATCCTATTAGTTTTTAAAAGGAAAGAAAAATTATAATAAGTTATCCAATTAATAGACTTTTCTGATTTTGCCCACGTTTTGAATAGCCAAAAGATGCAGCAGAGGGGCAGGATTCGTTTGGTCTCAATATAATTGAGGACTGTTTGGCTCCAATAACCCGGTCCACGTACAAATTCAACTATTACTACGAACCAGAAAATTTTGATGTCTATCAATTTAACCACTTAAAATAAATTTTCGTAATTTTAAGAAATTTATATAAGAAGTAGAAAAAATTCTAAGTCCTAAAAACTAGAATGGCGAGAAATAAGAGAGAAAAAGAGTTCGTCGCAAAAGGTCGAAAAAGAAAAAAAAATGGTTGAAAAATAAAAGGTGACGGAAAAATAAAAGAAACTTATAACAACTTAAAAATACTTAACTAACCTAATCTTATTACTATAACTAACTTAAAATTATAATCGCAAATTGAAATTACTAATTGGAATGATAATTGATACATAGTAAAAGGTGTCTAAAAATATTAAAGCTTACAGGAAAAACTAAATCCCAAATGGAAATAACTTAAAAAGAAACTAAAACTTAAAAAGGCGTCGCAAAATTCTAAAGTACCTAAATCTTAGTCTAAAGAAAAAGCACTTAAGGAATTCTACGGCAAAGCCTAAAAATCTAGGAGTAAAAATAACTATAGCAAAAACTAAGTTTAAAATTAAATATGAGCTAAAAATACAAATATTACGCTACAATGATTAAAAAGGGACAAAATATAAAAATATACAAAAAGTTGTAAAAAGTACAATTTTTATAAAAATATTATTTTTTATATTATTTATTTAATAAAACTACTAATTTTACAATTTAATAAAACTAATTAATACTAAATACATAAATTAAATAAAAAGTAAAAGTAAAAATAAAACTAATAATAATAATAATAATAATTAGGGTTAAATAATAATAATAATTAATTAATAAACCGTAATTAATGCTGGTTTAGGGTTTTTTGTCGCCTGTCAGAGAAGCTCCGCGAGTTGCGGTATTTAAAACATCAAACCCCGCGAGTCGCGGGGTTTCAAATTTCAGATCTGGAGCAGTTTGAAATTTTTACGCGTTTTTTTTTTATTATTTTCTGTTTTCTATTTTTTTTCTATAAATAAAAGATATTTAATAAAATTTATATTATTATAAACTAAAATAAAGATAAAGAAACTTATAAAACTTAAATATTAAAAAAAAAATACTAAAAAAATACTTATATTTTTGTTTTTCTTTTTATATTTTTGAATAATTAAAACGTATTTTTACAAAAACGAATTTTAATAAAATACTATTAAAAATCTTCTTTTTTTTTTTATATTAGCGTTGCGCTTCCGGCGTTTAAGAGTGTCCCCGGCAGCGGTGCCAAAAATACTTGATGTTATGCGAGGTGTATATAAAATAGTTTATATTTTACTAGGAAAAACTATTAAATACGATACAATTTTACACAAGATATTTATTTATTTATAGAATGGATATACTTAAACCTTGCTACAACACTTATAGGAAGTGTACCTAATCGTACAGTAGTGTAGTTTTTAGTAAGTCCGGTTCGTTCCACAGGGAAATCTTTAAACAAAGCTCAACGCTATATTAGTTTACTTTTATAAAAATACAAATATATATATAAGTAATATTATTATAAAGGGGGTTTTTACCGTTTAATGACCGGTTTGTCGATTTTAAGACTTTAGTCGCAGTTAAAACCTAATGTAAAATATAAAATAAATACAAGACTTAAATTAAAGCGTAAAGTAAATAACGATAATGAAATTGCGAATAATAAAAGTGCGATAAAATAAAATTGCGATAATTGAAAGTGCAATTAAATATAAAGTAAAGGAAATTAAATATGAAATAAAAGAATTATGCTTATTTAAACTTCCGTAATCATGATGTTTGACGTGTTGATTTTAGTTTTATGCCCATGGGTTAATTGTCCTTTGTCCTGGATTATTTAATATGTCCGTCTGGTTTTTGTCCATAACAGTCCATCAGTCATAAATATAAAGTGCGAGTGTCCTCGTCAAATTATTATTATACCCGAAGTTAAATATTCCAACTAATTGGGGATTCGAATTGTAACAAGGTTTTAATACTTTGTTTAATGAATACACCAGGTTATCGAGTGCGTGTAAACCAAGGTTTTACTACTTTGTTAACAATTACACCAATTACCCTTGAATGTAATTTCACCCCTGTTTTAATTATTCTAGTGGCTATTAATCCATTCCCGTGTCCGGTTAAATGAACGATTATTCGTACATATAAATACCCCGCCCATCGTGTCCGATCGAGTGTATATGGTAATTTATAGGGACGCCCAATTGTAAATCTTTATATTAACATTAACAAACTTTCATTTAGTTAAACAAATATAAAGCCCATTAATAGCCCATAGTCTAATTTCCACAAGTGTCGTTCTTTTGTCCAAACCCCAATTATGGTACAAAGCCCAATTACCCAATTTTAGTAATTAGCCCAACATCATGATTACTTCGTTTTAAATAAGCATAATAATAACTTAGCTACGAGACACTAATATAAAAAGGTTGAACATAACTTACAATGATTAAAAATAGCGTAGCGTTACACGGACAGAATTTCGACTTACACCCTTACAATATTCGCTAACATACCCTTATTATTAGAATTAAAATTAAAATTAAAATATAAATTATATATATATATATATATAAATTTTACGTATGATAAGAGAAGAAAAAGATTATGGTTTTTGATCAGAATTCGGTTGGCTTTATAGGCAGTTTTCAAATTTAGGGCTCCGCGACTCGCGGCAAAAGCCTCTTCAAACTCCGCGAGTCGCGGAGAATGAAATTACAGCTCAGTCCTTGGAGTCTTTCTCTGCCGACGGTTTTTCTATTTATAAATATAATATATATATAATTAATATAATTAATTATATATTATATTATATTTATATACATAGTTAACTTGTAATTTTTAGTCCGTTACGTCGAGCGTTAAGAGTTGACTCTGGTCCCGGTTCCGGATTTTCGAACGTCCTTGCGTACAATTTTATATTTTGTACTTTGCGTTTTGAATCTTGTACTCTTGTGATTTCGAGACGTTTCTTATCAATAATTGGAACCTCTTTGATTGTCTTTTGTACTTTTGAGCTTTTTGGTCGTTTGCGTCTTCAATTCGTCGAATCTGTCTTTTGTCTTCACCTTTTATTATTTAAACGTATATCACTTGTAAATAGAACAGTTGCAATTAAAAGCTTGTCTTTCTTGAGGAATAATGCTATGAAATATATGTTCGTTTTTAGCATTATCAAATATTCCCACACTTGAGCGTTGCTTGTCATCAAGCAATATCGTTTTGAAATACCAGAATCACTTCTTTATTCTTCACACTTTGTACATCAGTGATTTCTATACGGCGGTATAAACAATGGTAGTAACGATATGGTTTACAGTCCCACATGACTATAAAAATTTAGATCCATTAAGGAAATTGGATCTTTATGAAAACATTTGATCTTTTGAAAATTAAATCTAGTTTTTACCCTAGATAAGTTTTCCGGAATAACCCTTTACCGGTGTTTGCAAAATATTTTTGTGGGTTTGGTGGGTTTCAGATTTGAAAATTTTAGCTCAAAACTTGCGGTTTTGTGTCACCCACTTGCTAACCTTGTATTTTGGAAAGCAACACGTCCAATTTACTTGTTCCGTATATTACCTTTCGGCAAACTACCGTCCGGTTGTAAAGGAAAGCGTTGAACAAGCAACTGTTAAGGCAATGTCCCGTGACATGCTTTTGATTATGGTCTATAACGTGTCGGACGCAATTACTCTCCTTGGTAGGAGCAATAGTAAAGCTCACCCTTATAATTTTTCGGTCTGGCACAAGGTCCTGTCTTTGACCACTATGCAACCACCGTTCTTACGGTTGATACCCGATTTAGTTCAGGTAACCTAATGAATTCCAGGTGAATTCCTAGGATTTTACGTTCAATGGTAATGAACGCATTGAAAATAGGGTTTTCAGAAAACAAATCGGTTTGTAATTTTGATCAAAATATTTTCTCGTTCAAGCTCGAGTTTAGATATCATTGAATTCCAGGAGTTTGTAATTCTCAATCTTTAAGGTCAATCTCTAGGATTGAGTAATATCAGTCTTAAAAGCTGATTTTTAATCTTTAAGGAGATTATCTTTTCTGGGGATCTGATTCATTAGTCTTATCCAGCTAATTTGCATGATGCCCCCCCATTGTACGAGATAAATCCTTCTCATGGTTAGGATAAATCTGACCACATGGCGACCCTATTTAATGCTGAGGTCCGTGGATTTCCTGCTGATTTTAGTGATGACTTTTCTAGATTTTTCGTCAACCTACAGCTGGTCTGGACGACAACTTCATGACCTAAATCAAGAAGCGCGTGTCTTTTTCGGAAGACTTTACTTCCTTTTAATGATGGAATTGATTCATCGTGTAGATCCATCTCTTCTTTTCTTTTATTGGGTAAAACAGTTTAGTTTAGTCCAAAGCAAAAGTATTTTCAGTTATTTGTTACAGATATATGTGACATATGTTAAGATAACTTGGTAAATTTTCCCACACTTGGCTTTTATTTTCCTTTTTATCGTCCTCTATTCCATTTTAAATGAATTTTAACATTTTAGTTTGTTTCTCAATTTATGTCCTTTCCGAGGTAACAATAATTTCGGTGTTAAAACCTAGTTTTATCGTTCATAAATATGTATAAACATGATTTTGAGTTCATTTAATTGAAAATTTTGAAAAATTTTACTAGAATTGGGTAGTCAGTATATAAGACTAGGGCTGTTCTTTTTTATCAGAGAGCACTAGATTCTAATACAACTACTGCTTTACTAGTATTTTTAATGGTAACCAAGTGTTTAAGATAAAAATTTTAAAATCCGAAAGAATTTAACCCCTTCCCACACTTAAGATCTTGCAATGCCCTCATTTGCAAGAAATCAGAAACAATTTAAATTATTGAGGGTGATTTGTATGAAAATGATTAAATTTTACCAAAGTTTCCAAATATATTGACGTTTGTTTGCTGAATGATAAATGGTGCACATCATTTGTTCATTCCGTCTTGTTGTTATTTCACATATATTTTGCATCTTGTCGTCAAAATTAGTTGCTTTTGCTGAACTTAATGCCAGTCTTTGAAAATGCGTTGTTTTACCCTGTTGTGTACATAAGATAAATTGCAAACATATATACATATTTTTTGAAGTTTGGTATATTACCCCACATTCAAAAAATTATTAAAATCTAAGAATAAAAGTTAGATAATTATAAAAATGATTACAATATTAACAAAAGTATTAAACGTATCAATAATTACAAATTACAAAATAAAAAAAAATAATAAGTAAACTAAGGATGATATTGGTACCAATAGGGGTTCCAGGCATAACCATAAGTGCTATAGAATGCTTCGGCAGGGTCATACGTAGGATATGGTGGCTGCATCTCTATAGACCAAGGAGGGAAGATGGGTTTCGGTGTAGGAATATAGTTTCTACCTATATGTTGGCAATGAGCTACGATCTGGTTCTGATGAACTTGCCAATCTTCAAATGCTCTCTGTCTAGCATTTTCGTATTCCTGAGAAGCTATAAACCTATGCATTTCTTGCATCTCATTCCCCCCTCCTACATTACCTTGTTGCTGGTTTCTCTCCACCTGTGGATGTCTACCATGGTATCGTACTGCGGCGTTATTTCACCTCTTCAAAACTTTCGCACCATGGTATACATTTAGACCTATAGTATCGCGGGGTTCCGGCTCTTCTAGTAATAATCTCCCCCGACTTATATCCACACCGAGATATTCACCAATCAAAGTAATAAAAATACCACCTCCTATTATGCTATGTGGTCGCATCCCCCGAACCATAGCTGATAAATAATAACCCACACAATATGGTATACTTACAGCGCTTTGTGGGTCTCGAATACACATATGGTAAAACAAATCCTTTTCATTTACTTTTTCTTTGTTCTTACCCCTTTGTGTAATCGAATTAGCTAAAAACCTATGTATCACTCTTAATTCGGCTCTATCTATATCCAAATAAGAGTAATTTCCCCCTTTGAAACGGTGATGGCTTGTCATTTGACTCCACACACCGTGTGTATCAAAATTTTCATCTATCTTTCTACCGTTTAGTATCAATCCTCTACAATCGGCAGACGCTAACTCCTCAGGCGTATATATACGTAAAGCCTGAGCCATGTCCAGTAAAGACATGTGGCGCATCGAACCGCCTAACAAAAATCTAATAAAAGAACGATCGGTTAAACTAGCTACCCGATCATTCAACTCTATACTACATAACAATTCTTCACACCATACTTTATATACAGGTCTACGTATGGTGAATAAACATATCCAGTCATTAAAAGAAGAATTACCATACCTCTGTACAAGTAATTCCCTAATTGGTCCGGCCAATTCTACAGCTTCTAAGGGTCCCCATTCTATGACCCTCGGTACCTCAACAACCTTAGAATGAAGAGTATGCAAACCCCTTTGATATTTTGGATAATCTATCCAAAGTCTGTCAAATCTCAGGTTCGGGTGCAACTCTTCCAAGTGCATATCGGAAAAGGTCATGACTGGATGAGGTACATCCTGCTTGTAGTAGTTATCCACCTCCTGTTGTTCCAAATTCTCAGCAGGAGCATTGCGGGCTTGGGATGAAGATTCACCCCTTTCATTCTGCAAAACACATCAAACACAAGTTTTGTGCATCCAAATATGCATTAGTGTCAGCAAAATCATCAATCAAAATAATTACAATGACATTATCAATTTATATCAAACTTAAGCTCATTTTCACATTTTTATCAAATCTACACTTTTTCAAATAAGCATATACGAAAATGTTCGCCAAGTTCATAAACATTCAACTCAAATAACATGTCAAAATAATCATTACTAGCAATTAAACAAGTCTCAAATGGCATTATCTTTCAAAAATCAAGTTCATGAATTTTAGACTTGAAAAAGTCCACTTTAATTCTCAAAATCATGTTTAGGCTCAAAGTTTGGATCATTTAACTACCTAGACATGTTACACTACTTATTTTAGCAACAATTCATGACAAAAATCGGCCATAACCTGTTTATATCAAAAAGCCCCAAATTTGCTCAAGAACACAAACCCTAGATTATTCAAAATTTGAAGTTTAAGGCTTCTAATCATGTTAAACAGCATCAATCTAGGTTATACAAGCATAATACATAAACAATTTAAGTCTAATTACACTAAAAAGCATCAAAATCATTTTGGGGAAAAAATAGCTCAAGAACACCAAATTTCGAATTAAATGGTGTTTAGGTGTAGAAATTTACCGTTTTTCTTGAGTAATTCTTAGATAGCATCCTTCTCAACATGATTTTAGCAAAAGATTTGATGATTAACGGTTAAAAATCGTGATTTTTGGGTGGTTTTTTGGGGTTTTTTCGCTGTGAAATTCGCTGTGTTTTTGAGTTGTGGAGTGTACTGATCGTTCAGCTCTTTTTATTTTTTTTTCTGATTTTCGGTACCTCCGCGAGTCGCGGGGATTTACCCTCCAAACTCCGCGACTCGCGGAGTTGTTTTTTTTTTTTTTTTATTTATAATCATTAACTTATTAAAACAATTAAGTACTTAATTTTAAAATTTTGTTTCCCTTGTTATTTAGGACGAGGTCGTTTCGGATCGATGTCCTAGTCCGTCCTTTAACAAAATTTTAAAATTTGTCTTTTTGTAGCGATTGTTTTAAAAGCTAAGATTTTTGGGTTTTTTAATGTTTTTGGCATACTTTAATTCAATAAGATTAAAAATAATGATAATAAAAGTTCTCGTCCCTCCCTCGGGTAAAGCAATTTCGGTTCAAAGACCTAGTCTTCAACTTACGACGAATTTAAAAATCATATTCTTAACTTAATGAGATAAAGTAAATTTTTGTTTTTAAATTCACACAACTTAAATATAAAATTCAAAATTATTATTAAAAATTCACACCAAACTTAAAATTTGAAATGCATAAAATTAAAAATTAATATTTTAAAAATTAAAAATTTACACCAAACTTAATTTAAAAATTCATAAATTCATATCAAACTTATATTAATTTTTCAAATATTTACAATTTTAAATATATTGTTTTTACAAAGTTTACAATATTAATTTAAGATTTATATATTAATTTTAAAAACATGGTAAAAATAAAATTAAAAATCTTTTTGTCTTTTTATCCCACTTTAATCAATCAAATATTATCAAAAATATGCGCCCCTCTTTTCGGTAAAGTAATTTCGGTTCCAAGACCTAATTTAACTCATGACGAATTTTTGAAATATTTTGGTTTGATTGATTAAAGATATTTATACCTTAAGAATAAACGTTAAATTTCGCAGTGATGTAATAAATTTTTGAATGATATCAATAATTTCGGTCGCCAAACCTAATTTTATTCAATACCAATTTAATACTTTTTAGCGAACAAATTAGCGTTTATTATCAAATGGTTAAAAATAAAAATAAAAACTGTACAGACATACCTGTGAAATAGATTTCTTAGTTATATGATCTATCCCATTCATAAGATAGTCGGTTTAATTGGTTTTCCATGGCTACATAGGCGTAACCTCGAGCATTCAGTGTCTTTTCTTCTAAACATATGAACGGTCCGTCTCTGCATAAAGTAACAAATTCGGTATTTGAATAGGTTTGATTATTTGAACATTTACCTCCATGTGACCATTTTCCGCATTTGTGACATCTTTCTAGGTGTCGTGCTCTTCTTTTCGCTGCGGATTTTGATTTTCCTTTACCAAATTGTAACTTATTATCTTCGCATCTGGATTCTTTTCTAACTCCGTCCATTCTTTCTCTGATTACTGATACTATTTCACTCGGTAGTATGTCATTATTACGTTTAGTGATCAAAGCGTGTAGCATTAGACCATGGTTTAGTTCACAGGCAGTCTTCATTTCGTAAAAACCTAAAAAAAAATAAAAATTCAGAATGGGGGGAGAAGACTAGTTCTTTAGGGTCTGCTAGGGAAAGACCATTCGGGTTCTATTTTCGAGAACTACACGAAAACAGACAATCTAACTCTAACAGAAATACATATTATCCTTTAAAGACTTGATTCTCCCCACACTTAGTTAGCTGTGGTGTCGAAATTGTGATTAACTTCGTTGTCGGCTTCTATCGGACCATGTATGTAATGTTTAACTCTGTGACCATTAACTTTAAATTCAATCCCATTTGAATTTATCAATTCTATCGTTCCGTATGGGAAAACTCTTTTGACTATGAATGGTCCAGACCATCTTGATTTCAATTTTCCAGGAAATAGCTTGAATCGTGAATTGAAAAGAAGAACTCTGTCTCCTTCTTTAAATTCTTTTGAACTTCTGATTCTTTTATCATGCCATTTCTTCGTTCTTTCTTTATAGATTAACGAATTTTTGTATGCTTCATGTCTTAATTCTTCTAATTCATTTAGTTGACTTAATCGTAGACGTCCGGCTTCATGTAAATCAAGATTACATGTCTTCAAAGCCCAAAATGCTTTGTGTTCAATTTCTACTGGAAGATGACATGCTTTTCCATAAACAAGTCTAAAAGGTGTGGTTCCAATTGGAGTTTTGTAGGCGGTTCTAAAAGCCCAGAGTGCATCCTCCAATTTAATGGACCATTCCTTCGGATTTGATCCTACGGTTTTCTCTAGAATACGTTTTAAAGCTCGGTTGGTATTTTCAACTTGTCCACTTGTTTGTGGATGATATGCGGTGGAGATTTTATGAGTTACTCCATATCTTTTAAGAACTTTCTCAAGTTGATTATTACAGAAATGAGTACCCCGATCACTTATTAAAGCTTTCGGTGTTCCAAACCTTGCAAAAAGACGTTTTAAAAAGTTGACTACAACTCGTGCATCGTTAGTTGGGAGAGCTTGTGCTTCCGCCCATTTAGATACATAATCAATGGCTACGAGTATATATAGATTATTATGAGATTTTGGAAATGGACCCATAAAGTCAATACCCCAAATGTCAAATACTTCACATACTTGGATGACATTTTGTGGCATTTCATCACGTTGACTTATTTTTCCGGCCCTTTGACATGCATCACAGGATTTGCAAAGAAGGTGTGCGTCTTTGTAAATTGTAGGCCAATAGAATCCAGCTTCATAAACTTTTCTTGCTGTTAGTTGAGGCCCATAATGCCCTCCTGTTGGTCCTGTGTGACAATGGTTTAAAATTTTACTAGCTTCATCTCCAAATACACATCGGCGTATTATTCCATCGGGACAACTTTTAAACAGATGTGGATCTTCCCAGAAATAGTGTTTTATATCACTGAAGAATTTCTTTCGTCTTTGGTACGATAATCCTTTTTCAAGGAATCCACAAACTAAGTAGTTTGCATAGTCTGCAAACCATGGGATTTCTTTATAATCTATCTTCAATAGATATTCATCAGGAAAGTTGTCTTGTATGGCCGATTCATTTAGAACTTCTAATTCGGGATTTTCAAGACGAGAAAGATGATCAGCGGCGAGATTTTCTGCTCCTCTTTTATCTCGGATTTCAATATCAAACTCTTGTAAGAGTAAGATCCAACGGATTAATCTTGGTTTAGCATCTTGTTTTGAAAATAGGTATCTAAGAGCAGAATGGTCGGTATAGACCATCGTTTTTGCTAGAACGAGATATGATCGAAATTTGTCAAAAGCAAAGACAATAGCAAGGAGTTCTTTTTCAGTAGTTGTATAGTTTGTTTGTGCTCCTTGTAACGTCTTACTAGCATAATATATAGGTTGAAATCGTTTTTCAATCCTTTGTCCTAAAACGGCTCCCATTGCAAAATCACTTGCATCGCACATTAGTTCAAATGGTAGATTCCAATTTGGTGTTATCATGATCGGTGCATTAGTGAGTTTCTCTTTAAGAATATTAAAAGATTTGATACACTCATCTGAAAAGATGAATGGCGCATCCTTTTCTAGGAGTTTATTCATAGGAGTGGCAATTTTAGAAAAATCTTTTATGAAACGTCGGTAAAAACTGGCATGCCCTAGAAAACTCCTAACTCCTCTAACATTGGTGGGATGTGGAAGTTTAGCAATTACATCTACTTTAGCTCTATCCACTTCAATTCCTTCTTTTGAAATTTTATGTCCAAGAACGATGCCTTCTTTAAACATGAAATGGCATTTCTCCCAATTAAGTACTAGATTTGATTTTTCGCATCTAATTAGCATTCGTTCCAGATTAACTAGACATGATTTAAATGTATCACCGAAGACTGAAAAGTCATCCATGAATACTTCCATGCATTCTTCTATCATGTCATGAAAAATCGCCATCATACACCTTTGAAAGGTTGCAGGGGCGTTGCAAAGTCCAAATGACATTCTTTTGTAAGCAAAAGTACCATAAGGGCACGTGAATTAAATTGGGTGTCAACCGTAAGAACGGTGGTTGCATAGTGGTCAAAGACAGGACCTTGTGCCAGACCGAAAAATTATAAGGGTGAGCTTTACTATTGCTCCTACCAAGGATAGTAATTGCGTCCGACACGTTATAGACCATAATCAAAAGCATGTCACGGGACATTGCCTTAACAGTTGCTTGTTCAACGCTTTCCTTTACAACCGGACGGTAGTTTGCCGAAAGGTAATATACGGAACAAGTAAACTGGACGTGTTGCTTTCCAAAATACAAGGTTAGCAAGTGGGTGACACAAAACCGCAAGTTTTGAGCTAAAATTTTCAAATCTGAAACCCACCAAACCCACAAAAATATTTTGCAAACACCGGTAAAGGGTTATTCCGGAAAACTTATCTAGGGTAAAAACTAGATTTAATTTTCAAAAGATCAAATGTTTTCATAAAGATCCAATTTCCTTAATGGATCTAAATTTTTATAGTCATGTGGGACTGTAAACCATATCGTTACTACCATTGTTTATACCGCCGTATAGAAATCACTGATGTACAAAGTGTGAAGAATAAAGAAGTGATTCTAGTATTTCAAAACGATATTGCTTGAGGACAAGCAACGCTCAAGTGTGGGAATATTTGATAATGCTAAAAACGAACATATATTTCATAGCATTATTCCTCAAGAAAGACAAGCTTTTAATTGCAACTGTTCTATTTACAAGTGATATACGTTTAAATAATAAAAGGTGAAGACAAAAGACAGATTCGACGAATTGAAGACGCAAACGACCAAAAAGCTCAAAAGTACAAAAGACAATCAAAGAGGTTCCAATTATTGATAAGAAACGTCTCGAAATCACAAGAGTACAAGATTCAAAACGCAAAGTACAAAATATAAAATTGTACGCAAGGACGTTCGAAAATCCGGAACCGGGACCAGAGTCAACTCTTAACGCTCGACGTAACGGACTAAAAATTACAAGTTAACTATGTATATAAATATAATATAATATATAATTAATTATATTAATTATATATATATTATATTTATAAATAAAAAAACCGTCGGCAGAGAAAGACTCCAAGGACTGAGCTGTAATTTCATTCTCCGCGACTCGCGGAGTTTGAAGAGGCTTTTGCCGCGAGTCGCGGAGCCCTAAATTTGAAAACTGCCTATAAAGCCAACCGAATTCTGATCAAAAACCATAATCTTTTTCTTCTCTTATCATACGTAAAATTTATATATATATATATATAATTTATATTTTAATTTTAATTTTAATTCTAATAATAAGGGTATGTTAGCGAATATTGTAAGGGTGTAAGTCGAAATTCTGTCCGTGTAACGCTACGCTATTTTTAATCATTGTAAGTTATGTTCAACCTTTTTATATTAATGTCTCGTAGCTAAGTTATTATTATGCTTATTTAAAATGAAGTAATCATGATGTTGGGCTAATTACTAAAATTGGGTAATTGGGCTTTGTACCATAATTGGGGTTTGGACAAAAGAACGACACTTGTGGAAATTAGACTATGGGCTATTAATGGGCTTTATATTTGTTTAACTAAATGAAAGTTTGTTAATGTTAATATAAAGATTTACAATTGGGCGTCCCTATAAATTACCATATACACTCGATCGGACACGATGGGCGGGGTATTTATATGTACGAATAATCGTTCATTTAACCGGACACGGGAATGGATTAATAGCCACTAGAATAATTAAAACAGGGGTGAAATTACATTCAAGGGTAATTGGTGTAATTGTTAACAAAGTAGTAAAACCTTGGTTTACACGCAGTCGATAACCCGGTGTATTCATTAAACAAAGTATTAAAACCTTGTTACAATTCGAATCCCCAATTAGTTGGAATATTTAACTTCGGGTATAATAATAATTTGACGAGGACACTCGCACTTTATATTTATGACTGATGGACTGTTATGGACAAAAACCAGACGGACATATTAAATAATCCAGGACAAAGGACAATTAACCCATGGGCATAAAACTAAAATCAACACGTCAAACATCATGATTACGGAAGTTTAAATAAGCATAATTCTTTTATTTCATATTTAATTTCCTTTACTTTATATTTAATTGCACTTTTAATTATCGCAATTTTATTTTATCGCACTTTTATTATTCGCAATTTCATTATCGTTATTTACTTTACGCTTTAATTTAAGTCTTGTATTTATTTTATATTTTACATTAGGTTTTAACTGCGACTAAAGTCTTAAAATCGACAAACCGGTCATTAAACGGTAAAAACCCCCTTTATAATAATAATATTACTTATATATATATTTGTATTTTTATAAAAGTAAACTAATATAGCGTTGAGCTTTGTTTAAAGATTTCCCTGTGGAACGAACCGGACTTACTAAAAACTACACTACTGTACGATTAGGTACACTGCCTATAAGTGTTGTAGCAAGGTTTAAGTATATCCATTCTATAAATAAATAAATATCTTGTGTAAAATTGTATCGTATTTAATAGTTTTTTCTAGTAAAATATAAACTATTTTATATACACCTCGCATAACATCAAGTATTTTTGGCGCCGCTGCCGGGGACACTCTTAAACGCCGGAAGCGCAACGCTAATATAAAAAAAAAAGAAGATTTTTAATAGTATTTTATTAAAATTCGTTTTTGTAAAAATACGTTTTAATTATTCAAAAATATAAAAAGAAAAACAAAAATATAAGTATTTTTTTAGTATTTTTTTTTAATATTTAAGTTTTATAAGTTTCTTTATCTTTATTTTAGTTTATAATAATATAAATTTTATTAAATATCTTTTATTTATAGAAAAAAAAAAGAAAACAGAAAATAAAAAAAAATAAAAAACGCGTAAAAATCTCAAACTGCTCCAGATCTGAAATTTGAAACCCCGCGACTCGCGTGGTTTGATGTTTTAAATACCGCAACTCGCGGAGCTTCTCTGACAGGCGACAAAAAACCCTAAACCAGCATTAATTACGGTTTATTAATTAATTATTATTATTATTTAACCCTAATTATTATTATTATTATTATTAGTTTTATTTTTACTTTTACTTTTTATTTAATTTATGTATTTAGTATTAATTAGTTTTATTAAATTGTAAAATTAGTAGTTTTATTAAATAAATAATATAAAAAATAATATTTTTATAAAAATTGTACTTTTTACAACTTTTTGTATATTTTTATATTTTGTCCCTTTTTAATCATTGTAGCGTAATATTTGTATTTTTAGCTCATATTTAATTTTAAACTTAGTTTTTGCTATAGTTATTTTTACTCCTAGATTTTTAGGCTTTGCCGTAGAATTCCTTAAGTGCTTTTTCTTTAGACTAAGATTTAGGTACTTTAGAATTTTGCGACGCCTTTTTAAGTTTTAGTTTCTTTTTAAGTTATTTCCATTTGGGATTTAGTTTTTCCTGTAAGCTTTAATATTTTTAGACACCTTTTACTATGTATCAATTATCATTCCAATTAGTAATTTCAATTTGCGATTATAATTTTAAGTTAGTTGTAGTAATAAGATTAGGTTAGTTAAGTATTTTTAAGTTGTTATAAGTTTCTTTTATTTTTCCGTCACCTTTTATTTTTCAACCATTTTTTTTTCTTTTTCGACCTTTTGCGACGAACTCTTTTTCTCTCTTATTTCTCGCCATTCTAGTTTTTAGGACTTAGAATTTTTTCTACTTCTTATCTAAATTTCTTAAAATTACGAAAATTTATTTTAAGTGGTTAAATTGATAGACATCAAAATTTTCTGGTTCGTAGTAATAGTTGGATTTGTACGTGGACCGGGTTATTGGAGCCAAACAGTCCTCAATTATATTGAGACCAAACGAATCCTGCCCCTCTGCTGCATCTTTTGGCTATTCAAAACGTGGGCAAAATCAGAAAAGTCTATTAATTGGATAACTTATTATAATTTTTCTTTCCTTTTAAAAACTAATAGGATATTCAGTGAATGCACCGAGCAAGACGTTCATCACCTTTTATACGTTCACCACCTGTAACTAGATCAAGACATTTAGCAAATATAACCGCCGTTGATTTTTCTTTAGAATCGTCATCCAGTCAACCAAGTACTTCAGTTCAAATTTCCGATAATCCATTTTTTGAACCCAACCTCACAATTGAGAATCCAGAGAATATTCAGGAACGGTTCGTAGATCCTGAACCATTAAACTTTCCTCCGGAACCACCAATCATTCAAACAGAGATTGTTGAGGAACGAACCATTAAATCAGAATCATCTAGTGATACCGATTCAACAAATTCAATTATGGAGAATCTGGAACCTTTAAGTATGGAAGACCGAATGAGAGCTAAACGCACTGGCCAAGGTCACGCAATTACTCATCCAGACATTAATGTGCCAGATTATGAAATCAAAGGACAAATTCTACACATGGTGACTAATCAATGCCAATTTAGTGGTGCGCCGAAGGAAGATCCAAATGAACATCTACGTACCTTTAATAGGATCTCCACACTATTTAAAATACGAGAAGTGGAGGATGAACAGATATATCTCATGTTATTTCCCTGGACTTTAAAGGGAGAAGCCAAAGATTGGTTGGAATCGTTACCTGAAGGTGCGATCGATACATGGGACGTTTTAGTTGACAAATTTCTTAAACAATTATTTCCTGCATCTAAAGCCGTAAGACTTCAAGCAGAAATTGTTACGTTCACACAGAAACCAAATGAAACTCTATATGAGGCGTGGACAAGATATGGAAAGTTATTAAGAGGATGTTCGCAACATGGTTTAGACACCTGTCAAATAGTACAAATATTCTACCAAGGATGCGACATCACTACAAGGAAAGACATAGATATAGCAGCTGGTGGTTCTATTATGAAGAAAACCGAAACTGATGCTTACAAAATTATTGATAACACTGCTTCCCACTCGCATGAGTGGCACCAAGAAAAAGATATCGTTAGATCATCTAAAGCAGCTAGAGCCGATTCTAGCCATGACTTAGATTCCATTTCCGCAAAGATAGATACTGTGGAGAGACGAATGGAAAAGATGACTAAGGATATTCACTCAATACGAATTAGTTGTGAGCAGTGTGGAGGACCACATTTGACAAAAGATTGTCTCAGTATTGAATTAACAATGGAACAAAGAGAGAATATTTCATACATAAACCAAAGGCCTGGAAATAATTATCAGAATAATTATCAACCGCCAAGACCGATTTACAATCAAAACCAGAATTATAACCGAAATATTCCATACAACAACCAACAAGGTCCTAGCAATCAACAAGTATCCAATAATAATTATAATCAGCAAAGACCTAATTTTCAAAACAAACCACCACAACAAACCGATGATAAAAAGCCAAATTTAGAAGATATGATGACGAAGCTAGTTGAAACTCAAACACAGTTTTTCACATCTCAGAAACAAACCAATGAACAAAATGCTCAAGCATTTAGAAATCAACAAGCTTCTATTCAAAATCTGGAACAAGAAGTAAGTAACCTAGCAAGGTTAATAGGTGAAAGAAAACCGGGAAGTCTACCTAGTGATACAAATGCTAACCCCCGGAATGAAACAGCTAAAGCCATTACCACAAGAAGTGGTACAACACTTAAACCACCTGAAATACCTGTAACTTCTGATGAAACTATTCCTACTCCACAAGAACCACAACCTGACCAAGATAAGGAAAAAGAACCGGTAGTTGAAAAGGTTAATGAAGATAACACAGTTAAGGATAAACCTTATGTTAAACCATATCAACCACCACTTCCTTACCCGAGTAAAATGAAGAAAGAGAAACTTGAAGCCGAGCAATCCAAATTCTTGGATATGTTTAAACAGATAAATGTAAATCTTCCTTTCATTGATGTGATTTCAGGAATGCCTAGATATGCTAAATTCTTGAAAGATCTAATCTCAAATAGAAAGAAAATGGAAGAACTCTCGGCTGTTACTATGAATGCTAATTGTTCAGCAGTGCTGTTGAATAAGATACCAGAAAAATTATCTGATCCAGGAAGTTTCACAATTCCATGTTTTCTGGGTAGTCTTAGTTCAATAGAAGCATTGGCAGACTTAGGTGCTAGTATAAATCTAATGCCGTATTCACTATACGCTAAACTAGACCTTGGAGAATTGAAACCAACCAGAATAAGCATACAACTAGCCGATAGATCAATAAAATATCCTAGAGGGATAATGGAGAACATGCTAGTTAAAGTTGGTACTTTAGTATTTCCAGTAGATTTTGTTGTTTTGGACATGGAAGAAGATTCTCAAGTTCCTCTCATATTAGGAAGACCATTCTTAAACACGGCTAAAGCAATGATAGACGTGTTCGGTAAGAAACTGACCCTAAGTATAGAGGATGAGAGTGTTACCTTTTCAGTTGATAGAGCAATGCAACAACCACAATCTGCAGATGATACATGTTATTATATTCAAACTATAGATGCACATGCAGAATTATTAGAAGAATTTCCAGAATTACAAGGAACAGGAGAATGTTCTTTAGGAGAAGGTAATGAACCAATTGATGAAGCTGAAATGTTAGCTACACTTATAGCTAATGGATATGAACCAACAACAGAAGAAATTCAAATGCTAAAAGAAGAAGACAGATATCGATATAAATCATCAATAGAAGAACCTCCGAAATTAGAGTTAAAGCCACTTCCAAACCATTTGGAATACGCTTATTTACATGGTGAATCTGAATTACCTGTAATAATATCGTCTTCTCTTACTGAAAATGAGAAATCACAACTCATTTCTGTGTTGAAAGCTCATAAACCAGCCATTGCATGGAAGATTCATGATATTAAAGGAATAAGTCCTTCGTATTGCACACATAAAATCCTTATGGAAGAGGGTCATAAAACGTATGTGCAACGCCAACGAAGACTAAATCCTAATATGCAAGATGTAGTTAAGAAAGAGATTATTAAACTGCTAGATGCAGGTTTGATATATCCAATCTCTGATAGTCCATGGGTAAGCCCAGTTCAATGCGTACCTAAGAAGGGTGGCATGACTGTCATCACAAATGAGAAAAATGAGCTTATTCCTACTAGGACTGTAACAGGATGGCGTGTATGTATTGATTATAGAAAATTAAATGACGCCACCAGAAAAGATCACTTTCCCTTACCTTTCATAGATCAAATGTTGGAAAGATTAGCCGGAAATAGTTACTATTGTTTTCTAGATGGATTTTCCGGATATTTTCAAATTCCAATAGCACCCGAGGACCAAGAGAAAACCACATTCACGTGCCCTTATGGTACTTTTGCTTACAAAAGAATGCCATTTAGACTTTGCAACGCCCCTGCAACCTTTCAAAGGTGTATGATGGCGATTTTTCATGACATGATAGAAGAATGCATGGAAGTATTCATGGATGACTTTTCAGTCTTCGGTGATACATTTAAATCATGTCTAGTTAATCTGGAACGAATGCTAATTAGATGCGAAAAATCAAATCTAGTACTTAATTGGGAGAAATGCCATTTCATGGTTAAAGAAGGCATCGTTCTTGGACATAAAATTTTAAAAGAAGGAATTGAAGTGGATAGAGCTAAAGTAGATGTAATTGCTAAACTTCCACATCCCACCAATGTTAGAGGAGTTAGGAGTTTTCTAGGGCATGCCGGTTTTTACCGACGTTTCATAAAAGATTTTTCTAAAATTGCCACTCCTATGAATAAACTCCTAGAAAAGGATGCGCCATTCATCTTTTCAGATGAGTGTATCAAATCTTTTAATATTCTTAAAGAGAAACTCACTAATGCACCGATCGTTCTTTTATTAGATTTTTGTTAGGCGGTTCGATGCGCCACATGTCTTTACTGGACATGGCTCAGGCTTTACGTATATATACGCCTGAGGAGTTAGCGTCTGCCGATTGTAGAGGATTGATACTAAACGGTAGAAAGATAGATGAAAATTTTGATACACACGGTGTGTGGAGTCAAATGACAAGCCATCACCGTTTCAAAGGGGGAAATTACTCTTATTTGGATATAGATAGAGCCGAATTAAGAGTGATACATAGGTTTTTAGCTAATTTGATTACACAAAGGGGTAAGAACAAAGAAAAAGTAAATGAACAGGATTTGTTTTACCATATGTGTATTCGAGACCCACAAAGCGCTGTAAGTATACCATATTGTGTGGGTTATTATTTATCAGCTATGGTTCGGGGGATACGACCACATAGCATAATAGGAGGTGGTATTTTTATTACTTTGATTGGTGAATATCTCGGTGTGGATATAAGTCGGGGGAGATTATTACTAGAAGTGCCGGAACCCCGCGATACTATAGGTTTAAATGTATACCATGGTGCGAAAGTTTTGAAGAGGCGAAATAACGCCGCAGTACGATACCATGGTAGACATCCACAGGTGGAGAGAAACCAGCAACAAGGTAATGTAGGAGGGGGGAATGAGATGCAAGAAATGCATAGGTTTATAGCTTCTCAGGAATACGAAAATGCTAGACAGAGAGCATTTGAAGATTGGCAAGTTCATCAGAACCAGATCATAGCTCATTGCCAACATATAGGTAGAAACTATATTCCTACACCGAAACCCATCTTCCCTCCTTGGTCTATAGAGATGCAGCCACCATATCCTACGTATGACCCTGCCGAAGCATTCTATAGCACTTATGGTTATGCCTGGAACCCCTATTGGTACCAATATCATCCTTAGTTTACTTATTATTATTTTTTATTTTGTAATTTGTAATTATTGATACGTTTAATACTTTTGTTAATATTGTAATCATTTTTATAATTATCTAACTTTTATTCTTAGATTTTAATAATTTTTTGAATGTGGGGTAATATACCAAACTTCAAAAAATATGTATATATGTTTGCAGTTTATCTTATGTACACAACAGGGTAAAACAACGCATTTTCAAAGACTGGCATTAAGTTCAGGAAAAGCAACTAATTTTGACGACAAGATGCAAAATATATGTGAAATAACAACAAGACGGAATGAACAAATGATGTGCACCATTTATCATTCAGCAAACAAACGTCAATATATTTGGAAACTTTGGTAAAATTTAATCATTTTCACACAAATCACCCTCAATAATTTAAATTGTTACTGATTTCTTGCAAATGAGGGCATTGCAAGATCTTAAGTGTGGGAAGGGGTTAAATTCTTTCGGATTTTAAAATTTTTATCTTAAACACTTGGTTACCTTTAAAAATACTAGTAAAGCAGTAGTTGTATTAGAATCTAGTGCTCTCTGATAAAAAAGAACAGCCCTAGTCTTATATACTGACTACCCAATTCTAGTAAAATTTTTCAAAATTTTCAATTAAATGAACTAAAAATCATGTTTATACATATTTATGAACGATAAAACTAGGTTTTAACACCGAAATTATTGTTACCTCGGAAAGGACATAAATTGAGAAACAAACTAAAATGTTAAAATTCATTTAAAATGGAATAGAGGACGATAAAAAGGAAAATAAAAGCCAAGTGTGGGAAAATTTACCAAGTTATCTTAACATATGTCACATATATCTGTAACAAATAACTGAAAATACTTTTGCTTTGGACTAAACTAAACTATTTTACCCAATGAAAGAAAAGAAGAGATGGATCTACACGATGAATCAATTCCATCATTAAAAGGAAGTAAAGTCTTCCGAAAAAGACACGCGCTTCTTGATTTAGGTCATGAAGTTGTCGTCCAGACCAGCTGTAGGTTGACGAAAAATCTAGAAAAGTCATCACTAAAATCAGCAGGAAATCCACGGACCTCAGCATTAAACAGGGTCGCCATGTGGTCAGATTTATCCTAACCATGAGAAGGATTTATCTCGTACAATGGGGGGGGCATCATGCAAATTAGCTGGATAAGACTAATGAATCAGATCCCCAGAAAAGATAATCTCCTTAAAGATTAAAAATCAGCTTTTAAGACTGATATTACTCAATCCTAGAGATTGACCTTAAAGATTGAGAATTACAAACTCATGGAATTCAATGATATCTAAACTCGAGCTTGAACGAGAAAATATTTTGATCAAAATTACAAACCGATTTGTTTTCTGAAAACCCTATTTTCAATGCGTTCATTACCATTGAACGTAAAATCCTAGGAATTCACCTGGAATTCATTAGGTCACCTGAACTAAATCGGGTGTCAACCGTAAGAACGGTGGTTGCATAGTGGTCAAAGACAGGACCTTGTGCCAGACCGAAAAATTATAAGGGTGAGCTTTACTATTGCTCCTACCAAGGATAGTAATTGCGTCCGACACGTTATAGACCATAATCAAAAGCATGTCACGGGACATTGCCTTAACAGTTGCTTGTTCAACGCTTTCCTTTACAACCGGACGGTAGTTTGCCGAAAGGTAATATACGGAACAAGTAAACTGGACGTGTTGCTTTCCAAAATACAAGGTTAGCAAGTGGGTGACACAAAACCGCAAGTTTTGAGCTAAAATTTTCAAATCTGAAACCCACCAAACCCACAAAAATATTTTGCAAACACCGGTAAAGGGTTATTCCGGAAAACTTATCTAGGGTAAAAACTAGATTTAATTTTCAAAAGATCAAATGTTTTCATAAAGATCCAATTTTCCTTAATGGATCTAAATTTTTATAGTCATGTGGGACTGTAAACCATATCGTTACTACCATTGTTTATACCGCCGTATAGAAATCACTGATGTACAAAGTGTGAAGAATAAAGAAGTGATTCTAGTATTTCAAAACGATATTGCTTGAGGACAAGCAACGCTCAAGTGTGGGAATATTTGATAATGCTAAAAACGAACATATATTTCATAGCATTATTCCTCAAGAAAGACAAGCTTTTAATTGCAACTGTTCTATTTACAAGTGATATACGTTTAAATAATAAAAGGTGAAGACAAAAGACAGATTCGACGAATTGAAGACGCAAACGACCAAAAAGCTCAAAAGTACAAAAGACAATCAAAGAGGTTCCAATTATTGATAAGAAACGTCTCGAAATCACAAGAGTACAAGATTCAAAACGCAAAGTACAAAATATAAAATTGTACGCAAGGACGTTCGAAAATCCGGAACCGGGACCAGAGTCAACTCTTAACGCTCGACGTAACGGACTAAAAATTACAAGTTAACTATGTATATAAATATAATATAATATATAATTAATTATATTAATTATATATATATTATATTTATAAATAAAAAAACCGTCGGTAGAGAAAGACTCCAAGGACTGAGCTGTAATTTCATTCTCCGCGACTCGCGGAGTTTGAAGAGGCTTTTGCCGCGAGTCGCGGAGCCCTAAATTTGAAAACTGCCTATAAAGCCAACCGAATTCTGATCAAAAACCATAATCTTTTTCTTCTCTTATCATACGTAAAATTTATATATATATATATATAATTTATATTTTAATTTTAATTTTAATTCTAATAATAAGGGTATGTTAGCGAATATTGTAAGGGTGTAAGTCGAAATTCTGTCCGTGTAACGCTACGCTATTTTTAATCATTGTAAGTTATGTTCAACCTTTTTATATTAATGTCTCGTAGCTAAGTTATTATTATGCTTATTTAAAACGAAGTAATCATGATGTTGGGCTAATTACTAAAAATGGGTAATTGGGCTTTGTACCATAATTGGGGTTTGGACAAAAGAACGACACTTGTGGAAATTAGACTATGGGCTATTAATGGGCTTTATATTTGTTTAACTAAATGAAAGTTTGTTAATGTTAATATAAAGATTTACAATTGGGCGTCCCTATAAATTACCATATACACTCGATCGGACACGATGGGCGGGGTATTTATATGTACGAATAATCGTTCATTTAACCGGACACGGGAATGGATTAATAGCCACTAGAATAATTAAAACAGGGGTGAAATTACATTCAAGGGTAATTGGTGTAATTGTTAACAAAGTAGTAAAACCTTGGTTTACACGCACTCGATAACCTGGTGTATTCATTAAACAAAGTATTAAAACCTTGTTACAATTCGAATCCCCAATTAGTTGGAATATTTAACTTCGGGTATAATAATAATTTGACGAGGACACTCGCACTTTATATTTATGACTGATGGACTGTTATGGACAAAAACCAGACGGACATATTAAATAATCCAGGACAAAGGACAATTAACCCATGGGCATAAAACTAAAATCAACACGTCAAACATCATGATTACGGAAGTTTAAATAAGCATAATTCTTTTATTTCATATTTAATTTCCTTTACTTTATATTTAATTGCACTTTTAATTATCGCAATTTTATTTTATCGCACTTTTATTATTCGCAATTTCATTATCGTTATTTACTTTATCGCACTTGCGGTTTTGTGTCACCCACTTGCTAACCTTGTATTTTGGAAAGCAACACGTCCAGTTTACTTGTTCCGTATATTACCTTTCGGCAAACTACCGTCCGGTTGTAAAGGAAAGCGTTGAACAAGCAACTGTTAAGGCAATGTCCCGTGACATGCTTTTGATTATGGTCTATAACGTGTCGGACGCAATTACTATCCTTGGTAGGAGCAATAGTAAAGCTCACCCTTATAATTTTTCGGTCTGGCACAAGGTCCTGTCTTTGACCACTATGCAACCACCGTTCTTACGGTTGACACCCGATTTAGTTCAGGTGACCTAATGAATTCCAGGTGAATTCCTAGGATTTTACGTTCAATGGTAATGAACGCATTGAAAATAGGGTTTTCAGAAAACAAATCGGTTTGTAATTTTGATCAAAATATTTTCTCGTTCAAGCTCGAGTTTAGATATCATTGAATTCCATGAGTTTGTAATTCTCAATCTTTAAGGTCAATCTCTAGGATTGAGTAATATCAGTCTTAAAAGCTGATTTTTAATCTTTAAGGAGATTATCTTTTCTGGGGATCTGATTCATTAGTCTTATCCAGCTAATTTGCATGATGCCCCCCCCATTGTACGAGATAAATCCTTCTCATGGTTAGGATAAATCTGACCACATGGCGACCCTGTTTAATGCTGAGGTCCGTGGATTTCCTGCTGATTTTAGTGATGACTTTTCTAGATTTTTCGTCAACCTACAGCTGGTCTGGACGACAACTTCATGACCTAAATCAAGAAGCGCGTGTCTTTTTCGGAAGACTTTACTTCCTTTTAATGATGGAATTGATTCATCGTGTAGATCCATCTCTTCTTTTCTTTCATTGGGTAAAACAGTTTAGTTTAGTCCAAAGCAAAAGTATTTTCAGTTATTTGTTACAGATATATGTGACATATGTTAAGATAACTTGGTAAATTTTCCCACACTTGGCTTTTATTTTCCTTTTTATCGTCCTCTATTCCATTTTAAATGAATTTTAACATTTTAGTTTGTTTCTCAATTTATGTCCTTTCCGAGGTAACAATAATTTCGGTGTTAAAACCTAGTTTTATCGTTCATAAATATGTATAAACATGATTTTGAGTTCATTTAATTGAAAATTTTGAAAAATTTTACTAGAATTGGGTAGTCAGTATATAAGACTAGGGCTGTTCTTTTTTATCAGAGAGCACTAGATTCTAATACAACTACTGCTTTACTAGTATTTTTAATGGTAACCAAGTGTTTAAGATAAAAATTTTAAAATCCGAAAGAATTTAACCCCTTCCCACACTTAAGATCTTGCAATGCCCTCATTTGCAAGAAATCAGTAACAATTTAAATTATTGAGGGTGATTTGTGTGAAAATGATTAAATTTTACCAAAGTTTCCAAATATATTGACGTTTGTTTGCTGAATGATAAATGGTGCACATCATTTGTTCATTCCGTCTTGTTGTTATTTCACATATATTTTGCATCTTGTCGTCAAAATTAGTTGCTTTTGCTGAACTTAATGCCAGTCTTTGAAAATGCGTTGTTTTACCCTGTTGTGTACATAAGATAAACTGCAAACATATATACATATTTTTTGAAGTTTGGTATATTACCCCACATTCAAAAAATTATTAAAATCTAAGAATAAAAGTTAGATAATTATAAAAATGATTACAATATTAACAAAAGTATTAAACGTATCAATAATTACAAATTACAAAATAAAAAAAAATAATAAGTAAACTAAGGATGATATTGGTACCAATAGGGGTTCCAGGCATAACCGTAAGTGCTATAGAATGCTTCGGCAGGGTCATACGTAGGATATGGTGGCTGCATCTCTATAGACCAAGGAGGGAAGATGGGTTTCGGTGTAGGAATATAGTTTCTACCTATATGTTGGCAATGAGCTATGATCTGGTTCTGATGAACTTGCCAATCTTCAAATGCTCTCTGTCTAGCATTTTTGTATTCCTGAGAAGCTATAAACCTATGCATTTCTTGCATCTCATTCCCCCCTCCTACATTACCTTGTTGCTGGTTTCTCTCCACCTGTGGATGTCTACCATGGTATCGTACTGCGGCGTTATTTCGCCTCTTCAAAACTTTCGCACCATGGTATACATTTAAACCTATAGTATCGCGGGGTTCCGGCTCTTCTAGTAATAATCTCCCCCGACTTATATCCACACCGAGATATTCACCAATCAAAGTAATAAAAATACCACCTCCTATTATGCTATGTGGTCGCATCCCCCGAACCATAGCTGATAAATAATAACCCACACAATATGGTATACTTACAGCGCTTTGTGGGTCTCGAATACACATATGGTAAAACAAATCCTGTTCATTTACTTTTTCTTTGTTCTTACCCCTTTGTGTAATCGAATTAGCTAAAAACCTATGTATCACTCTTAATTCGGCTCTATCTATATCCAAATAAGAGTAATTTCCCCCTTTGAAACGGTGATGGCTTGTCATTTGACTCCACACACCGTGTGTATCAAAATTTTCATCTATCTTTCTACCGTTTAGTATCAATCCTCTACAATCGGCAGACGCTAACTCCTCAGGCGTATATATACGTAAAGCCTGAGCCATGTCCAGTAAAGACATGTGGCGCATCGAACCGCCTAACAAAAATCTAATAAAAGAACGATCGGTTAAACTAGCTACCCGATCATTCAACTCTATACTACATAACAATTCTTCACACCATACTTTATATACAGGTCTACGTATGGTGAATAAACATATCCAGTCATTAAAAGAAGAATTACCATACCTCTGTACAAGTAATTGCCTAATTGGCCCGGCCAATTCTACAGCTTCTAAGGGTCCCCATTCTATGACCCTCGGTACCTCAACAACCTTAGAATGAAGAGTATGCAAACCCCTTTGATATTTTGGATAATCTATCCAAAGTCTGTCAAATCTCAGGTTCGGGTGCAACTCTTCCAAGTGCATATCGGAAAAGGTCATGACTGGATGAGGTACATCCTGCTTGTAGTAGTTATCCACCTCCTGTTGTTCCAAATTCTCAGCAGGAGCATTGCGGGCTTGGGATGAAGATTCACCCCTTTCATTCTGCAGAACACATCAAACACAATTTTTGTACATCCAAATATGCATTAGTGTCAGCAAAATCATCAATCAAAATAATTACAATGACATTATCAATTTATATCAAACTTAAGCTCATTTTCACATTTTTATCAAATCTACACTTTTTCAAATAAGCATATACGAAAATGTTCGCCAAGTTCATAAACATTCAACTCAAATAACATGTCAAAATAATCATTACTAGCAATTAAACAAGTCTCAAATGGCATTATCTTTCAAAAATCAAGTTCATGAATTTTAGACTTGAAAAAGTCCACTTTAATTCTCAAAATCATGTTTAGGCTCAAAGTTTGGATCATTTAACTACCTAGACATGTTACACTACTTATTTTAGCAACAATTCATGACAAAAATCGGCCATAACCTGTTTATATCAAAAAGCCCCAAATTTGCTCAAGAACACAAACCCTAGATTTTAAGGCTTCTAATCATGTTAAACAGCATCAATCTAGGTTATACAAGCATAATACATAAACAATTTAAGTCTAATTGCACTAAAAAGCATCAAAATCAATTTGGGGAAAAAATAGCTCAAGAACACCAAATTTCGAATTAAATGGTGTTTAGGTGTAGAAATTTACCGTTTTTCTTGAGTAATTCTTAGATAGTATCCTTCTCAACATGATTTTAGCAAAAGATTTGATGATTAACGGTTAAAAATTGTGATTTTTGGGGTGTTTTTGGGTGGTTTTTGGGGGTTTTTTCGCTGTGAAATTCGCTGTGTTTTTGAGTTGTGGAGTGTACTGATCGTTCAGCTCTTTTTATTTTTTTTTCTGATTTTCGGTACCTCCGCGAGTCGCGGGGATTTACCCTCCAAACTCCGCGACTCGCGGAGTTGTTTTTTTTTTTTTTTTTTTTTTATAATCATTAACTTATTAAAACAATTAAGTACTTAATTTTAAAATTTTGTTTCCCTTGTTATTTAGGACGAGGTCGTTTCGGATCGATGTCCTAGTCCGTCCTTCGTCAAAATTTTAAAATTTGTCTTTTTGTAGCGATTCTTTTAAAAGCTAAGATTTTTGGGTTTTTTAATGTTTTTGGCATACTTTAATTCAATAAGATTAAAAATAATGATAATAAAAGTTCTCGTCCCTCCCTCGGGTAAAGCAATTTCGGTTCAAAGACCTAGTCTTCAACTTATGACGAATTTAAAAATCATATTCTTAACTTAATGAGATAAAGTAAATTTTTGTTTTTAAATTCACACAACTTAAATATAAAATTCAAAATTATTATTAAAAATTCACACCAAACTTAAAATTTGAAATGCATAAAATTAAAAATTAATATTTTAAAAATTAAAAATTTACACCAAACTTAATTTAAAAATTCATAAATTCATATCAAACTTATATTAATTTTTCAAATATTTACAATTTTAAATATATTGTTTTTACAAAGTTTACAATATTAATTTAAGATTTATATATTAATTTTAAAAACATGGTAAAAATAAAATTAAAATCTTTTTGTCTTTTTATCCCACTTTAATCAATCAAATATTATCAAAAATATGCGCCCCTCTTTTCGGTAAAGTAATTTCGGTTCCAAGACCTAATTTAACTCATGACGAATTTTTGAAATATTTTGGTTTGATTGATTAAAGATATTTATACCTTAAGAATAAACGTTAAATTTCGCAGTGATGTAATAAATTTTTGAATGATATCAATAATTTCGGTCGCCAAACCTAATTTTATTCAATACCAATTTAATACTTTTTAGCGAACAAATTAGCGTTTATTATCAAAAGGTTAAAAATAAAAATAAAAACTGTACAGACATACCTGTGAAATAGATTTCTTAGTTATATGATCTATCCCATTCATAAGATAGTCGGTTTAATTGGTTTTCCATGGCTACATAGGCGTAACCTCGAGCATTCAGTGTCTTTTCTTCTAAACATATGAACGGTCCGTCTCTGCATAAAGTAACAAATTCGGTATTTGAATAGGTTTGATTATTTGAACATTTACCTCCATGTGACCATTTTCCGCATTTGTGACATCTTTCTAGGTGTCGTGCTCTTCTTTTCGCTGCGGATTTTGATTTTCCTTTACCAAATTGTAACTTATTATCTTCGCATCTGGATTCTTTTCTAACTCCGTCCATTCTTTCTCTGATTACTGATACTATTTCACTCGGTAGTATGTCATTATTACGTTTAGTGATCAAAGCGTGTAGCATTAGACCATGGTTTAGTTCACAGGCAGTCTTCATTTCGTAAAAACCTAAAAAAAAATAAAAATTCAGAATGGGGGGAGAAGACTAGTTCTTTAGGGTCTGCTAGGGAAAGACCATTCGGGTTCTATTTTCGAGAACTACACGAAAACAGACAATCTAACTCTAACAGAAATACATATTATCCTTTAAAGACTTGATTCTCCCCACACTTAGTTAGCTGTGGTGTCGAAATTGTGATTAACTTCGTTGTCGGCTTCCATCGGACCATGTATGTAATGTTTAACTCTGTGACCATTAACTTTAAATTCAATCTCATTTGAATTTATCAATTCTATCGTTCCGTATGGGAAAACTCTTTTGACTATGAATGGTCCAGACCATCTTGATTTCAATTTTCCAGGAAATAGCTTGAATCGTGAATTGAAAAGAAGAACTCTGTCTCCTTCTTTAAATTCTTTTGAACTTCTGATTCTTTTATCATGCCATTTCTTCGTTCTTTCTTTATAGATTAACGAATTTTCGTATGCTTCATGTCTTAATTCTTCTAATTCATTTAGTTGACTTAATCGTAGACGTCCGGCTTCATATAAATCAAGATTACATGTCTTCAAAGCCCAAAATGCTTTGTGTTCAATTTCTACTGGAATATGACATGCTTTTCCATAAACAAGTCTAAAAGGTGTGGTTCCAATTGGAGTTTTATAGGCTGTTCTAAAAGCCCAGAGTGCATCCTCCAATTTAATGGACCATTCCTTCGGATTTGATTCTACGGTTTTCTCTAGAATACGTTTTAAAGCTCGGTTGGTATTTTCAACTTGTCCACTTGTTTGTGGATGATATGCGGTGGAGATTTTATGAGTTACTCCATATCTTTTAAGAACTTTCTCAAGTTGATTATTACAGAAATGAGTACCCCGATCACTTATTAAAGCTTTCGGTGTTCCAAACCTTGCAAAAAGACGTTTTAAAAAGTTGACTACAACTCGTACATCGTTAGTTGGGAGAGCTTGTGCTTCCGCCCATTTAGATACATAATCAATGGCTACGAGTATATATAGATTATTATGAGATTTTGGAAATGGACCCATAAAGTCAATACCCCAAATGTCAAATACTTCACATACTTGGATGACATTTTGTGGCATTTCATCACGTTGACTTATTTTTCCGGCCCTTTGACATGCATCACAGGATTTGCAAAGAAGGTGTGTGTCTTTGTAAATTGTAGGCCAATAGAATCCAGCTTCATAAACTTTTCTTGCTGTTAGTTGAGGCCCATAATGCCCTCCTGTTGGTCCTGTGTGACAATGGTTTAAAATTTTACTAGCTTCATCTCCAAATACACATCGGCGTATTATTCCATCGGGACAACTTTTAAACAGATGTGGATCTTCCCAGAAATAGTGTTTTATATCACTGAAGAATTTCTTTCGTCTTTGGTACGATAATCCTTTTTCAAGGAATCCACAAACTAAGTAGTTTGCATAGTCTGCAAACCATGGGATTTCTTTATAATCTATCTTCAATAGATATTCATCAGGAAAGTTGTCTTGTATGGCCGATTCATTTAGAACTTCTAATTCGGGATTTTCAAGACGAGAAAGATGATCAGCGGCGAGATTTTCTGCTCCTCTTTTATCTCGGATTTCAATATCAAACTCTTGTAAGAGTAAGATCCAACGGATTAATCTTGGTTTAGCATCTTGTTTTGAAAATAGGTATCTAAGAGTAGAATGGTCGGTATAGACCATCGTTTTTGCTAGAACGAGATATGATCGAAATTTGTCAAAAGCAAAGACAATAGCAAGGAGTTCTTTTTCAGTAGTTGTATAGTTTGTTTGTGCTCCTTGTAACGTCTTACTAGCATAATATATAGGTTGAAATCGTTTTTCAATCCTTTGTCCTAAAACGGCTCCCATTGCAAAATCACTTGCATCGCACATTAGTTCAAATGGTAGATTCCAATTTGGTGTTATCATGATCGGTGCATTAGTGAGTTTCTCTTTAAGAATATTAAAAGATTTGATACACTCATCTGAAAAGATGAATGGCGCATCCTTTTCTAGGAGTTTATTCATAGGAGTGGCAATTTTAGAAAAATCTTTTATGAAACGTCGGTAAAAACCGGCATGCCCTAGAAAACTCCTAACTCCTCTAACATTGGTGGGATGTGGAAGTTTAGCAATTACATCTACTTTAGCTCTATCCACTTCAATTCCTTCTTTTGAAATTTTATGTCCAAGAACGATGCCTTCTTTAACCATGAAATGGCATTTCTCCCAATTAAGTACTAGATTTGATTTTTCGCATCTAATTAGCATTCGTTCCAGATTAACTAGACATGATTTAAATGTATCACCGAAGACTGAAAAGTCATCCATGAATACTTCCATGCATTCTTCTATCATGTCATGAAAAATCGCCATCATACACCTTTGAAAGGTTGCAGGGGCGTTGCAAAGTCCAAATGGCATTCTTTTGTAAGCAAAAGTACCATAAGGGCACGTGAATGTGGTTTTCTCTTGGTCCTCGGGTGCTATTGGAATTTGAAAATATCCGGAAAATCCATCTAGAAAACAATAGTAACTATTTCCGGCTAATCTTTCCAACATTTGATCTATGAAAGGTAAGGGAAAGTGATCTTTTCTGGTGGCGTCATTTAATTTTCTATAATCAATACATACACGCCATCCTGTTACAGTCCTAGTAGAAATAAGCTCATTTTTCTCATTTGTGATGACAGTCATGCCACCCTTCTTAGGTACGCATTGAACTGGGCTTACCCATGGACTATCAGAGATTGGATATATCAAACCTGCATCTAGCAGTTTAATAATCTCTTTCTTAACTACATCTTGCATATTAGGATTTAGTCTTTGTTGGCGTTGCACATACGTTTTATGACCCTCTTCCATAAGGATTTTATGTGTGCAATACGAAGGACTTATTCCTTTAATATCATGAATCTTCCATGCAATGGCTGGTTTATGAGCTTTCAACACAGAAATGAGTTGTGATTTCTCATTTTCAGTAAGAGAAGACGATATTATTACAGGTAATTCAGATTCACCATGTAAATAAGCGTATTCCAAATGGTTTGGAAGTGGCTTTAACTCTAATTTCGGAGGTTCTTCTATTGATGATTTATATCGATATCTGTCTTCTTCTTTTAGCATTTGAATTTCTTCTGTTGTTGGTTCATATCCATTAGCTATAAGTGTAGCTAACATTTCAGCTTCATCAATTGGTTCATTACCTTCTCCTAAAGAACATTCTCCTGTTCCTTGTAATTCTGGAAATTCTTCTAATAATTCTGCATGTGCATCTATAGTTTGAATATAATAACATGTATCATCTGCAGATTGTGGTTGTTGCATTGCTCTATCAACTGAAAAGGTAACACTCTCATCCTCTATACTTAGGGTCAGTTTCTTACCGAACACGTCTATCATTGCTTTAGCCGTGTTTAAGAATGGTCTTCCTAATATGAGAGGAACTTGAGAATCTTTTTCCATGTCCAAAACAACAAAATCTACTGGAAATACTAAAGTACCAACTTTAACTAGCATGTTCTCCATTATCCCTCTAGGATATTTTATTGATCTATCGGCTAGTTGTATGCTTATTCTGGTTGGTTTCAATTCTCCAAGGTCTAGTTTAGCGTATAGTGAATACGGCATTAGATTTATACTAGCACCTAAGTCTGCCAATGCTTCTATTGAACTAAGACTACCCAGAAAACATGGAATTGTGAAACTTCCTGGATCAGATAATTTTTCTGGTATCTTATTCAACAGCACTGCTGAACAATTAGCATTCATAGTAACAGCCGAGAGTTCTTCCATTTTCTTTCTATTTGAGATTAGATCTTTCAAGAATTTAGCATATCTAGGCATTCCTGAAATCACATCAATGAAAGGAAGATTTACATTTATCTGTTTAAACATATCCAAGAATTTGGATTGCTCGGCTTCAAGTTTCTCTTTCTTCATTTTACTCGGGTAAGGAAGTGGTGGTTGATATGGTTTAACATAAGGTTTATCCTTAACTGTGTTATCTTCATTAACCTTTTCAACTACCGGTTCTTTTTCCTTATCTTGGTCAGGTTGTGGTTCTTGTGGAGTAGGAATAGTTTCATCAGAAGTTACAGGTATTTCAGGTGGTTTAAGTGTTGTACCACTTCTTGTGGTAATGGCTTTAGCTGTTTCATTCCGGGGGTTAGCATTTGTATCACTAGGTAGACTTCCCGGTTTTCTTTCACCTATTAACCTTGCTAGGTTACTTACTTCTTGTTCCAGATTTTGAATAGAAGCTTGTTGATTTCTAAATGCTTGAGCATTTTGTTCATTGGTTTGTTTCTGAGATGTGAAAAACTGTGTTTGAGTTTCAACTAGCTTCGTCATCATATCTTCTAAATTTGGCTTTTTATCATCGGTTTGTTGTGGTGGTTTGTTTTGAAAATTAGGTCTTTGCTGATTATAATTATTATTGGATACTTGTTGATTGCTAGGACCTTGTTGGTTGTTGTATGGAATATTTCGGTTATAATTCTGGTTTTGATTGTAAATCGGTCTTGGCGGTTGATAATTATTCTGATAATTATTTCCAGGCCTTTGGTTTATGTATGAAATATTCTCTCTTTGTTCCATTGTTAATTCAATACTGAGACAATCTTTTGTCAAATGTGGTCCTCCACACTGCTCACAACTAATTCGTATTGAGTGAATATCCTTAGTCATCTTTTCCATTCGTCTCTCCACAGCATCTATCTTTGCGGAAATGGAATCTAAGTCATGGCTAGAATCGGCTCTAGCTGCTTTAGATGATCTAACGATATCTTTTTCTTGGTGCCACTCATGCGAGTGGGAAGCAGTGTTATCAATAATTTTGTAAGCATCAGTTTCGGTTTTCTTCATAATAGAACCACCAGCTGCTATATCTATGTCTTTCCTTGTAGTGATGTCGCATCCTTGGTAGAATATTTGTACTATTTGACAGGTGTCTAAACCATGTTGCGGACATCCTCTTAATAACTTTCCATATCTTGTCCACGCTTCATATAGAGTTTCATTTGGTTTCTGTGTGAACGTAACAATTTCTGCTTGAAGTCTTACGGCTTTAGATGCAGGAAAGAATTGTTTAAGAAATTTGTCAACTAAAACGTCCCATGTATCGATCGCCCCTTCAGGTAACGATTCCAACCAATCTTTGGCTTCTCCCTTTAAAGTCCAGGGAAATAACATGAGATATATCTGTTCATCCTCCACTTCTCGTATTTTAAATAGTGTGCAGATCCTATTAAAGGTACGTAGATGTTCATTTGGATCTTCCTTCGGCGCACCACTAAATTGGCATTGATTAGTCACCATGTGTAGAATTTGTCCTTTGATTTCATAATCTGGCGCATTAATGTCTGGATGAGTAATTGCGTGACCTTGGCTAGTGCGTTTAGCTCTCATTCGGTCTTCCATACTTAAAGGTTCCAGATTCTCCATAATTGAATTTGTTGAATCGGTATCACTAGATGATTCTGATTTAATGGTTCGTTCCTCAACAATCTCTGTTTGAATAATTGGTGGTTCCGGAGGAAAGTTTAATGGTTCAGGATCTACGAACCGTTCCTGAATATTCTCTGGATTCTCAATTGTGAGGTTGGGTTCAAAAAATGGATTATCGGAAATTTGAACTGAAGTACTTGGTTGACTGGATGACGATTCTAAAGAAAAATCAACGGCGGTTATATTTGCTAAATGTCTTGATCTAGTTACAGGTGGTGAACGTATAAAAGGTGATGAACGTCTTGCTCGGTGCATTCACTGAATATCCTATTAGTTTTTAAAAGGAAAGAAAAATTATAATAAGTTATCCAATTAATAGACTTTTCTGATTTTGCCCACGTTTTGAATAGCCAAAAGATGCAGCAGAGGGGCAGGATTCGTTTGGTCTCAATATAATTGAGGACTGTTTGGCTCCAATAACCCGGTCCACGTACAAATCCAACTATTACTACGAACTAGAAAATTTTGATGTCTATCAATTTAACCACTTAAAATAAATTTTCGTAATTTTAAGAAATTTAGATAAGAAGTAGAAAAAATTCTAAGTCCTAAAAACTAGAATGGCGAGAAATAAGAGAGAAAAAGAGTTCGTCGCAAAAGGTCGAAAAAGAAAAAAAAATGGTTAAAAAATAAAAGGTGACGGAAAAATAAAAGAAACTTATAACAACTTAAAAATACTTAACTAACCTAATCTTATTACTACAACTAACTTAAAATTATAATCGCAAATTGAAATTACTAATTGGAATGATAATTGATACATAGTAAAAGGTGTCTAAAAATATTAAAGCTTACAGGAAAAACTAAATCCCAAATGGAAATAACTTAAAAAGAAACTAAAACTTAAAAAGGCGTCGCAAAATTCTAAAGTACCTAAATCTTAGTCTAAAGAAAAAGCACTTAAGGAATTCTACGGCAAAGCCTAAAAATCTAGGAGTAAAAATAACTATAGCAAAAACTAAGTTTAAAATTAAATATGAGGTAAAAATACAAATATTACGCTACAATGATTAAAAAGGGACAAAATATAAAAATATACAAAAAGTTGTAAAAAGTACAATTTTTATAAAAATATTATTTTTTATATTATTTATTTAATAAAACTACTAATTTTACAATTTAATAAAACTAGTTAATACTAAATACATAAATTAAATAAAAAGTAAAAGTAAAAATAAAACTAATAATAATAATAATAATAATAATAATTAGGGTTAAATAATAATAATAATTAATTAATAAACCGTAATTAATGCTGGTTTAGGGTTTTTTGTCGCCTGTCAGAGAAGCTCCGCGAGTTGCGGTATTTAAAACATCAAACCCCGCGAGTCGCGGGGTTTCAAATTTCAGATCTGGAGCAGTTTGAAATTTTTACGCGTTTTTTTTTTATTTATTTTCTGTTTTCTGTTTTTTTTCTATAAATAAAAGATATTTAATAAAATTTATATTATTATAAACTAAAATAAAGATAAAGAAACTTATAAAACTTAAATATTAAAAAAAAAAATACTAAAAAAATACTTATATTTTTGTTTTTCTTTTTATATTTTTGAATAATTAAAACGTATTTTTACAAAAACGAATTATAATAAAATACTATTAAAAATCTTCTTTTTTTTTATATTAGCATTGCGCTTCCGGCGTTTAAGAGTGTCCCCGGCAGCGGTGCCAAAAATACTTGATGTTATGCGAGGTGTATATAAAATAGTTTATATTTTACTAGGAAAAACTATTAAATACGATACAATTTTACACAAGATATTTATTTATTTATAGAATGGATATACTTAAACCTTGCTACAACACTTATAGGCAGTGTACCTAATCGTACAGTAGTGTAGTTTTTAGTAAGTCCGGTTCGTTCCACAGGGAAATCTTTAAACAAAGCTCAACGCTATATTAGTTTACTTTTATAAAAATACAAATATATATATAAGTAATATTATTATTATAAAGGGGGTTTTTACCGTTTAATGACCGGTTTGTCGATTTTAAGACTTTAGTCGCAGTTAAAACCTAATGTAAAATATAAAATAAATACAAGACTTAAATTAAAGCGTAAAGTAAATAACGATAATGAAATTGCGAATAATAAAAGTGCGATAAAATAAAATTGCGATAATTAAAAGTGCAATTAAATATAAAGTAAAGGAAATTAAATATGAAATAAAAGAATTATGCTTATTTAAACTTCCGTAATCATGATGTTTGACGTGTTGATTTTAGTTTTATGCCCATGGGTTAATTATCCTTTGTCCTGGATTATTTAATATGTCCGTCTGGTTTTTGTCCATAACAGTCCATCAGTCATAAATATAAAGTGCGAGTGTCCTCGTCAAATTATTATTATACCCGAAGTTAAATATTCCAACTAATTGGGGATTCGAATTGTAACAAGGTTTTAATACTTTGTTTAATGAATACACCAGGTTATCGACTTCGTGTAAACCAAGGTTTTACTACTTTGTTAACAATTACACCAATTACCCTTGAATGTAATTTCACCCCTGTTTTAATTATTCTAGTGGCTATTAATCCATTCCCGTGTCCGGTTAAATGAACGATTATTCGTACATATAAATACCCCGCCCATCGTGTCCGATCGAGTGTATATGGTAATTTATAGGGACGCCCAATTGTAAATCTTTATATTAACATTAACAAACTTTCATTTAGTTAAACAAATATAAAGCCCATTAATAGCCCATAGTCTAATTTCCACAAGTGTCGTTCTTTTGTCCAAACCCCAATTATGGTACAAAGCCCAATTACCCAATTTTAGTAATTAGCCCAACATCATGATTACTTCGTTTTAAATAAGCATAATAATAACTTAGCTACGAGACATTAATATAAAAAGGTTGAACATAACTTACAATGATTAAAAATAGCGTAGCGTTACACGGACAGAATTTCGACTTACACCCTTACAATATTCGCTAACATACCCTTATTATTAGAATTAAAATTAAAATTAAAATATAAATTATATATATATATATATATATAAATTTTACGTATGATAAGAGAAGAAAAAGATTATATTTTTTGATCAGAATTCGGTTGGCTTTATAGGCAGTTTTCAAATTTAGGGCTCCGCGACTCGCGGCCCTTTTGGCCTTCACACTCCGCGAGTCGCGGAGATAGAAATTACAGCTCACATCTTTTGGAGTCTTTCTTGCCGACGGATTTTATATATAAATATAAAATATAAATAATTAATATAATTATTTATATATTATATTATATTCTTGTGCATAGTAGACTTGTAATTTTTAGTCCGTTGCGTCGAGCGTTGAGAGTTGACTCTGGTCCCGGTTCCGGATTTTCGAACGTCCTTGCGTACAATTTTATATTTTGTATTTTGCGTTTTGAATCTTGTACTCTTGTAATTTCGAGACGTTTCTTATCAATAATTGGAACCTCTTTGATTGTCTTTTGTACTTTTGAGCTTTTTGGTCGTTTGCGTCTTCAATTCGTCGAATCTGTCTTTTGTCTTCACCTTTTATTATTTAAACGAATATTACTTGAAATAAAAACATACATGAATCACTTTTTTATTCATCACATTTTGTACATCAGTGATTTTGATATAGCAGTATAAACAATGACAGTAATGATGGTTAAAGGTGGGTGTGTCATCCACAGTTGCCTTGGGTTTAGGACAACGACACTTGCAATCAAATAGTCGATTTACTTTCGGTTTCCAAAGCAAAGTGCACATTTGAAAGGCAGTTTACAGTCCCACATGACTATAAAAATTTAGATCCTTTAGGAAATAGGATCTTTATGAAAACATTTGATCTTTTGAAAATTCAATCTAGCTTTTACCCTAGATAAGTTTTCTGATTTGATCCACCATTGGTGTTGCAAAATATATTTGTGGATCAATATTTTGGCTAAAAACATTTAGGTTCGTGTAATCCACTGCTATCCCGGTATCGGAAAGCACACATCCAGTTTACGTGTTCCGTATATTACCTTTCGGCAAACTACCGTCCGGTTGTAAAGGAAAGCGATGAACAAGAAACTGTTAAGGCAATGTCTAATGACATGCATTTGTTCATGGTCTAATTACGTGTCGGATGCTAGTACTATCCTTGGTAGGAGCAATAGTAAAGATCATCCTATGATTTTTCGGTCTGGCACAAGGTCCTGTCTCCGACCATGCTATGCAACCACCGTTCTTACGGTTGACACCCGATTTGGTTCAGGTGACCTAATGAATTCCAGGTGAATTCCTAGGATTTTACGTTCAATGGTAATGAACGCACTGAAAATGGATTTTTAGAAAACAAATCGGTTTGTATTTTTGATCAAAATATTTTCTCGTTCATGCTCGAGTTTAGATATCATCGAATTCCATGAGTTTGAATTCTCAATCTTTAAGGTCAATCTCTAGGATTGAGTATTATCAGTCTTAAAAGCTGATTTTTAATCTTTAAGGAGATTATCCTTTTCTGGGGATCTGATTCATTAGTCTTATCAAGCTAATTTGCACGGTGCCTCCCCATTGTACGAGATAAATCCTTCTCATGGTTAGGATAAATCTGACCACTTGGCGACCCTGTTTGATGCTGAGGTTCGTGGATTTCCTGCTGATTTTAGAGATGACTTTTCTAGATTTTTCGTCAACCTACAGCTGGTCTGGACGACAACTTCATGACCTAAATCAAGAAGCGCGTGTCTTTTTCGGAAGACTTTACTTCCTTCAAATGATGGAATTGATTCATCGTGTAGATCCATCTCTTCTTTTCTTTCATCGGATAAAACAGTTGATTATCGTTCAAAACAAAAGTATTTTCAATTGTTTGTACAAAAATATGTGATAGATAGTTTTTAATTGAATAACTTGGTACATTCTCCCCACACTTAGTTTCTTTCTTTGCCTTTTTATTCTCCTTTATTCCATTTTAAATGAATTCAAGCGTTTTAAGTTGTTTCTCAATTTATGTCCTTTTCGAGGTAACGATAATTTCGGTATTAACACCTAGTTTTCATCGTTCATAAATATGTATAAACATGATTTTGAGTTCATTTAGTTGAAAATTTTTCAAATTTTCACAAAATTTGGCAAATAAACTAAGTGTAAACCCGAGAGAATTTATAACCCTTCCCCACACTTGAGATCATGCAATGCCCTCATTTGCATGAAATCAGACTATAATTATAAATTCATGAGGGTGATTAGTGTAGAAAAGTGATTAAAAATACCCAGTCTGTAAGCATATTATTTTACATCACATTTGATATTTTGCGCCTTGTCATCAAAATTAGTAGCTTTTTGTTGAACTTAATGACAGTCTTTGAAAGTGCGCTGTTTTACCCTGTTGTGTACATAACATAAAATACAAACATATATACATATTTTTGAAGTTTGGTATATAACCCCTACGTTCAAAAATTAATATAATATATATATATTTTTTTTTTGCATACTTTAGATCAATAAAATTAAATGATAACAAAATTTGTCGCCCCGCCCTCGGGTAAAGCAATTTCGGCTCAACGACCTAGTCTTTAACTCACGACGAATTTTAGAAATCATTTTTTAAACTTAATGAATTAAAGTAAATTTTGTTTTTTAAAATCACAATAAAACATAAATTAAAATGCATATTAATTTCAAATAAAACCTAAAAAAAAATAAAAATTCAGAATGGAGGGAGAAAACTAGTTCTTTAGTGTCTGCTAGCGGAAAAGACCAATCGGATTCCATTCTCGGAAATACACGAGAACAGAACAAATAACTTTAGACAGCATTATCTTTTTAGAAAATTCGAATCTCCCCACACTTAGGTAGCTGTGGTGTTGAAATTGTGATTAACTTCATTGTCAATTTCTCTTGGTCCATAATCAACTTGCCTATCTGTGACTTTTTCTTTAAGCCAGTGCCCGGCTTCTTCCGTAATATCCCATAATTCAACTAGCTTCGCCCTTTCTTTAGGTGACAGATTGGATACTAACCGGTTACATAACTTAAAGTTCCCCTTACTTCTAGCATCAATAGCCCGTTTAAAAAGTTTCTTCATTGAACTGTTAATAACGGGGTCATCTAATTTCGTATCAACAACGGGGTCCTTTGTTATTGGGTTATCATTAGGTGTTACTTCATTTTTCCCACACTTAGGCGTTTCATTATTGCTAAGCACTGCCGTTGGAGTTGGTAAAACAACATGGTTATTACCAATCGTTTTTATTGGTTCAACGGTTTTGGTTGGTGGAGGTTTAGATTTTCGAATCATAAAGGTGATCGATTTGTCACCACTTTTAAGTGTCATTCTTCCATTTCCTACATCAAATAACGCCCCGGTGAACGCAAAGAATGGCCGACCTAAAATTAGAGGAATGTTTGGGTCCTCTTCTATGTCAATGACAATAAATTCGACTAGAAAGGTTAAATTGCCTACTTGAACGGGTAGGTTGTCAGCAATTCCAACTGGGTGCTTAATGGTTTGATCAAAGAGTCGAACACTCATATCCGTTGGACTTAACTTACCTACACCTAATCTCTTATATAAGGAAAGAGGCATAACACTTACACTTGCACCTAAATCTGCTAGTGCATCATACATGACACAATCACTAAGTAGACAAGGAACAATAAATTCACCCGGATCACCTACCCTAGGTGGAGGTTTTGGTGGAACTGTCTTCACCGGGTTTACTTCTACGGCTTTTATTTCTTGTACTTTCTTATTCTTTTTCTTCTTCTTCTTTCCAGAAGTATCACAATCTTTATTACTTATTACTTGCTCATACTCAACTCCTTTTCTTGGAAACGGGATGGGTGGTTTGTATGGTGTCACCACTGGCTTTACATACTCGGATGGTGGTGGTGGTGTAACTTCTTCATTGTTACTCACATCTAAAACCTTCCCATCTTCTGGAGCTGATTTTTCAGAATTTGTTGACACCATATTAACATTCTCTTTCCGAGGATTTACTTCAGTATTACTCGGTAGCTTTCCTTGTTCCCTCTCACTCATCATGCTAGCAAGAGTACCTACGTGTTTTTCTAGATTCAAAATGGAAGCTTGTTGAGTTCTTAATGACTGATCAAACCTCTCGTTCGTTTGGGTTTGAGTTTCAATAAATTGTGTTTGAGATTCAACTAGCTTGAATACCACTTCTTCCAGATTTGACTTTTTCTCTTCGGTTTGTTGTGGTGGTTTATACAAGCCAGGTCTTTGTTGATTGAAAGTGTTGTTTTGATTTGGTTGGTTATTCGGACCTTGTTGGTTATACGAGTTATTGTCGGGTCCTTTTGGATTGTAAAGAATGTTTTGATTTCGATTGAAGTTTGGCCTTGGTGGTTGATAATTATTCTGATAACTATTTTCCAGCCTTTGGTTCATGTAGACAACATTCTCACGTTGTTCCATCGTTTGTTCAATGTGACAGTCTTTCATTAAGTGTGGTCCACCGCATTGCTCACAACTAATTCGTATTGCGTGAATATCTTTATTCATCTTTTCCATTCGTCTCTCGAAAGCATCTATTTTTGCGGAAACGGAATCAAAGTTATGGCTAGAATCGGCTCTAGCCGCTTTAGATGAACGATATATATCTTTCTCTTGGTGCCACTCATGAGAGTGGGAGGCTGTGTTATCAATAATTTTGTAAGCTTCAGTTGCGGTTTTCTTCATAATGGAACCACCAGCTGTTATGTCGATGTCTTTTCGTGTAGCAACGTTGACACCTTGGTAGAATATTTGTACTATTTGGTAAGTGTCTAAACCGTGTTGAGGACATCCTCTCAACATCCTTCCGAATCTTGTCCACGCCTCATATAATGTTTCATTTGGCTTTTGCGCGAACGTAACAATTTCTCCTTGAAGTCTCACGGCTTTAGATGCCGGAAAGAATTGTTTAAGAAATTTTTCAACTAAAACATCCCATGTGTCAATCGCCCCTTCAGGTAACGATTCTAACCAATCTTTGGCTTCTCCCTTTAAAGTCCAGGGAAACAACATGAGATAGATCTGCTCATCTTCCACTTCTCGGATTTTGAATAGTGTACAGATTCTTTTAAACGTACGAAGGTGTTCGTTAGGATCTTTATTCGGTGCACTACTGAATTGGCATTGGTTAGTTACCATGTGTAGAATTTGTCCTTTGATTTCATAATCTGGCGCATTAACTTCTGGCTTAATAATGGCGTGACCTTGGCCCGTGCGTGTGGCTCTCATTCGATCTTCCATACTTAGAGGTTCCAGATTTTCCATAATTGAATTTGTTGAATACGAATCACTAGAAGATTCTGATTTAATGGTTTGTGGTTCAGGAGGAATGATTAGTGGTTCTGGATCTTGGAATTGTCCCTGAATATTCTCCGGATTCTCAATTGTGAGGTCGGGTTCAAAAGATGGATTATCGGAAATTTGAGTTGGAGTTCTTGTTCGACTAGATGACGATTCTAAAGAAAAATCAACGACGAATTGAAGACGCAAACGACCAAAAAGCTCAAAAGTACAAAAGATAATCAAAGAGGTTCCAATTATTGATAAGAAACGTCTCGAAATTACAAGAGTACAAGATTCAAAACGCAAAATACAAAATATAAAATTTTACGCAAGGACGTTCGAAAATCCGGAACCGGGACCAGAGTCAACTCTCAACGCTCGATGCAACGGACTAAAAATTACAAGTCTACTATGCACAAGAATATAATATAATATATAAATAATTATATTAATTATTTATATTTTATATTTATATATAAAATCCGTCGGCAAGAAAGACTCCAAAAGATGTGAGCTGTAATTTCTATCTCCGCGACTCGCGGAGTGTGAAGGCCAAAAGGGCCGCGAGTCGCGGAGCCCTAAATTTGAAAACTGCCTATAAAGCCAACCGAATTCTGATCAAAAAATATAATCTTTTTCTTCTCTTATCATACGTAAAATTTATATATATATATATATATATAATTTATATTTTAATTTTAATTTTAATTCTAATAATAAGGGTATGTTAGCGAATATTGTAAGGGTGTAAGTCGAAATTCTGTCCGTGTAACGCTACGCTATTTTTAATCATTGTAAGTTATGTTCAACCTTTTTATATTAATGTCTCGTAGCTAAGTTATTATTATGCTTATTTAAAACGAAGTAATCATGATGTTGGGCTAATTACTAAAATTGGGTAATTGGGCTTTGTACCATAATTGGGGTTTGGACAAAAGAACGACACTTGTGGAAATTAGACTATGGGCTATTAATGGGCTTTATATTTGTTTAACTAAATGAAAGTTTGTTAATGTTAATATAAAGATTTACAATTGGGCGTCCCTATAAATTACCATATACACTCGATCGGACACGATGGGCGGGGTATTTATATGTACGAATAATCGTTCATTTAACCGGACACGGGAATGGATTAATAGCCACTAGAATAATTAAAACAGGGGTGAAATTACATTCAAGGGTAATTGGTGTAATTGTTAACAAAGTAGTAAAACCTTGGTTTACACGCAGTCGATAACCTGGTGTATTCATTAAACAAAGTATTAAAACCTTGTTACAATTCGAATCCCCAATTAGTTGGAATATTTAACTTCGGGTATAATAATAATTTGACGAGGACACTCGCACTTTATATTTATGACTGATGGACTGTTATGGACAAAAACCAGACGGACATATTAAATAATCCAGGACAAAGGACAATTAACCCATGGGCATAAAACTAAAATCAACACGTCAAACATCATGATTACGGAAGTTTAAATAAGCATAATTCTTTTATTTCATATTTAATTTCGTTTACTTTATATTTAATTGCACTTTTAATTATCGCAATTTTATTTTATCGCACTTTTATTATTCGCAATTTCATTATCGTTATTTACTTTACGCTTTAATTTAAGTCTTGTATTTATTTTATATTTTACATTAGGTTTTAACTGCGACTAAAGTCTTAAAATCGACAAACCGGTCATTAAACGGTAAAAACCCCCTTTATAATAATAATATTACTTATATATATATTTGTATTTTTATAAAAGTAAACTAATATAGCGTTGAGCTTTGTTTAAAGATTTCCCTGTGGAACGAACCGGACTTACTAAAAACTACACTACTGTACGATTAGGTACACTGCCTATAAGTGTTGTAGCAAGGTTTAAGTATATCCATTCTATAAATAAATAAATATCTTGTGTAAAATTGTATCGTATTTAATAGTTTTTCCTATTAAAATATAAACTATTTTATATACACCTCTTCCATTTTCTTTCTATTTGAGATTAGATCTTTCAAGAATTTAGCATATCTAGGCATTCCTGAAATCACATCAATGAAAGGAAGATTTACATTTATCTGTTTAAACATATCCAAGAATTTGGATTGCTCGGCTTCAAGTTTCTCTTTCTTCATTTTACTCGGGTAAGGAAGTGGTGGTTGATATGGTTTAACATAAGGTTTATCCTTAACTGTGTTATCTTCATTAACCTTTTCAACTACCGGTTCTTTTTCCTTATCTTGGTCAGGTTGTGGTTCTTGTGGAGTAGGAATAGTTTCATCAGAAGTTACAGGTATTTCAGGTGGTTTAAGTGTTGTACCACTTCTTGTGGTAATGGCTTTAGCTGTTTCATTCCGGGGGTTAGCATTTGTATCACTAGGTAGACTTCCCGGTTTTCTTTCACCTATTAACCTTGCTAGGTTACTTACTTCTTGTTCCAGATTTTGAATAGAAGCTTGTTGATTTCTAAATGCTTGAGCATTTTGTTCATTGGTTTGTTTCTGAGATGTGAAAAACTGTGTTTGAGTTTCAACTAGCTTCGTCATCATATCTTCTAAATTTGGCTTTTTATCATCGGTTTGTTGTGGTGGTTTGTTTTGAAAATTAGGTCTTTGCTGATTATAATTATTATTGGATACTTGTTGATTGCTAGGACCTTGTTGGTTGTTGTATGGAATATTTCGGTTATAATTCTGGTTTTGATTGTAAATCGGTCTTGGCGGTTGATAATTATTCTGATAATTATTTCCAGGCCTTTGGTTTATGTATGAAATATTCTCTCTTTGTTCCATTGTTAATTCAATACTGAGACAATCTTTTGTCAAATGTGGTCCTCCACACTGCTCACAACTAATTCGTATTGAGTGAATATCCTTAGTCATCTTTTCCATTCGTCTCTCCACAGCATCTATCTTTGCGGAAATGGAATCTAAGTCATGGCTAGAATCGGCTCTAGCTGCTTTAGATGATCTAACGATATCTTTTTCTTGGTGCCACTCATGCGAGTGGGAAGCAGTGTTATCAATAATTTTGTAAGCATCAGTTTCGGTTTTCTTCATAATAGAACCACCAGCTGCTATATCTATGTCTTTCCTTGTAGTGATGTCGCATCCTTGGTAGAATATTTGTACTATTTGACAGGTGTCTAAACCATGTTGCGGACATCCTCTTAATAACTTTCCATATCTTGTCCACGCCTCATATAGAGTTTCATTTGGTTTCTGTGTGAACGTAACAATTTCTGCTTGAAGTCTTACGGCTTTAGATGCAGGAAAGAATTGTTTAAGAAATTTGTCAACTAAAACGTCCCATGTATCGATCGCCCCTTCAGGTAACGATTCCAACCAATCTTTGGCTTCTCCCTTTAAAGTCCAGGGAAATAACATGAGATATATCTGTTCATCCTCCACTTCTCGTATTTTAAATAGTGTGCAGATCCTATTAAAGGTACGTAGATGTTCATTTGGATCTTCCTTCGGCGCACCACTAAATTGGCATTGATTAGTCACCATGTGTAGAATTTGTCCTTTGATTTCATAATCTGGCGCATTAATGTCTGGATGAGTAATTGCGTGACCTTGGCCAGTGCGTTTAGCTCTCATTCGGTCTTCCATACTTAAAGGTTCCTGATTCTCCATAATTGAATTTGTTGAATCGGTATCACTAGATGATTCTGATTTAATGGTTCGTTCCTCAACAATCTCTGTTTGAATGATTGGTGGTTCCGGAGGAAAGTTTAATGGTTCAGGATCTACGAACCGTTCCTGAATATTCTCTGGATTCTCAATTGTGAGGTTGGGTTCAAAAAATGGATTATCGGAAATTTGAACTGAAGTACTTGGTTGACTGGATGACGATTCTAAAGAAAAATCAACGGCGGTTATATTTGCTAAATGTCTTGATCTAGTTACAGGTGGTGAACGTATAAAAGGTGATGAACGTCTTGCTCGGTGCATTCACTGAATATCCTATTAGTTTTTAAAAGGAAAGAAAAATTATAATAAGTTATCCAATTAATAGACTTTTCTGATTTTGCCCACGTTTTGAATAGCCAAAAGATGCAGCAGAGGGGCAGGATTCGTTTGGTCTCAATATAATTGAGGACTGTTTGGCTCCAATAACCCGGTCCACGTACAAATCCAACTATTACTACGAACCAGAAAATTTTGATGTCTATCAATTTAACCACTTAAAATAAATTTTCGTAATTTTAAGAAATTTAGATAAGAAGTAGAAAAAATTCTAAGTCCTAAAAACTAGAATGGCGAGAAATAAGAGAGAAAAAGAGTTCGTCGAAAAAGAAAAAAAAATGGTTGAAAAATAAAAGGTGACGGAAAAATAAAAGAAACTTATAACAATTTAAAAATACTTAACTAACCTAATCTTATTACTACAACTAACTTAAAATTATAATCGCAAATTGAAATTACTAATTGGAATGATAATTGATACATAGTAAAAGGTGTCTAAAAATATTAAAGCTTACAGGAAAAACTAAATCCCAAATGGAAATAACTTAAAAAGAAACTAAAACTTAAAAAGGCGTCGCAAAATTCTAAAGTACCTAAATCTTAGTTTAAAGAAAAAGCACTTAAGGAATTCTACGGCAAAGCCTAAAAATCTAGGAGTAAAAATAACTATAGCAAAAACTAAGTTTAAAATTAAATATGAGCTAAAAATACAAATATTACGCTACAATGATTAAAAAGGGACAAAATATAAAAATATACAAAAAGTTGTAAAAAGTACAATTTTTATAAAAATATTATTTTTTATATTATTTATTTAATAAAACTACTAATTTTACAATTTAATAAAACTAATTAATACTAAATACATAAATTAAATAAAAAGTAAAAGTAAAAATAAAACTAATAATAATAATAATAATAATTAGGGTTAAATAATAATAATAATTAATTAATAAACCGTAATTAATGCTGGTTTAGGGTTTTTTGTCGCCTGTCAGAGAAGCTCCGCGAGTTGCGGTATTTAAAACATCAAACCCCGCGAGTCGCGGGGTTTCAAATTTCAGATCTGGAGCAGTTTGAAATTTTTACGCGTTTTTATTTTTATTTTCTGTTTTCTGTTTTTTTTTCTATAAATAAAAGATATTTAATAAAATTTATATTATTATAAACTAAAATAAAGATAAAGAAACTTATAAAACTTAAATATTAAAAAAAAATACTAAAAAAATACTTATATTTTTTTTTAAAACATAAGTTTTATAAGTATTTTATAAGTTTTATAAGTATTTTTTTAAAAACAAAAATATAAGTATTTTTTTAGTATTTTTTTTTAATATTTAAGTTTTATAAGTTTCTTTATCTTTATTTTAGTTTATAATAATATAAATTTTATTAAATATCTTTTATTTATAGAAAAAAAACAGAAAACAGAAAATAAAAAAATAAAAAAAACGCGTAAAAATTTCAAACTGCTCCAGATCTGAAATTTGAAACCCCGCGACTCGCGGGGTTTGATGTTTTAAATACCGCAACTCGCGGAGCTTCTCTGACAGGCGACAAAAAACCCTAAACCAGCATTAATTACGGTTTATTAATTAATTATTATTATTATTTAACCCTAATTATTATTATTATTATTATTAGTTTTATTTTTACTTTTACTTTTTATTTAATTTATGTATTTAGTATTAATTAGTTTTATTAAATTGTAAAATTAGTAATTTTATTAAATAAATAATATAAAAAATAATATTTTTATAAAAATTGTACTTTTTACAACTTTTTGTATATTTTTATATTTTGTCCCTTTTTAATCATTGTAGCGTAATATTTGTATTTTTAGCTCATATTTAATTTAAACTTAGTTTTTGCTATAGTTATTTTTACTCCTAGATTTTTAGGCTTTGCCGTAGAATTCCTTAAGTGCTTTTTCTTTAGACTAAGATTTAGGTACTTTAGAATTTTGCGACGCCTTTTTAAGTTTTAGTTTCTTTTTAAGTTATTTCCATTTGGGATTTAGTTTTTCCTGTAAGCTTTAATATTTTTAGACACCTTTTACTATGTATCAATTATCATTCCAATTAGTAATTTCAATTTGCGATTATAATTTTAAGTTAGTTGTAGTAATAAGATTAGGTTAGTTAAGTATTTTTAAGTTGTTATAAGTTTCTTTTATTTTTCCGTCACCTTTTATTTTTCAACCATTTTTTTTTTCTTTTTCGACCTTTTGCGACGAACTCTTTTTCTCTCTTATTTCTCGCCATTCTAGTTTTTAGGACTTAGAATTTTTTCTACTTCTTATCTAAATTTCTTAAAATTACGAAAATTTATTTTAAGTGGATAAATTGATAGACATCAAAATTTTCTGGTTCGTAGTAATAGTTGGATTTGTACGTGGACCGGGTTATTGGAGCCAAACAGTCCTCAATTATATTGAGACCAAACGAATCCTGCCCCTCTGCTGCATCTTTTGGCTATTCAAAACGTGGGCAAAATCAGAAAAGTCTATTAATTGGATAACTTATTATAATTTTTCTTTCCTTTTAAAAACTAATAGGATATTCAGTGAATGCACCGAGCAAGACGTTCATCACCTTTTATACGTTCACCACCTGTAACTAGATCAAGACATTTAGCAAATATAACCGCCGTTGATTTTTCTTTAGAATCGTCATCCAGTCAACCAAGTACTTCAGTTCAAATTTCCGATAAACCATTTTTTGAACCCAACCTCACAATTGAGAATCCAGAGAATATTCAGGAACGGTTCGTAGATCCTGAACCATTAAACTTTCCTCCGGAACCACCAATCATTCAAACAGAGATTGTTGAGGAACGAACCATTAAATCAGAATCATCTAGTGATACCGATTCAACAAATTCAATTATGGAGAATCTGGAACCTTTAAGTATGGAAGACCGAATGAGAGCTAAACGCACTGGCCAAGGTCACGCAATTACTCATCCAGACATTAATGCGCCAGATTATGAAATCAAAGGACAAATTCTACACATGGTGACTAATCAATGCCAATTTAGTGGTGCGCCGAAGGAAGATCCAAATGAACATCTACGTACCTTTAATAGGATCTGCACACTATTTAAAATACGAGAAGTGGAGGATGAACAGATATATCTCATGTTATTTCCCTGGACTTTAAAGGGAGAAGCCAAAGATTGGTTGGAATCGTTACCTGAAGGGGCGATCGATACATGGGACGTTTTAGTTGACAAATTTCTTAAACAATTCTTTCCTGCATCTAAAGCCGTAAGACTTCAAGCAGAAATTGTTACGTTCACACAGAAACCAAATGAAACTCTATATGAGGCGTGGACAAGATATGGAAAGTTATTAAGAGGATGTCCGCAACATGGTTTAGACACCTGTCAAATAGTACAAATATTCTACCAAGGATGCGACATCACTACAAGGAAAGACATAGATATAGCAGCTGGTGGTTCTATTATGAAGAAAACCGAAACTGATGCTTACAAAATTATTGATAACACTGCTTCCCACTCGCATGAGTGGCACCAAGAAAAAGATATCGTTAGATCATCTAAAGCAGCTAGAGCCGATTCTAGCCATGACTTAGATTCCATTTCCGCAAAGATAGATGCTGTGGAGAGACGAATGGAAAAGATGACTAAGGATATTCACTCAATACGAATTAGTTGTGAGCAGTGTGGAGGACCACATTTGACAAAAGATTGTCTCAGTATTGAATTAACAATGGAACAAAGAGAGAATATTTCATACATAAACCAAAGGCCTGGAAATAATTATCAGAATAATTATCAACCGCCAAGACCGATTTACAATCAAAACCAGAATTATAACCGAAATATTCCATACAACAACCAACAAGGTCCTAGCAATCAACAAGTATCCAATAATAATTATAATCAGCAAAGACATAATTTTCAAAACAAACCACCACAACAAACCGATGATAAAAAGCCAAATTTAGAAGATATGATGACGAAGCTAGTTGAAACTCAAACACAGTTTTTCACATCTCAGAAACAAACCAATGAACAAAATGCTCAAGCATTTAGAAATCAACAAGCTTCTATTCAAAATCTGGAACAAGAAGTAAGTAACCTAGCAAGGTTAATAGGTGAAAGAAAACCGGGAAGTCTACCTAGTGATACAAATGCTAACCCCCGGAATGAAACAGCTAAAGCCATTACCACAAGAAGTGGTACAACACTTAAACCACCTGAAATACCTGTAACTTCTGATGAAACTATTCCTACTCCACAAGAACCACAACCTGACCAAGATAAGGAAAAAGAACCGGTAGTTGAAAAGGTTAATGAAGATAACACAGTTAAGGATAAACCTTATGTTAAACCATATCAACCACCACTTCCTTACCCGAGTAAAATGAAGAAAGAGAAAGTTGAAGCCGAGCAATCTAAATTCTTGGATATGTTTAAACAGATAAATGTAAATCTTCCTTTCATTGATGTGATTTCAGGAATGCCTAGATATGCTAAATTCTTGTTTGATCTAATCTCAAATAGAAAGAAAATGGAAGAACTCTCGGCTGTTACTATGAATGCTAATTGTTCAGCAGTGCTGTTGAATAAGATACCAGAAAAATTATCTGATCCAGGAAGTTTCACAATTCCATGTTTTCTGGGTAGTCTTAGTTCAATAGAAGCATTGGCAGACTTAGGTGCTAGTATAAATCTAATGCCGTATTCACTATACGCTAAACTAGACCTTGGAGAATTGAAACCAACCAGAATAAGCATACAACTAGCTGATAGATCAATAAAATATCCTAGAGGGATAATGGAGAACATGCTAGTTAAAGTTGGTACTTTAGTATTTCCAGTAGATTTTGTTGTTTTGGACATGGAAGAAGATTCTCAAGTTCCTCTCATATTAGGAAGACCATTCTTAAACACGGCTAAAGCAATGATAGACGTGTTCGGTAAGAAACTGACCCTAAGTATAGAGGATGAGAGTGTTACCTTTTCAGTTGATAGAGCAATGCAACAACCACAATCTGCAGATGATACATGTTATTATATTCAAACTATAGATGCACATGCAGAATTATTAGAAGAATTTCCAGAATTACAAGGAACAGGAGAATGTTCTTTAGGAGAAGGTAATGAACCAATTGATGAAGCTGAAATGTTAGCTACACTTATAGCTAATGGATATGAACCAACAACAGAAGAAATTCAAATGCTAAAAGAAGAAGACAGATATCGATATAAATCATCAATAGAAGAACCTCCGAAATTAGAGTTAAAGCCACTTCCAAACCATTTGGAATACGCTTATTTACATGGTGAATCTGAATTACCTGTAATAATATCGTCTTCTCTTACTGAAAATGAGAAATCACAACTCATTTCTGTGTTGAAAGCTCATAAACCAGCCATTGCATGGAAGATTCATGATATTAAAGGAATAAGTCCTTCGTATTGCACACATAAAATCCTTATGGAAGAGGGTCATAAAACGTATGTGCAACGCCAACGAAGACTAAATCCTAATATGCAAGATGTAGTTAAGAAAGAGATTATTAAACTGCTAGATGCAGGTTTGATATATCCAATCTCTGATAGTCCATGGGTAAGCCCAGTTCAATGCGTGCCTAAGAAGGGTGGCATGACTGTCATCACAAATGAGAAAAATGAGCTTATTCCTACTAGGACTGTAACAGGATGGCGTGTATGTATTGATTATAGAAAATTAAATGACGCCACCAGAAAAGATCACTTTCCCTTACCTTTCATAGATCAAATGTTGGAAAGATTAGCCGGAAATAGTTACTATTGTTTTCTAGATGGATTTTCCGGATATTTTCAAATTCCAATAGCACCCGAGGACCAAGAGAAAACCACATTCACGTGCCCTTATGGTACTTTTGCTTACAAAAGAATGCCATTTGGACTTTGCAACGCCCCTGCAACCTTTCAAAGGTGTATGATGGCGATTTTTCATGACATGATAGAAGAATGCATGGAAGTATTCATGGATGACTTTTCAGTCTTCGGTGATACATTTAAATCATGTCTAGTTAATCTGGAACGAATGCTAATTAGATGCGAAAAATCAAATCTAGTACTTTATTGGGAGAAATGCCATTTCATGGTTAAAGAAGGCATCGTTCTTGGACATAAAATTTCAAAAGAAGGAATTGAAGTGGATAGAGCTAAAGTAGATGTAATTGCTAAACTTCCACATCCCACCAATGTTAGAGGAGTTAGGAGTTTTCTAGGGCATGCCGGTTTTTACCGACGTTTCATAAAAGATTTTTCTAAAATTGCCACTCCTATGAATAAACTCCTAGAAAAGGATGCGCCATTCATCTTTTCAGATGAGTGTATCAAATCTTTTTATATTCTTAAAGAGAAACTCACTAATGCACCGATCATGATAACACCAAATTGGAATCTACCATTTGAACTAATGTGCGATGCAAGTGATTTTGCAATGGGAGCCGTTTTAGGACAAAGGATTGAAAAACGATTTCAACCTATATATTATGCTAGTAAGACGTTACAAGGAGCACAAACAAACTATACAACTACTGAAAAAGAACTCCTTGCTATTGTCTTTGCTTTTGACAAATTTCGATCATATCTCGTTCTAGCAAAAACGATGGTCTATACCGACCATTCTGCTCCTAGATACCTATTTTCAAAACAAGATGCTAAACCAAGATTAATCCGTTGGATCTTACTCTTACAAGAGTTTGATATTGAAATCCGAGATAAAAGAGGAGCAGAAAATCTCGCCGCTGATCATCTTTCTCGTCTTGAAAATCCCGAATTAGAAGTTCTAAATGAATCGGCCATACAAGACAACTTTCCTGATGAATATCTATTGAAGATAGATTATAAAGAAATCCCATGGTTTGCAGACTATGCAAACTACTTAGTTTGTGGATTCCTTGAAAAAGGATTATCGTACCAAAGACGAAAGAAATTCTTCAGTGATATAAAACACTATTTCTGGGAAGATCCACATCTGTTTAAAAGTTGTCCCGATGGAATAATACGCCGATGTGTATTTGGAGATGAAGCTAGTAAAATTTTAAACCATTGTCACACAGGACCAACAGGAGGGCATTATGGGCCTCAACTAACAGCAAGAAAAGTTTATGAAGCTGGATTCTATTGGCCTACAATTTACAAAGACGCACACCTTCTTTACAAATCCTGTGATGCATGTCAAAGGGCCGGAAAAATAAGTCAACGTGATGAAATGCCACAAAATGTCATCCAAGTATGTGAAGTATTTGACATTTGGGGTATTGACTTTATGGGTCCATTTCCAAAATCTCATAATAATCTATATATACTCGTAGCCATTGATTATGTATCTAAATGGGCGGAAGCACAAGCTCTCCCAACTAACGATGCACGAGTTGTAGTCAACTTTTTAAAACGTCTTTTTGCAAGGTTTGGAACACCGAAAGCTTTAATAAGTGATCGGGGTACTCATTTCTGTAATAATCAACTTGAGAAAGTTCTTAAAAGATATGGAGTAACTCATAAAATCTCCACCGCATATCATCCACAAACAAGTGGACAAGTTGAAAATACCAACCGAGCTTTAAAACGTATTCTAGAGAAAACCGTAGGATCAAATCCGAAGGAATGGTCCATTAAATTGGAGGATGCACTCTGGGCTTTTAGAACAGCCTACAAAACTCCAATTGGAACCACACCTTTTAGACTTGTTTATGGAAAAGCATGTCATCTTCCAGTAGAAATTGAACACAAAGCATTTTGGGCTTTGAAGACATGTAATCTTGATTTACATGAAGCCAGACGTCTACGATTAAGTCAACTAAATGAATTAGAAGAATTAAGACATGAAGCATACGAAAATTCGTTAATCTATAAAGAAAGAACGAAGAAATGGCATGATAAAAGAATCAGAAGTTCAAAAGAATTTAAAGAAGGAGACAGAGTTCTTCTTTTCAATTCACGATTCAAGCTATTTCCTGGAAAATTGAAATCAAGATGGTCTGGACCATTCATAGTCAAAAGAGTTTTCCCATACGGAACGATAGAATTGATAAATTCAAATGGGATTGAATTTAAAGTTAATGGTCACAGAGTTAAACATTACATACATGGTCCGATGGAAGCCGACAACGAAGTTAATCACAATTTCGACACCACAGCTAACTAAGTGTAGGGAGAATCAAGTCTTTAAAGGATAATATGTATTTCTATTAGAGTTATATTGTCTGTTTTCGTGTAGTTCTCGAAAATAGAACCCGAATGGTCTTTCCCTAGCAGACCCTAAAGAACTAGTCTTCTCCCCCCATTCTGAATTTTTATTTTTTTTAGGTTTTTACGAAATGAAGACTGCCTGTGAACTAAACCATGGTCTAATGCTACACGCTTTGATCACTAAACGTAATAATGACATACTACCGAGTGAAATAGTATCAGTAATCAGAGAAAGAATGGACGGAGTTAGAAAAGAATCCAGATGCGAAGATAATAAGTTACAATTTGGTAAAGGAAAATCAAAATCCGCAGCGAAAAGAAGAGCACGACACCTAGAAAGATGTCACAAATGCGGAAAATGGTCACATGGAGGTAATTGTTCAAATAATCAAACCTATTCAAATACCGAATTTGTTACTTTATGCAGAGACGGACCGTTCATATGTTTAGAAGAAAAGACACTGAATGCTCGAGGTTACGCCTATGTAGCCATGGAAAACCAATTAAACCGACTATCTTATGAATGGGATAGATCATATAACTAAGAAATCTATTTCACAGGTATGTCTGTACAGTTTTTATTTTTATTTTTAACCTTTTGATAATAAACGCTAATTTGTTCGCTAAAAAGTATTAAATTGGTATTGAATAAAATTAGGTTTGGCGACCGAAATTATTGATATCATTCAAAAATTTATTACATCACTGCGAAATTTAACGTTTATTCTTAAGGTATAAATATCTTTAATCAATCAAACCAAAATATTTCAAAAATTCGTCATGAGTTAAATTAGGTCTTGGAACCGAAATTACTTTACCGAAAAGAGGGGCGCATATTTTTGATAATATTTGATTGATTAAAGTGGGATAAAAAGACAAAAAGATTTTTAATTTTATTTTTACCATGTTTTTAAAATTAATATAAATCTTAAATTAATATTGTAAACTTTATAAAAACAATATATTTAAAATTGTAAATATTTGAAAAATTAATATAAGTTTGATATGAATTTATAAATTTTTAAATTAATTTTAAAAACATGGTAAAAATAAATTTAAAAATCTTTTTGTATTTTATCGCACTTTTATTATTCGCAATTTCATTATCGTTATTTACTTTACGCTTTAATTTAAGTCTTGTATTTATTTTATATTTTACATTAGGTTTTAACTGCGACTAAAGTCTTAAAATCGACAAACCGGTCATTAAACGGTAAAAACCCCCTTTATAATAATAATATTACTTATATATATATTTGTATTTTTATAAAAGTAAACTAATATAGCGTTGAGCTTTGTTTAAAGATTTCCCTGTGGAACGAACCGGACTTACTAAAAACTACACTACTGTACGATTAGGTACACTGCCTATAAGTGTTGTAGCAAGGTTTAAGTATATCCATTCTATAAATAAATAAATATCTTTTGTAAAATTGTATCGTATTTAATAGTTTTTCCTAGTAAAATATAAACTATTTTATATACACCTCGCATAACATCAAGTATTTTTAAAGGTTTTACTACTTTGTTAACAATTACACCAATTACCCTTGAATGTAATTTCACCCCTGTTTTAATTATTCTAGTGGCTATTAATCCATTCCCGTGTCCGGTTAAATGAACGATTATTCGTACATATAAATACCCCGCCCATCGTGTCCGATCGAGTGTATATGGTAATTTATAGGGACGCCCAATTGTAAATCTTTATATTAACATTAACAATTTTCATTTAGTTAAACAAATATAAAGCCCATTAATAGCCCATAGTCTAATTTCCACAAGTGTCGTTCTTTTGTCTCGTCCCTCCCTCGGGTAAAGCAATTTCGGTTCAAAGACCTAGTCTTCAACTTATGACGAATTTTAAAAATCATATTCTTAACTTAATGAGATAAAGTAAATTTTTGTTTTTAAATTCACACAACTTAAATATAAAATTCAAAATTATTATTAAAAATTCACACCAAACTTAAAATTTGAAATGCATAAAATTAAAAATTAATATTTTAAAAATTAAAAATTCACACCAAAAACATTAAAAAAACCCAAAAATCTTAGCTTTTAAAACAATCGCTACAAAAAGACAAATTTTAAAATTTTGTCGAAGGACAGACTAGGACATCGATCCGAAACGACCTCGTCCTAAATAACAAGGGAAACAAAATTTTAAAATTAAGTACTTAATTGTTTCAAAAGTTAATGATTATAAAAAAAAAAAAAAAAAAAAAACAACTCCGCGAGTCGCGGAGTTTGGAGGGTAAATCCCCATGACTCGCGGAGGTACCGAAAATCAGAAAAAAAAATAAAAAGAGCTGAACGATCAGTACACTCCACAACTCAAAAACACAGCGAATTTCACAGCGAAAAAACCCCGAAAAACCACCCAAAAACACCCCAAAAATCACGATTTTTAACCGTTAATCATCAAATCTTTTGCTAAAATCATGTTGAGAAGGATGCTATCTAAGAATTACTCAAGAAAAACGGTAAATTTCTACACCTAAACACCATTTAATTCGAAATTTGGTGTTCTTGAGCTATTTTTTCCCCAAATTGATTTTGATGCTTTTTAGTGTAATTAGACTTAAATTGTTTATGTATTATGCTTGTATAACCTAGATTGATGCTGTTTAACATGATTAGAAGCCTTAAACTTCAAATTTTGAATAATCTAGGGTTTGTGTTCTTGAGCAAATTTGGGGCTTTTTGATATAAACAGGTTATGGCCGATTTTTGTCATGAATTGTTGCCAAAATAAGTAGTGTAACATGTCTAGGTAGTTAAATGATCCAAACTTTGAGCCTAAACATGATTTTGAGAATTAAAGTAGACTTTTTCAAGTCTAAAATTCATGAACTTGATTTTTGAAAGATAATGCCATTTGAGACTTGTTTAATTGCTAGTAATGATTATTTTGACATGTTATTTGAGTTGAATGTTTATGAACTTGGCGAACATTTTCGTATATGCTTATTTGAAAAAGTGTAGATTTGATAAAAATGTGAAAATGAGCTTAAGTTTGATATAAATTGATAATGTCATTGTAATTATTTTGATTGATGATTTTGCTGACACTAATGCATATTTGGATGCACAAAAATTGTGTTTGATGTGTTTTGCAGAATGAAAGGGGTGAATCTTCATCCCAAGCCCGCAATGCTCCTGCTGAGAATTTGGAACAACAGGAGGTGGATAACTACTACAAGCAGGATGTACCTCATCCAGTCATGACCTTTTCCGATATGCACTTGGAAGAGTTGCACCCGAACCTGAGATTTGACAGACTTTGGATAGATTATCCAAAATATCAAAGGGGTTTGCATACTCTTCATTCTAAGGTTGTTGAGGTACCGAGGGTCATAGAATGGGGACCCTTAGAAGCTGTAGAATTGGCCGGGCCAATTAGGGAATTACTTGTACAGAGGTATGGTAATTCTTCTTTTAATGACTGGATATGTTTATTCACCATACGTAGACCTGTATATAAAGTATGGTGTGAAGAATTGTTATGTAGTATAGAGTTGAATGATCGGGTAGCTAGTTTAACCGATCGTTCTTTTATTAGATTTTTGTTAGGCGGTTCGATGCGCCACATGTCTTTACTGGACATGGCTCAGGCTTTACGTATATATACGCCTGAGGAGTTAGCGTCTGCCGATTGTAGAGGATTGATACTAAACGGTAGAAAGATAGATGAAAATTTTGATACACACGGTGTGTGGAGTCAAATGACAAGCCATCACCGTTTCAAAGGGGGAAATTACTCTTATTTGGATATAGATAGAGCCGAATTAAGAGTGATACATAGGTTTTTAGCTAATTCGATTACACAAAGGGGTAAGAACAAAGAAAAAGTAAATGAACAGGATTTGTTTTACCATATGTGTATTCGAGACCCACAAAGCGCTGTAAGTATACCATATTGTGTGGGTTATTATTTATCAGCTATGGTTCGGGGGATGCGACCACATAGCATAATCGGAGGTGGTATTTTTATTACTTTGATTGGTGAATATCTCGGTGTGGATATAAGTCGGGGGAGATTATTACTAGAAGAGCCGGAACCCCGCGATACTATAGGTTTAAATGTATACCATGGTGCGAAAGTTTTGAAGAGGCGAAATAACGTCGCAGTACGATACCATGGTAGACATCCACAGGTGGAGAGAAACCAGCAACAAGGTAATGTAGGAGGGGGGAATGAGATGCAAGAAATGCATAGGTTTATAGCTTCTCAGGAATACGAAAATGCTAGACAGAGAGCATTTGAAGATTGGCAAGTTCATCAGAACCAGATCATAGCTCATTGCCAACATATAGGTAGAAACTATATTCCTACACCGAAACCCATCTTCCCTCCTTGGTCTATAGAGATGCAGCTACCATATCCTACGTATGACCCTGCCGAAGCATTCTATAGCACTTATGGTTATGCCTGGAACCCCTATTGGTACCAATATCATCCTTAGTTTACTTATTATTTTTTTTTATTTTGTAATTTGTAATTATTGATACGTTTAATACTTTTGTTAATATTGTAATCATTTTTATAATTATCTAACTTTTATTCTTAGATTTTAATAATTTTTTGAATGTGGGGTAATATACCAAACTTCAAAAAATATGTATATATGTTTGCAGTTTATCTTATGTACACAACAGGGTAAAACAACGCATTTTCAAAGACTGGCATTAAGTTCAGCAAAAGCAACTAATTTTGACGACAAGATGCAAAATATATGTGAAATAACAACAAGACGGAATGAACAAATGATGTGCACCATTTATCATTCAGCAAACAAACGTCAATATATTTGGAAACTTTGGTAAAATTTAATCATTTTCATACAAATCACCCTCAATAATTTAAATTGTTACTGATTTCTTGCAAATGAGGGCATTGCAAGATCTTAAGTGTGGGAAGGGGTTAAATTCTTTCGGATTTTAAAATTTTTATCTTAAACACTTGGTTACCATTAAAAATACTAGTAAAGCAGTAGTTGTATTAGAATCTAGTGCTCTCTGATAAAAAAGAACAGCCCTAGTCTTATATACTGACTACCCAATTCTAGTAAAAATTTTCAAAATTTTCAATTAAATGAACTAAAAATCATGTTTATACATATTTATGAACGATAAAACTAGGTTTTAACACCGAAATTATTGTTACCTCGGAAAGGACATAAATTGAGAAACAAACTAAAATGTTAAAATTCATTTAAAATGGAATAGAGGACGATAAAAAGGAAAATAAAAGCCAAGTGTGGGAAAATTTACCAAGTTATCTTAACATATGTCACATATATCTCTAACAAATAACTGAAAATACTTTTGCTTTGGACTAAACTAAACTGTTTTACCCAATGAAAGAAAAGAAGAGATGGATCTACACGATGAATCAATTCCATCATTAAAAGGAAGTAAAGTCTTCCGAAAAAGACACGCGCTTCTTGATTTAGGTCATGAAGTTGTCGTCCAGACCAGCTGTAGGTTGACGAAAAATCTAGAAAAGTCATCACTAAAATCAGCAGGAAATCCACGGACCTCAGCATTAAACAGGGTCGCCATGTGGTCAGATTTATCCTAACCATGAGAAGGATTTATCTCGTACAATGGGGGGGGGCATCATGCAAATTAGCTGGATAAGACTAATGAATCAGATCCCCAGAAAAGATAATCTCCTTAAAGATTAAAAATCAGCTTTTATGACTGATATTACTCAATCCTAGAGATTGACCTTAAAGATTGAGAATTACAAACTCATGGAATTCAATGATATCTAAACTCGAGCTTGAACGAGAAAATATTTTGATCAAAATTACAAACCGATTTGTTTTCTGAAAACCCTATTTTCAATGCGTTCATTACCATTGAACGTAAAATCCTAGGAATTCACCTGGAATTCATTAGGTCACCTGAACTAAATCGGGTGTCAACCGTAAGAACGGTGGTTGCATAGTGGTCAAAGACAGGACCTTGTGCCAGACTGAAAAATTATAAGGGTGAGCTTTACTATTGCTCCTACCAAGGATAGTAATTGCGTCCGACACGTTATAGACCATAATCAAAAGCATGTCACGGGACATTGCCTTAACAGTTGCTTGTTCAACGCTTTCCTTTACAACCGGACGGTATTTTGCCGAAAGGTAATATACGGAACAAGTAAACTGGACGTGTTGCTTTCCAAAATACAAGGTTAGCAAGTGGGTGACACAAAACCGCAAGTTTTGAGCTAAAATTTTCAAATCTGAAACCCACCAAACCCACAAAAATATTTTGCAAACACCGGTAAAGGGTTATTCCGGAAAACTTATCTAGGGTAAAAACTAGATTTAATTTTCAAAAGATCAAATGTTTTCATAAAGATCCAATTTCCTTAATGGATCTAAATTTTTATAGTCATGTGGGACTGTAAACCATATCGTTACTACCATTGTTTATACCGCCGTATAGAAATCACTGATGTACAAAGTGTGAAGAATAAAGAAGTGATTCTAGTATTTCAAAACGATATTGCTTGAGGACAAGCAACGCTCAAGTGTGGGAATATTTGATAATGCTAAAAACGAACATATATTTCATAGCATTATTCCTCAAGAAAGACAAGCTTTTAATTGCAACTGTTCTATTTACAAGTGATATACGTTTAAATAATAAAAGGTGAAGACAAAAGACAGATTCGACGAATTGAAGACGCAAACGACCAAAAAGCTCAAAAGTACAAAAGACAATCAAAGAGGTTCCAATTATTGATAAGAAACGTCTCGAAATCACAAGAGTACAAGATTCAAAACGCAAAGTACAAAATATAAAATTGTACGCAAGGACGTTCGAAAATCCGGAACCGGGACCAGAGTCAACTCTTAACGCTCGACGTAACGGACTAAAAATTACAAGTTAACTATGTATATAAATATAATATAATATATAATTAATTATATTAATTATATATATATTATATTTATAAATAAAAAAACCGTCGGCAGAGAAAGACTCCAAGGACTGAGCTGTAATTTCATTCTCCGCGACTCGCGGAGTTTGAAGAGGCTTTTGCCGCGAGTCGCGGAGCCCTAAATTTGAAAACTGCCTATAAAGCCAACCGAATTCTGATCAAAAACAATAATCTTTTTCTTCTCTTATCATACGTAAAATTTATATATATATATATATAATTTATATTTTAATTTTAATTTTAATTCTAATAATAAGGGTATGTTAGCGAATATTGTAAGGGTGTAAGTCGAAATTCTGTCCGTGTAACGCTACGCTATTTTTAATCATTGTAAGTTATGTTCAACCTTTTTATATTAATGTCTCGTAGCTAAGTTATTATTATGCTTATTTAAAACGAAGTAATCATGATGTTGGGCTAATTACTAAAATTGGGTAATTGGGCTTTGTACCATAATTGGGGTTTGGACAAAAGAACGACACTTGTGGAAATTATACTATGGGCTATTAATGGGCTTTATATTTGTTTAACTAAATGAAAGTTTGTTAATGTTAATATAAAGATTTACAATTGGGCGTCCCTATAAATTACCATATACACTCGATCGGACACGATGGGCGGGGTATTTATATGTACGAATAATCGTTCATTTAACCGGACACGGGAATGGATTAATAGCCACTAGAATAATTAAAACAGGGGTGAAATTACATTCAAGGGTAATTGGTGTAATTGTTAACAAAGTAGTAAAACCTTGGTTTACACGCAGTCGATAACCTGGTGTATTCATTAAACAAAGTATTAAAACCTTGTTACAATTCGAATCCCCAATTAGTTGGAATATTTAACTTCGGGTATAATAATAATTTGACGAGGACACTCGCACTTTATATTTATGACTGATGGACTGTTATGGACAAAAACCAGACGGACATATTAAATAATCCAGGACAAAGGACAATTAACCCATGGGCATAAAACTAAAATCAACACGTCAAACATCATGATTACGGAAGTTTAAATAAGCATAATTCTTTTATTTCATATTTAATTTCCTTTACTTTATATTTAATTGCACTTTTAATTATCGCAATTTTATTTTATCGCACTTTTATTATTCGCAATTTCATTATCGTTATTTACTTTACGCTTTAATTTAAGTCTTGTATTTATTTTATATTTACATTAGGTTTTAACTGCGACTAAAGTCTTAAAATCGACAAACCGGTCATTAAACGGTAAAAACCCCCTTTATAATAATAATATTACTTATATATATATTTGTATTTTCATAATAGTGTTGTCCACTTGTTTGTGGATGATATGCGGTGGAGATTTTATGAGTTACTCCATATCTTTTAAGAACTTTCTCAAGTTGATTATTACAGAAATGAGTACCCCGATCACTTATTAAAGCTTTCGGTGTTCCAAACCTTGCAAAAAGACGTTTTAAAAAGTTGACTACAACTCGTGCATCGTTAGTTGGGAGAGCTTGTGCTTCCGCCCATTTAGATACATAATCAATGGCTACGAGTATATATAGATTATTATGAGATTTTGGAAATGGACCCATAAAGTCAATACCCCAAATGTCAAATACTTCACATACTTGGATGACATTTTGTGGCATTTCATCACGTTGACTTATTTTTCCGGCCCTTTGACATGCATCACAGGATTTGCAAAGAAGGTGTGCGTCTTTGTAAATTGTAGGCCAATAGAATCCAGCTTCATAAACTTTTCTTGCTGTTAGTTGAGGCCCATAATGCCCTCCTGTTGGTCCTGTGTGACAATGGTTTAAAATTTTACTAGCTTCATCTCCAAATACACATCGGCGTATTATTCCATCGGGACAACTTTTAAACAGATGTGGATCTTCCCAGAAATAGTGTTTTATATCACTGAAGAATTTCTTTCGTCTTTGGTACGATAATCCTTTTTCAAGGAATCCACAAACTAAGTAGTTTGCATAGTCTGCAAACCATGGGATTTCTTTATAATCTATCTTCAATAGATATTCATCAGGAAAGTTGTCTTGTATGGCCGATTCATTTAGAACTTCTAATTCGGGATTTTCAAGACGAGAAAGATGATCAGCGGCGAGATTTTCTGCTCCTCTTTTATCTCGGATTTCAATATCAAACTCTTGTAAGAGTAAGATCCAACGGATTAATCTTGGTTTAGCATCTTGTTTTGAAAATAGGTATCTAAGAGCAGAATGGTCGGTATAGACCATCGTTTTTGCTAGAACGAGATATGATCGAAATTTGTCAAAAGCAAAGACAATAGCAAGGAGTTCTTTTTCAGTAGTTGTATAGTTTGTTTGTGCTCCTTGTAACGTCTTACTAGCATAATATATAGGTTGAAATCGTTTTTCAATCCTTTGTCCTAAAACGGCTCCCATTGCAAAATCACTTGCATCGCACATTAGTTCAAATGGTAGATTCCAATTTGGTGTTATCATGATCGGTGCATTAGTGAGTTTCTCTTTAAGAATATTAAAAGATTTGATACACTCATCTGAAAAGATGAATGGCGCATCCTTTTCTAGGAGTTTATTCATAGGAGTGGCAATTTTAGAAAAATCTTTTATGAAACGTCGGTAAAAACCGGCATGCCCTAGAAAACTCCTAACTCCTCTAACATTGGTGGGATGTGGAAGTTTAGCAATTACATCTACTTTAGCTCTATCCACTTCAATTCCTTCTTTTGAAATTTTATGTCCAAGAACGATGCCTTCTTTAACCATGAAATGGCATTTCTCCCAATTAAGTACTAGATTTGATTTTTCGCATCTAATTAGCATTCGTTCCAGATTAACTAGACATGATTTAAATGTATCACCGAAGACTGAAAAGTCATCCATGAATACTTCCATGCATTCTTCTATCATGTCATGAAAAATCGCCATCATACACCTTTGAAAGGTTGCAGGGGCGTTGCAAAGTCCAAATGGCATTCTTTTGTAAGCAAAAGTACCATAAGGGCACGTGAATGTGGTTTTCTCTTGGTCCTCGGGTGCTATTGGAATTTGAAAATATCCGGAAAATCCATCTAGAAAACAATAGTAACTATTTCCGGCTAATCTTTCCAACATTTGATCTATGAAAGGTAAGGGAAAGTGATCTTTTCTGGTGGCGTCATTTAATTTTCTATAATCAATACATACACGCCATCCTGTTACAGTCCTAGTAGGAATAAGCTCATTTTTCTCATTTGTGATGACAGTCATGCCACCCTTCTTAGGCACGCATTGAACTGGGCTTACCCATGGACTATCAGAGATTGGATATATCAAACCTGCATCTAGCAGTTTAATAATCTCTTTCTTAACTACATCTTGCATATTAGGATTTAGTCTTCGTTGGCGTTGCACATACGTTTTATGACCCTCTTCCATAAGGATTTTATGTGTGCAATACGAAGGACTTATTCCTTTAATATCATGAATCTTCCATGCAATGGCTGGTTTATGAGCTTTCAACACAGAAATGAGTTGTGATTTCTCATTTTCAGTAAGAGAAGACGATATTATTACAGGTAATTCAGATTCACCATGTAAATAAGCGTATTCCAAATGGTTTGGAAGTGGCTTTAACTCTAATTTCGGAGGTTCTTCTATTGATGATTTATATCGATATCTGTCTTCTTCTTTTAGCATTTGAATTTCTTCTGTTGTTGGTTCATATCCATTAGCTATAAGTGTAGCTAACATTTCAGCTTCATCAATTGGTTCATTACCTTCTCCTAAAGAACATTCTCCTGTTCCTTGTAATTCTGGAAATTCTTCTAATAATTCTGCATGTGCATCTATAGTTTGAATATAATAACATGTATCATCTGCAGATTGTGGTTGTTGCATTGCTCTATCAACTGAAAAGGTAACACTCTCATCCTCTATACTTAGGGTCAGTTTCTTACCGAACACGTCTATCATTGCTTTAGCCGTGTTTAAGAATGGTCTTCCTAATATGAGAGGAACTTGAGAATCTTCTTCCATGTCCAAAACAACAAAATCTACTGGAAATACTAAAGTACCAACTTTAACTAGCATGTTCTCCATTATCCCTCTAGGATATTTTATTGATCTATCGGCTAGTTGTATGCTTATTCTGGTTGGTTTCAATTCTCCAAGGTCTAGTTTAGCGTATAGTGAATACGGCATTAGATTTATACTAGCACCTAAGTCTGCCAATGCTTCTATTGAACTAAGACTACCCAGAAAACATGGAATTGTGAAACTTCCTGGATCAGATAATTTTTCTGGTATCTTATTCAACAGCACTGCTGAACAATTAGCATTCATAGTAACAGCCGAGAGTTCTTCCATTTTCTTTCTATTTGAGATTAGATCTTTCAAGAATTTAGCATATCTAGGCATTCCTGAAATCACATCAATGAAAGGAAGATTTACATTTATCTGTTTAAACATATCCAAGAATTTGGATTGCTCGGCTTCAAGTTTCTCTTTCTTCATTTTACTCGGGTAAGGAAGTGGTGGTTGATATGGTTTAACATAAGGTTTATCCTTAACTGTGTTATCTTCATTAACCTTTTCAACTACCGGTTCTTTTTCCTTATCTTGGTCAGGTTGTGGTTCTTGTGGAGTAGGAATAGTTTCATCAGAAGTTACAGGTATTTCAGGTGGTTTAAGTGTTGTACCACTTCTTGTGGTAATGGCTTTAGCTGTTTCATTCCGGGGGTTAGCATTTGTATCACTAGGTAGACTTCCCGGTTTTCTTTCACCTATTAACCTTGCTAGGTTACTTACTTCTTGTTCCAGATTTTGAATAGAAGCTTGTTGATTTCTAAATGCTTGAGCATTTTGTTCATTGGTTTGTTTCTGAGATGTGAAAAACTGTGTTTGAGTTTCAACTAGCTTCGTCATCATATCTTCTAAATTTGGCTTTTTATCATCGGTTTGTTGTGGTGGTTTGTTTTGAAAATTAGGTCTTTGCTGATTATAATTATTATTGGATACTTGTTGATTGCTAGGACCTTGTTGGTTGTTGTATGGAATATTTCGGTTATAATTCTGGTTTTGATTGTAAATCGGTCTTGGCGGTTGATAATTATTCTGATAATTATTTCCATGCCTTTGGTTTATGTATGAAATATTCTCTCTTTGTTCCATTGTTAATTCAATACTGAGACAATCTTTTGTCAAATGTGGTCCTCCACACTGCTCACAACTAATTCGTATTGAGTGAATATCCTTAGTCATCTTTTCCATTCGTCTCTCCACAGCATCTATCTTTGCGGAAATGGAATCTAAGTCATGGCTAGAATCGGCTCTAGCTGCTTTAGATGATCTAACGATATCTTTTTCTTGGTGCCACTCATGCGAGTGGGAAGCAGTGTTATCAATAATTTTGTAAGCATCAGTTTCGGTTTTCTTCATAATAGAACCACCAGCTGCTATATCTATGTCTTTCCTTGTAGTGATGTCGCATCCTTGGTAGAATATTTGTACTATTTGACAGGTGTCTAAACCATGTTGCGGACATCCTCTTAATAACTTTCCATATCTTGTCCACGCCTCATATAGAGTTTCATTTGGTTTCTGTGTGAACGTAACAATTTCTGCTTGAAGTCAAAGAGATGCAGGAAAGAATTGTTTAAGAAATTTGTCAACTAAAACGTCCCATGTATCGATCGCCCCTTCAGGTAACGATTCCAACCAATCTTTGGCTTCTCCCTTTAAAGTCCAGGGAAATAACATGAGATATATCTGTTCATCCTCCACTTCTCGTATTTTAAATAGTGTGCAGATCCTATTAAAGGTACGTAGATGTTCATTTGGATCTTCCTTCGGCGCACCACTAAATTGGCATTGATTAGTCACCATGTGTAGAATTTGTCCTTTGATTTCATAATCTGGCGCATTAATGTCTGGATGAGTAATTGCGTGACCTTGGCCAGTGCGTTTAGCTCTCATTCGGTCTTCCATACTTAAAGGTTCCAGATTCTCCATAATTGAATTTGTTGAATCGGTATCACTAGATGATTCTGATTTAATGGTTCGTTCCTCAACAATCTCTGTTTGAATGATTGGTGGTTCCGGAGGAAAGTTTAATGGTTCAGGATCTACGAACCGTTCCTGAATATTCTCTGGATTCTCAATTGTGAGATTGGGTTCAAAAAATGGATTATCGGAAATTTGAACTGAAGTACTTGGTTGACTGGATGACGATTCTAAAGAAAAATCAACGGCGGTTATATTTGCTAAATGTCTTGATCTAGTTACAGGTGGTGAACGTATAAAAGGTGATGAACGTCTTGCTCGGTGCATTCACTGAATATCCTATTAGTTTTTAAAAGGAAAGAAAAATTATAATAAGTTATCCAATTAATAGACTTTTCTGATTTTGCCCACGTTTTGAATAGCCAAAAGATGCAGCAGAGGGGCAGGATTCGTTTGGTCTCAATATAATTGAGGACTGTTTGGCTCCAATAACCCGGTCCACGTACAAATCCAACTATTACTACGAACCAGAAAATTTTGATGTCTATCAATTTAACCACTTAAAATAAATTTTCGTAATTTTAAGAAATTTAGATAAGAAGTAGAAAAAATTCTAAGTCCTAAAAACTAGAATGGCGAGAAATAAGAGAGAAAAAGAGTTCGTCGCAAAAGGTCAAAAAAGAAAAAAAAATGGTTGAAAAATAAAAGGTGACGGAAAAATAAAAGAAACTTATAACAACTTAAAAATACTTAACTAACCTAATCTTATTACTACAACTAACTTAAAATTATAATCGCAAATTGAAATTACTAATTGGAATGATAATTGATACATAGTAAAAGGTGTCTAAAAATATTAAAGCTTACAGGAAAAACTAAATCCCAAATGGAAATAACTTAAAAAGAAACTAAAACTTAAAAAGGCGTCGCAAAATTCTAAAGTACCTAAATCTTAGTCTAAAGAAAAAGCACTTAAGGAATTCTACGGCAAAGCCTAAAAATCTAGGAGTAAAAATAACTATAGCAAAAACTAAGTTTAAAATTAAATATGAGCTAAAAATACAAATATTACGCTACAATGATTAAAAAGGGACAAAATATAAAAATATACAAAAAGTTGTAAAAAGTACAATTTTTATAAAAATATTATTTTTTATATTATTTATTTAATAAAACTACTAATTTTACAATTTAATAAAACTAATTAATACTAAATACATAAATTAAATAAAAAGTAAAAGTAAAAATAAAACTAATAATAATAATAATAATAATTAGGGTTAAATAATAATAATAATTAATTAATAAACCGTAATTAATGCTGGTTTAGGGTTTTTTTGTCGCCTGTCAGAGAAGCTCCGCGAGTTGCGGTATTTAAAACATCAAACCCCGCGAGTCGCGGGGTTTCAAATTTCAGATCTGGAGCAGTTTGAAATTTTTACGCGTTTTTTTTTTTTTTCTGTTTTCTATTTTTTTTCTATAAATAAAAGATATTTAATAAAATTTATATTATTATAAACTAAAATAAAGATAAAGAAACTTATAAAACTTAAATATTAAAAAAAATACTAAAAAAATACTTATATTTTTGTTTTTCTTTTTATATTTTTGAATAATTAAAACGTATTTTTACAAAAACGAATTTTAATAAAATACTATTAAAAATCTTTTTTTTTTTATATTAGCGTTGCGCTTCCGGCGTTTAAGAGTGTCCCCGGCAGCGGCGCCAAAAATACTTGATGTTATGCGAGGTGTATATAAAATAGTTTATATTTTACTAGGAAAAACTATTAAATACGATACAATTTTACACAAGATATTTATTTATTTATAGAATGGATATACTTAAACCTTGCTACAACACTTATAGGCAGTGTACCTAATCGTACAGTAGTGTAGTTTTTAGTAAGTCCGGTTCGTTCCACAGGGAAATCTTTAAACAAAGCTCAACGCTATATTAGTTTACTTTTATAAAAATACAAATATATATATAAGTAATATTATTATTATAAAGGGGGTTTTTACCGTTTAATGACCGGTTTGTCGATTTTAAGACTTTAGTCGCAGTTAAAACCTAATGTAAAATATAAAATAAATACAAGACTTAAATTAAAGCGTAAAGTAAATAACGATAATGAAATTGCGAATAATGAAAGTGCGATAAAATAAAATTGCGATAATTAAAAGTGCAATTAAATATATAGTAAAGGAAATTAAATATGAAATAAAAGAATTATGCTTATTTAAACTTCCGTAATCATGATGTTTGACGTGTTGATTTTAGTTTTATGCCCATGGGTTAATTGTCCTTTGTCCTGGATTATTTAATATGTCCGTCTGGTTTTTGTCCATAACAGTCCATCAGTCATAAATATAAAGTGCGAGTGTCCTCGTCAAATTATTATTATACCCGAAGTTAAATATTCCAACTAATTGGGGATTCGAATTGTAACAAGGTTTTAATACTTTGTTTAATGAATACACCAGGTTATCGACTGCGTGTAAACCAAGGTTTTACTACTTTGTTAACAATTACACCAATTACCCTTGAATGTAATTTCACCCCTGTTTTAATTATTCTAGTGGCTATTAATCCATTCCCGTGTCCGGTTAAATGAACGATTATTCGTACATATAAATACCCCGCCCATCGTGTCCGATCGAGTGTATATGGTAATTTATAGGGACGCCCAATTGTAAATCTTTATATTAACATTAACAAACTTTCATTTAGTTAAAGAAATATAAAGCCCATTAATAGCCCATAGTCTAATTTCCACAAGTGTCGTTCTTTTGTCCAAACCCCAATTATGGTACAAAGCCCAATTACCCAATTTTAGTAATTAGCCCAACATCATGATTACTTCATTTTAAATAAGCATAATAATAACTTAGCTACGAGACATTAATATAAAAAGGTTGAACATAACTTACAATGATTAAAAATAGCGTAGCGTTACACGGACAGAATTTCGACTTACACCCTTACAATATTCGCTAACATACCCTTATTATTAGAATTAAAATTAAAATTAAAATATAAATTATATATATATATAAAAATTTTACGTATGATAAGAGAAGAAAAAGATTATATTTTTTTGATCAGAATTCGGTTGGCTTTATAGGCAGTTTTCAAATTTAGGGCTCCGCGACTCGCGGCCCTTTTGGCCTTCACACTCCGCGAGTCGCGGAGATAGAAATTACAGCTCACATCCTTTGGAGTCTTTCTTGCCGACGGATTTTATATATAAATATAAAATATAAATAATTAATATAATTATTTATATATTATATTATATTCTTGTGCATAGTAGACTTGTAATTTTTAGTCCGTTGCGTCGAGCGTTGAGAGTTGACTCTGGTCCCGGTTCCGGATTTTCGAACGTCCTTGCGTACAATTTTATATTTTGTATTTTGCGTTTTGAATCTTGTACTCTTGTAATTTCGAGACGTTTCTTATCAATAATTGGAACCTCTTTGATTGTCTTTTGTACTTTTGAGCTTTTTGGTCGTTTGCGTCTTCAATTCTTCGAATCTGTCTTTTGTCTTCACCTTTTATTATTTAAACGAATATTACTTGTAAATAGAACAATTGCAACTAAAAGCTTGTCTTTCTTGAGGAATAATGCTATGAAATATATGTTCGTTTTTAGCATTATCAAATATTCCCACACTTGAGCGTTGCTTGTCCTCAAGCAATATTGTCTTGAAATACTAGAATCACTTCTTTATTTTTCACACTTTGTACATCAGTGATTTCTATACGGCGGTATAAACAATGGTAGTAACGATATGGTTTACAGTCCCACATGACTATAAAAATTTAGATCCATTAAGGAAATTGGATCTTTATGAAAACATTTGATCTTTTGAAAATTAAATCTAGTTTTTACCCTAGATAAGTTTTCCGGAATAACCCTTTACCGGTGTTTGCAAAATATTTTTTGGGTTTGGTGGGTTTCAGATTTGAAAATTTTAGCTCAAAACTTGCGGTTTTGTGTCACCCACTTGCTAACCTTGTATTTTGGAAAGCAACACGTCCAGTTTACTTGTTCCGTATATTACCTTTCGGCAAACTACCGTCCGGTTGTAAAGGAAAGCGTTGAACAAGCAACTGTTAAGGCAATGTCCCGTGACATGCTTTTGATTATGGTCTATAACGTGTCGGACGCAATTACTATCCTTGGTAGGAGCAATAGTAAAGCTCACCCTTATAATTTTTCGGTCTGGCACAAGGTCCTGTCTTTGACCACTATGCAACCACCGTTCTTACGGTTGACACCCGATTTAGTTCAGGTGACCTAATGAATTCCAGGTGAATTCCTAGGATTTTACGTTCAATGGTAATGAACGCATTGAAAATAGGGTTTTCAGAAAACAAATCGGTTTGTAATTTTGATCAAAATATTTTCTCGTTCAAGCTCGAGTTTAGATATCATTGAATTCCATGAGTTTGTAATTCTCAATCTTTAAGGTCAATCTCTAGGATTGAGTAATATCAGTCTTAAAAGCTGATTTTTAATCTTTAAGGAGATTATCTTTTCTGGGGATCTGATTCATTAGTCTTATCCAGCTAATTTGCATGATGCCCCCCCCATTGTACGAGATAAATCCTTCTCATGGTTAGGATAAATCTGACCACATGGCGACCCTGTTTAATGCTGAGGTCTGTGGATTTCCTGCTGATTTTAGTGATGACTTTTCTAGATTTTTCGTCAACCTACAGCTGGTCTGGACGACAACTTCATGACCTAAATCAAGAAGCGCGTGTCTTTTTCGGAAGACTTTACTTCCTTTTAATGATGGAATTGATTCATCGTGTAGATCCATCTCTTCTTTTCTTTCATTGGGTAAAACAGTTTAGTTTAGTCCAAAGCAAAAGTATTTTCAGTTATTTGTTACAGATATATGTGACATATGTTAAGATAACTTGGTAAATTTTCCCACACTTGGCTTTTATTTTCCTTTTTATCGTCCTCTATTCCATTTTAAATGAATTTTAACATTTTAGTTTGTTTCTCAATTTATGTCCTTTCCGAGGTAACAATAATTTCGGTGTTAAAACCTAGTTTTATCGTTCATAAATATGTATAAACATGATTTTTAGTTCATTTAATTGAAAATTTTGAAAAATTTTACTAGAATTGGGTAGTCAGTATATAAGACTAGGGCTGTTCTTTTTTATCAGAGAGCACTAGATTCTAATACAACTACTGCTTAACTAGTATTTTTAATGGTAACCAAGTGTTTAAGATAAAAATTTTAAAATCCGAAAGAATTTAACCCCTTCCCACACTTAAGATCTTGCAATGCCCTCATTTGCAAGAAATCAGTAACAATTTAAATTATTGAGGGTGATTTGTGTGAAAATGATTAAATTTTACCAAAGTTTCCAAATATATTGACGTTTGTTTGCTGAATGATAAATGGTGCACATCATTTGTTCATTCCGTCTTGTTGTTATTTCACATATATTTTGCATCTTGTCGTCAAAATTAGTTGCTTTTGCTGAACTTAATGCCAGTCTTTGAAAATGCGTTGTTTTACCCTGTTGTGTACATAAGATAAACTGCAAACATATATACATATTTTTTGAAGTTTGGTATATTACCCCACATTCAAAAAATTATTAAAATCTAAGAATAAAAGTTAGATAATTATAAAAATGATTACAATATTAACAAAAGTATTAAACGTATCAATAATTACAAATTACAAAATAAAAAAAAATAATAAGTAAACTAAGGATGATATTGGTACCAATAGGGGTTCCAGGCATAACCATAAGTGCTATAGAATGCTTCGGCAGGGTCATACGTAGGATATGGTGGCTGCATCTCTATAGACCAAGGAGGGAAGATGGGTTTCGGTGTAGGAATATAGTTTCTACCTATATGTTGGCAATGAGCTATGATCTGGTTCTGATGAACTTGCCAATCTTCAAATGCTCTCTGTCTAGCATTTTCGTATTCCTGAGAAGCTATAAACCTATGCATTTCTTGCATCTCATTCCCCCCTCCTACATTACCTTGTTGCTGGTTTCTCTCCACCTGTGGATGTCTACCATGGTATCGTACTGCGGCGTTATTTCGCCTCTTCAAAACTTTCGCACCATGGTATACATTTAAACCTATAGTATCGCGGGGTTCCGGCTCTTCTAGTAATAATCTCCCCCGACTTATATCCACACCGAGATATTCACCAATCAAAGTAATAAAAATACCACCTCCTATTATGCTATGTGGTCGCATCCCCCGAACCATAGCTGATAAATAATAACCCACAGAATATGGTATACTTACAGCGCTTTGTGGGTCTCGAATACACATATGGTAAAACAAATCCTGTTCATTTACTTTTTCTTTGTTCTTACCCCTTTGTGTAATCGAATTAGCTAAAAACCTATGTATCACTCTTAATTCGGCTCTATCTATATCCAAATAAGAGTAATTTCCCCCTTTGAAACAGTGATGGCTTGTCATTTGACTCCACACACCGTGTGTATCAAAATTTTCATCTATCTTTCTACCGTTTAGTATCAATCCTCTACAATCGGCAGACGCTAACTCCTCAGGCGTATATATACGTAAAGCCTGAGCCATGTCCAGTAAAGACATGTGGCACATCGAACCGCCTAACAAAAATCTAATAAAAGAACGATCGGTTAAACTAGCTACCCGATCATTCAACTCTATACTACATAACAATTCTTCACACCATACTTTATATACAGGTCTACGTATGGTGAATAAACATATCCAGTCATTAAAAGAAGAATTACCATACCTCTGTACAAGTAATTCCCTAATTGGCCCGGCCAATTCTACAGCTTCTAAGGGTCCCCATTCTATGACCCTCGGTACCTCAACAACCTTAGAATGAAGAGTATGCAAACCCCTTTGATATTTTGGATAATCTATCCAAAGTCTGTCAAATCTCAGGTTCGGGTGCAACTCTTCCAAGTGCATATCGGAAAAGGTCATGACTGGATGAGGTACATCCTGCTTGTAGTAGTTATCCACCTCCTGTTGTTCCAAATTCTCAGCAGGAGCATTGCGGGCTTGGGATGAAGATTCACCCCTTTCATTCTGCAAAACACATCAAACACAATTTTTGTGCATCCAAATATGCATTAGTGTCAGCAAAATCATTAATCAAAATAATTACAATGACATTATCAATTTATATCAAACTTAAGCTCATTTTCACATTTTTATCAAATCTACACTTTTTCAAATAAGCATATACGAAAATGTTCGCCAAGTTCATAAACATTCAACTCAAATAACATGTCAAAATAATCATTACTAGCAATTAAACAAGTCTCAAATGGCATTATCTTTCAAAAATCAAGTTCATGAATTTTAGACTTGAAAAAGTCCACTTTAATTCTCAAAATCATGTTTAGGCTCAAAGTTTGGATCATTTAACTACCTAGACATGTTACACTACTTATTTTAGCAACAATTCATGACAAAAATCGGCCATAACCTGTTTATATCAAAAAGCCCCAAATTTGCTCAAGAACACAAACCCTAGATTATTCAAAATTTGAAGTTTAAGGCTTCTAATCATGTTAAACAGCATCAATCTAGGTTATACAAGCATAATACATAAACAATTTAAGTCTAATTACACTAAAAAGCATCAAAATCAATTTGGGGAAAAAATAGCTCAAGAACACCAAATTTCGAATTAAATGGTGTTTAGGTGTAGAAATTTACCGTTTTTCTTGAGTAATTCTTAGATAGCATCCTTCTTAACATGATTTTAGCAAAAGATTTGATGATTAACGGTTAAAAATCGTGATTTTTGGGGTGTTTTTGGGTGGTTTTTCGGGGTTTTTTCGCTGTGAAATTCGCTGTGTTTTTGAGTTGTGGAGTGTACTGATCGTTCAGCTCTTTTTATTTTTTTTTGATTTTCGGTACCTCCGCGAGTCGCGGGGATTTACCCTCCAAACTCCGCGACTCGCGGAGTTGTTTTTTTTTTTTTTTTTTTTTTTTTTAATCATTAACTTTTGAAACAATTAAGTACTTAATTTTAAAATTTTGTTTCCCTTGTTATTTAGGACGAGGTCGTTTCGGATCGATGTCCTAGTCTGTCCTTCGACAAAATTTTAAAATTTGTCTTTTTGTAGCGATTGTTTTTAAAGCTAAGATTTTTGGGTTTTTTAATGTTTTTGGCATACTTTAATTCAATAAGATTAAAAATAATGATAATAAAAGTTCTCGTCCCTCCCTCGGGTAAAGCAATTTCGGTTCAAAGACCTAGTCTTCAACTTACGACGAATTTTAAAAATCATATTCTTAACTTAATGAGATAAAGTAAATTTTTGTTTTTAAATTCACACAACTTAAATATAAAATTCAAAATTATTATTAAAAATTCACACCAAACTTAAAATTTGAAATGCATAAAATTAAAAATTAATATTTTAAAAATTAAAAATTCACACCAAATTTAATTTAAAAATTTATAAATTCATATCAAACTTATATTAATTTTTCAAATATTTACAATTTTAAATATATTGTTTTTATAAAGTTTACAATATTAATTTAAGATTTATATTAATTTTAAAAACATGGTAAAAATAAATTTAAAAATCTTTTTGTATTTTTATCCCACTTTAATCAATCAAATATTATCAAAAATATGCGCCCCTCTTTTCGGTAAAGTAATTTCGGTTCCAAGACCTAATTTAACTCATGACGAATTTTTGAAATATTTTGGTTTGATTGATTAAAGATATTTATACCTTAAGAATAAACGTTAAATTTCGCAGTGATGTAATAAATTTTTGAATGATATCAATAATTTCGGTCGCCAAACCTAATTTTATTCAATACCAATTTAATACTTTTTAGCGAACAAATTAGCGTTTATTATCAAAAGGTTAAAAATAAAAATAAAAACTGTACAGACATACCTGTGAAATAGATTTCTTAGTTATATGATCTATCCCATTCATAAGATAGTCGGTTTAATTGGTTTTCCATGGCTACATAGGCGTAACCTCGAGCATTCAGTGTCTTTTCTTCTAAACATATGAACGGTCCGTCTCTGCATAAAGTAACAAATTCGGTATTTGAATAGGTTTGATTATTTGAACATTTACCTCCATGTGACCATTTTCCGCATTTGTGACATCTTTCTAGGTGTCGTGCTCTTCTTTTCGATGCGGATTTTGATTTTCCTTTACCAAATTGTAACTTATTATCTTCGCATCTAGATTCTTTTCTAACTCCGTCCATTCTTTCTCTGATTACTGATACTATTTCACTCGGTAGTATGTCATTATTACGTTTAGTGATCAAAGCGTGTAGCATTAGACCATGGTTTAGTTCACAGGCAGTCTTCATTTCGTAAAAACCTAAAAAAAAATAAAAATTCAGAATGGGGGGAGAAGACTAGTTCTTTAGGGTCTGCTAGGGAAAGACCATTCGGGTTCTATTTTCGAGAACTACACGAAAACAGACAATCTAACTCTAACAGAAATACATATTATCCTTTAAAGACTTGATTCTCCCCACACTTAGTTAGCTGTGGTGTCGAAATTGTGATTAACTTCGTTGTCGGCTTCCATCGGACCATGTATGTAATGTTTAACTCTGTGACCATTAACTTTAAATTCAATCCCATTTGAATTTATCAATTCTATCGTTCCGTATGGGAAAACTCTTTTGACTATGAATGGTCCAGACCATCTTGATTTCAATTTTCCAGGAAATAGCTTGAATCGTGAATTGAAAAGAAGAACTCTGTATCCTTCTTTAAATTCTTTTGAACTTCTGATTCTTTTATCATGCCATTTCTTCGTTCTTTCTTTATAGATTAACGAATTTTCGTATGCTTCATGTCTTAATTCTTCTAATTCATTTAGTTGACTTAATCGTAGACATCCGGCTTCATGTAAATCAAGATTACATGTCTTCAAAGCCCAAAATGCTTTGTGTTCAATTTCTACTGGAAGATGACATGCTTTTCCATAAACAAGTCTAAAAGGTGTGGTTCCAATTGGAGTTTTGTAGGCTGTTCTAAAAGCCCAGAGTGCATCCTCCAATTTAATGGACCATTCCTTCGGATTTGATCCTACGGTTTTCTCTAGAATACGTTTTAAAGCTCGGTTGGTATTTTCAACTTGTCCACTTGTTTGTGGATGATATGCGGTGGAGATTTTATGAGTTACTCCATATCTTTTAAGAACTTTCTCAAGTTGATTATTACAGAAATGAGTACCCCGATCACTTATTAAAGCTTTCGGTGTTCCAAACCTTGCAAAAAGACATTTTAAAAAGTTGACTACAACTCGTGCATCGTTAGTTGGGAGAGCTTGTGCTTCCGCCCATTTAGATACATAATCAATGGCTACGAGTATATATAGATTATTATGAGATTTTGGAAATGGACCCATAAAGTCAATACCCCAAATGTCAAATACTTCACATACTTGGATGACATTTTGTGGCATTTCATCACGTTGACTTATTTTTCCAGCCCTTTGACATGCATCACAGGATTTGCAAAGAAGGTGTGCGTCTTTGTAAATTGTAGGCCAATAGAATCCAGCTTCATAAACTTTTCTTGCTGTTAGTTGAGGCCCATAATGCCCTCCTGTTGGTCCTGTGTGACAATGGTTTAAAATTTTACTAGCTTCATCTCCAAATACACATCGGCGTATTATTCCATCGGGACAACTTTTAAACAGATGTGGATCTTCCCAGAAATAGTGTTTTATATCACTGAAGAATTTCTTTCGTCTTTGGTACGATAATCCTTTTTCAAGGAATCCACAAACTAAGTAGTTTGCATAGTCTGCAAACCATGGGATTTCTTTATAATCTATCTTCAATAGATATTCATCAGGAAAGTTGTCTTGTATGGCCGATTCATTTAGAACTTCTAATTCGGGATTTTCAAGACGAGAAAGATGATCAGCGGCGAGATTTTCTGCTCCTCTTTTATCTCGGATTTCAATATCAAACTCTTGTAAGAGTAAGATCCAACGGATTAATCTTGGTTTAGCATCTTGGTTTGAAAATAGGTATCTAAGAGCAGAATGGTCGGTATAGACCATCGTTTTTGCTAGAACGAGATATGATCGAAATTTGTCAAAAGCAAAGACAATAGCAAGGAGTTCTTTTTCAGTAGTTGTATAGTTTGTTTGTGCTCCTTGTAACGTCTTACTAGCATAATATATAGGTTGAAATCGTTTTTCAATCCTTTGTCCTAAAACGGCTCCCATTGCAAAATCACTTGCATCGCACATTAGTTCAAATGGTAGATTCCAATTTGGTGTTATCATGATCGGTGCATTAGTGAGTTTCTCTTTAAGAATATTAAAAGATTTGATACACTCATCTGAAAAGATGAATGGCGCATCCTTTTCTAGGAGTTTATTCATAGGAGTGGCAATTTTAGAAAAATCTTTTATGAAACGTCGGTAAAAACCGGCATGCCCTAGAAAACTCCTAACTCCTCTAACATTGGTGGGATGTGGAAGTTTAGCAATTACATCTACTTTAGCTCTATCCACTTCAATTCCTTCTTTTGAAATTTTATGTCCAAGAACGATGCCTTCTTTAACCATGAAATGGCATTTCTCCCAATTAAGTACTAGATTTGATTTTTCGCATCTAATTAGCATTCGTTCCAGATTAACTAGACATGATTTAAATGTATCACCGAAGACTGAAAAGTCATCCATGAATACTTCCATGCATTCTTCTATCATGTCATGAAAAATCGCCATCATACACCTTTGAAAGGTTGCAGGGGCGTTGCAAAGTCCAAATGGCATTCTTTTGTAAGCAAAAGTACCATAAGGGCACGTGAATGTGGTTTTCTCTTGGTCCTCGGGTGCTATTGGAATTTGAAAATATCCGGAAAATCCATCTAGAAAACAATAGTAACTATTTCCGGCTAATCTTTCCAACATTTGATCTATGAAAGGTAAGGGAAAGTGATCTTTTCTGGTGGCATCATTTAATTTTCTATAATCAATACATACACGCCATCCTGTTACAGTCCTAGTAGGAATAAGCTCATTTTTCTCATTTGTGATGACAGTCATGCCACCCTTCTTAGGTACGCATTGAACTGGGCTTACCCATGGACTATCAGAGATTGGATATATCAAACCTGCATCTAGCAGTTTAATAATCTCTTTCTTAACTACATCTTGCATATTAGGATTTAGTCTTCGTTGGCGTTGCACATACGTTTTATGACCCTCTTCCATAAGGATTTTATGTGTGCAATACGAAGGACTTATTCCTTTAATATCATGAATCTTCCATGCAATGGCTGGTTTATGAGCTTTCAACACAGAAATGAGTTGTGATTTCTCATTTTCAGTAAGAGAAGACGATATTATTACAGGTAATTCAGATTCACCATGTAAATAAGCGTATTCCAAATGGTTTGGAAGTGGCTTTAACTCTAATTTCGGAGGTTCTTCTATTGATGATTTATATCGATATCTGTCTTCTTCTTTTAGCATTTGAATTTCTTCTGTTGTTGGTTCATATCCATTAGCTATAAGTGTAGCTAACATTTCAGCTTCATCAATTGGTTCATTACCTTCTCCTAAAGAACATTCTCCTGTTCCTTGTAATTCTGGAAAATTCTTCTAATAATTCTGCATGTGCATCTATAGTTTGAATATAATAACATGTATCATCTGCAGATTGTGGTTGTTGCATTGCTCTATCAACTGAAAAGGTAACACTCTCATCCTCTATACTTAGGGTCAGTTTCTTACCGAACACGTCTATCATTGCTTTAGCCGTGTTTAAGAATGGTCTTCCTAATATGAGAGGAACTTGAGAATCTTCTTCCATGTCCAAAACAACAAAATCTACTGGAAATACTAAAGTACCAACTTTAACTAGCATGTTCTCCATTATCCCTCTAGGATATTTTATTGATCTATCGGCTAGTTGTATGCTTATTCTGGTTGGTTTCAATTCTCCAAGGTCTAGTTTAGCGTATAGTGAATACGGCATTAGATTTATACTAGCACCTAAGTCTGCCAATGCTTCTATTGAACTAAGACTACCCAGAAAACATGGAATTGTGAAACTTCCTGGATCAGATAATTTTTCTGGTATCTTATTCAACAGCACTGCTGAACAATTAGCATTCATAGTAACAGCCGAGAGTTCTTCCATTTTCTTTCTATTTGAGATTAGATCTTTCAAGAATTTAGCATATCTAGGCATTCCTGAAATCACATCAATGAAAGGAAGATTTACATTTATCTGTTTAAACATATCCAAGAATTTGGATTGCTCGGCTTCAAGTTTCTCTTTCTTCATTTTACTCGGGTAAGGAAGTGGTGGTTGATATGGTTTAACATAAGGTTTATCCTTAACTGTGTTATCTTCATTAACCTTTTCAACTACCGGTTCTTTTTCCTTATCTTGGTCAGGTTGTGGTTCTTGTGGAGTAGGAATAGTTTCATCAGAAGTTACAGGTATTTCAGGTGGTTTAAGTGTTGTACCACTTCTTGTGGTAATGGCTTTAGCTGTTTCATTCCGGGGGTTAGCATTTGTATCACTAGGTAGACTTCCCGGTTTTCTTTCACCTATTAACCTTGCTAGGTTACTTACTTCTTGTTCCAGATTTTGAATAGAAGCTTGTTGATTTCTAAATGCTTGAGCATTTTGTTCATTGGTTTGTTTCTGAGATGTGAAAAACTGTGTTTGAGTTTCAACTAGCTTCGTCATCATATCTTCTAAATTTGGCTTTTTATCATCGGTTTGTTGTGGTGGTTTGTTTTGAAAATTAGGTCTTTGCTGATTATAATTATTATTGGATACTTGTTGATTGCTAGGACCTTGTTGGTTGTTGTATGGAATATTTCGGTTATAATTCTGGTTTTGATTGTAAATCGGTCTTGGCGGTTGATAATTATTCTGATAATTATTTCCAGGCCTTTGGTTTATGTATGAAATATTCTCTCTTTGTTCCATTGTTAATTCAATACTGAGACAATCTTTTGTCAAATGTGGTCCTCCACACTGCTCACAACTAATTCGTATTGAGTGAATATCCTTAGTCATCTTTTCCATTCGTCTCTCCACAGCATCTATCTTTGCGGAAATGGAATCTAAGTCATGGCTAGAATCGGCTCTAGCTACTTTAGATGATCTAACGATATCTTTTTCTTGGTGCCACTCATGCGAGTGGGAAGCAGTGTTATCAATAATTTTGTAAGCATCAGTTTCGGTTTTCTTCATAATAGAACCACCAGCTGCTATATCTATGTCTTTCCTTGTAGTGATGTCGCATCCTTGGTAGAATATTTGTACTATTTGATAGGTGTCTAAACCATGTTGCGGACATCCTCTTAATAACTTTCCATATCTTGTCCACGCCTCATATAGAGTTTCATTTGGTTTATGTGTGAACGTAACAATTTCTGCTTGAAGTCTTACGGCTTTAGATGCAGGAAAGAATTGTTTAAGAAATTTGTCAACTAAAATGTCCCATGTATCGATCGCCCCTTCAGGTAACGATTCCAACCAATCTTTGGCTTCTCCCTTTAAAGTCCAGGGAAATAACATGAGATATATCTGTTCATCCTCCACTTCTCGTATTTTAAATAGTGTGCAGATCCTATTAAAGGTACGTAGATGTTCATTTGGATCTTCCTTCGGCGCACCACTAAATTGGCATTGATTAGTCACCATGTGTAGAATTTGTCCTTTGATTTCATAATCTGGCGCATTAATGTCTGGATGAGTAATTGCGTGACCTTGGCCAGTGCGTTTAGCTCTCATTCGGTCTTCCATACTTAAAGGTTCCAGATTCTCCATAATTGAATTTGTTGAATCGGTATCACTAGATGATTCTGATTTAATGGTTCGTTCCTCAACAATCTCTGTTTGAATGATTGGTGGTTCCGGAGGAAAGTTTAATGATTCAGGATCTACGAACCGTTCCTGAATATTCTCTGGATTCTCAATTGTGAGGTTGGGTTCAAAAAATGGATTATCGGAAATTTGAACTGAAGTACTTGGTTGACTGGATGACGATTCTAAAGAAAAATCAACGGCGGTTATATTTGCTAAATGTCTTGATCTAGTTACAGGTGGTGAACGTATAAAAGGTGATGAACGTCTTGCTCGGTGCATTCACTGAATATCCTATTAGTTTTTAAAAGGAAAGAAAAATTATAATAAGTTATCCAATTAATAGACTTTTCTGATTTTGCCCACGTTTTGAATAGCCAAAAGATGCAGCAGAGGGGCAGGATTCGTTTGGTCTCAATATAATTGAGGACTGTTTGGCTCCAATAACCCGGTCCACGTACAAATCCAACTATTACTACGAACCAGAAAATTTTGATGTCTATCAATTTAACCACTTAAAATAAATTTTCGTAATTTTAAGAAATTTAGATAAGAAGTAGAAAAAATTCTAAGTCCTAAAAACTAGAATGGCGAGAAATAAGAGAGAAAAAGAGTTCGTCGCAAAAGGTCGAAAAAGAAAAAAAAATGGTTGAAAAATAATAGGTGACGGAAAAATAAAAGAAACTTATAACAACTTAAAAATACTTAACTAACCTAATCTTATTACTACAACTAACTTAAAATTATAATCGCAAATTGAAATTACTAATTGGAATGATAATTGATACATAGTAAAAGGTGTCTAAAAATATTAAAGCTTACAGGAAAAACTAAATCCCAAATGGAAATAACTTAAAAAGAAACTAAAACTTAAAAAGGCGTCGCAAAATTCTAAAGTACCTAAATCTTAGTCTAAAGAAAAAGCACTTAAGGAATTCTACGGCAAAGCCTAAAAATCTAGGAGTAAAAATAACTATAGCAAAAACTAAGTTTAAAATTAAATATGAGCTAAAAATACAAATATTACGCTACAATGATTAAAAAGGGACAAAATATAAAAATATACAAAAAGTTGTAAAAAGTACAATTTTTATAAAAATATTATTTTTTATATTATTTATTTAATAAAACTACTAATTTTACAATTTAATAAAACTAATTAATACTAAATACATAAATTAAATAAAAAGTAAAAGTAAAAATAAAACTAATAATAATAATAATAATAATTAGGGTTAAATAATAATAATAATTAATTAATAAACCGTAATTAATACTGGTTTAGGGTTTTTTGTCGCCTGTCAGAGAAGCTCCGCGAGTTGCGGTATTTAAAACATCAAACCCCGCGAGTCGCGGGGTTTCAAATTTCAGATCTGGAGCAGTTTGAAATTTTTACGCGTTTTTTTTTTATTTTCTGTTTTCTGTTTTTTTTCTATAAATAAAAGATATTTAATAAAATTTATATTATTATAAACTAAAATAAAGATAAAGAAACTTATAAAACTTAAATATTAAAAAAAAATACTAAAAAAATACATATATTTTTGTTTTTCTTTTTATATTTTTGAATAATTAAAACGTATTTTTACAAAAACGAATTTTAATAAAATACTATTAAAAATCTTCTTTTTTTTTTTATATTAGCGTTGCGCTTCCGGCGTTTAAGAGTGTCCCCGGCAGCGGCGCCAAAAATACTTGATGTTATGCGAGGTGTATATAAAATAGTTTATATTTTACTAGGAAAAACTATTAAATACGATACAATTTTACACAAGATATTTATTTATTTATAGAATGGATATACTTAAACCTTGCTACAACACTTATAGGCAGTGTACCTAATCGTACAGTAGTGTAGTTTTTAGTAAGTCCGGTTCGTTCCACAGGGAAATCTTTAAACAAAGCTCAACGCTATATTAGTTTACTTTTATAAAAATACAAATATATATATAAGTAATATTATTATTATAAAGGGGGTTTTTACCGTTTAATGACCGGTTTGTCGATTTTAAGACTTTAGTCGCAGTTAAAACCTAATGTAAAATATAAAATAAATACAAGACTTAAATTAAAGCGTAAAGTAAATAACGATAATGAAATTGCGAATAATAAAAGTGCGATAAAATAAAATTGCGATAATTAAAAGTGCAATTAAATATATAGTAAAGGAAATTAAATATGAAATAAAAGAATTATGCTTATTTAAACTTCCGTAATCATGATGTTTGACGTGTTGATTTTAGTTTTATGCCCATGGGTTAATTGTCCTTTGTCCTGGATTATTTAATATGTCCGTCTGGTTTTTGTCCATAACAGTCCATCAGTCATAAATATAAAGTGCGAGTGTCCTCGTCAAATTATTATTATACCCGAAGTTAAATATTCCAACTAATTGGGGATTCGAATTGTAACAAGGTTTTAATACTTTGTTTAATGAATACACCAGGTTATCGACTGCGTGTAAACCAAGGTTTTACTACTTTGTTAACAATTACACCAATTACCCTTGAATGTAATTTCACCCCTGTTTTAATTATTCTAGTGGCTATTAATCCATTCCCATGTCCGATTAAATGAACGATTATTCGTACATATAAATACCCCGCCCATCGTGTCCGATCGAGTGTATATGGTAATTTATAGGGACGCCCAATTGTAAATCTTTATATTAACATTAACAAACTTTCATTTAGTTAAACAAATATAAAGCCCATTAATAGCCCATAGTCTAATTTCCACAAGTGTCGTTCTTTTGTCCAAACCCCAATTATGGTACAAAGCCCAATTACCCAATTTTAGTAATTAGCCCAACATCATGATTACTTCGTTTTAAATAAGCATAATAATAACTTAGCTACGAGACATTAATATAAAAAGGTTGAACATAACTTACAATGATTAAAAATAGCGTAGCGTTACACGGACAGAATTTCGACTTACACCCTTACAATATTCGCTAACATACCCTTATTATTAGAATTAAAATTAAAATTAAAATATAAATTATATATATATATATATAAATTTTACGTATGATAAGAGAAGAAAAAGATTATGGTTTTTGATCAGAATTCGGTTGGCTTTATAGGCAGTTTTCAAATTTAGGGCTCCGCGACTCGCGGCAAAAGCCTCTTCAAACTCCGCGAGACGCGGAGAATGAAATTACAGCTCAGTCCTTGGAGTCTTTCTCTGCCGACGGTTTTTTTATTTATAAATATAATATATATATAATTAATATAATTAATTATATATTATATTATATTTATATACATAGTTAACTTGTAATTTTTAGTCCGTTACGTCGAGCGTTAAGAGTTGACTCTGGTCCCGGTTCCGGATTTTCGAACGTCCTTGCGTACAATTTTATATTTTGTACTTTGCGTTTTGAATCTTGTACTCTTGTGATTTCGAGACGTTTCTTATCAATAATTGGAACCTCTTTGATTGTCTTTTGTACTTTTGAGCTTTCTGGTCGTTTGCGTCTTCAATTCGTCGAATCTGTCTTTTGTCTTCACCTTTTATTATTTAAACGTATATCACTTGTAAATAGAACAGTTGCAATTAAAAGCTTGTCTTTCTTGAGGAATAATGCTATGAAATATATGTTCGTTTTTAGCATTATCAAATATTCCCACACTTGAGCGTTGCTTGTCCTCAAGCAATATCGTTTTGAAATACTAGAATCACTTCTTTATTCTTCACACTTTGTACATCAGTGATTTCTATACGGCGGTATAAACAATGGTAGTAACGATATGGTTTACAGTCCCACATGACTATAAAAATTTAGATCCATTAAGGAAATTGGATCTTTATGAAAACATTTGATCTTTTGAAAATTAAATCTAGTTTTTACCCTAGATAAGTTTTCCGGAATAACCCTTTACCGGTGTTTGCAAAATATTTTTGTGGGTTTGGTGGGTTTCAGATTTGAAAATTTTAGCTCAAAACTTGCGGTTTTGTGTCACCCACTTGCTAACCTTGTATTTTGGAAAGCAACACGTCCAGTTTACTTGTTCCGTATATTACCTTTCGGCAAACTACCGTCCGGTTGTAAAGGAAAGCGTTGAACAAGCAACTGTTACGGCAATGTCCCGTGACATGCTTTTGATTATGGTCTATAACGTGTCGGACGCAATTACTATCCTTGGTAGGAGCAATAGTAAAGCTCACCCTTATAATTTTTCGGTCTGGCACAAGGTCCTGTCTTTGACCACTATGCAACCACCGTTCTTACGGTTGACACCCGATTTAGTTCAGGTGACCTAATGAATTCCAGGTGAATTCCTAGGATTTTACGTTCAATGGTAATGAACGCATTGAAAATAGGGTTTTCAGAAAACAAATCGGTTTGTAATTTTGATCAAAATATTTTTTCGTTCAAGCTCGAGTTTAGATATCATTGAATTCCATGAGTTTGTAATTCTCAATCTTTAAGGTCAATCTCTAGGATTGAGTAATATCAGTCTTAAAAGCTGATTTTTAATCTTTAAGGAGATTATATTTTCTGGGGATCTGATTCATTAGTCTTATCCAGCTAATTTGCATGATGCCCCCCCCATTGTACGAGATAAATCCTTCTCATGGTTAGGATAAATCTGACCACATGGCGACCCTGTTTAATGCTGAGGTCCGTGGATTTCCTGCTGATTTTAGTGATGACTTTTCTAGATTTTTCGTCAACCTACAGCTGGTCTGGACGACAACTTCATGACCTAAATCAAGAAGCGCGTGTCTTTTTCGGAAGACTTTACTTCCTTTTAATGATGGAATTGATTCATCGTGTAGATCCATCTCTTCTTTTCTTTCATTGGGTAAAACAGTTTAGTTTAGTCCAAAGCAAAAGTATTTTCAGTTATTTGTTACAGATATATGTGACATATGTTAAGATAACTTGGTAAATTTTCCCACACTTGGCTTTTATTTTCCTTTTTATCGTCCTCTATTCCATTTTAAATGAATTTTAACATTTTAGTTTGTTTCTCAATTTATGTCCTTTCCGAGGTAACAATAATTTCGGTGTTAAAACCTAGTTTTATCGTTCATAAATATGTATAAACATGATTTTTAGTTCATTTAATTGAAAATTTTGAAAAATTTTACTAGAATTGGGTAGTCAGTATATAAGACTAGGGCTGTTCTTTTTTATCAGAGAGCACTAGATTCTAATACAACTACTGCTTTACTAGTATTTTTAATGGTAACCAAGTGTTTAAGATAAAAATTTTAAAATCCGAAAGAATTTAACCCCTTCCCACACTTAAGATCTTGCAATGCCCTCATTTGCAAGAAATCAGTAACAATTTAAATTATTGAGGGTGATTTGTGTGAAAATGATTAAATTTTACCAAAGTTTCCAAATATATTGACGTTTGTTTGCTGAATGATAAATGGTGCACATCATTTGTTCATTCCGTCTTGTTGTTATTTCACATATATTTTGCATCTTGTCGTCAAAATTAGTTGCTTTTGCTGAACTTAATGCCAGTCTTTGAAAATGCATTGTTTTACCCTGTTGTGTACATAAAATAAACTGCAAACATATATACATATTTTTTGAAGTTTGGTATATTACCCCACATTCAAAAAATTATTAAAATCTAAGAATAAAAGTTAGATAATTATAAAAATGATTACAATATTAACAAAAGTATTAAACGTATCAATAATTACAAATTACAAAATAAAAAAAAATAATAAGTAAACTAAGGATGATATTGGTACCAATAGGGGTTCCAGGCATAACCATAAGTGCTATAGAATGCTTCGGCAGGGTCATACGTAGGATATGGTGGCTGCATCTCTATAGACCAAGGAGGGAAGATGGGTTTCGGTGTAGGAATATAGTTTCTACCTATATGTTGGCAATGAGCTATGATCTGGTTCTGATGAACTTGCCAATCTTCAAATGCTCTCTGTCTAGCATTTTCGTATTCCTGAGAAGCTATAAACCTATGCATTTCTTGCATCTCATTCCCCCCTCCTACATTACCTTGTTGCTGGTTTCTCTCCACCTGTGGATGTCTACCATGGTATCGTACTGCGGCGTTATTTCGCCTCTTCAAAACTTTCGCACCATGGTATACATTTAAACCTATAGTATCGCGGGGTTCCGGCTCTTCTAGTAATAATCTCCCCCGACTTAAAAGTTAAATGATCCAAACTTTGATCCTAAACATGATTTTGAGAATTAAAGTGGACTTTTTCAAGTCTAAAATTCATGAACTTGATTTTTGAAAGATAATGCCATTTGAGACTTGTTTAATTGCTAGTAATGATTATTTTGACATGTTATTTGAGTTGAATGTTTATGAACTTGGCGAACATTTTCGTATATGCTTATTTGAAAAAGTGTAGATTTGATAAAAATGTGAAAATGAGCTTAAGTTTGATATAAATTGATAATGTCATTGTAATTATTTTGATTGATGATTTTGCTGACACTAATGCATATTTGGATGCACAAAATTTGTGTTTGATGTGTTTTGCAGAATGAAAGGGGTGAATCTTCATCCCAAGCCCGCAATGCTCCTGCTGAGAATTTGGAACAACAGGAGGTGGATAACTACTACAAGCAGGATGTACCTCATCCAGTCATGACCTTTTCCGATATGCACTTGGAAGAGTTGCACCCGAACCTGAGATTTGACAGACTTTGGATAGATTATCCAAAATATCAAAGGGGTTTGCATACTCTTCATTCTAAGGTTGTTGAGGTACCGAGGGTCATAGAATGGGGACCCTTAGAAGCTGTAGAATTGGCCGGGCCAATTAGGGAATTACTTGTACAGAGGTATGGTAATTCTTCTTTTAATGACTGGATATGTTTATTCACCATACGTAGACCTGTATATAAAGTATGGTGTGAAGAATTGTTATGTAGTATAGAGTTGAATGATCGAGTAGCTAGTTTAACCGATCGTTCTTTTATTAGATTTTTGTTAGGCGGTTCGATACGCCACATGTCTTTACTGGACATGGCTCAGGCTTTACGTATATATACGCCTGAGGAGTTAGCGTCTGCCTATTGTAGAGGATTGATACTAAACGGTAGAAAGATAGATGAAAATTTTGATACACACGGTGTGTGGAGTCAAATGACAAGCCATCACCGTTTCAAAGGGGGAAATTACTCTTATTTGGATATAGATAGAGCCGAATTAAGAGTGATACATAGGTTTTTAGCTAATTCGATTACACAAAGGGGTAAGAACAAAGAAAAAGTAAATGAACAGGATTTGTTTTACCATATGTGTATTCGAGACCCACAAAGCGCTGTAAGTATACCATATTGTGTGGGTTATTATTTATCAGCTATGGTTCGGGGGATGCGACCACATAGCATAATAGGAGGTGGTATTTTTATTACTTTGATTGGTGAATATCTCGGTGTGGATATAAGTCGGGGGAGATTATTACTAGAAGAGCCGGAACCCCGCGATACTATAGGTTTAAATGTATACCATGGTGCGAAAGTTTTGAAGAGGCGAAATAACGCTGCAGTACGATACCATGGTAGACATCCACAGGTGGAGAGAAACTAGCAACAAGGTAATGTAGGAGGGGGGAATGAGATGCAAGAAATGCATAGGTTTATAGCTTCTCAGGAATACGAAAATGCTAGACAGAGAGCATTTGAAGATTGGCAAGTTCATCAGAACCAGATCATAGCTCATTGCCAACATATAGGTAGAAACTATATTCCTACACCGAAACCCATCTTCCCTCCTTGGTCTATAGAGATGCAGCCACCATATCCTACGTATGACCCTGCCGAAGCATTCTATAGCACTTATGGTTATGCCTGGAACCCCTATTGGTACCAATATCATCCTTAGTTTACTTATTATTTTTTTTTTATTTTGTAATTTGTAATTATTGATACGTTTAATACTTTTGTTAATATTGTAATCATTTTTATAATTATCTAACTTTTATTCTTAGATTTTAATAATTTTTTGAATGTGGGGTAATATACCAAACTTCAAAAAATATGTATATATGTTTGCAGTTTATCTTATGTACACAACAGGGTAAAACAACGCATTTTCAAAGACTGGCATTAAGTTCAGCAAAAGCAACTAATTTTGACGACAAGATGCAAAATATATGTGAAATAACAACAAGACGGAATGAACAAATGATGTGCACCATTTATCATTCAGCAAACAAACGTCAATATATTTGGAAACTTTGGTAAAATTTAATCATTTTCACACAAATCACCCTCAATAATTTAAATTGTTACTGATTTCTTGCAAATGAGGGCATTGCAAGATCTTAAGTGTGGGAAGGGGTTAAATTCTTTCGGATTTTAAAATTTTTATCTTAAACACTTGGTTACCATTAAAAATACTAGTAAAGCAGTAGTTGTATTAGAATCTAGTGCTCTCTGATAAAAAAGAACAGCCCTAGTCTTATATACTGACTACCCAATTCTAGTAAAAATTTTCAAAATTTTCAATTAAATGAACTAAAAATCATGTTTATACATATTTATGAACGATAAAACTAGGTTTTAACACCGAAATTATTGTTACCTCGGAAAGGACATAAATTGAGAAACAAACTAAAATGTTAAAATTCATTTAAAATGGAATAGAGGATGATAAAAAGGAAAATAAAAGCCAAGTGTGGGAAAATTTACCAAGTTATCTTAACATATGTCACATATATCCGTAACAAATAACTGAAAATACTTTTGCTTTGGACTAAACTAAACTGTTTTACCCAATGAAAGAAAAGAAGAGATGGATCTACACGATGAATCAATTCCATCATTAAAAGGAAGTAAAGTCTTCCGAAAAAGACACGCGCTTCTTGATTTAGGTCATGAAGTTGTCGTCCAGACCAGCTGTAGGTTGACGAAAAATCTAGAAAAGTCATCACTAAAATCAGCAGGAAATCCACGGACCTCAGCATTAAACAGGGTCGCCATGTGGTCAGATTTATCATAACCATGAGAAGGATTTATCTCGTACAATGGGGGGGGCATCATGCAAATTAACTGGATAAGACTAATGAATCAGATCCCCAGAAAAGATAATCTCCTTAAAGATTAAAAATCAGCTTTTAAGACTGATATTACTCAATCCTAGAGATTGACCTTAAAGATTGAGAATTACAAACTCATGGAATTCAATGATATCTAAACTCGAGCTTGAACGAGAAAATATTTTGATCAAAATTACAAACCGATTTGTTTTCTGAAAACCCTATTTTCAATGCGTTCATTACCATTGAACGTAAAATCCTAGGAATTCACCTGGAATTCATTAGGTCACCTGAACTAAATCGGGTGTCAACCGTAAGAACGGTGGTTGCATAGTGGTCAAAGACAGGACCTTGTGCCAGACCGAAAAATTATAAGGGTGAGCTTTACTATTGCTCCTACCAAGGATAGTAATTGCGTCCGACACGTTATAGACCATAATCAAAAGCATGTCACGGGACATTGCCGTAACAGTTGCTTGTTCAACGCTTTCCTTTACAACCGGACGGTAGTTTGCCGAAAGGTAATATACGGAACAAGTAAACTGGACGTGTTGCTTTCCAAAATACAAGGTTAGCAAGTGGGTGACACAAAACCGCAAGTTTTGAGCTAAAATTTTCAAATCTGAAACCCACCAAACCCACAAAAATATTTTGCAAACACCGGTAAAGGGTTATTCCGGAAAACTTATCTAGGGTAAAAACTAGATTTAATTTTCAAAAGATCAAATGTTTTCATAAAGATCCAATTTTCTTAATGGATCTAAATTTTTATAGTCATGTGGGACTGTAAACCATATCGTTACTACCATTGTTTATACCGCCGTATAGAAATCACTGATGTACAAAGTGTGAAGAATAAAGAAGTGATTCTAGTATTTCAAAACGATATTGCTTGAGGACAAGCAACGCTCAAGTGTGGGAATATTTGATAATGCTAAAAACGAACATATATTTCATAGCATTATTCCTCAAGAAAGACAAGCTTTTAATTGCAACTGTTCTATTTACAAGTGATATACGTTTAAATAATAAAAGGTGAAGACAAAAGACAGATTCGACGAATTGAAGACGCAAACGACCAAAAAGCTCAAAAGTACAAAAGACAATCAAAGAGGTTCCAATTATTGATAAGAAACGTCTCGAAATCACAAGAGTACAAGATTCAAAACGCAAAGTACAAAATATAAAATTGTACGCAAGGACGTTCGAAAATCCGGAACCGGGACCAGAGTCAACTCTTAACGCTCGACGTAACGGACTAAAAATTACAAGTTAACTATGTATATAAATATAATATAATATATAATTAATTATATTAATTATATATATATTATATTTATAAATAAAAAAACCGTCGGCAGAGAAAGACTCCAAGGACTGAGCTGTAATTTCATTCTCCGCGACTCGCGGAGTTTGAAGAGGCTTTTGCCGCGAGTCGCGGAGCCCTAAATTTGAAAACTGCCTATAAAGCCAACCGAATTCTGATCAAAAACCATAATCTTTTTCTTCTCTTATCATACGTAAAATTTATATATATATATATATATATATATATAATTTATATTTTAATTTTAATTTTAATTCTAATAATAAGGGTATGTTAGCGAATATTGTAAGGGTGTAAGTCGAAATTCTGTCCGTGTAACGCTACGCTATTTTTAATCATTGTAAGTTATGTTCAACCTTTTTATATTAATGTCTCGTAGCTAAGTTATTATTATGCTTATTTAAAACGAAGTAATCATGATGTTGGGCTAATTACTAAAATTGGGTAATTGGGCTTTGTACCATAATTGGGGTTTGGACAAAAGAACGACACTTGTGGAAATTAGACTATGGGCTATTAATGGGCTTTATATTTGTTTAACTAAATGAAAGTTTGTTAATGTTAATATAAAGATTTACAATTGGGCGTCCCTATAAATTACCATATACACTCGATCGGACACGATGGGCGGGGTATTTATATGTACGAATAATCGTTCATTTAACCGGACACGGGAATGGATTAATAGCCACTAGAATAATTAAAACAGGGGTGAAATTACATTCAAGGGTAATTGGTGTAATTGTTAACAAAGTAGTAAAACCTTGGTTTACACGCAGTCGATAACCTGGTGTATTCATTAAACAAAGTATTAAAACCTTGTTACAATTCGAATCCCCAATTAGTTGGAATATTTAACTTCGGGTATAATAATAATTTGACGAGGACACTCGCACTTTATATTTATGACTGATGGACTGTTATGGACAAAAACCAGACGGACATATTAAATAATCCAGGACAAAGGACAATTAACCCATGGGCATAAAACTAAAATCAACAGGTCAAACATCATGATTACGGAAGTTTAAATAAGCATAATTCTTTTATTTCATATTTAATTTCCTTTACTTTATATTTAATTGCACTTTTAATTATCGCAATTTTATTTTATCGCACTTTTATTATTCGCAATTTCATTATCGTTATTTACTTTACGCTTTAATTTAAGTCTTGTATTTATTTTATATTTTACATTAGGTTTTAACTGCGACTAAAGTCTTAAAATCGACAAACTGGTCATTAAACGGTAAAAACCCCCTTTATAATAATAATATTACTTATATATATATTTGTATTTTTATAAAAGTAAACTAATATAGCGTTGAGCTTTGTTTAAAGATTTCCCTGTGGAACGAACCGGACTTACTAAAAACTACACTACTGTACGATTAGGTACACTGCCTATAAGTGTCGTAGCAAGGTTTAAGTATATCCATTCTATAAATAAATAAATATCTTGTGTAAAATTGTATCGTATTTAATAGTTTTTCCTAGTAAAATATAAACTATTAAAAGGTGAAGACAAAAGACAGATTCGACGAATTGAAGACGCAAACGACCAAAAAGCTCAAAAGTACAAAAGACAATCAAAGAGGTTCCAATTATTGATAAGAAACGTCTCGAAATTACAAGAGTACAAGATTCAAAACGCAAAATACAAAATATAAAATTGTACGCAAGGACGTTCGAAAATCCGGAACCGGGACCAGAGTCAACTCTCAACGCTCGACGCAACGGACTAAAAATTACAAGTCTACTATGCACAAGAATATAATATAATATATAAATAATTATATTAATTATTTATATTTTATATTTATATATAAAATCCGTCGGCAAGAAAGACTCCAAAAGATGTGAGCTGTAATTTCTATCTCCGCGACTCGCGGAGTGTGAAGGCCAAAAGGGCCGCGAGTCGCGGAGCCCTAAATTTGAAAACTGCCTATAAAGCCAACCGAATACTGATCAAAAAATATAATCTTTTTCTTCTCTTATCATACGTAAAATTTATATATATATATATAATTTATATTTTAATTTTAATTTTAATTCTAATAATAAGGGTATGTTAGCGAATATTGTAAGGGTGTAAGTCGAAATTCTGTCCGTGTAACGCTACGCTATTTTTAATCATTGTAAGTTATGTTCAACCTTTTTATATTAATGTCTCGTAGCTAAGTTATTATTATGCTTATTTAAAACGAAGTAATCATGATGTTGGGCTAATTACTAAAATTGGGTAATTGGGCTTTGTACCATAATTGGGGTTTGGACAAAAGAACGACACTTGTGGAAATTAGACTATGGGCTATTAATGGGCTTTATATTTGTTTAACTAAATGAAAGTTTGTTAATGTTAATATAAAGATTTACAATTGGGCGTCCCTATAAATTACCATATACACTCGATCGGACACGATGGGCGGGGTATTTATATGTACGAATAATCGTTCATTTAACCGGACACGGGAATGGATTAATAGCCACTAGAATAATTAAAACAGGGGTGAAATTACATTCAAGGGTAATTGGTGTAATTGTTAACAAAGTAGTAAAACCTTGGTTTACACGCAGTCGATAACCTGGTGTATTCATTAAACAAAGTATTAAAACCTTGTTACAATTCGAATCCCCAATTAGTTGGAATATTTAACTTCGGGTATAATAATAATTTGACAAGGACACTCGCACTTTATATTTATGACTGATGGACTGTTATGGACAAAAACCAGACGGACATACTAAATAATCCAGGACAAAGGACAATTAACCCATGGGCATAAAACTAAAATCAACACGTCAAACATCATGATTACGGAAGTTTAAATAAGCATAATTCTTTTATTTCATATTTAATTTCCTTTACTATATATTTAATTGCACTTTTAATTATCGCAATTTTATTTTATCGCACTTTTATTATTCGCAATTTCATTATCGTTATTTACTTTACGCTTTAATTTAAGTCTTGTATTTATTTTATATTTTACATTAGGTTTTAACTGCGACTAAAGTCTTAAAATCGACAAACCGGTCATTAAACGGTAAAAACCCCCTTTATAATAATAATATTACTTATATATATATATATATTTGTATTTTTATAAAAGTAAACTAATATAGTGTTGAGCTTTGTTTAAAGATTTCCCTGTGGAACGAATCGGACTTACTAAAAACTACACTACTGTACGATTAGGTACACTGCCTATTAGTGTTGTAGCAAGGTTTAAGTATATCCATTCTATAAATAAATAAATATCTTGTGTAAAATTGTATCGTATTTAATAGTTTTTCCTAGTAAAATATAAACTATTTTATATACACCTGGCATAACATCAAGTATTTTTGGCGCCGCTGCCGGGGACACTCTTAAACGCCGGAAGCGCAACGCTAATATAAAAAAAAAAGATTTTTAATAGTATTTTATTAAAATTCGTTTTTGTAAAAATACGTTTTAATTATTCAAAAATATAAAAAGAAAAACAAAAATATAAGTATTTTTTTAGTATTTTTTTTTAATATTTAAGTTTTATAAGTTTCTTTATCTTTATTTTAGTTTATAATAATATAAATTTTATTAAATATCTTTTATTTATAGAAAAAAAACAGAAAACAGAAAATAAAAAAAAATAAAAAACGCGTAAAAATTTCAAACTGCTCCAGATCTGAAATTTGAAGCCCCGCGACTCGCGGGGTTTGATGTTTTAAATACCGCAACTCGCGGAGCTTCTCTGACAGGCGACAAAAAACCCTAAACCAGCATTAATTACGGTTTATTAATTAATTATTATTATTATTTAACCCTAATTATTATTATTATTATTATTAGTTTTATTTTTACTTTTACTTTTTATTTAATTTATGTATTTAGTATTAATTAGTTTTATTAAATTGTAAAATTAGTAGTTTTATTAAATAAATAATATAAAAAATAATATTTTTATAAAAATTGTACTTTTTACAACTTTTTGTATATTTTTATATTTTGTCCCTTTTTAATCATTGTAGCGTAATATTTGTATTTTTAGCTCATATTTAATTTTAAACTTAGTTTTTGCTATAGTTATTTTTACTCCTAGATTTTTAGGCTTTGCCGTAGAATTCCTTAAGTGCTTTTTCTTTAGACTAAGATTTAGGTACTTTAGAATTTTGCGACGCCTTTTTAAGTTTTAGTTTCTTTTTAAGTTATTTCCATTTGGGATTTAGTTTTTCCTGTAAGCTTTAATATTTTTAGACACCTTTTACTATGTATCAATTATCATTCCAATTAGTAATTTCAATTTGCGATTATAATTTTAAGTTAGTTGTAGTAATAAGATTAGGTTAGTTAAGTATTTTTAAGTTGTTATAAGTTTCTTTTATTTTTCCGTCACCTTTTATTTTTCAACCATTTTTTTTTTCTTTTTCGACCTTTTGCGACGAACTCTTTTTCTCTCTTATTTCTCGCCATTCTAGTTTTTAGGACTTAGAATTTTTTCTACTTCTTATCTAAATTTCTTAAAATTACGAAAATTTATTTTAAGTGGTTAAATTGATAGACATCAAAATTTTCTGGTTCGTAGTAATAGTTGGATTTGTACGTGGACCGGGTTATTGGAGCCAAACAGTCCTCAATTATATTGAGACCAAACGAATCCTGCCCCTCTGCTGCATCTTTTGGCTATTCAAAACGTGGGCAAAATCAGAAAAGTCTATTAATTGGATAACTTATTATAATTTTTCTTTCCTTTTAAAAACTAATAGGATATTCAGTGAATGCACCGAGCAAGACGTTCATCACCTTTTATACGTTCACCACCTGTAACTAGATCAAGACATTTAGCAAATATAACCGCCGTTGATTTTTCTTTAGAATCGTCATCCAGTCAACCAAGTACTTCAGTTCAAATTTCCGATAATCCATTTTTTGAACCCAGCCTCACAATTGAGAATCCAGAGAATATTCAGGAACGGTTCGTAGATCCTGAACCATTAAACTTTCCTCCGGAACCACCAATCATTCAAACAGAGATTGTTGAGGAACGAACCATTAAATCAGAATCATCTAGTGATACCGATTCAACAAATTCAATTATGGAGAATCTGGAACCTTTAAGTATGGAAGACCGAATGAGAGCTAAACGCACTGGCCAAGGTCACGCAATTACTCATCCAGACATTAATGCGCCAGATTATGAAATCAAAGGACAAATTCTACACATGGTGACTAATCAATGCCAATTTAGTGGTGCGCCGAAGGAAGATCCAAATGAACATCTACGTACCTTTAATAGGATCTGCACACTATTTAAAATACGAGAAGTGGAGGATGAACAGATATATCTCATGTTATTTCCCTGGACTTTAAAGGGAGAAGCCAAAGATTGGTTGGAATCGTTACCTGAAGGGGCGATCGATACATGGGACGTTTTAGTTGACAAATTTCTTAAACAATTCTTTCCTGCATCTAAAGCCGTAAGACTTCAAGCAGAAATTGTTACGTTCACACAGAAACCAAATGAAACTCTATATGAGGCGTGGACAAGATATGGAAAGTTATTAAGAGGATGTCCGCAACATGGTTTAGACACCTGTCAAATAGTACAAATATTCTACCAAGGATGCGACATCACTACAAGGAAAGACATAGATATAGCAGCTGGTGGTTCTATTATGAAGAAAACCGAAACTGATGCTTACAAAATTATTGATAACACTGCTTCCCACTCGCATGAGTGGCACCAAGAAAAAGATATCGTTAGATCATCTAAAGCAGCTAGAGCCGATTCTAGCCATGACTTAGATTCCATTTCTGCAAAGATAGATGATGTGGAGAGACGAATGGAAAAGATGACTAAGGATATTCACTCAATACGAATTAGTTGTGAGCAGTGTGGAGGACCACATTTGACAAAAGATTGTCTCAGTATTGAATTAACAATGGAACAAAGAGAGAATATTTCATACATAAACCAAAGGCCTGGAAATAATTATCAGAATAATTATCAACCGCCAAGACCGATTTACAATCAAAACCAGAATTATAACCGAAATATTCCATACAACAACCAACAAGGTCCTAGCAATCAACAAGTATCCAATAATAATTATAATCAGCAAAGACCTAATTTTCAAAACAAACCACCACAACAAACCGATGATAAAAAGCCAAATTTAGAAGATATGATGACGAAGCTAGTTGAAACTCAAACACAGTTTTTCACATCTCAGAAACAAACCAATGAACAAAATGCTCAAGCATTTAGAAATCAACAAGCTTCTATTCAAAATCTGGAACAAGAAGTAAGTAACCTAGCAAGGTTAATAGGTGAAAGAAAACTGGGAAGTCTACCTAGTGATACAAATGCTAACCCCCGGAATGAAACAGCTAAAGCCATTACCACAAGAAGTGGTACAACACTTAAACCACCTGAAATACCTGTAACTTCTGATGAAACTATTCCTACTCCACAAGAACCACAACCTGACCAAGATAAGGAAAAAGAACCGGTAGTTGAAAAGGTTAATGAAGATAACACAGTTAAGGATAAACCTTATGTTAAACCATACCAACCACCACTTCCTTACCCGAGTAAAATGAAGAAAGAAAAACTTGAAGCCGAGCAATCCAAATTCTTGGATATGTTTAAACAGATAAATGTAAATCTTCCTTTCATTGATGTGATTTCAGGAATGCCTAGATATGCTAAATTCTTGAAAGATCTAATCTCAAATAGAAAGAAAATGGAAGAACTCTCGGCTGTTACTATGAATGCTAATTGTTCAGCAGTGCTATTGAATAACATACCAGAAAAATTATCTGATCCAGGAAGTTTCACAATTCCATGTTTTCTGGGTAGTCTTAGTTCAATAGAAGCATTGGCAGACTTAGGTGCTAGTATAAATCTAATGCCGTATTCACTATACGCTAAACTAGACCTTGGAGAATTGAAACCAACCAGAATAAGCATACAACTAGCCGATAGATCAATAAAATATCCTAGAGGGATAATGGAGAACATGCTAGTTAAAGTTGGTACTTTAGTATTTCCAGTAGATTTTGTTGTTTTGGACATGGAAGAAGATTCTCAAGTTCCTCTCATATTAGGAAGACCATTCTTAAACACGGCTAAAGCAATGATAGACGTGTTCGGTAAGAAACTGACCCTAAGTATAGAGGATGAGAGTGTTACCTTTTCAGTTGATAGAGCAATGCAACAACCACAATCTGCAGATGATACATGTTATTATATTCAAACTATAGATGCACATGCAGAATTATTAGAAGAATTTCCAGAATTACAAGGAACAGGAGAATGTTCTTTAGGAGAAGGTAATGAACCAATTGATGAAGCTGAAATGTTAGCTACACTTATAGCTAATGGATATGAACCAACAACAGAAGAAATTTAAATGCTAAAAGAAGAAGACAGATATCGATATAAATCATCAATAGAAGAACCTCCGAAATTAGAGTTAAAGCCACTTCCAAACCATTTGGAAAACGCTTATTTACATGGTGAATCTGAATTACCTGTAATAATATCGTCTTCTCTTACTGAAAATGAGAAATCACAACTCATTTCTGTGTTGAAAGCTCATAAACCAGCCATTGCATGGAAGATTCATGATATTAAAGGAATAAGTCCTTCGTATTGCACACATAAAATCCTTATGGAAGAGGGTCATAAAACGTATGTGCAACGCCAACGAAGACTAAATCCTAATATGCAAGATGTAGTTAAGAAAGAGATTATTAAACTGCTAGATGCAGGTTTGATATATCCAATCTCTGATAGTCCATGGGTAAGCCCAGTTCAATGCGTACCTAAGAAGGGTGGCATGACTGTCATCACAAATGAGAAAAATGAGCTTATTCCTACTAGGACTGTAACAGGATGGCGTGTATGTATTGATTATAGAAAATTAAATGACGCCACCAGAAAAGATCACTTTCCCTTACCTTTCATAGATCAAATGTTGGAAAGATTAGCCGGAAATAGTTACTATTGTTTTCTAAATGGATTTTCCGGATATTTTCAAATTCCAATAGCACCCGAGGACCAAGAGAAAACCACATTCACGTGCCCTTATGGTACTTTTGCTTACAAAAGAATGCCATTTGGACTTTGCAACGCCCCTGCAACCTTTCAAAGGTGTATGATGGCGATTTTTCATGACATGATAGAAGAATGCATGGAAGTATTCATGGATGACTTTTCAGTCTTCGGTGATACATTTAAATCATGTCTAGTTAATCTGGAACGAATGCTAATTAGATGCGAAAAATCAAATCTAGTACTTAATTGGGAGAAATGCCATTTCATGGTTAAAGAAGGCATCGTTCTTGGACATAAAATTTCAAAAGAAGGAATTGAAGTGGATAGAGCTAAAGTAGAAGTAATTGCTAAACTTCCACATCCCACCAATGTTAGAGGAGTTAGGAGTTTTCTAGGGCATGCCGGTTTTTACCGACGTTTCATAAAAGATTTTTCTAAAATTGCCACTCCTATGAATAAACTCCTAGAAAAGGATGCGCCATTCATCTTTTCAGATGAGTGTATCAAATCTTTTAATATTCTTAAAGAGAAACTCACTAATGCACCGATCATGATAACACCAAATTGGAATCTCCCATTTGAACTAATGTGCGATGCAAGTGATTTTGCAATGGGAGCCGTTTTAGGACAAAGGATTGAAAAACGATTTCAACCTATATATTATGCTAGTAAGACATTACAAGGAGCACAAACAAACTATACAACTACTGAAAAAGAACTCCTTGCTATTGTCTTTGCTTTTGACAAATTTCGATCATATCTCGTTCTAGCAAAAACGATGGTCTATACCGACCATTCTGCTCTTAGATACCTATTTTCAAAACAAGATGCTAAACCAAGATTAATCCGTTGGATCTTACTCTTACAAGAGTTTGATATTGAAATCCGAGATAAAAGAGGAGCAGAAAATCTCGCCGCTGATCATCTTTCTCGTCTTGAAAATCCTGAATTAGAAGTTCTAAATGAATCGGCCATACAAGACAACTTTCCTGATGAATATCTATTGAAGATAGATTATAAAGAAATCCCATGGTTTGCAGACTATGCAAACTATTTAGTTTGTGGATTCCTTGAAAAAGGATTATCGTACCAAAGACGAAAGAAATTCTTCAGTGATATAAAACACTATTTCTGGGAAGATCCACATCTGTTTAAAAGTTGTCCCGATGGAATAATACGCCGATGTGTATTTGGAGATGAAGCTAGTAAAATTTTAAACCATTGTCACACAGGACCAACAGGAGGGCATTATGGGCCTCAACTAACAGCAAGAAAAGTTTATGAAGCTGGATTCTATTGGCCTACAATTTACAAAGACGCACACCTTCTTTGCAAATCCTGTGATGCATGTCAAAGGGCCGGAAAAATAAGTCAACGTGATGAAATGCCACAAAATGTCATCCAAGTATGTGAAGTATTTGACATTTGGGGTATTGACTTTATGGGTCCATTTCCAAAATCTCATAATAATCTATATATACTCGTAGCCATTGATTATGTATCTAAATGGGCGGAAGCACAAGCTCTCCCAACTAACGATGCACGAGTTGTAGTCAACTTTTTAAAACGTCTTTTTGCAAGGTTTGGAACACCGAAAGCTTTAATAAGTGATCGGGGTACTCATTTCTGTAATAATCAACTTGAGAAAGTTCTTAAAAGATATGGAGTAACTCATAAAATCTCCACCGCATATCATCCACAAACAAGTGGACAAGTTGAAAATACCAACCGAGCTTTAAAACGTATTCTAGAGAAAACCGTAGGATCAAATCCGAAGGAATGGTCCATTAAATTGGAGGATGCACTCTGGGCTTTTAGAACAGCCTACAAAACTCCAATTGGAACCACACCTTTTAGACTTGTTTATGGAAAAGCATGTCATCTTCCAGTAGAAATTGAACACAAAGCATTTTGGGCTTTGAAGACATGTAATCTTGATTTACATGAAGCCGGACGTCTACGATTAAGTCAACTAAATGAATTAGAAGAATTAAGACATGAAGCATACGAAAATTCGTTAATCTATAAAGAAAGAACGAAGAAATGGCATGATAAAAGAATCAGAAGTTCAAAAGAATTTAAAGAAGGAGACAGAGTTCTTCTTTTCAATTCACGATTCACGCTATTTCCTGAAAAATTGAAATCAAGATGGTCTGGACCATTCATAGTCAAAAGAGTTTTCTCATACGGAACGATAGAACTGATAAATTCAAATGGGATTGAATTTAAAGTTAATGGTCACAGAGTTAAACATTACATACATGGTCCGATGGAAGCCGACAACGAAGTTAATCACAATTTCGACACCACAGCTAACTAAGTGTGGGGAGAATCAAGTCTTTAAAGGATAATATGTATTTCTGTTAGAGTTAGATTGTCTGTTTTCGTGTAGTTCTCGAAAATAGAACCCGAATGGTCTTTCCCTAGCAGACCCTAAAGAACTAGTCTTCTCCCCCCATTCTGAATTTTTATTTTTTTTTAGGTTTTTACGAAATGAAGACTGCCTGTGAACTAAACCATGGTCTAATGCTACACGCTTTGATCACTAAACTTAATAATGACATACTACCGAGTGAAATAGTATCAGTAATCAGAGAAAGAATGGACGGAGTTAGAAAAGAATCCAGATGCGAAGATAATAAGTTACAATTTAGTAAAGGAAAATCAAAATCCGCAGCGAAAAGAAGAGCACGACACCTAGAAAGATGTCACAAATGCGGAAAATGGTCACATGGAGGTAAATGTTCAAATAATCAAACCTATTCAAATACCGAATTTGTTACTTTATGCAGAGACGGACCGTTCATATGTTTAGAAGAAAAGACACTGAATGCTCGAGGTTACGCCTATGTAGCCATGGAAAACCAATTAAACCGACTATCTTATGAATGGGATAGATCATATAACTAAGAAATCTATTTCACAGGTATGTCTGTACAGTTTTTATTTTTATTTTTAACCTTTTGATAATAAACGCTAATTTGTTCGCTAAAAAGTATTAAATTGGTATTGAATAAAATTAGGTTTGGCGACCGAAATTATTGATATCATTCAAAAATTTATTACATCACTGCGAAATTTAACGTTTATTCTTAAGGTATAAATATCTTTAATCAATCAAACCAAAATATTTCAAAAATTCGTCATGAGTTAAATTAGGTCTTGGAACCGAAATTACTTTACCGAAAAGAGGGGCGCATATTTTTGATAATATTTGATTGATTAAAGTGGGATAAAAATACAAAAAGATTTTTAAATTTATTTTTACCATGTTTTTAAAATTAATATAAATCTTAAATTAATATTGTAAACTTTATAAAAACAATATATTTAAAATTGTAAATATTTGAAAAATTAATATAAGTTTGATATGAATTTATAAATTTTTAAATTAAATTTGGTGTGAATTTTTAATTTTTAAAATATTAATTTTTAATTTTATGCATTTCAAATTTTAAGTTTGGTGTGAATTTTTAATAATAATTTTGAATTTTATATTTAAGTTGTGTGAATTTAAAAACAAAAATTTACTTTATCTCATTAAGTTAAGAATATGATTTTTAAAATTCGTCGTAAGTTGAAGACTAGGTCTTTGAACCGAAATTGCTTTACCCGAGGGAGGGACGAGAACTTTTATTATCATTATTTTTAATCTTATTGAATTAAAGTATGCCAAAAACATTAAAAAAACCCAAAAATCTTAGCTTTTAAAACAATCGCTACAAAAAGACAAATTTTAAAATTTTGTCGAAGGACAGACTAGGACATCGATCCGAAACGACCTCGTCCTAAATAACAAGGGAAACAAAATTTTAAAATTAAGTACTTAATTGTTTCAAAAGTTAATGATTATTAAAAAAAAAAAAAAAAACAACTCCGCGAGTCGCGGTGTTTGGAGGGTAAATCCCCGCGACTCGCGGAGGTACCGAAAATCAAAAAAAAAATAAAAAGAGCTGAACGATCAGTACACTCCACAACTCAAAAACACAGCGAATTTCACAGCGAAAAAACCCCGAAAAATCACCCAAAAACACCCCAAAAATCACGATTTTTAACCGTTAATCATCAAATCTTTTGCTAAAATCATGTTGAGAAGGATGCTATCTAAGAATTACTCAAGAAAAACGGTAAATTTCTACACCTAAACACCATTTAATTCGAAATTTGGTGTTCTTGAGCTATTTTTTCCCCAAATTAATTTTGATGCTTTTTAGTGTAATTAGACTTAAATTGTTTATGTATTATGCTTGTATAACCTAGATTGATGCTGTTTAACATGATTAGAAGCCTTAAACTTCAAATTTTGAATAATCTAGGGTTTGTGTTCTTGAGCAAATTTGGGGCTTTTTGATATAAACAGGTTATGGCCGATTTTTGTCATGAATTGTTGCTAAAATAAGTAGTGTAACATGTCTAGGTAGTTAAATGATCCAAACTTTGAGCCTAAACATGATTTTGAGAATTAAAGTGGACTTTTTCAAGTCTAAAATTCATGAACTTGATTTTTGAAAGATAATGCCATTTGAGACTTGTTTAATTGCTAGTAATGATTATTTTGACATGTTATTTGAGTTGAATGTTTATGAACTTGGCGAACATTTTCGTATATGCTTATTTGAAAAAGTGTAGATTTGATAAAAATGTAAAAATGAGCTTAAGTTTGATATAAATTGATAATGTCATTGTAATTATTTTGATTGATGATTTTGCTGACACTAATGCATATTTGGATGCACAAAAATTGTGTTTGATGTGTTTTGCAGAATGAAAGGGGTGAATCTTCATCCCAAGCCCGCAATGCTCCTGCTGAGAATATGGAACAACAGGAGGTGGATAACTACTACAAGCAGGATGTACCTCATCCAGTCATGACCTTTTCCGATATGCACTTGGAAGAGTTGCACCCGAACCTGAGATTTGACAGACTATGGATAGATTATCCAAAATATCAAAGGGGTTTGCAAACTCTTCATTCTAAGGTTGTTGAGGTACCGAGGGTCATAGAATGGGGACCCTTAGAAGCTGTAGAATTGGCCGGGCCAATTAGGGAATTACTTGTACAGAGGTATGGTAATTCTTCTTTTAATGACTGGATATGTTTATTCACCATACGTAGACCTGTATATAAAGTATGGTGTGAAGAATTGTTATGTAGTATAGAGTTGAATGATCGGGTAGCTAGTTTAACCGATCGTTCTTTTATTAGATTTTTGTTAGGCGGTTCGATGCGCCACATGTCTTTACTGGACATGGCTCAGGCTTTACGTATATATACGCCTGAGGAGTTAGCGTCTGCCGATTGTAGAGGATTGATACTAAACGGTAGAAAGATAGATGAAAATTTTGATACACACGGTGTGTGGAGTCAAATGACAAGCCATCACCGTTTCAAAGGGGGAAATTACTCTTATTTGGATATAGATAGAGCCGAATTAAGAGTGATACATAGGTTTTTAGCTAATTCGATTACACAAAGGGGTAAGAACAAAGAAAAATTAAATGAACAGGATTTGTTTTACCATATGTGTATTCGAGACCCACAAAGCGCTGTAAGTATACCATATTGTGTGGGTTATTATTTATCAGCTATGGTTCGGGGGATGCGACCACATAGCATAATAGGAGGTGGTATTTTTATTACTTTGATTGGTGAATATCTCGGTGTGGATATAAGTCGGGGGAGATTATTACTAGAAGAGCCGGAACCCCGCGATACTATAGGTTTAAATGTATACCATGGTGCGAAAGTTTTGAAGAGGCGAAATAACGCCGCAGTACGATACCATGGTAGACATCTACAGGTGGAGAGAAACCAGCAACAAGGTAATGTAGGAGGGGGGAATGAGATGCAAGAAATGCATAGGTTTATAGCTTCTCAGGAATATGAAAATGCTAGACAGAGAGCATTTGAAGATTGGCAAGTTCATCAGAACCAGATCATAGCTCATTGCCAACATATAGGTAGAAACTATATTCCTACACCGAAACCCATCTTCCCTCCTTGGTCTATAGAGATACAGCCACCATATCCTACGTATGACCCTGCCGAAGCATTCTATAGCACTTATGGTTATGCCTGGAACCCCTATTGGTACCAATATCATCCTTAGTTTACTTATTATTTTTTTTTATTTTGTAATTTGTAATTATTGATACGTTTAATACTTTTGATAATATTGTAATCATTTTTATAATTATCTAACTTTTATTCTTAGATTTTAATAATTTTTTGAATGTGGGGTAATATACCAAACTTCAAAAAATATGTATATATGTTTGCAGTTTATCTTATGTACACAACAGGGTAAAACAACGCATTTTCAAAGACTGGCATTAAGTTCAGCAAAAGCAACTAATTTTGACGACAAGATGCAAAATATATGTGAAATAACAACAAGACGGAATGAACAAATGATGTGCACCATTTATCATTCAGCAAACAAACGTCAATATATTTGGAAACTTTGGTAAAATTTAATCATTTTCACACAAATCACCCTCAATAATTTAAATTGTTACTGATTTCTTGCAAATGAGGGCATTGCAAGATCTTAAGTGTGGGAAGGGGTTAAATTCTTTCGGATTTTAAAATTTTTATCTTAAACACTTGGTTACCATTAAAAATACTAGTAAAGCAGTAGTTGTATTAGAATCTAGTGCTCTCTGATAAAAAAGAACAGCCCTAGTCTTATATACTGACTACCCAATTCTAGTAAAATTTTTCAAAATTTTCAATTAAATGAACTCAAAATCATGTTTATACATATTTATGAACGATAAAACTAGGTTTTAACACCGAAATTATTGTTACCTCGGAAAGGACATAAATTGAGAAACAAACTAAAATTTAAAATTCATTTAAAATGGAATAGAGGACGATAAAAAGGAAAATAAAAGCCAAGTGTGGGAAAATTTACCAAGTTATCTTAACATATGTCACATATATCTGTAACAAATAACTGAAAATACTTTTGCTTTGGACTAAACTAAACTGTTTTACCCAATGAAAGAAAAGAAGAGATGGATCTACACGATGAATCAATTCCATCATTAAAAGGAAGTAAAGTCTTCCGAAAAAGACACGCGCTTCTTGATTTAGGTCATGAAGTTGTCGTCCAGACCAGCTGTAGGTTGACGAAAAATCTAGAAAAGTCATCACTAAAATCAGCAGGAAATCCACGGACCTCAGCATTAAACAGGGTCGCCATGTGGTCAGATTTATCCTAACCATGAGAAGGATTTATCTCGTACAATGGGGGGGGCATCATGCAAATTAGCTGGATAAGACTAATGAATCAGATCCCCAGAAAAGATAATCTCCTTAAAGATTAAAAATCAGCTTTTAAGACTGATATTACTCAATCCTGGAGATTGACCTTAAAGATTGAGAATTACAAACTCATGGAATTCAATGATATCTAAACTCGAGCTTGAACGAGAAAATATTTTGATCAAAATTACAAACCGATTTGTTTTCTGAAAACCCTATTTTCAATGCGTTCATTACCATTGAACGTAAAATCCTAGGAATTCACCTGAAATTCATTAGGTCACCTGAACTAAATCGGGTGTCAACCGTAAGAACGGTGGTTGCATAGTGGTCAAAGACAGGACCTTGTGCCAGACCGAAAAATTATAAGGGTGAGCTTTACTATTGATCCTACCAAGGATAGTAATTGCGTCCGACACGTTATAGACCATAATCAAAAGCATGTCACGGGACATTGCCTTAACAGTTGCTTGTTCAACGCTTTTCTTTACAACCGGACGGTAGTTTGCCGAAAGGTAATATACGGAACAAGTAAACTGGACGTGTTGCTTTCCAAAATACAAGGTTAGCAAGTGGGTGACACAAAACCGCAAGTTTTGAGCTAAAATTTTCAAATCTGAAACCCACCAAACCCACAAAAATATTTTGCAAACACCGGTAAAGGGTTATTCCGGAAAACTTATCTAGGGTAAAAACTAGATTTAATTTTCAAAAGATCAAATGTTTTCATAAAGATCCAATTTCCTTAATGGATCTAAATTTTTATAGTCATGTGGGACTGTAAACCATATCGTTACTACCATTGTTTATACCGCCGTATAGAAATCACTGATGTACAAAGTGTGAAAAATAAAGAAGTGATTCTAGTATTTCAAGACAATATTGCTTGAGGACAAGCAACGCTCAAGTGTGGGAATATTTGATAATGCTAAAAACGAACATATATTTCATAGCATTATTCCTCAAGAAAGACAAGCTTTTAGTTGCAATTGTTCTATTTACAAGTAATATTCTTTTAAATAATAAAAGGTGAAGACAAAAGACAGATTCGACGAATTGAAGACGCAAACGTCCAAAAAGCTCAAAAGTACAAAAGACAATCAAAGAGGTTCCAATTATTGATAAGAAACGTCTCGAAATTACAAGAGTACAAGATTCAAAACGCAAAATACAAAATATAAAATTGTACGCAAGGACGTTCGAAAATTCGGAACCGGGACCAGAGTCAACTCTCAACGCTCGACGCAACGGACTAAAAATTACAAGTCTACTATGCACAAGAATATAATATAATATATAAATAATTATATTAATTATTTATATTTTATATTTATATATAAAATCCGTCGGCAAGAAAGACTCCAAAAGATGTGAGCTGTAATTTCTATCTCCGCAAGAAAGCTCACATCTTTTGGAGTCTTTCTGGCCGACGGATTTTATATATAAATATAAAATATAAATAATTAATATAATTATTTATATATTATATTATATTCTTGTGCATAGTAGACTTGTAATTTTTAGTCCGTTGCGTCGAGCGTTGAGAGTTGACTCTGGTCCCGGTTCCGGATTTTCGAACGTCCTTGCGTACAATTTTATATTTTGTATTTTGCGTTTTGAATCTTGTACTCTTGTAATTTCGAGACGTTTCTTATCAATAATTGGAACCTCTTTGATTGTCTTTTGTACTTTTGAGCTTTTTGGTCGTTTGCGTCTTCAATTCGTCGAATCTGTCTTTTGTCTTCACCTTTTATTATTTAAACGAATATTACTTGTAAATAGAACAATTGCAACTAAAAGCTTGTCTTTCTTGAGGAATAATGCTATGAAATATATGTTCGTTTTTAGCATTATCAAATATTCCCACACTTGAGCGTTGCTTGTCCTCAAGCAATATTGTCTTGAAATACTAGAATCACTTCTTTATTTTTCACACTTTGTACATCAGTGATTTCTATACGGCGGTATAAACAATGGTAGTAACGATATGGTTTACAGTCCCACATGACTATAAAAATTTAGATCCATTAAGGAAATTGGATCTTTATGAAAACATTTGATCTTTTGAAAATTAAATCTAGTTTTTACCCTAGATAAGTTTTCCGGAATAACCCTTTACCGGTGTTTGCAAAATATTTTTGTGGGTTTGGTGGGTTTCAGATTTGAAAATTTTAGCTCAAAACTTGCGGTTTTGTGTCACCCACTTGCTAACCTTGTATTTTGGAAAGCAACACGTCCAGTTTACTTGTTCCGTATATTACCTTTCGGCAAACTACCGTCCGGTTGTAAAGGAAAGCGTTGAACAAGCAACTGTTAAGGCAATGTCCCGTGACATGCTTTTGATTATGGTCTATAACGTGTCGGACGCAATTACTATCCTTGGTAGGAGCAATAGTAAAGCTCACCCTTATAATTTTTTGGTCTGGCACAAGGTCCTGTCTTTGACCACTATGCAACCACCGTTCTTACGGTTGACACCCGATTTAGTTCAGGTGACCTAATGAATTCCAGGTGAATTCCTAGGATTTTACGTTCAATGGTAATGAACGCATTGAAAATAGGGTTTTCAGAAAACAAATCGGTTTGTAATTTTGATCAAAATATTTTCTCGTTCAAGCTCGAGTTTAGATATCATTGAATTCTATGAGTTTGTAATTCTCAATCTTTAAGGTCAATCTCTAGGATTGAGTAATATCAGTCTTAAAAGCTGATTTTTAATCTTTAAGGAGATTATCTTTTCTGGGGATCTGATTCATTAGTCTTATCCAGCTAATTTGCATGATGCCCCCCCATTGTACGAGATAAATCCTTCTCATGGTTAGGATAAATCTGACCACATGGCGACCCTGTTTAATGCTGAGGTCCATGGATTTCCTGCTGATTTTAGTGATGACTTTTCTAGATTTTTCGTCAACCTACAGCTGGTCTGGACGACAACTTCATGACCTAAATCAAGAAGCGCGTGTCTTTTTCGGAAGACTTTACTTCCTTTTAATGATGGAATTGATTCATCGTGTAGATCCATCTCTTCTTTTCTTTCATTGGGTAAAACAGTTTAGTTTAGTCCAAAGCAAAAGTATTTTCAGTTATTTGTTACAGATATATGTGACATATGTTAAGATAACTTGGTAAATTTTCCCACACTTGGCTTTTATTTTCCTTTTTATCGTCCTCTATTCCATTTTAAATGAATTTTAACATTTTAGTTTGTTTCTCAATTTATGTCCTTTCCGAGGTAACAATAATTTCGGTGTTAAAACCTAGTTTTATCGTTCATAAATATGTATAAACATGATTTTGAGTTCATTTAATTGAAAATTTTGAAAAATTTTACTAGAATTGGGTAGTCAGTATATAAGACTAGGGCTGTTCTTTTTTATCAGAGAGCACTAGATTCTAATACAACTACTGCTTTACTAGTATTTTTAATGGTAACCAAGTGTTTAAGATAAAAATTTTAAAATCCGAAAGAATTTAACCCCTTCCCACACTTAAGATCTTGCAATGCCCTCATTTGCAAGAAATCAGTAACAATTTAAATTATTGAGGGTGATTTGTGTGAAAATGATTAAATTTTACCAAAGTTTCCAAATATATTGACGTTTGTTTGCTGAATGATAAATGGTGCACATCATTTGTTCATTCCGTCTTGTTGTTATTTCACATATATTTTGCATCTTGTCGTCAAAATTAGTTGCTTTTGCTGAACTTAATGCCAGTCTTTGAAAATGCGTTGTTTTACCCTGTTGTGTACATAAGATAAACTGCAAACATATATACATATTTTTTTGAAGTTTGGTATATTACCCCACATTCAAAAAATTATTAAAATCTAAGAATAAAAGTTAGATAATTATAAAAATGATTACAATATTAACAAAAGTATTAAACGTATCAATAATTACAAATTACAAAATAAAAAAAAATAATAAGTAAACTAAGGATGATATTGGTACCAATAGGGGTTCCAGGCATAACCATAAGTGCTATAGAATGCTTCGGCAGGGTCATACGTAGGATTTGGTGGCTGCATCTCTATAGACCAAGGAGGGAAGATGGGTTTCGGTGTAGGAATATAGTTTCTACCTATATGTTGGCAATGAGCTATGATCTGGTTCTGATGAACTTGCCAATCTTCAAATGCTCTCTGTCTAGCATTTTCGTATTCCTGAGAAGCTATAAACCTATGCATTTCTTGCATCTCATTCCCCCCTCCTACATTACCTTGCTGCTGGTTTCTCTCCACCTGTGGATGTCTACCATGGTATCGTACTGCGGCGTTATTTCGCCTCTTCAAAACTTTCGCACCATGGTATACATTTAAACCTATAGTATCGCGGGGTTCCGGAGGAAAGTTTAATGGTTCAGGATCTACGAACCGTTCCTGAATATTCTCTGGATTCTCAATTGTGAGGTTGGGTTCAAAAAATGAATTATCGGAAATTTGAACTGAAGTACTTGGTTGACTGGATGACGATTCTAAAGAAAAATCAACGGCGGTTATATTTGCTAAATGTCTTGATCTAGTTACAGGTGGTGAACGTATAAAAGGTGATGAACGTCTTGCTCGGTGCATTCACTGAATATCCTATTAGTTTTTAAAAGGAAAGAAAAATTATAATAAGTTATCCAATTAATAGACTTTTCTGATTTTGCCCACGTTTTGAATAGCCAAAAGATGCAGCAGAGGGGCAGGATTCGTTTGGTCTCAATATAATTGAGGACTGTTTGGCTCCAATAACCCGGTCCACGTACAAATCCAACTATTACTACGAACCAGAAAATTTTGATGTCTATCAATTTAACCACTTAAAATAAATTTTCGTAATTTTAAGAAATTTAGATAAGAAGTAGAAAAAATTCTAAGTCCTAAAAACTAGAATGACGAGAAATAAGAGAGAAAAAGAGTTCGTCGCAAAAGGTCGAAAAAGAAAAAAAAATGGTTGAAAAATAAAAGGTGACGGAAAAATAAAAGAAACTTATAACAACTTAAAAATACTTAACTAACCTAATCTTATTACTACAACTAACTTAAAATTATAATCGAAAATTGAAATTACTAATTGGAATGATAATTGATACATAGTAAAAGGTGTCTAAAAATATTAAAGCTTACAGGAAAAACTAAATCCCAAATGGAAATAACTTAAAAAGAAACTAAAACTTAAAAAGGCGTCTTAAAATTCTAAAGTACCTAAATCTTAGTCTAAAGAAAAAGCACTTAAGGAATTCTACGGCAAAGCCTAAAAATCTAGGAGTAAAAATAACTATAGCAAAAACTAAGTTTAAAATTAAATATGAGCTAAAAATACAAATATTACGCTACAATGATTAAAAAGGGACAAAATATAAAAATATACAAAAAGTTGTAAAAAGTACAATTTTTATAAAAATATTATTTTTTATATTATTTATTTAATAAAACTACTAATTTTACAATTTAATAAAACTAATTAATACTAAATACATAAATTAAATAAAAAGTAAAAGTAAAAATAAAACTAATAATAATAATAATAATAATAATTAGGGTTAAATAATAATAATAATTAATTAATAAACCGTAATTAATGCTGGTTTAGGGTTTTTTGTCGCCTGTCAGAGAAGCTCCGCGAGTTGCGGTATTTAAAACATCAAACCCCGCGAGTTGCGGGGTTTCAAATTTCAGATCTGGAGCAGTTTGAAATTTTTACGCGTTTTTTTTTTATTTTCTGTTTTCTGTTTTTTTTTCTATAAATAAAAGATATTTAATAAAATTTATATTATTATAAACTAAAATAAAGATAAAGAAACTTATAAAACTTAAATATTAAAAAAAATACTAAAAAAATACTTATATTTTTGTTTTTCTTTTTATATTTTTGAATAATTAAAACGTATTTTTACAAAAACGAATTTTAATAAAATACTATTAAAAATCTTCTTTTTTTTTTTATATTAGCGTTGCGCTTCCGGCGTTTAAGAGTGTCCCCGGCAGCGGCGCCAAAAATACTTGATGTTATGCGAGGTGTATACAAAATAGTTTATATTTTACTAGGAAAAACTATTAAATACGATACAATTTTACACAAGATATTTATTTATTTATAGAATGGATATACTTAAACCTTGCTACAACACTTATAGAAAGTGTACCTAATCGTACAGTAGTGTAGTTTTTAGTAAGTCCGGTTCGTTCCACATGGAAATCTTTAAACAAAGCTCAACGCTATATTAGTTTACTTTTATAAAAATACAAATATATATATAAGTAATATTATTATTATAAAGGGGGTTTTTACCGTTTAATGACCGGTTTGTCGATTTTAAGACTTTAGTCGCAGTTAAAACCTAATGTAAAATATAAAATAAATACAAGACTTAAATTAAAGCGTAAAGTAAATAACGATAATGAAATTGCGAATAATAAAAGTGCGATAAAATAAAATTGCGATAATTAAAAGTGCAATTAAATATAAAGTAAAGGAAATTAAATATGAAATAAAAGAATTATGCTTATTTAAACTTCCGTAATCATGATGTTTGACGTGTTGATTTTAGTTTTATGCCCATGGGTTAATTGTCCTTTGTCCTGGATTATTTAATATGTCCGTCTGGTTTTTGTCCATAACAGTCCATCAGTCATAAATATAAAGTGCGAGTGTCCTCGTCAAATTATTATTATACCCGAAGTTAAATATTCTAACTAATTGGGGATTCGAATTGTAACAAGGTTTTAATACTTTGTTTAATGAATACACCAGGTTATCGACTGCGTGTAAACCAAGGTTTTACTACTTTGTTAACAATTACACCAATTACCCTTGAATGTAATTTCACCCATGTTTTAATTATTCTAGTGGCTATTAATCCATTCCCGTGTCCGGTTAAATGAACGATTATTCGTACATATAAATACCCCGCCCATCGTGTCCGATCGAGTGTATATGGTAATTTATAGGGACGCCCAATTGTAAATCTTTATATTAACATTAACAAACTTTCATTTAGTTAAACAAATATAAAGCCCATTAATAGCCCATAGTCTAATTTCCACAAGTGTCGTTCTTTTGTCCAAACCCCAATTATGGTACAAAGCCCAATTACCCAATTTTAGTAATTAGCCCAACATCATGATTACTTCGTTTTAAATAAGCATAATAATAACTTAGCTACGAGACATTAATATAAAAAGGTTGAACATAACTTACAATGATTAAAAATAGCGTAGCGTTACACGGACAGAATTTCGACTTACACCCTTACAATATTCGCTAACATACCCTTATTATTAGAATTAAAATTAAAATTAAAATATAAATTATATATATATATATATAAATTTTACGTATGATAAGAGAAGAAAAAGATTATATTTTTTTGATCAGAATTCGGTTGGCTTTATAGGCAGTTTTCAAATTTAGGGCTCCGCGACTCGCGGCCCTTTTGGCCTTCACACTCCGCGAGTCGCGGAGATAGAAATTACAGCTCACATCTTTTGGAGTCTTTCTTGCCGACGGATTTTATATATAAATATAAAATATAAATAATTAATATAATTATTTATATATTATATTATATTCTTGTGCATAGTAGACTTGTAATTTTTAGTCCGTTGAGTCGAGCGTTGAGAGTTGACTCTGGTCCCGGTTCCGGATTTTCGAACGTCCTTGCGTACAATTTTATATTTTGTATTTTGCGTTTTGAATCTTGTACTCTTGTAATTTCGAGACGTTTCTTATCAATAATTGGAACCTCTTTGATTGTCTTTTGTACTTTTGAGCTTTTTGGTCGTTTGCGTCTTCAATTCGTCGAATCTGTCTTTTGTCTTCACCTTTTATTATTTAAAGGAATATTACTTGTAAATAGAACAATTGCAACTAAAAGCTTGTCTTTCTTGAGGAATAATGCTATGAAATATATGTTTGTTTTTAGCATTATCAAATATTCCCACACTTGAGCGTTGCTTGTCCTCAAGCAATATCGTTTTGAAATACTAGAATCACTTCTTTATTCTTCACACTTTGTACATCAGTGATTTCTATACGGCGGTATAAACAATGGTAGTAACGATATGGTTTACAGTCCCACATGACTATAAAAATTTAGATCCATTAAGGAAATTGGATCTTTATGAAAACATTTGATCTTTTGAAAATTAAATCTAGTTTTAACCCTAGATAAGTTTTCCGGAATAACCCTTTACCGGTGTTTGCAAAATATTTTTGTGGGTTTGGTGGGTTTCAGATTTGAAAATTTTAGCTCAAAACTTGCGGTTTTGTGTCACCCACTTGCTAACCTTGTATTTTGGAAAGCAACACGTCCAGTTTACTTGTTCTGTATATTACCTTTCGGCAAACTACCGTCCGGTTGTAAAGGAAAGCGTTGAACAAGCAACTGTTAAGGCAATGTCCCGTGACATGCTTTTGATTATGGTCTATAACGTGTCGGACGCAATTACTATCCTTGGTAGGAGCAATAGTAAAGCTCACCCTTATAATTTTTCGGTCTGGCACAAGGTCCTGTCTTTGACCACTATGCAACCACCGTTCTTACGGTTGACACCCGATTTAGTTCAGGTGACCTAATGAATTCCAGGTGAATTCCTAGGATTTTACGTTCAATGGTAATGAACGCATTGAAAATAGGGTTTTCAGAAAACAAATCGGTTTGTAATTTTGATCAAAATATTTTCTCGTTCAAGCTCGAGTTTAGATATCATTGAATTCCATGAGTTTGTAATTCTCAATCTTTAAGGTCAATCTCTAAGATTGAGTAATATCAGTCTTAAAAGCTGATTTTTAATCTTTAAGGAGATTATCTTTTCTGGGGATCTGATTCATTAGTCTTATCCAGCTAATTTGCATGATGCCCCCCCCCATTGTACGAGATAAATCCTTCTCATGGTTAGGATAAATCTGACCACATGGCGACCCTGTTTAATGCTGAGGTCCGTGGATTTTCTGCTGATTTTAGTGATGACTTTTCTAGATTTTTCGTCAACCTACAGCTGGTCTGGACGACAACTTCATGACCTAAATCAAGAAGCGCGTGTCTTTTTCGGAAGACTTTACTTCCTTTTAATGATGGAATTGATTCATCGTGTAGATCCATCTCTTCTTTTCTTTCATTGGGTAAAACAGTTTAGTTTAGTCCAAAGCAAAAGTATTTTCAGTTATTTGTTACAGATATATGTGACATATGTTAAGATAACTTGGTAAATTTTCCCACACTTGGCTTTTATTTTCCTTTTTATCGTCCTCTATTCCATTTTAAATGAATTTTAACATTTTAGTTTGTTTCTCAATTTATGTCCTTTCCGAGGTAACAATAATTTCGGTGTTAAAACCTAGTTTTATCGTTCATAAATATGTATAAACATGATTTTGAGTTCATTTAATTGAAAATTTTGAAAAATTTTACTAGAATTGGGTAGTCAGTATATAAGACTAGGGCTGTTCTTTTTTATCAGAGAGCACTAGATTCTAATACAACTACTGCTTTACTAGTATTTTTAATGGTAACCAAGTGTTTAAGATAAAAATTTTAAAATCCGAAAGAATTTAACCCCTTCCCACACTTAAGATCTTGCAATGCCCTCATTTGCAAGAAATCAGTAACAATTTAAATTATTGAGGGTGATTTGTGTGAAAATGATTAAATTTTACCAAAGTTTCCAAATATATTGACGTTTGTTTGCTGAATGATAAATGGTGCACATCATTTGTTCATTCCGTCTTGTTGTTATTTCACATATATTTTGCATCTTGTCGTCAAAATTAGTTGCTTTTGCTGAACTTAATGCCAGTCTTTGAAAATGCGTTGTTTTACCCTGTTGTGTACATAAGATAAACTGCAAACATATATACATATTTTTTGAAGTTTGGTATATTACCCCACATTCAAAAAATTATTAAAATCTAAGAATAAAAGTTAGATAATTATAAAAATGATTACAATATTAACAAAAGTATTAAACGTATCAATAATTACAAATTACAAAATAAAAAAAATAATAAGTAAACTAAGGATGATATTGGTACCAATAGGGGTTCCAGGCATAACCATAAGTGCTATAGAATGCTTCGGCAGGGTCATACGTAGGATATGGTGGCTGCATCTCTATAGACCAAGGAGGGAAGATGGGTTTCGGTGTAGGAATATAGTTTCCACCTATATGTTGGCAATGAGCTATGATCTGGTTCTGATGAACTTGCCAATCTTCAAATGCTCTCTGTCTAGCATTTTCGTATTCCTGAGAAGCTATAAACCTATGCATTTCTTGCATCTCATTCCCCCCTCCTACATTACCTTGTTGCTGGTTTCTCTCCACCTGTGGATGTCTACCATGGTATCGTACTGCGGCGTTATTTCGCCTCTTCAAAACTTTGGCACCATGGTATACATTTAAACCTATAGTATCGCGGGGTTCCGGCTCTTCTAGTAATAATCTCCCCCGACTTATATCCACACCGAGATATTCACTCAATACGAATTAGTTGTGAGCAGTGTGGAGGACCACATTTGACAAAAGATTGTCTCAGTATTGAATTAACAATGGAACAAAGAGAGAATATTTCATACATAAACCAAAGGCCTGGAAATAATTATCAGAATAATTATCAACCGCCAAGACCGATTTACAATCAAAAGCAGAATTATAACCGAAATATTCCATACAACAACCAACAAGGTCCTAGCAATCAACAAGTATCCAATAATAATTATAATCAGCAAAGACCTAATTTTCAAAACAAACCACCACAACAAACCGATGATAAAAAGCCAAATTTAGAAGATATGATGACGAAGCTAGTTGAAACTCAAACACAGTTTTTCACATCTCAGAAACAAACCAATGAACAAAATGCTCAAGCATTTAGAAATCAACAAGCTTCTATTTAAAATCTGGAACAAGAAGTAAGTAACCTAGCAAGGTTAATAGGTGAAAGAAAACCGGGAAGTCTACCTAGTGATACAAATGCTAACCCCCGGAATGAAACAGCTAAAGCCATTACCACAAGAAGTGGTACAACACTTAAACCACCTGAAATACCTGTAACTTCTGATGAAACTATTCCTACTCCACAAGAACCACAACCTGACCAAGATAAGGAAAAAGAACCGGTAGTTGAAAAGGTTAATGAAAATAACACAGTTAAGGATAAACCTTATGTTAAACCATATCAACCACCACTTCCTTACCCGAGTAAAAAAAAAAAAAAAAAACAACTCCGCGAGTCGCCAAAAATACTTGATGTTATGCGAGGTGTATATAAAATAGTTTATATTTTACTAGGAAAAACTATTAAATACGATACAATTTTACACAAGATATTTATTTATTTATAGAATGGATATACTTAAACCTTGCTACAACACTTATAGGCAGTGTACCTAATCGTACAGTAGTGTAGTTTTTAGTAAGTCCGGTTCGTTCCACAGGGAAATCTTTAAACAAAGCTCAACGCTATATTAGTTTACTTTTATAAAAATACAAATATATATATAAGTAATATTATTATTATAAAGGGGGTTTTTACAGTTTAATGACCGGTTTGTCGATTTTAAGACTTTAGTCGCAGTTAAAACCTAATGTAAAATATAAAATAAATACAAGACTTAAATTAAAGCGTAAAGTAAATAACGATAATGAAATTGCGAATAATAAAAGTGCGATAAAATAAAATTGCGATAATTAAAAGTGCAATTAAAAATAAAGTAAAGGAAATTAAATATGAAATAAAAGAATTATGCTTATTTAAACTTCCGTAATCATGATGTTTGACGTGTTGATTTTAGTTTTATGCCCATGGGTTAATTGTCCTTTGTCCTGGATTATTTAATATGTCCGTCTGGTTTTTGTCCATAACAGTCCATCAGTCATAAATATAAAGTGCGAGTGTCCTCGTCAAATTATTATTATACCTGAAGTTAAATATTCCAACTAATTGGGGATTCGAATTGTAACAAGGTTTTAATACTTTGTTTAATGAATACACCAGGTTATCGACTGCGTGTAAACCAAGGTTTTACTACTTTGTTAACAATTACACCAATTACCCTTGAATGTAATTTCACCCCTGTTTTAATTATTCTAGTGGCTATTAATCCATTCCCGTGTCCGGTTAAATGAACGATTATTCGTACATATAAATACCCCGCCCATCGTGTCCGATCGAGTGTATATGGTAATTTATAGGGACGCCCAATTGTAAATCTTTATATTAACATTAACAAACTTTCATTTAGTTAAACAAATATAAAGCCCATTAATAGCCCATAGTCTAATTTCCACAAGTGTCGTTCTTTTGTCCAAACCCCAATTATGGTACAAAGCCCAATTACCCAATTTTAGTAATTAGCCCAACATCATGATTACTTCGTTTTAAATAAGCATAATAATAACTTAGCTACGAGACATTAATATAAAAAGGTTGAACATAACTTACAATGATTAAAAATAGCGTAGCGTTACACGGACAGAATTTCGACTTACACCCTTACAATATTCGCTAACATACCCTTATTATTAGAATTAAAATTAAAATTAAAATATAAATTATATATATATATATATATAAATTTTACGTATGATAAGAGAAGAAAAAGATTATATTTTTTGATCAGAATTCGGTTGGCTTTATAGGCAGTTTTCAAATTTAGGGCTCCGCGACTCGCGGCCCTTTTGGCCTTCACACTCCGCGAGTCGCGGAGATAGAAATTACAGCTCACATCTTTTGGAGTCTTTCTTGCCGACGGATTTTATATATAAATATAAAATATAAATAATTAATATAATTATTTATATATTATATTATATTCTTGTGCATAGTAGACTTGTAATTTTTAGTCCGTTGCGTCGAGCGTTGAGAGTTGACTCTGGTCCCGGTTCCGGATTTTCGAACGTCCTTGCGTACAATTTTATATTTTGTATTTTGCGTTTTGAATCTTGTACTCTTGTAATTTCGAGACGTTTCTTATCAATAATTGGAACCTCTTTGATTGTCTTTTGTACTTTTGAGCTTTTTGGTCGTTTGCGTCTTCAATTCGTCGAATCTGTCTTTTGTCTTCACCTTTTATTATTTAAACTAATATTACTTGTAAATAGAACAATTGCAACTAAAAGCTTGTCTTTCTTGAGGAATAATGCTATGAAATATATGTTCGTTTTTAGCATTATCAAATATTCCCACACTTGAGCGTTGCTTGTCCTCAAGCAATATTGTCTTGAAATACTAGAATCACTTCTTTATTTTTCACACTTTGTACATCAGTGATTTCTATACGGCGATATAAACAATGGTAGTAACAATATGGTTTACAGTCCCACATGACTATAAAAATTTAGATCCATTAAGGAAATTGGATCTTTATGAAAACATTTGATCTTTTGAAAATTAAATCTAGTTTTTACCCTAGATAAGTTTTCCGGAATAACCCTTTACCGGTGTTTGCAAAATATTTTTGTGGGTTTGGTGGGTTTCAGATTTGAAAATTTTAGCTCAAAACTTGCGGTTTTGTGTCACCCACTTGCTTACCTTGTATTTTGGAAAGCAACACGTCCAGTTTACTTGTTCCGTATATTACCTTTCGGCAAACTACCGTCCGGTTGTAAAGGAAAGCGTTGAACAAGCAACTGTTAAGGCAATGTCCCGTGACATGCTTTTGATTATGGTCTATAACGTGTTGGACGCAATTACTATCCTTGGTAGGAGCAATAGTAAAGCTCACCCTTATAATTTTTCGGTCTGGCACAAGGTCCTGTCTTTGACCACTATGCAACCACCGTTCTTACGGTTGACACCCGATTTAGTTCAGGTGACCTAATGAATTCCAGGTGAATTCCTAGGATTTTACGTTCAATGGTAATGAACGCATTGAAAATAGGGTTTTCAGAAAACAAATCGGTTTGTAATTTTGATCAAAATATTTTCTCGTTCAAGCTCGAGTTTAGATATCATTGAATTCCATGAGTTTGTAATTCTCAATCTTTAAGGTCAATCTCTAGGATTGAGTAATATCAGTCTTAAAAGCTGATTTTTAATCTTTAAGGAGATTATCTTTTCTGGGGATCTGATTCATTAGTCTTATCCAGCTAATTCGCATGATGCCCCCCCCCATTGTACGAGATAAATCCTTCTCATGGTTAGGATAAATCTGACCACATGGCGACCCTGTTTAATGCTGAGGTCCGTGGATTTCCTGCTGATTTTAGTGATGACTTTTCTAGATTTTTCGTCAACCTACAGCTGGTCTGGACGACAACTTCATGACCTAAATCAAGAAGCGCGTGTCTTTTTCGGAAGACTTTACTTCCTTTTAATGATGGAATTGATTCATCGTGTAGATCCATCTCTTCTTTTCTTTCATTGGGTAAAACAGTTTAGTTTAGTCCAAAGCAAAAGTATTTTCAGTTATTTGTTACAGATATATGTGACATATGTTAAGATAACTTGGTAAATTTTCCCACACTTGGCTTTTATTTTCCTTTTTATCGTCCTCTATTCCATTTTAAATGAATTTTAACATTTTAGTTTGTTTCTCAATTTATGTCCTTTCCGAGGTAACAATAATTTCGGTGTTAAAACCTAGTTTTATCGTTCATAAATATGTATAAACATGATTTTGAGTTCATTTAATTGAAAATTTTGAAAAATTTTACTAGAATTGGGTAGTCAGTATATAAGACTAGGGCTGTTCTTTTTTATCAGAGAGCACTAGATTCTAATACAACTACTGCTTTACTAGTATTTTTAATGGTAACCAAGTGTTTAAGATAAAAATTTTAAAATCCGAAAGAATTTAACCCCTTCCCACACTTAAGATCTTGCAATGCCCTCATTTGCAAGAAATCAGTAACAATTTAAATTATTGAGGGTGATTTGTGTGAAAATGATTAAATTTTACCAAAGTTTCCAAATATATTGACGTTTGTTTGCTGAATGATAAATGGTGCACATCATTTGTTCATTCCGTCTTGTTGTTATTTCACATATATTTTGCATCTTGTCGTCAAAATTAGTTGCTTTTGCTGAACTTAATGCCAGTCTTTGAAAATGCGTTGTTTTACCCTGTTGTGTACATAAGATAAACTGCAAACATATATACATATTTTTTGAAGTTTGGTATATTACCCCACATTCAAAAAATTATTAAAATCTAAGAATAAAAGTTAGATAATTATAAAAATGATTACAATATTAACAAAAGTATTAAACGTATCAATAATTACAAATTACAAAATAAAAAAAAATAATAAGTAAACTAAGGATGATATTGGTACCAATAGGGGTTCCAGGCATAACCATAAGTGCTATAGAATGCTTCGGCAGGGTCATACGTAGGATATGGTGGCTGCATCTCTATAGACCAAGGAGGGAAGATGGGTTTCGGTGTAGGAATATAGTTTCTACCTATATGTTGGCAATGAGCTATGATCTGGTTCTGATGAACTTGCCAATCTTCAAATGCTCTCTGTCTAGCATTTTCGTATTCCTGAGAAGCTATAAACCTATGCGTTTCTTGCATCTCATTCCCCCCTCCTACATTACCTTGTTGCTGGTTTCTCTCCACCTGTGGATGTCTACCATGGTATCGTACTGCGGCGTTATTTTGCCTCTTCAAAACTTTCGCACCATGGTATACATTTAAACCTATAGTATCGCGGGGTTCCGGCTCTTCTAGTAATAATCTCCCCCGACTTATATCCACACCGAGATATTCACCAATCAAAGTAATAAAAATACCACCTCCTAATATGCTATGTGGTCGCATCCCCCGAACCATAGCTGATAAATAATAACCCACACAATATGGTATACTTACAGCGCTTTGAGGGTCTCGAATACACATATGGTAAAACAAATCCTGTTCATTTACTTTTTCTTTGTTCTTACCCCTTTGTGTAATCGAATTAGCTAAAAACCTATGTATCACTCTTAATTCGGCTCTATCTATATCCAAATAAGAGTAATTTCCCCCTTTGAAACGGTGATGGCTTGTCATTTGACTCCACACACCGTGTGTATCAAAATTTTCATCTATCTTTCTACCGTTTAGTATCAATCCTCTACAATCGGCAGACGCTAACTCCTCAGGCGTATATATACGTAAAGCCTGAGCCATGTCCAGTAAAGACATGTGGCGCATCGAACCGCCTAACAAAAATCTAATAAAAGAACGATCGGTTAAACTAGCTACCCGATCATTCAACTCTATACTACATAACAATTCTTCACACCATACTTTATATACAGGTCTACGTATGGTGAATAAACATATCCAGTCATTAAAAGAAGAATTACCATACCTCTGTACAAGTAATTCCCTAATTGGCCCGGCCAATTCTACAGCTTCTAAGGGTCCCCATTCTATGACCCTCGGTACCTCAACAACCTTAGAATGAAGAGTATGCAAACCCCTTTGATATTTTGGATAATCTATCCAAAGTCTGTCAAATCTCAGGTTCGGGTGCAACTCTTCCAAGTGCATATCGGAAAAGGTCATGACTGGATGAGGTACATCCTGCTTGTAGTAGTTATCCACCTCCTGTTGTTCCAAATTCTCAGCAGGAGCATTGCGGGCTTGGGATGAAGATTCACCCCTTTCATTCTGCAAAACACATCAAACACAATTTTTGTGCATCCAAATATGCATTAGTGTCAGCAAAATCATCAATCAAAATAATTACAATGACATTATCAATTTATATCAAACTTAAGCTCATTTTCACATTTTTATCAAATCTACACTTTTTCAAATAAGCATATACGAAAATGTTCGCCAAGTTCATAAACATTCAACTCAAATAACATGTCAAAATAATCATTACTAGCAATTAAACAAGTCTCAAATGGCATTATCTTTCAAAAATCAAGTTCATGAATTTTAGACTTGAAAAAGTCCACTTTAATTCTCAAAATCATGTTTAGGCTCAAAGTTTGGATCATTTAACTACCTAGACATGTTACACTACTTATTTTAGCAACAATTCATGACAAAAATCGTCCATAACCTGTTTATATCAAAAAGCCCCAAATTTGCTCAAGAACACAAACCCTAGATTATTCAAAATTTGAAGTTTAAGGCTTCTAATCATGTTAAACAGCATCAATCTAGGTTATACAAGCATAATACATAAACAATTTAAGTCTAATTACACTAAAAAGCATCAAAATCAATTTGGGGAAAAAATAGCTCAAGAACACCAAATTTCGAATTAAATGGTGTTTAGGTGTAGAAATTTACCGTTTTTCTTGAGTAATTCTTAGATAGCATCCTTCTCAACATGATTTTAGCAAAAGATTTGATGATTAACAGTTAAAAATCGTGATTTTTGGGGTGTTTTTGGGTGGTTTTTCGGGGTTTTTTCGCTGTGAAATTCGCTGTGTTTTTGAGTTGTGGAGTGTACTGATCGTTCAGCTCTTTTTATTTATTTTTTTGATTTTCGGTACCTCCGCGAGTCGCGGGGATTTACCCTCCAAACTCCGCGACTCGCGGAGTTGTTTTTTTTTTTTTTTTTTTTTTTTATATATAATCATTAACTTTTGAAACAATTAAGTACTTAATTTTAAAATTTTGTTTCCCTTGTTATTTAGGACGAGGTCGTTTCGGATCGATGTCCTAGTCTGTCCTTCGACAAAATTTTAAAATTTGTCTTTTTGTAGCGATTGTTTAAAAAGCTAAGATTTTTGGGTTTTTTAATGTTTTTGGCATACTTTAATTCAATAAGATTAAAAATAATGATAATAAAAGTTCTCGTCCCTCCCTCGGGTAAAGCAATTTCGGTTCAAAGACCTAGTCTTCAACTTACGACGAATTTTAAAAATCATATTCTTAACTTAATGAGATAAAGTAAATTTTTGTTTTTAAATTCACACAACTTAAATATAAAATTCAAAATTATTATTAAAAATTCACACCAAACTTAAAATTTGAAATGCATAAAATTAAAAATTAATATTTTAAAAATTAAAAATTCACACCAAATTTAATTTAAAAATTTATAAATTCATATCAAACTTATATTAATTTTTCAAATATTTACAATTTTAAATATATTGTTTTTATAAAGTTTACAATATTAATTTAAGATTTATATTAATTTTAAAAACATGGTAAAAATAAATTTAAAAATCTTTTTGTATTTTTATCCCACTTTAATCAATCAAATATTATCAAAAATATGCGCCCCTCTTTTCGGTAAAGTAATTTCGGTTTCAAGACCTAATTTAACTCATGACGAATTTTTGAAATATTTTGGTTTGATTGATTAAAGATATTTATACCTTAAGAATAAACGTTAAATTTCGCAGTGATGTAATAAATTTTTGAATGATATCAATAATTTCGGTCGCCAAACCTAATTTTATTCAATACCAATTTAATACTTTTTAGCGAACAAATTAGCGTTTATTATCAAAAGGTTAAAAATAAAAATAAAAACTGTACAGACATACCTGTGAAATAGATTTCTTAGTTATATGATCTATCTCATTCATAAGATAGTCGGTTTAATTGGTTTTCCATGGCTACATAGGCGTAACCTCGAGCATTCAGTGTCTTTTCTTCTAAACATATGAACGGTCCGTCTCTGCATAAAGTAACAAATTCGGTATTTGAATAGGTTTGATTATTTGAACATTTACCTCCATGTGACCATTTTCCGCATTTGTGACATCTTTCTAGGTGTCGTGCTCTTCTTTTCGCTGCGGATTTTGATTTTCCTTTACCAAATTGTAACTTATTATCTTCGCATCTGGATTCTTTTCTAACTCCGTCCATTCTTTCTCTGATTACTGATACTATTTCACTCGGTAGTATGTCATTATTACGTTTAGTGATCAAAGCGTGTAGCATTAGACCATGGTTTAGTTCACAGGCAGTCTTCATTTCGTAAAAACCTAAAAAAAAATAAAAATTCAGAATGGGGGGAGAAGACTAGTTCTTTAGGGTCTGCTAGGGAAAGACCATTCGGGTTCTATTTTCGAGAACTACACGAAAACAGACAATCTAACTCTAACAGAAATACATATTATCCTTTAAAGACTTGATTCTCCCCACACTTAGTTAGCTGTGGTGTCGAAATTGTGATTAACTTCGTTGTCGGCTTCCATCGGACCATGTATGTAATGTTTAACTCTGTGACCATTAACTTTAAATTCAATCCCATTTGAATTTATCAATTCTATCGTTCCGTATGGGAAAACTCTTTTGACTATGAATGGTCCAGACCATCTTGATTTCAATTTTCCAGGAAATAGCTTGAATCGTGAATTGAAAAGAAGAACTCTGTCTCCTTCTTTAAATTCTTTTGAACTTCTGATTCTTTTATCATGCCATTTCTTCGTTCTTTCTTTATAGATTAACGAATTTTCGTATGCTTCATGTCTTAATTCTTCTAATTCATTTAGTTGACTTAATCGTAGACGTCCGGCTTCATGTAAATCAAGATTACATGTCTTCAAAGCCCAAAATGCTTTGTGTTCAATTTCTACTGGAAGATGACATGCTTTTCCATAAACAAGTCTAAAAGGTGTGGTTCCAATTGGAGTTTTGTAGGCTGTTCTAAAAGCCCAGAGTGCATCCTCCAATTTAATGGACCATTCCTTCGGATTTGATCCTACGGTTTTCTCTAGAATACGTTTTAAAGCTCGGTTGGTATTTTCAACTTGTCCACTTGTTTGTGGATGATATGCGGTGGAGATTTTATGAGTTACTCCATATCTTTTAAGAACTTTCTCAAGTTGATTATTACAGAAATGAGTACCCCGATCACTTATTAAAGCTTTCGGTGTTCCAAACCTTGAAAAAGACGTTTTAAAAAGTTGACTACAACTCGTGCATCGTTAGTTGGGAGAGCTTGTGCTTCCGCCCATTTAGATACATAATCAATGGCTACGAGTATATATAGATTATTATGAGATTTTGGAAATGGACCCATAAAGTCAATACCCCAAATGTCAAATACTTCACATACTTGGATGACATTTTGTGGCATTTCATCACGTTGACTTATTTTTCCGGCCCTTTGACATGCATCACAGGATTTGCAAAGAAGGTGTGCGTCTTTGTAAATTGTAGGCCAATAGAATCCAGCTTCATAAACTTTTCTTGCTGTTAGTTGAGGCCCATAATGCCCTCCTGTTGGTCCTGTGTGACAATGGTTTAAAATTTTACTAGCTTCATCTCCAAATACACATCGGCGTATTATTCCATCGGGACAACTTTTAAACAGATGTGGATCTTCCCAGAAATAGTGTTTTATATCACTGAAGAATTTCTTTCGTCTTTGGTACGATAATCCTTTTTCAAGGAATCCACAAACTAAGTAGTTTGCATAGTCTGCAAACCATAGGATTTCTTTATAATCTATCTTCAATAGATATTCATCAGGAAAGTTGTCTTGTATGGCCGATTCATTTAGAACTTCTAATTCGGGATTTTCAAGACGAGAAAGATGATCAGCGGCGAGATTTTCTGCTCCTCTTTTATCTCGAATTTCAATATCAAACTCTTGTAAGAGTAAGATCCAACGGATTAATCTTGGTTTAGCATCTTGTTTTGAAAATAGGTATCTAAGAGCAGAATGGTCGGTATAGACCATCGTTTTTGCTAGAACGAGATATGATCGAAATTTGTCAAAAGCAAAGATAATAGCAAGGAGTTCTTTTTCAGTAGTTGTATAGTTTGTTTGTGCTCCTTGTAACGTCTTACTAGCATAATATATAGGTTGAAATCGTTTTTCAATCCTTTGTCCTAAAACGGCTCCCATTGCAAAATCACTTGCATCGCACATTAGTTCAAATGGTAGATTCCAATTTGGTGTTATCATGATCGGTGCATTAGTGAGTTTCTCTTTAAGAATATTAAAAGATTTGATACACTCATCTGAAAAGATGAATGGCGCATCCTTTTCTAGGAGTTTATTCATAGGAGTGGCAATTTTAGAAAAATCTTTTATGAAACGTCGGTAAAAACCGGCATGCCCTAGAAAACTCCTAACTCCTCTAACATTGGTGGGATGTGGAAGTTTAGCAATTACATCTACTTTAGCTCTATCCACTTCAATTCCTTCTTTTGAAATTTTATGTCCAAGAACGATGCCTTCTTTAACCATGAAATGGCATTTCTCCCAATTAAGTACTAGATTTGATTTTTCGCATCTAATTAGCATTCGTTCCAGATTAACTAGACATGATTTAAATGTATCACCGAAGACTGAAAAGTCATCCATGAATACTTCCATGCATTCTTCTATCATGTCATGAAAAATCGCCATCATACACCTTTGAAAGGTTGCAGGGGCGTTGCAAAGTCCAAATGGCATTCTTTTGTAAGCAAAAGTACCATAAGGGCACGTGAATGTGGTTTTCTCTTGGTCCTCGGGTGCTATTGGAATTTGAAAATATCCGGAAAATCCATCTAGAAAACAATAGTAACTATTTCCGGCTAATCTTTCCAACATTTGATCTATGAAAGGTAAGGGAAAGTGATCTTTTCTGGTGGCGTCATTTAATTTTCTATAATCAATACATACACGCCATCCTGTTACAGTCCTAGTAGGAATAAGCTCATTTTTCTCATTTGTGATGACAGTCATGCCACCCTTCTTAGGTACGCATTGAACTGGGCTTACCCATGGACTATCAGAGATTGGATATATCAAACCTGCATCTAGCAGTTTAATAATCTCTTTCTTAACTACATCTTGCATATTAGGATTTAGTCTTCGTTGGCGTTGCACATACGTTTTATGACCCTCTTCCATAAGGATTTTATGTGTGCAATACGAAGGACTTATTCCTTTAATATCATGAATCTTCCATGCAATGGCTGGTTTATGAGCTTTCAACATAGAAATGAGTTGTGATTTCTCATTTTCAGTAAGAGAAGACGATATTATTACAGGTAATTCAGATTCACCATGTGAATAAGCGTATTCCAAATGGTTTGGAAGTGGCTTTAACTCTAATTTCGGAGGTTCTTCTATTGATGATTTATATCGATATCTGTCTTCTTCTTTTAGCATTTGAATTTCTTCTGTTGTTGGTTCATATCCATTAGCTATAAGTGTAGCTAACATTTCAGCTTCATCAATTGGTTCATTACCTTCTCCTAAAGAACATTCTCCTGTTCCTTGTAATTCTGGAAATTCTTCTAATAATTCTGCATGTGCATCTATAGTTTGAATATAATAACATGTTTCATCTGCAGATTGTGGTTGTTGCATTGCTCTATCAACTGAAAAGGTAACACTCTCATCCTCTATACTTAGGGTCAGTTTCTTACCGAACACGTCTATCATTGCTTTAGCCGTGTTTAAGAATGGTCTTCCTAATATGAGAGGAACTTGAGAATCTTCTTCCATGTCCAAAACAACAAAATCTACTGGAAATACTAAAGTACCAACTTTAACTAGCATGTTCTCCATTATCCCTCTAGGATATTTTATTGATCTATCGGCTAGTTGTATGCTTATTCTGGTTGGTTTCAATTCTCCAAGGTCTAGTTTAGCGTATAGTGAATACGGCATTAGATTTATACTAGCACCTAAGTCTGCCAATGCTTCTATTGAACTAAGACTACCCAGAAAACATGGAATTTTGAAACTTCCTGGATCAGATAATTTTTCTGGTATCTTATTCAACAGCACTGCTGAACAATTAGCATTCATAGTAACAGCCGAGAGTTCTTCCATTTTCTTTCTATTTGAGATTAGATCTTTCAAGAATTTAGCATATCTAGGCATTCCTGAAATCACATCAATGAAAGGAAGATTTACATTTATCTGTTTAAACATATTTGGATTGCTCGGCTTCAAGTTTCTCTTTCTTCATTTTACTCGGGTAAGGAAGTGGTGGTTGATATGGTTTAACATAAGGTTTATCCTTAACTGTGTTATCTTCATTAACCTTTTCAACTACCGGTTCTTTTTCCTTATCTTGGTCAGGTTGTGGTTCTTGTGGAGTAGGAATAGTTTCATCATAAGTTACAGGTATTTCAGGTGGTTTAAGTGTTGTACCACTTCTTGTGGTAATGGCTTTAGCTGTTTCATTCCGGGGGTTAGCATTTGTATCACTAGGTAGACTTCCCGGTTTTCTTTCACCTATTAACCTTGCTAGGTTACTTACTTCTTGTTCCAGATTTTGAATAGAAGCTTGTTGATTTCTAAATGCTTGAGCATTTTGTTCATTGGTTTGTTTCTGAGATGTGAAAAACTGTGTTTGAGTTTCAACTAGCTTCGTCATCATATCTTCTAAATTTGGCTTTTTATCATCGGTTTGTTGTGGTGGTTTGTTTTGAAAATTAGGTCTTTGCTGATTATAATTATTATTGGATACTTGTTGATTGCTAGGACCTTGTTGGTTGTTGTATGGAATATTTCGGTTATAATTCTGGTTTTGATTGTAAATCGGTCTTGGCGGTTGATAATTATTCTGATAATTATTTCCAGGCCTTTGGTTTATGTATGAAATATTCTCTCTTTGTTCCATTGTTAATTCAATACTGAGACAATCTTTTGTCAAATGTGGTCCTCCACACTGCTCACAACTAATTCGTATTGAGTGAATATCCTTAGTCATCTTTTCCATTCGTCTCTCCACAGCATCTATCTTTGCGGAAATGGAATCTAAGTCATGGCTAGAATCGGCTCTAGCTGCTTTAGATGATCTAACTATATCTTTTTCTTGGTGCCACTCATGCGAGTGGGAAGCAGTGTTATCAATAATTTTGTAAGCATCAGTTTCGGTTTTCTTCATAATAGAACCACCAGCTGCTATATCTATGTCTTTCCTTGTAGTGATGTCGCATCCTTGGTAGAATATTTGTACTATTTGACAGGTGTCTAAACCATGTTGCGGACATCCTCTTAATAACTTTCCATATCTTGTCCACGCCTCATATAGAGTTTCATTTGGTTTCTGTGTGAACGTAACAATTTCTGCTTGAAGTCTTACGGCTTTAGATGCAGGAAAGAATTGTTTAAGAAATTTGTCAACTAAAACGTCCCATGTATCGATCGCCCCTTCAGGTAACGATTCCAACCAATCTTTGGCTTCTCCCTTTAAAGTCCAGGGAAATAACATGAGATATATCTGTTCATCCTCCACTTCTCGTATTTTAAATAGTGTGCAGATCCTATTAAAGGTACGTAGATGTTCATTTGGATCTTCCTTCGGCGCACCACTAAATTGGCATTGATTAGTCACCATGTGTAGAATTTGTCCTTTGATTTCATAATCTGGCGCATTAATGTCTGGATGAGTAATTGCGCGACCTTGGCCAGTGCGTTTAGTTATCATTCGGTCTTCCATACTTAAAGGTTCCAGATTCTCCATAATTGAATTTGTTGAATCGGTATCACTAGATGATTCTGATTTAATGGTTCGTTCCTCAACAATCTCTGTTTGAATGATTGGTGGTTCCGGAGGAAAGTTTAATGGTTCAGGATCTACGAACCGTTCCTGAATATTCTCTGGATTCTCAATTGTGAGGTTGGGTTCAAAAAATGAATTATCGGAAATTTGAACTGAAGTACTTGGTTGACTGGATGACGATTCTAAAGAAAAATCAACGGCGGTTATATTTGCTAAATGTCTTGATCTAGTTACAGGTGGTGAACGTATAAAAGGTGATGAACGTCTTGCTCGGTGCATTCACTGAATATCCTATTAGTTTTTAAAAGGAAAGAAAAATTATAATAAGTTATCCAATTAATAGACTTTTTTGATTTTGCCCACGTTTTGAATAGCCAAAAGATGCAGCAGAGGGGCAGGATTCGTTTGGTCTCAATATAATTGAGGACTGTTTGGCTCCAATAACCCGGTCCACGTACAAATTCAACTATTACTACGAACCAGAAAATTTTGATGTCTATCAATTTAACCACTTAAAATAAATTTTCGTAATTTTAAGAAATTTATATAAGAAGTAGAAAAAATTCTAAGTCCTAAAAACTAGAATGGCGAGAAATAAGAGAGAAAAAGAGTTCGTCGCAAAAGGTCGAAAAAGAAAAAAAAATGGTTGAAAAATAAAAGGTGACGGAAAAATAAAAGAAACTTATAACAACTTAAAAATACTTAACTAACCTAATCTTATTACTACAACTAACTTAAAATTATAATCGCAAATTGAAATTACTAATTGGAATGATAATTGATACATAGTAAAAGGTGTCTAAAAATATTAAAGCTTACAGGAAAAACTAAATCCCAAATGGAAATAACTTAAAAAGAAACTAAAACTTAAAAAGGCGTCGCAAAATTCTAAAGTACCTAAATCTTAGTCTAAAGAAAAAGCACTTAAGGAATTCTACGGCAAAGCCTAAAAATCTAGGAGTAAAAATAACTATAGCAAAAACTAAGTTTAAAATTAAATATGAGGTAAAAATACAAATATTACGCTACAATGATTAAAAAGGGACAAAATATAAAAATATACAAAAAGTTGTAAAAAGTACAATTTTTATAAAAATATTATTTTTTATATTATTTATTTAATAAAACTACTAATTTTACAATTTAATAAAACTAATTAATACTAAATACATAAATTAAATAAAAAGTAAAAGTAAAAATAAAACTAATAATAATAATAATAATAATTAGGGTTAAATAATAATAATAATTAATTAATAAACCGTAATTAATGCTGGTTTAGGGTTTTTTGTCGCCTGTCAGAGAAGCTCCGCGAGTTGCGGTATTTAAAACATCAAACCCCGCGAGTCGCGGGGTTTCAAATTTCAGATCTGGAGCAGTTTGAAATTTTTACGCGTTTTTTTTTTATTTATTTTCTGTTTTCTGTTTTTTTTCTATAAATAAAAGATATTTAATAAAATTTATATTATTATAAACTAAAATAAAGATAAAGAAACTTATAAAACTTAAATATTAAAAAAAAATACTAAAAAAATACTTATATTTTTGTTTTTCTTTTTATATTTTTGAATAATTAAAACGTATTTTTACAAAAACGAATTTTAATAAAATACTATTAAAAATCTTCTTTTTTTTTTATATTAGCGTTGCGCTTCCGGCGTTTAAGAGTGTCCCCGGCAGCGGCGTCAAAAATACTTGATGTTATGCGAGGTGTATATAAAATAGTTTATATTTTACTAGGAAAAACTATTAAATACGATACAATTTTACACAAGATATTTATTTATTTATAGAATGGATATACTTAAACCTTGCTACAACACTTATAGGCAGTGTACCTAATCGTACAGTAGTGTAGTTTTTAGTAAGTCCGGTTCGTTCCACAGGGAAATCTTTAAACAAAGCTCAACGCTATATTAGTTTACTTTTATAAAAATACAAATATATATATAAGTAATATTATTATTATAAAGGGGGTTTTTACCGTTTAATGACCGGTTTGTCGATTTTAAGACTTTAGTCGCAGTTAAAACCTAATGTAAAATATAAAATAAATACAAGACTTAAATTAAAGCGTAAAGTAAATAACGATAATGAAATTGCGAATAATAAAAGTGCGATAAAATAAAATTGCGATAATTAAAAGTGCAATTAAATATAAAGTAAAGGAAATTAAATATGAAATAAAAGAATTATGCTTATTTAAACTTCCGTAATCATGATGTTTGACGTGTTGATTTTAGTTTTATGCCCATGGGTTAATTGTCCTTTGTCCTGGATTATTTAATATGTCCGTCTGGTTTTTGTCCATAACAGTCCATCAGTCATAAATATAAAGTGCGAGTGTCCTCGTCAAATTATTATTATACCCGAAGTTAAATATTCCAACTAATTGGGGATTCGAATTGTAACAAGGTTTTAATACTTTGTTTAATGAATACACCAGGTTATCGACTGCGTGTAAACCAAGGTTTTACTACTTTGTTAACAATTACACCAATTACCCTTGAATGTAATTTCACCCCTGTTTTAATTATTCTAGTGGCTATTAATCCATTCCCGTGTCCGGTTAAATGAACGATTATTCGTACATATAAATACCCCGCCCATCGTGTCCGATCGAGTGTATATGGTAATTTATAGGGACGCCCAATTGTAAATCTTTATATTAACATTAACAAACTTTCATTTAGTTAAACAAATATAAAGCCCATTAATAGCCCATAGTCTAATTTCCACAAATGTCGTTCTTTTGTCCAAACCCCAATTATGGTACAAAGCCCAATTACCCAATTTTAGTAATTAGCCCAACATGATGATTACTTCGTTTTAAATAAGCATAATAATAACTTAGCTACGAGACATTAATATAAAAAGGTTGAACATAACTTACAATGATTAAAAATAGCGTAGCGTTACACGGACAGAATTTCGACTTACACCCTTACAATATTCGCTAACATACCCTTATTATTAGAATTAAAATTAAAATTAAAATATAAATTATATATATATATATAAATTTTACGTATGATAAGAGAAGAAAATGATTATATTTTTTGATCAGAATTCGGTTGGCTTTATAGGCAGTTTTCAAATTTAGGGCTCCGCGACTCGCGGCCCTTTTGGCCTTCACACTCCGCGAGTCGATGAGATAGAAATTACAGCTCACATCTTTTGGAGTCTTTCTTGCCGACGGATTTTATATATAAATATAAAATATAAATAATTAATATAATTATTTATATATTATATTATATTCTTGTGCATAGTAGACTTGTAATTTTTAGTCCGTTGCGTCGAGCGTTGAGAGTTGACTCTAGTCCCGGTTCCGGATTTTCGAACGTCCTTGCGTACAATTTTATATTTTGTATTTTGCGTTTTGAATCTTGTACTCTTGTAATTTCGAGACGTTTCTTATCAATAATTGGAACCTCTTTGATTGTCTTTTGTACTTTTGAGCTTTTTGGTCGTTTGCGTCTTCAATTCGTCGAATCTGTCTTTTGTCTTCACCTTTTATTATTTAAACGAATATTACTTGAAAATAGAACAATTGCAACTAAAAGCTTGTCTTTCTTGAGGAATAATGCTATGAAATATATGTTCGTTTTTAGCATTATCAAATATTCCCACACTTGAGTGTTGCTTGTCCTCAAGCAATATTGTCTTGAAATACTAGAATCACTTCTTTATTTTTCACACTTTGTACATCAGTGATTTCTATACGGCGGTATAAACAATGGTAGTAACGATATGGTTTACAGTCCCACATGACTATAAAAATTTAGATCCATTAAGGAAATTGGATCTTTATGAAAACATTTGATCTTTTGAAAATTAAATCTAGTTTTTACCCTAGATAAGTTTTCCGGAATAACCCTTTACCGGTGTTTGCAAAATATTTTTGTGGGTTTGGTGGGTTTCAGATTTGAAAATTTTAGCTCAAAACTTGCGGTTTTGTGTCACCCACTTGCTAACCTTGTATTTTGGAAAGCAACACTTCCAGTTTACTTGTTCCGTATATTACCTTTCGGCAAACTACCATCCGGTTGTAAAGGAAAGCGTTGAACAAGCAACTGTTAAGGCAATGTCCCGTGACATGCTTTTGATTATGGTCTATAACGTGTCGGACGCAATTACTATCCTTGGTAGGAGCAATAGTAAAGCTCACCCTTATAATTTTTCGGTCTGGCACAAGGTCCTGTCTTTGACCACTATGCAACCACCGTTCTTACGGTTGACACCCGATTTAGTTCAGGTGACCTAATGAATTCCAGGTGAATTCCTAGGATTTTACGTTCAATGGTAATGAACGCATTGAAAATAGGATTTTTAGAAAACAAATCGGTTTGTAATTTTGATCAAAATATTTTCTCGTTCAAGCTCGAGTTTAGATATCATTGAATTCCATGAGTTTGTAATTCTCAATCTTTAAGGTCAATCTCTAGAATTGAGTAATATCAGTCTTAAAAGCTGATTTTTAATCTTTAAGGAGATTATCTTTTCTGGGGATCTGATTCATTAGTCTTATCCAGCTAATTTGCATGATGCCCCCCCCCCATTGTACGAGATAAATCCTTCTCATGGTTAGGATAAATCTGACCACATGGCGACCCTGTTTAATGCTGAGGTCAGTGGATTTCCTGCTGATTTTAGTGATGACTTTTCTAGATTTTTCGTCAACCTACAGCTGGTCTGGACGACAACTTCATGACCTAAATCAAGAAGCGCGTGTCTTTTTCGGAAGACTTTACTTCCTTTTAATGATGGAATTGATTCATCGTGTAGATCCATCTCTTCTTTTCTTTCATTGGGTAAAACAGTTTAGTTTAGTCCAAAGCAAAAGTATTTTCAGTTATTTGTTACAGATATATGTGACATATGTTAAGATAACTTGGTAAATTTTCCCACACTTGGCTTTTATTTTCCTTTTTATCGTCCTCTATTCCATTTTAAATGAATTTTAACATTTTAGTTTGTTTCTCAATTTATGTCCTTTCCGAGGTAACAATAATTTCGGTGTTAAAACCTAGTTTTATCGTTCATAAATATGTATAAACATGATTTTGAGTTCATTTAATTGAAAATTTTGAAAAATTTTACTAGAATTGGGTAGTCAGTATATAAGACTAGGGCTGTTCTTTTTTATCAGAGAGCACTAGATTCTAATACAACTACTGCTTTACTAGTATTTTTAATGGTAACCAAGTGTTTAAGATAAAAATTTTAAAATCCGAAAGAATTTAACCCCTTCCCACACTTAAGATCTTGCAATGCCCTCATTTGCAAGAAATCAGTAACAATTTAAATTATTGAGGGTGATTTGTGTGAAAATGATTAAATTTTACCAAAGTTTCCAAATATATTGACGTTTGTTTGCTGAATGATAAATGGTGCACATCATTTGTTCATTCCGTCTTGTTGTTATTTCACATATATTTTGCATCTTGTCGTCAAAATTAGTTGCTTTTGCTGAACTTAATGCCAGTCTTTGAAAATGCGTTGTTTTACCCTGTTGTGTACATAAGATAAACTGCAAACATATATACATATTTTTTGAAGTTTGGTATATTACCCCACATTCAAAAAATTATTAAAATCTAAGAATAAAAGTTAGATAATTATAAAAATGATTACAATATTAACAAAAGTATTAAACGTATCAATAATTACAAATTACAAAATAAAAAAAAATAATAAGTAAACTAAGGATGATATTGGTACCAATAGGGGTTCCAGGCATAACCATAAGTGCTATAGAATGCTTCGGCAGGGTCATACGTAGGATATGGTGGCTGCATCTCTATAGACCAAGGAGGGAAGATGGGTTTCGGTGTAGGAATATAGTTTCTACCTATATGTTGGCAATGAGCTATGATCTGGTTCTGATGAACTTGCCAATCTTCAAATGCTCTCTGTCTAGCATTTTCGTATTCCTGAGAAGCTATAAACCTATGCATTTCTTGCATCTCATTCCCCCCTCCTACATTACCTTGTTGCTGGTTTCTCTCCACCTGTGGATGTCTACCATGGTATCGTACTGCGGCGTTATTTCGCCTCTTCAAAACTTTCGCACCATGGTATACATTTAAACCTATAGTATCGCGGGGTTCCGGCTCTTCTAGTAATAATCTCCCCCGACTTATATCCACACCGAGATATTCACCAATCAAAGTAATAAAAATACCACCTCCTATTATGCTATGTGGTCGCATCCCCCGAACCATAGCTGATAAATAATAACCCACACAATATGGTATACTTACAGCGCTTTGTGGGTCTCGAATACACATATGGTAAAACAAATCCTGTTCATTTACTTTTTCTTTGTTCTTACCCCTTTGTGTAATCGAATTAGCTAAAAACCTATGTATCACTCTTAATTCGGCTCTATCTATATCCAAATAAGAGTAATTTCCCCCTTTGAAACGGTGATGGCTTGTCATTTGACTCCACACACCGTGTGTATCAAAATTTTCATCTATCTTTCTACCGTTTAGTATCAATCCTCTACAATCGGCAGACGCTAACTCCTCAGGCGTATATATACGTAAAGCCTGAGCCATGTCCAGTAAAGACATGTGGCACATCGAACCGCCTAACAAAAATCTAATAAAAGAACGATCGGTTAAACTAGCTACCCGATCATTCAACTCTATACTACATAACAATTCTTCACACCATACTTTATATACAGGTCTACGTATGGTGAATAAACATATCCAGTCATTAAAAGAAGAATTACCATACCTCTGTACAAGTAATTCCCTAATTGGTCCGGCCAATTCTACAGCTTCTAAGGGTCCCCATTCTATGACCCTCGGTACCTCAACAACCTTAGAATGAAGAGTTTGCAAACCCCTTTGATATTTTGGATAATCTATCCAAAGTCTGTCAAATCTCAGGTTCGGGTGCAACTCTTCCAAGTGCATATCGGAAAAGGTCATGACTGGATGAGGTACATCCTGCTTGTAGTAGTTATCCACCTCCTGTTGTTCCAAATTCTCAGCAGGAGCATTGCGGGCTTGGGATGAAGATTCACCCCTTTCATTCTGCAAAACACATCAAACACAATTTTTGTGCATCCAAATATGCATTAGTGTCAGCAAAATCATCAATCAAAATAATTACAATGACATTATCAATTTATATCAAACTTAAGCTCATTTTCACATTTTTATCAAATCTACACTTTTTCAAATAAGCATATACGAAAATGTTCGCCAAGTTCATAAACATTCAACTCAAATAACATGTCAAAATAATCATTACTAGCAATTAAACAAGTCTCAAATGGCATTATCTTTCAAAAATCAAGTTCATGAATTTTAGACTTGAAAAAGTCCACTTTAATTCTCAAAATCATGTTTAGGCTCAAAGTTTGGATCATTTAACTACCTAGACATGTTACACTACTTATTTTAGCAACAATTCATGACAAAAATCGGCCATAACCTGTTTATATCAAAAAGCCCCAAATTTGCTCAAGAACACAAACCCTAAATTATTCAAATTTTGAAGTTTAAGGCTTCTAATCATGTTAAACAGCATCAATCTAGGTTATACAAGCATAATACATAAACAATTTAAGTCTAATTACACTAAAAAGCATCAAAATCAATTTGGAGAAAAAAATAGCTCAAGAACACCAAATTTCGAATTAAATGGTGTTTAGGTGTAGAAATTTACCGTTTTTCTTGAGTAATTCTTAGATAGCATCCTTCTCAACATGATTTTAGCAAAAGATTTGATGATTAACGGTTAAAAATCGTGATTTTTGGGGTGTTTTTGGGTGGTTTTTCGGGGTTTTTTCGCTGTGAAATTCGCTGTGTTTTTGAGTTGTGGAGTGTACTAATCGTTCAGCTCTTTTTATTTTTATTTTTTGATTTTCGGTACCTCCGCGAGTCGCGGGGATTTACCCTCCAAACTCCGCGACTCGCGGAGTTGTTTTTTTTTTTTTTTTTTTTTATATAATCATTAACTTTTGAAACAATTAAGTACTTAATTTTAAAATTTTGTTTCCCTTGTTATTTAGGACGAGGTCGTTTCGGATCGATGTCCTAGTCTGTCCTTCGACAAAATTTTAAAATTTGTCTTTTTGTAGCGATTGTTTTAAAAGCTAAGATTTTTGGGTTTTTTAATGTTTTTGGCATACTTTAATTCAATAAGATTAAAAATAATGATAATAAAAGTTCTCGTCCCTCCCTCGGGTAAAGCAATTTCGGTTCAAAGACCTAGTCTTCAACTTACGACGAATTTTAAAAATCATATTCTTAACTTAATGAGATAAAGTAAATTTTTGTTTTTAAATTCACACAACTTAAATATAAAATTCAAAATTATTATTAAAAATTCACACCAAACTTAAAATTTGAAATGCATAAAATTAAAAATTAATATTTTAAAAATTAAAAATTCACACCAAATTTAATTTAAAAATTTATAAATTCATATCAAACTTATATTAATTTTTCAAATATTTACAATTTTAAATATATTGTTTTTACAAAGTTTACAATATTAATTTAAGATTTATATATTAATTTTAAAAACATGGTAAAAATAAAATTAAAAATCTTTTTGTCTTTTTATCCCACTTTAATCAATCAAATATTATCAAAAATATGCGCCCCTCTTTTCGGTAAAGTAATTTCGGTTCCAAGACCTAATTTAACTCATGACGAATTTTTGAAATATTTTGGTTTGATTGATTAAAGATATTTATACCTTAAGAATAAACGTTAAATTTCGCAGTGATGTAATAAATTTTTGAATGATATCAATAATTTCGGTCGCCAAACCTAATTTTATTCAATACCAATTTAATACTTTTTAGCGAACAAATTAGCGTTTATTATCAAAAGGTTAAAAATAAAAATAAAAACTGTACAGACATACCTGTGAAATAGATTTCTTAGTTATATGATCTATCCCATTCATAAGATAGTCAGTTTAATTGGTTTTCCATGGCTACATAGGCGTAACCTCGAGCATTCAGTGTCTTTTCTTCTAAACATATGAACGGTCCGTCTCTGCATAAAGTAACAAATTCGGTATTTGAATAGGTTTGATTATTTGAACATTTACCTCCATGTGACCATTTTCCGCATTTGTGACATCTTTCTAGGTGTCGTGCTCTTCTTTTCGCTGCGGATTTTGATTTTCCTTTACCAAATTGTAACTTATTATCTTCGCATCTGGATTCTTTTCTAACTCCGTCCATTCTTTCTCTGATTACTGATACTATTTCACTCGGTAGTATGTCATTATTACGTTTAGTGATCAAAGCGTGTAGCATTAGACCATGGTTTAGTTCACAGGCAGTCTTCATTTCGTAAAAACCTAAAAAAAAATAAAAATTCAGAATGGGGGGAGAAGACTAGTTCTTTAGGGTCTGCTAGGGAAAGACCATTCGGGTTCTATTTTCGAGAACTACACGAAAACAGACAATCTAACTCTAACAGAAATACATATTATCCTTTAAAGACTTGATTCTCCCCACACTTAGTTAGCTGTGGTGTCAAAATTGTGATTAACTTCGTTGTCGGCTTCCATCGGACCATGTATGTAATGTTTAACTCTGTGACCATTAACTTTAAATTCAATCCCATTTGAATTTATCAATTCTATCGTTCCGTATGGGAAAACTCTTTTGACTATGAATGGTCCAGACCATCTTGATTTCAATTTTCCAGGAAATAGCTTGAATCGTGAATTGAAAAGAAGAACTCTGTCTCCTTCTTTAAATTCTTTTGAACTTCTGATTCTTTTATCATGCCATTTCTTCGTTCTTTCTTTATAGATTAACGAATTTTCGTATGCTTCATGTCTTAATTCTTCTAATTCATTTAGTTGACTTAATCGTAGACGTCCGGCTTCATGTAAATCAAGATTACATGTCTTCAAAGCCCAAAATGCTTTGTGTTCAATTTCTACTGGAAGATGACATGCTTTTCCATAAACAAGTCTAAAAGGTGTAGTTCCAATTGGAGTTTTGTAGGCTGTTCTAAAAGCCCAGAGTGCATCCTCCAATTTAATGGACCATTCCTTCGGATTTGATCCTACGGTTTTCTCTAGAATACGTTTTAAAGCTCGGTTGGTATTTTCAACTTGTCCACTTGTTTGTGGATGATATGCGGTGGATATTTTATGAGTTACTCCATATCTTTTAAGAACTTTCTCAAGTTGATTATTACAGAAATGAGTACCCCGATCACTTATTAAAGCTTTCGGTGTTCCAAACCTTGCAAAAAGACGTTTTAAAAAGTTGACTACAACTCGTGTATCGTTAGTTGGGAGAGCTTGTGCTTCCGCCCATTTAGATACATAATCAATGGCTACGAGTATATATAGATTATTATGAGATTTTGAAATGGACCCATAAAGTCAATACCCCAAATGTCAAATACTTCACATACTTGGATGACATTTTGTGGCATTTCATCACGTTGACTTATTTTTCCGGCCCTTTGACATGCATCACAGGATTTGCAAAGAAGGTGTGCGTCTTTGTAAATTGTAGGCCAATAGAATCCAGCTTCATAAACTTTTCTTGCTGTTAGTTGAGGCCCATAATGCCCTCCTGTTGGTCCTGTGTGACAATGGTTTAAAATTTTACTAGCTTCATCTCCAAATACACATCGGCGTATTATTCCATCGGGACAACTTTTAAACAGATGTGGATCTTCCCAGAAATAGTGTTTTATATCACTGAAGAATTTCTTTCGTCTTTGGTACGATAATCCTTTTTCAAGGAATCCACAAACTAAGTAGTTTGCATAGTCTGCAAACCATGGGATTTCTTTATAATCTATCTTCAATAGTCCTTTAGAATTTTGCGACGCCTTTTTAAGTTTTAGTTTCTTTTTAAGTTATTTCCATTTGGGATTTAGTTTTTCCAAGCTTTAATATTTTTAGACACCTTTTACTATGTATCAATTATCATTCCAATTAGTAATTTCAATTTGCGATTATAATTTTAAGTTAGTTGTAGTAATAAGATTAGGTTAGTTAAGTATTTTTAAGTTGTTATAAGTTTCTTTTATTTTTCCGTCACCTTTTATTTTTCAACCATTTTTTTTTCTTTTTCGACCTTTTGCGACGAACTCTTTTTCTCTCTTATTTCTCGCCATTCTAGTTTTTAGGACTTAGAATTTTTTCTACTTCTTATCTAAATTTCTTAAAATTACGAAAATTTATTTTAAGTGGTTAAATTGATAGACATCAAAATTTTCTGGTTCGTAGTAATAGTTGGATTTGTACGTGGACCGGGTTATTGGAGCCAAACAGTCCTCAATTATATTGAGACCAAACGAATCCTGCCCCTCTGCTGCATCTTTTGGCTATTCAAAACGTGGGCAAAATCAGAAAAGTCTATTAATTGGATAACTTATTATAATTTTTCTTTCCTTTTAAAAACTAATAGGATATTCAGTGAATGCACCGAGCAAGACGTTCATCACCTTTTATACGTTCACCACCTGTAACTAGATCAAGACATTTAGCAAATATAACCGTCATTGATTTTTCTTTAGAATCGTCATCCAGTCAACCAAGTACTTCAGTTCAAATTTCCGATAATCCATTTTTTGAACCCAACCTCACAATTGAGAATCCAGAGAATATTCAGGAACGGTTCGTAGATCCTGAACCATTAAACTTTCCTCCGGAACCACCAATCATTCAAACAGAGATTGTTGAGGAACGAACCATTAAATCAGAATCATCTAGTGATACCGATTCAACAGATTCAATTATGGAGAATCTGGAACCTTTAAGTATGGAAGACCGAATGAGAGCTAAACGCACTGGCCAAGGTCACGCAATTACTCATCCAGACATTAATGCGCCAGATTATGAAATCAAAGGACAAATTCTACACATGGTGACTAATCAATGCCAATTTAGTGGTGCACCGAAGGAAGATCCAAATGAACATCTACGTACCTTTAATAGGATCTGCACACTATTTAAAATACGAGAAGTGGAGGATGAACAGATATATCTCATGTTATTTCCCTGGACTTTAAAGGGAGAAGCCAAAGATTGGTTGGAATCGTTACCTGAAGGGGCGATCGATACATGGGACGTTTTAGTTGACAAATTTCTTAAACAATTCTTTCCTGCATCTAAAGCCGTAAGACTTCAAGCAGAAATTGTTACGTTCACACAGAAACCAAATGAAACTCTATATGAGGCGTGGACAAGATATGGAAAGTTATTAAGAGGATGTCCGCAACATGGTTTAGACACCTGTCAAATAGTACAAATATTCTACCAAGGATGCGACATCACTACAAGGAAAGACATAGATATAGCAGCTGGTGGTTCTATTATGAAGAAAACCGAAACTGATGCTTACAAAATTATTGATAACACTGCTTCCCACTCGCATGAGTGGCACCAAGAAAAAGATATCGTTAGATCATCTAAAGCAGCTAGAGCCGATTCTAGCCATGACTTAGATTCCATTTCCGCAAAGATAGATGCTGTGGAGAGACGAATGGAAAAGATTACTAAGGATATTCACTCAATACGAATTAGTTGTGAGCAGTGTGGAGGACCACATTTGACAAAAGATTGTCTCAGTATTGAATTAACAATGGAACAAAGAGAGAATATTTCATACATAAACCAAAGGCCTGGAAATAATTATCAGAATAATTATCAACCGCCAAGACCGATTTACAATCAAAACCAGAATTATAACCGAAATATTCCATACAACAACCAACAAGGTCCTAGCAATCAACAAGTATCTAATAATAATTATAATCAGCAAAGACCTAATTTTCAAAACAAACCACCACAACAAACCGATGATAAAAAGCCAAATTTAGAAGATATGATGACGAAGCTAGTTGAAACTCAAACACAGTTTTTCACATCTCATAAACAAACCAATGAACAAAATGCTCAAGCATTTAGAAATCAACAAGCTTCTATTCAAAATCTGGAACAAGAAGTAAGTAACCTAGCAAGGTTAATAGGTGAAAGAAAACCGGGAAGTCTACCTAGTGATTCCTCTAACATTGGTGGGATGTGGAAGTTTAGCAATTACATCTACTTTAGCTCTATCCACTTCAATTCCTTCTTTTGAAATTTTATGTCCAAGAACGATGCCTTCTTTAACCATGAAATGGCATTTCTCCCAATTAAGTACTAGATTTGATTTTTCGCATCTAATTAGCATTCGTTCCAGATTAACTAGACATGATTTAAATGTATCACCGAAGACTGAAAAGTCATCCATGAATACTTCCATGCATTCTTCTATCATGTCATGAAAAATCGCCATCATACACCTTTGAAAGGTTGCAGGGGCGTTGCAAAGTCCAAATGGCATTCTTTTGTAAGCAAAAGTACCATAAGGGCACGTGAATGTGGTTTTCTCTTGGTCCTCGGGTGCTATTGGAATTTGAAAATATCCGGAAAATCCATCCAGAAAACAATAGTAACTATTTCCGGCTAATCTTTCCAACATTTGATCTATGAAAGGTAAGGGAAAGTGATCTTTTCTGGTGGCGTCATTTAATTTTCTATAATCAATACATACACGCCATCCTGTTACAGTCCTAGTAGGAATAAGCTCATTTTTCTCATTTGTGCTGACAGTCATGCCACCCTTCTTAGGTACGCATTGAACTGGGCTTACCCATGGACTATCAGAGATTGGATATATCAAACCTGCATCTAGCAGTTTAATAATCTCTTTCTTAACTACATCTTGCATATTAGGATTTAGTCTTCGTTGGCGTTGCACATACGTTTTATGACCCTCTTCCATAAGGATTTTATGTGTGCAATACGAAGGACTTATTCCTTTAATATCATGAATCTTCCATGCAATGGCTGGTTTATGAGCTTTCAACACAGAAATGAGTTGTGATTTCTCATTTTCAGTAAGAGAAGACGATATTATTACAGGTAATTCAGATTCACCATGTAAATAAGCGTATTCCAAATGGTTTGGAAGTGGCTTTAACTCTAATTTCGGAGGTTCTTCTATTGATGATTTATATCGATATCTGTCTTCTTCTTTTAGCATTTGAATTTCTTCTGTTGTTGGTTCATATCCATTAGCTATAAGTGTAGCTAACATTTCAGCTTCATCAATTGGTTCATTACCTTCTCCTAAAGAACATTCTCCTGTTCCTTGTAATTCTGGAAATTCTTCTAATAATTCTGCATGTGCATCTATAGTTTGAATATAATAACATGTATCATCTGCAGATTGTGGTTGTTGCATTGCTCTATCAACTGAAAAGGTAACACTCTCATCCTCTATACTTAGGGTCAGTTTCTTATCGAACACGTCTATCATTGCTTTAGCCGTGTTTAAGAATGGTCTTCCTAATATGAGAGGAACTTGAGAATCTTCTTCCATGTCCAAAACAACAAAATCTACTGGAAATACTAAAGTACCAACTTTAACTAGCATGTTCTCCATTATCCCTCTAGGATATTTTATTGATCTATCGGCTAGTTGTATGCTTATTCTGGTTGGTTTCAATTCTCCAAGGTCTAGTTTAGCGTATAGTGAATACGGCATTAGATTTATACTAGCACCTAAGTCTGCCAATGCTTCTATTGAACTAAGACTACCCAGAAAACATGGAATTGTGAAACTTCCTGGATCAGATAATTTTTCTGGTATCTTATTCAACAGCACTGCTGAACAATTAGCATTCATAGTAACAGCCGAGAGTTCTTCCATTTTCTTTCTATTTGAGATTAGATCTTTCAAGAATTTAGCATATCTAGGCATTCCTGAAATCACATCAATGAAAGGAAGATTTACATTTATCTGTTTAAACATATCCAAGAATTTGGATTGCTCGGCTTCAAGTTTCTCTTTCTTCATTTTACTCGGGTAAGGAAGTGGTGGTTGATATGGTTTAACATAAGGTTTATCCTTAACTGTGTTATCTTCATTAACCTTTTCAACTACCGGTTCTTTTTCCTTATCTTGGTCAGGTTGTGGTTCTTGTGGAGTAGGAATAGTTTCATCAGAAGTTACAGGTATTTCAGGTGGTTTAAGTGTTGTACCACTTCTTGTGGTAATGGCTTTAGCTGTTTCATTCCGGGGGTTAGCATTTGTATCACTAGGTAGACTTCCCGGTTTTCTTTCACCTATTAACCTTGCTAGGTTACTTACTTCTTGTTCCAGATTTTGAATAGAAGCTTGTTGATTTCTAAATGCTTGAGCATTTTATTCATTGGTTTGTTTCTGAGATGTGAAAAACTGTGTTTGAGTTTCAACTAGCTTCGTCATCATATCTTCTAAATTTGGCTTTTTATCATCGGTTTGTTGTGGTGGTTTGTTTTGAAAATTAGGTCTTTGCTGATTATAATTATTATTGGATACTTGTTGATTGCTAGGACCTTGTTGGTTGTTGTATGGAATATTTCGGTTATAATTCTGGTTTTGATTGTAAATCGGTCTTGGCGGTTGATAATTATTCTGATAATTATTTCCAGGCCTTTGGTTTATGTATGAAATATTCTCTCTTTGTTCCATTGTTAATTCAATACTGAGACAATCTTTTGTCAAATGTGGTCCTCCACACTGCTCACAACTAATTCGTATTGAGTGAATATCCTTAGTCATCTTTTCCATTCGTCTCTCCACAGCATCTATCTTTGCAGAAATGGAATCTAAGTCATGGCTAGAATCGGCTCTAGCTGCTTTAGATGATCTAACGATATCTTTTTCTTGGTGCCACTCATGCGAGTGGGAAGCAGTGTTATCAATAATTTTGTAAGCATCAGTTTCGGTTTTCTTCATAATAGAACCACCAGCTGCTATATCTATGTCTTTCCTTGTAGTGATGTCGCATCCTTGGTAGAATATTTGTACTATTTGACAGGTGTCTAAACCATGTTGCGGACATCCTCTTAATAACTTTCCATATCTTGTCCACGCCTCATATAGAGTTTCATTTGGTTTCTGTGTGAACGTAACAATTTCTGCTTGAAGTCTTACGGCTTTAGATGCAGGAAAGAATTGTTTAAGAAATTTGTCAACTAAAACATCCCATGTATCGATCGCCCCTTCAGGTAACGATTCCAACCAATCTTTGGCTTCTCCCTTTAAAGTCCAGGGAAATAACATGAGATATATCTGTTCATCCTCCACTTCTCGTATTTTAAATAGTGTGCAGATCCTATTAAAGGTACGTAGATGTTCATTTGGATCTTCCTTCGGCGCACCACTAAATTGGCATTGATTAGTCACCATGTGTAGAATTTGTCCTTTGATTTCATAATCTGGCGCATTAATGTCTGGATGAGTAATTGCGTGACCTTGGCCAGTGCGTTTAGCTCTCATTCGGTCTTCCATACTTAAAGGTTCCAGATTCTCCATAATTGAATTTGTTGAATCGGTATCACTAGATGATTCTGATTTAATGGTTCGTTCCTCAACAATCTCTGTTTGAATGATTGGTGGTTCAGGAGGAAAGTTTAATGGTTCAGGATCTACGAACCGTTCCTGAATATTCTCTGGATTCTCAATTGTGAGGTTGGGTTCAAAAAATGGATTATCGGAAATTTGAACTGAAGTACTTGGTTGACTGGATGACGATTCTAAAGAAAAATCAACGGCGGTTATATTTGCTAAATGTCTTGATCTAGTTACAGGTGGTGAACGTATAAAAGGTGATGAACGTCTTGCTCGGTGCATTCACTGAATATCCTATTAGTTTTTAAAAGGAAAGAAAAATTATAATAAGTTATCCAATTAATAGACTTTTCTGATTTTGCCCACGTTTTGAATAGCCAAAAGATGCAGCAGAGGGGCAGGATTCGTTTGGTCTCAATATAATTGAGGACTGTTTGGCTCCAATAACCCGGTCCACGTACAAATCCAACTATTACTACGAACCAGAAAATTTTGATGTCTATCAATTTAACCACTTAAAATAAATTTTCGTAATTTTAAGAAATTTAGATAAGAAGTAGAAAAAATTCTAAGTCCTAAAAACTAGAATGGCGAGAAATAAGAGAGAAAAAGAGTTCGTCGCAAAAGGTCGAAAAAGAAAAAAAAAATGGTTGAAAAATAAAAGGTGACGGAAAAATAAAAGAAACTTATAACAACTTAAAAATACTTAACTAACCTAATCTTATTACTACAACTAACTTAAAATTATAATCGCAAATTGAAATTACTAATTGGAATGATAATTGATACATAGTAAAAGGTGTCTAAAAATATTAAAGCTTACAGGAAAAACTAAATCCCAAATGGAAATAACTTAAAAAGAAACTAAAACTTAAAAAGGCGTCGCAAAATTCTAAAGTACCTAAATCTTAGTCTAAAGAAAAAGCACTTAAGGAATTCTACGGCAAAGCCTAAAAATCTAGGAGTAAAAATAACTATAGCAAAAACTAAGTTTAAAATTAAATATGAGCTAAAAATACAAATATTACGCTACAATGATTAAAAAGGGACAAAATATAAAAATATACAAAAAGTTGTAAAAAGTACAATTTTTATAAAAATATTATTTTTAATATTATTTATTTAATAAAACTACTAATTTTACAATTTAATAAAACTAATTAATACTAAATACATAAATTAAATAAAAAGTAAAAGTAAAAATAAAACTAATAATAATAATAATAATAATTAGGGTTAAATAATAATAATAATTAATTAATAAACCGTAATTAATGCTGGTTTAGGGTTTTTTGTCGCCTGTCAGAGAAGCTCCGCGAGTTGCGGTATTTAAAACATCAAACCCCGCGAGTCGCGGGGTTTCAAATTTCAGATCTGGAGCAGTTTGAAATTTTTACGCGTTTTTTTTTTTTTTCTGTTTTCTGTTTTTTTTCTATAAATAAAAGATATTTAATAAAATTTATATTATTATAAACTAAAATAAAGATAAAGAAACTTATAAAACTTAAATATTAAAAAAAAAATACTAAAAAAATACTTATATTTTTGTTTTTCTTTTTATATTTTTGAATAATTAAAACGTATTTTTACAAAAACGAATTTTAATAAAATACTATTAAAAATCTTCTTTTTTTTTATATTAGCGTTGCGCTTCCGGCGTTTAAGAGTGTCCCCGGCAGCGGCGCCAAAAATACTTGATGTTATGCGAGGTGTATATAAAATAGTTTATATTTTACTAGGAAAAACTATTAAATACGATACAATTTTACACAAGATATTTATTTATTTATAGAATGGATATACTTAAACCTTGCTACAACACTTATAGGCAGTGTACCTAATCGTACAGTAGTGTAGTTTTTAGTAAGTCCGGTTCGTTCCACAGGGAAATCTTTAAACAAAGCTCAACGCTATATTAGTTTACTTTTATAAAAATACAAATATATATATAAGTAATATTATTATTATAAAGGGGGTTTTTACCGTTTAATGACCGGTTTGTCGATTTTAAGACTTTAGTCGCAGTTAAAACCTAATGTAAAATATAAAATAAATACAAGACTTAAATTAAAGCGTAAAGTAAATAACGATAATGAAATTGCGAATAATAAAAGTGCGATAAAATAAAATTGCGATAATTAAAAGTACAATTAAATATAAAGTAAAGGAAATTAAATATGAAATAAAAGAATTATGCTTATTTAAACTTCCGTAATCATGATGTTTGACGTGTTGATTTTAGTTTTATGCCCATGGGTTAATTGTCCTTTGTCCTGGATTATTTAATATGTCCGTCTGGTTTTTGTCCATAACAGTCCATCAGTCATAAATATAAAGTGCGAGTGTCCTCGTCAAATTATTATTATACCCGAAGTTAAATATTCCAACTAATTGGGGATTCGAATTGTAACAAGGTTTTAATACTTTGTTTAATGAATACACCAGGTTATCGACTGCGTGTAAACCAAGGTTTTACTACTTTGTTAACAATTACACCAATTACCCTTGAATGTAATTTCACCCCTGTTTTAATTATTCTAGTGGCTATTAATCCATTCCCGTGTCCGGTTAAATGAACGATTATTCGTACATATAAATACCCCGCCCATCGTGTCCGATCGAGTGTATATGGTAATTTATAGGGACGCCCAATTGTAAATCTTTATATTAACATTAACAAACTTTCATTTAGTTAAACAAATATAAAGCCCATTAATAGCCCATAGTCTAATTTCCACAAGTGTCGTTCTTTTGTCCAAACCCCAATTATGGTACAAAGCCCAATTACCCAATTTTAGTAATTAGCCCAACATCATGATTACTTCGTTTTAAATAAGCATAATAATAACTTAGCTACGAGACATTAATATAAAAAGGTTGAACATAACTTACAATGATTAAAAATAGCGTAGCGTTACACGGACAGAATTTCGACTTACACCCTTACAATATTCGCTAACATACCCTTATTATTAGAATTAAAATTAAAATTAAAATATAAATTATATATATATATATAAATTTTACGTATGATAAGAGAAGAAAAAGATTATATTTTTTGATCAGAATTCGGTTGGCTTTATAGGCAGTTTTCAAATTTAGGGCTCCGCGACTCGCGGCCCTTTTGGCCTTCACACTCCGCGAGTCGCGGAGATAGAAATTACAGCTCACATCTTTTGGAGTCTTTCTTGCCGACGGATTTTATATATAAATATAAAATATAAATAATTAATATAATTATTTATATATTATATTATATTCTTGTGCATAGTAGACTTGTAATTTTTAGTCCGTTGCGTCAAGCGTTGAGAGTTGACTCTGGTCCCGGTTCCGGATTTTCGAACGTCCTTGCGTACAATTTTATATTTTGTATTTTGCGTTTTGAATCTTGTACTCTTGTAATTTCGAGACGTTTCTTATCAATAATTGGAACCTCTTTGATTGTCTTTTGTACTTTTGAGCTTTTTGGTCGTTTGCGTCTTCAATTCGTCGAATCTGTCTTTTGTCTTCACCTTTTATTATTTAAACGAATATTACTTGTAATAATAATAATAGTTTATATTTTACTAGGAAAAACTATTAAATACGATACAATTTTACACAAGATATTTATTTATTTATAGAATGGATATACTTAAACCTTGCTACAACACTTATAGGCAGTGTACCTAATCGAACAGTAGTGTAGTTTTTAGTAAGTCCGGTTCGTTCCACAGGGAAATCTTTAAACAAAGCTCAACGCTATATTAGTTTACTTTTATAAAAATATAAATATATATATATAAGTAATATTATTATTATAAAGGGGGTTTTTACCGTTTAATGACCGGTTTGTCGATTTTAAGACTTTAGTCGCAGTTAAAACCTAATGTAAAATATAAAATAAATACAAGACTTAAATTAAAGCGTAAAGTAAATAACGATAATGAAATTGCGAATAATAAAAGTGCGATAAAATAAAATTGCGATAATTAAAAGTGCAATTAAATATAAAGTAAAGGAAATTAAATATGAAATAAAAGAATTATGCTTATTTAAACTTCCGTAATCATGATGTTTGACGTGTTGATTTTAGTTTTATGCCCATGGGTTAATTGTCCTTTGTCCTGGATTATTTAATATGTCCGTCTGGTTTTTGTCCATAACAGTCCATCAGTCATAAATATAAAGTGCGAGTGTCCTCGTCAAATTATTATTATACCCGAAGTTAAATATTCCAACTAATTGGGGATTCGAATTGTAACAAGGTTTTAATACTTTGTTTAATGAATACACTAGGTTATCGACTGCGTGTAAACCAAGGTTTTACTACTTTGTTAACAATTACACCAATTACCCTTGAATGTAATTTCACCCCTGTTTTAATTATTCTAGTGGCTATTAATCCATTCCCGTGTCCGGTTAAATGAACGATTATTCGTACATATAAATACCCCGCCCATCGTGTCCGATCGAGTGTATATGGTAATTTATAGGGACGCCCAATTGTAAATCTTTATATTAACATTAACAAACTTGCATTTAGTTAAACAAATATAAAGCCCATTAATAGCCCATAGTCTAATTTCCACAAGTGTCGTTCTTTTGTCCAAACCCCAATTATGGTACAAAGCCCAATTACCCAATTTTAGTAATTAGCCCAACATCATGATTACTTCGTTTTAAATAAGCATAATAATAACTTAGCTACGAGACATTAATATAAAAAGGTTGAACATAACTTACAATGATTAAAAATAGCGTAGCGTTACACGGACAGAATTTCGACTTACACCCTTACAATATTCGCTAACATACCCTTATTATTAGAATTAAAATTAAAATTAAAATATAAATTATATATATATATATATATATAAATTTTACGTATGATAAGAGAAGAAAAAGATTATATTTTTTGATCAGAATTCGGTTGGCTTTATAGGCAGTTTTCAAATTTAGGGCTCCGCGACTCGCGGCCCTTTTGGCCTTCACACTCCGCGAGTCGCGGAGATAGAAATTACAGCTCACATCTTTTGGAGTCTTTCTTGCCGACGGATTTTATATATAAATATAAAATATAAATAATTAATATAATTATTTATATATTATATTATATTCTTGTGCATAGTAGACTTGTAATTTTTAGTCCGTTGCGTCGAGCATTGAGAGTTGACTCTGGTCCCGGTTCCGGATTTTCGAACGTCCTTGCGTACAATTTTATATTTTGTATTTTGCGTTTTGAATCTTGTACTCTTGTAATTTCGAGACGTTTCTTATCAATAATTGGAACCTCTTTGATTGTCTTTTGTACTTTTGAGCTTTTTGGTCGTTTGCGTCTTCAATTCGTCGAATCTGTCTTTTGTCTTCACCTTTTATTATTTAAACGAATATTACTTGTAAATAGAACAATTGCAACTAAAAGCTTGTCTTTCTTGAGGAATAATGCTATGAAATATATGTTCGTTTTTAGCATTATCAAATATTCCCACACTTGAGCGTTGCTTGTCCTCAAGCAATATTGTCTTGAAATACTAGAATCACTTCTTTATTTTTCACACTTTGTACATCAGTGATTTCTATACGGCGGTATAAACAATGGTAGTAACGATATGGTTTACAGTCCCACATGACTATAAAAATTTAGATCCATTAAGGAAATTGGATCTTTATGAAAACATTTGATCTTTTGAAAATTAAATCTAGTTTTTACCCTAGATAAGTTTTCCGGAATAACCCTTTACCGGTGTTTGCAAAATATTTTTGTGGGTTTGGTGGGTTTCAGATTTGAAAATTTTAGCTCAAAACTTGCGGTTTTGTGTCACCCACTTGCTAACCTTGTATTTTGGAAAGCAACACGTCCAGTTTACTTGTTCCGTATATTACCTTTCGGCAAACTACCGTCCGGTTGTAAAGGAAAGCGTTGAACAAGCAACTGTTAAGGCAATGTCCCGTGACATGCTTTTGATTATGGTCTATAACGTGTCGGACGCAATTACTATCCTTGGTAGGAGCAATAGTAAAGCTCACCCTTATAATTTTTCGGTCTGGCACAAGGTCCTGTCTTTGACCACTATGCAACCACCGTTCTTACGGTTGACACCCGATTTAGTTCAGGTGACCTAATGAATTCCAGGTGAATTCCTAGGATTTTACGTTCAATGGTAATGAACGCATTGAAAATAGGGTTTTCAGAAAACAAATCGGTTTGTAATTTTGATCAAAATATTTTCTCGTTCAAGCTCGAGTTTAGATATCATTGAATTCCATGAGTTTGTAATTCTCAATCTTTAAGGTCAATCTCTAGGATTGAGTAATATCAGTCTTAAAAGCTGATTTTTAATCTTTAAGGAGATTATCTTTTCTGGGGATCTGATTCATTAGTCTTATCCAGCTAATTTGCATGATGCCCCCCCCCCCCATTGTACGAGATAAATCCTTCTCATGGTTAGGATAAATCTGACCACATGGCGACCCTGTTTAATGCTGAGGTCCGTGGATTTCCTGCTGATTTTAGTGATGACTTTTCTAGATTTTTCGTCAACCTACAGCTGGTCTGGACGACAACTTCATGACCTAAATCAAGAAGCGCGTGTCTTTTTCGGAAGACTTTACTTCCTTTTAATGATGGAATTGATTCATCGTGTAGATCCATCTCTTCTTTTCTTTCATTGGGTAAAACAGTTTAGTTTAGTCCAAAGCAAAAGTATTTTCAGTTATTTGTTACAGATATATGTGACATATGTTAAGATAACTTGGTAAATTTTCCCACACTTGGCTTTTATTTTCCTTTTTATCGTCCTCTATTCCATTTTAAATGAATTTTAACATTTTAGTTTGTTTCTCAATTTATGTCCTTTCCGAGGTAACAATAATTTCGGTGTTAAAACCTAGTTTTATCGTTCATAAATATGTATAAACATGATTTTTAGTTGATTTAATTGAAAATTTTGAAAAATTTTACTAGAATTGGGTAGTTAGTATATAAGACTAGGGCTGTTCTTTTTTATCAGAGAGCACTAGATTCTAATACAACTACTGCTTTACTAGTATTTTTAATGGTAACCAAGTGTTTAAGATAAAAATTTTAAAATCCGAAAGAATTTAACCCCTTCCCACACTTAAGATCTTGCAATGCCCTCATTTGCAAGAAATCAGTAACAATTTAAATTATTGAGGGTGATTTGTGTGAAAATGATTAAATTTTACCAAAGTTTCCAAATATATTGACGTTTGTTTGCTGAATGATAAATGGTGCACATCATTTGTTCATTCCGTCTTGTTGTTATTTCACATATATTTTGCATCTTGTCGTCAAAATTAGTTGCTTTTGCTGAACTTAATGTCAGTCTTTGAAAATGCGTTGTTTTACCCTGTTGTGTACATAAGATAAACTGCAAACATATATACATATTTTTTGAAGTTTGGTATATTACCCCACATTCAAAAAATTATTAAAATCTAAGAATAAAAGTTAGATAATTATAAAAATGATTACAATATTAACAAAAGTATTAAACGTATCAATAATTACAAATTACAAAATAAAAAAAATAATAAGTAAACTAAGGATGATATTGGTACCAATAGGAGTTCCAGGCATAACCATAAGTGCTATAGAATGCTTCGGCAGGGTCATACGTAGGATATGGTGGCTGCATCTCTATAGACCAAGGAGGGAAGATGGGTTTCGGTGTAGGAATATAGTTTCTACCTATATGTTGGCAATGAGCTATGATCTGGTTCTGATGAACTTGCCAATCTTCAAATGCTCTCTGTCTAGCATTTTCGTATTCCTGAGAAGCTATAAACCTATGCATTTCTTGCATCTCATTCCCCCCTCCTACATTACCTTGTTGCTGGTTTCTCTCCACCTGTGGATGTCTACCATGGTATCGTACTGCGGCGTTATTTCGCCTCTTCAAAACTTTCGCACCATGGTATACATTTAAACCTATAGTATCGCGGGGTTCCGGCTCTTCTAGTAATAATCTCCCCCGACTTATATCCACACCGAGATATTCACCAATCAAAGTAATAAAAATACCACCTCCTATTATGCTATGTGGTCGTATCCCCCGAACCATAGCTGATAAATAATAACCCACACAATATGGTATACTTACAGCGCTTTGTGGGTCTCGAATACACATATGGTAAAACAAATCCTGTTCATTTACTTTTTCTTTGTTCTTACCCCTTTGTGTAATCGAATTAGCTAAAAACCTATGTATCACTCTTAATTCGGCTCTATCTATATCCAAATAAGAGTAATTTCCCCCTTTGAAACGGTGATGGCTTGTCATTTGACTCCACACACCGTGTGTATCAAAATTTTCATCTATCTTTCTACCGTTTAGTATCAATCCTCTACAATCGGCAGACGCTAACTCCTCAGGCGTATATATACGTAAAGCCTGAGCCATGTCCAGTAAAGACATGTGGCGCATCGAACCGCCTAACAAAAATCTAATAAAAGAACGATCGGTTAAACTAGCTACCCGATCATTCAACTCTATACTACATAACAATTCTTCACACCATACTTTATATACAGGTCTACGTATGGTGAATAAACATATCCAGTCATTAAAAGAAGAATTACCATACCTCTGTACAAGTAATTCCCTAATTGGCCCGGCCAATTCTACAGCTTCTAAGGGTCCCCATTCTATGACCCTCGGTACCTCAACAACCTTAGAATGAAGAGTATGCAAACCCCTTTGATATTTTGGATAATCTATCCAAAGTCTGTCAAATCTCAGGTTCGGGTGCAAATCTTCCAAGTGCATATAGGAAAAGGTCATGACTGGATGAGGTACATCCTGCTTGTAGTAGTTATCCACCTCCTGTTGTTCCAAATTCTCAGCAGGAGCATTGCGGGCTTGGGATGAAGATTCACCCCTTTCATTCTGCAAAACACATCAAACACAATTTTTGTGCATCCAAATATGCATTAGTGTCAGCAAAATCATCAATCAAAATAATTACAATGACATTATCAATTTATATCAAACTTAAGCTCATTTTCACATTTTTATCAAATCTACACTTTTTCAAATAAGCATATACGAAAATGTTCGCCAAGTTCATAAACATTCAACTCAAATAACATGTCAAAATAATCATTACTAGCAATTAAACAAGTCTCAAATGGCATTATCTTTCAAAAATCAAGTTCATGAATTTTAGACTTGAAAAAGTCCACTTTAATTCTCAAAATCATGTTTAGGCTCAAAGTTTGGATCATTTAACTACCTAGACATGTTACACTACTTATTTTAGCAACAATTCATGACAAAAATCGGCCATAACCTGTTTATATCAAAAAGCCCCAAATTTGCTCAAGAACACAAACCCTAGATTATTCAAAATTTGAAGTTTAAGGCTTCTAATCATGTTAAACAGCATCAATCTAGGTTATACAAGCATAATACATAAACAATTTAAGTCTAATTACACTAAAAAGCATCAAAATCAATTTGGGGAAAAAATAGCTCAAGAACACCAAATTTCGAATTAAATGGTGTTTAGGTGTAGAAATTTACCGTTTTTCTTGAGTAATTCTTAGATAGCATCCTTCTCAACATGATTTTAGCAAAAGATTTGATGATTAAAGGTTAAAAATCGTGATTTTTGGGGTGTTTTTGGGTGGTTTTTCGGGGTTTTTTCGCTGTGAAATTCGCTGTGTTTTTTAGTTGTGGAGTGTACTGATCGTTCAGCTCTTTTTATTTTTTTTCTGATTTTCGGTACCTCCGCGAGTCGCGGGGATTTACCCTCCAAACTCCGCGACTCGCGGAGTTGTTTTTTTTTTTATAATCATTAACTTATTAAAACAATTAAGTACTTAATTTTAAAATTTTGTTTCCCTTGTTATTTAGGACGAGGTCGTTTCGAATCGATGTCCTAGTCCGTCCTTCGACAAAATTTTAAAATTTGTCTTTTTGTAGCGATTGTTTTAAAAGCTAAGATTTTTGGGTTTTTTAATGTTTTTGGCATACTTTAATTCAATAAGATTAAAAATAATGATAATAAAAGTTCTCGTCCCTCCCTCGGGTAAAGCAATTTCGGTTCAAAGACCTAGTCTTCAACTTACGACGAATTTAAAAATCATATTCTTAACTTAATGAGATAAAGTAAATTTTTGTTTTTAAATTCACACAACTTAAATATAAAATTCAAAATTATTATTAAAAATTCACACCAAACTTAAAATTTGAAATGCATAAAATTAAAAATTAATATTTTAAAAATTAAAAATTTACACCAAACTTAATTTAAAAATTCATAAATTCATATCAAACTTATATTAATTTTTCAAATATTTACAATTTTAAATATATTGTTTTTACAAAGTTTACAATATTAATTTAAGATTTATATATTAATTTTAAAAACATGGTAAAAATAAAATTAAAAATCTTTTTGTCTTTTTATCCCACTTTAATCAATCAAATATTATCAAAAATATGCGCCCCTCTTTTCGGTAAAGTAATTTCGGTTCCAAGACCTAATTTAACTCATGACGAATTTTTGAAATATTTTGGTTTGATTGATTAAAGATATTTATACCTTAAGAATAAACGTTAAATTTCGCAGTGATGTAATAAATTTTTGAATGATATCAATAATTTCGGTCGCCAAACCTAATTTTATTCAATACCAATTTAATACTTTTTAGCGAACAAATTAGCGTTTATTATCAAAAGGTTAAAAATAAAAATAAAAACTGTACAGACATACCTGTGAAATAGATTTCTTAGTTATATGATCTATCCCATTCATAAGATAGTCGGTTTAATTGGTTTTCCATGGCTACATAGGCGTAACCTCGAGCATTCAGTGTCTTTTCTTCTAAACATATGAACGGTCCGTCTCTGCATAAAGTAACAAATTCGGTATTTGAATAGGTTTGATTATTTGAACATTTACCTCCATGTGACCATTTTCCGCATTTGTGACATCTTTCTAGGTGTCGTGCTCTTCTTTTCGCTGCGGATTTTGATTTTCCTTTACCAAATTGTAACTTATTATCTTCGCATCTGGATTCTTTTCTAACTCCGTCCATTCTTTCTCTGATTATTGATACTATTTCACTCGGTAGTATGTCATTATTACGTTTAGTGATCAAAGCGTGTAGCATTAGACCATGGTTTAGTTCACAGGCAGTCTTCATTTCGTAAAAACCTAAAAAAAAATAAAAATTCAGAATGGGGGGAGAAGACTAGTTCTTTAGGGTCTGCTAGGGAAAGACCATTCGGGTTCTATTTTCGAGAACTACACGAAAACAGACAATCTAACTCTAACAGAAATACATATTATCCTTTAAAGACTTGATTCTCCCCACACTTAGTTAGCTGTGGTGTCGAAATTGTGATTAACTTCGTTGTCGGCTTCCATCGGACCATGTATGTAATGTTTAACTCTGTGACCATTAACTTTAAATTCAATCCCATTTGAATTTATCAATTCTATCATTCCGTATGGGAAAACTCTTTTGACTATGAATGGTCCAGACCATCTTGATTTCAATTTTCCAGGAAATAGCTTGAATCGTGAATTGAAAAGAAGAACTCTGTCTCCTTCTTTAAATTCTTTTGAACTTCTGATTCTTTTATCATGCCATTTCTTCATTCTTTCTTTATAGATTAACGAATTTTCGTATGCTTCATGTCTTAATTCTTCTAATTCATTTAGTTGACTTAATCGTAGACGTCCGGCTTCATGTAAATCAAGATTACATGTCTTCAAAGCCCAAAATGCTTTGTGTTCAATTTCTACTGGAAGATGACATGCTTTTCCATAAACAAGTCTAAAAGGTGTGGTTCCAATTGGAGTTTTGTAGGCTGTTCTAAAAGCCCAGAGTGCATCCTCCAATTTAATGGAACATTCCTTCGGATTTGATCCTACGGTTTTCTCTAGAATACGTTTTAAAGCTCGGTTGGTATTTTCAACTTGTCCACTTGTTTGTGGATGATATGCGGTGGAGATTTTATGAGTTACTCCATATCTTTTAAGAACTTTCTCAAGTTGATTATTACAGAAATGAGTACCCCGATCACTTATTAAAGCTTTCGGTGTTCCAAACCTTGCAAAAAGACGTTTTAAAAAGTTGACTACAACTCGTGCATCGTTAGTTGGGAGAGCTTGTGCTTCCGCCCATTTAGATACATAATCAATGGCTACGAGTATATATAGATTATTATGAGATTTTGGAAATGGACCCATAAAGTCAATACCCCAAATGTCAAATACTTCACATACTTGGATGACATTTTGTGGCATTTCATCACGTTGACTTATTTTTCCGGCCCTTTGACATGCATCACAGGATTTGCAAAGAAGGTGTGCGTCTTTGTAAATTGTAGGCCAATAGAATCCAGCTTCATAAACTTTTCTTGCTGTTAGTTGAGGCCCATAATGCCCTCCTGTTGGTCCTGTGTGACAATGGTTTAAAATTTTACTAGCTTCATCTCCAAATACACATCGGCGTATTATTCCATCGGGACAAGTTTTAAACAGATGTGGATCTTTCCAGAAATAGTGTTTTATATCACTGAAGAATTTCTTTCGTCTTTGGTACGATAATCCTTTTTCAAGGAATCCACAAACTAAGTAGTTTGCATAGTCTGCAAACCATGGGATTTCTTTATAATCTATCTTCAATAGATATTCATCAGGAAAGTTGTCTTGTATGGCCGATTCATTTAGAACTTCTAATTCGGGATTTTCAAGACGAGAAAGATGATCAGCGGCGAGATTTTCTGCTCCTCTTTTATCTCGGATTTCAATATCAAACTCTTGTAAGAGTAAGATCCAACGGATTAATCTTGGTTTAGCATCTTGTTTTGAAAATAGGTATCTAAGAGCAGAATGGTCGGTATAGACCATCGTTTTTGCTAGAACGAGATATGATCGAAATTTGTCAAAAACAAAGACAATAGCAAGGAGTTCTTTTTCAGTAGTTGTATAGTTTGTTTGTGCTCCTTGTAACGTCTTACTAGCATAATATATAGGTTGAAATCGTTTTTCAATTCTTTGTCCTAAAACGGCTCCCATTGCAAAATTACTTGCATCGCACATTAGTTCAAATGGTAGATTCCAATTTGGTGTTATCATGATCAGTGCATTAGTGAGTTTCTCTTTAAGAATATTAAAAGATTTGATACACTCATCTGAAAAGATGAATGGCGCATCCTTTTCTAGGAGTTTATTCATAGGAGTGGCAATTTTAGAAAAATCTTTTATGAAACGTCGGTAAAAACCGGCATGCCCTAGAAAACTCCTAACTCCTCTAACATTGGTGGGATGTGGAAGTTTAGCAATTACATCTACTTTAGCTCTATCCACTTCAATTCCTTCTTTTGAAATTTTATGTCCAAGAACGATGCCTTCTTTAACCATGAAATGGCATTTCTCCCAATTAAGTACTAGATTTGATTTTTCGCATCTAATTAGCATTCGTTCCAGATTAACTAGACATGATTTAAATGTATCACCGAAGACTGAAAAGTCATCCATGAATACTTCCATGCATTCTTCTATCATGTCATGAAAAATCGCCATCATACACCTTTGAAAGGTTGCAGGGGCGTTGCAAAGTCCAAATGGCATTCTTTTGTAAGCAAAAGTACCATAAGGGCACGTGAATGTGGTTTTCTCTTGGTCCTCGGGTGCTATTGGAATTTGAAAATATCCGGAAAATCCATCTAGAAAACAATAGTAACTATTTCCGGCTAATCTTTCCAACATTTGATCTATGAAAGGTAAGGGAAAGTGATCTTTTCTGGTGGCGTCATTTAATTTTCTATAATCAATACATACACGCCATCCTGTTACAATCCTAGTAGGAATAAGCTCATTTTTCTCATTTGTGATGACAGTCATGCCACCCTTCTTAGGTACGCATTGAACTGGGCTTACCCATGGACTATCAGAGATTGGATATATCAAACCTGCATCTAGCAGTTTAATAATCTCTTTCTTAACTACATCTTGCATATTAGGATTTAGTCTTCGTTGGCGTTGCACATACGTTTTATGACCCTCTTCCATAAGGATTTTATGTGTGCAATACGAAGGACTTATTCCTTTAATATCATGAATCTTCCATGCAATGGCTGGTTTATGAGCTTTCAACACAGAAATGAGTTGTGATTTCTCATTTTCAGTAAGAGAAGACGATATTATTACAGGTAATTCAGATTCACCATGTAAATAAGCGTATTCCAAATGGTTTGGAAGTGGCTTTAACTCTAATTTCGGAGGTTCTTCTATTGATGATTTATATCGATATCTGTCTTCTTCTTTTAGCATTTGAATTTCTTCTGTTGTTGGTTCATATCCATTAGCTATAAGTGTAGCTAACATTTCAGCTTCATCAATTGGTTCATTACCTTCTCCTAAAGAACATTCTCCTGTTCCTTGTAATTCTGGAAATTCTTCTAATAATTCTGCATGTGCATCTATAGTTTGAATATAATAACATGTATCATCTGCAGATTATGGTTGTTGCATTGCTCTATCAACTGAAAAGGTAACACTCTCATCCTCTATACTTAGGGTCAGTTTCTTACCGAACACGTCTATCATTGCTTTAGCCGTGTTTAAGAATGGTCTTCCTAATATGAGAGGAACTTGAGAATCTTCTTCCATGTCCAAAACAACAAAATCTACTGGAAATACTAAAGTACCAACTTTAACTAGCATGTTCTCCATTATCCCTCTAGGATATTTTATTGATCTATCGGCTAGTTGTATGCTTATTCTGGTTGGTTTCAATTCTCCAAGGTCTAGTTTAGCGTATAGTGAATACGGCATTAGATTTATACTAGCACCTAAGTCTGCCAATGCTTCAACAGCACTGCTGAACAATTAGCATTCATAGTAACAGCCGAGAGTTCTTCCATTTTCTTTCTATTTGAGATTAGATCTTTCAAGAATTTAGCATATCTAGGCATTCCTGAAATCACATCAATGAAAGGAAGATTTACATTTATCTGTTTAAACATATCCAAGAATTTGGATTGCTCGGCTTCAAGTTTCTCTTTCTTCATTTTACTCGGGTAAGGAAGTGGTGGTTGATATGGTTTAACATAAGGTTTATCCTTAACTGTGTTATCTTCATTAACCTTTTCAACTACCGGTTCTTTTTCCTTATCTTGGTCAGGTTGTGGTTCTTGTGGAGTAGGAATAGTTTCATCAGAAGTTACAGGTATTTCAGGTGGTTTAAGTGTTGTACCACTTCTTGTGGTAATGGCTTTAGCTGTTTCATTCCGGGGGTTAGCATTTGTATCACTAGGTAGACTTCCCGGTTTTCTTTCACCTATTAACCTTGCTAGGTTACTTACTTCTTATTCCAGATTTTGAATAGAAGCTTGTTGATTTCTAAATGCTTGAGCATTTTGTTCATTGGTTTGTTTCTGAGATGTGAAAAACTGTGTTTGAGTTTCAACTAGCTTCGTCATCATATCTTCTAAATTTGGCTTTTTATCATCGGTTTGTTGTGGTGGTTTGTTTTGAAAATTAGGTCTTTGCTGATTATAATTATTATTGGATACTTGTTGATTGCTAGGACCTTGTTGGTTGTTGTATGGAATATTTTGGTTATAATTCTGGTTTTGATTGAAAATCGGTCTTGGCGGTTGATAATTATTCTGATAATTATTTCCAGGCCTTTGGTTTATGTATGAAATATTCTCTCTTTGTTCCATTGTTAATTCAATACTGAGACAATCTTTTGTCAAATGTGGTCCTCCACACTGCTCACAACTAATTCGTATTGAGTGAATATCCTTAGTCATCTTTTCCATTCGTCTCTCCACATCATCTATCTTTGCGGAAATGGAATCTAAGTCATGGCTAGAATCGGCTCTAGCTGCTTTAGATGATCTAACGATATCTTTTTCTTGGTGCCACTCATGCGAGTGGGAAGCAGTGTTATCAATAATTTTGTAAGCATCAGTTTCGGTTTTCTTCATAATAGTACCACCAGCTGCTATATCTATGTCTTTCCTTGTAGTGATGTCGCATCCTTGGTAGAATATTTGTACTATTTGACAGGTGTCTAAACCATGTTGCGGACATCCTCTTAATAACTTTCCATATCTTGTCCACACCTCATATAGAGTTTCATTTGGTTTCTGTGTGAACGTAACAATTTCTGCTTGAAGTCTTACGGCTTTAGATGCAGGAAAGAATTGTTTAAGAAATTTGTCAACTAAAACGTCCCATGTATCGATCGCCCCTTCAGGTAACGATTCCAACCAATCTTTGGCTTCTCCCTTTAAAGTCCAGGGAAATAACATGAGATATATCTGTTCATCCTCCACTTCTCGTATTTTAAATAGTGTGCAGATCCTATTAAAGGTACGTAGATGTTCATTTGGATCTTCCTTCGGCGCACCACTAAATTGGCATTGATTAGTCACCATGTGTAGAATTTGTCCTTTGATTTCATAATATGGCGCATTAATGTCTGGATGAGTAATTGCGTGACCTTGGCCAGTGCGTTTAGCTCTCATTCGGTCTTCCATACTTAAAGGTTCCAGATTCTCCATAATTGAATTTGTTGAATCGGTATCACTAGATGATTCTGATTTAATGGTTCGTTCCTCAACAAACTCTGTTTGAATGATTGGTGGTTCCGGAGGAAAGTTTAATGGTTCAGGATCTACGAACCGTTCCTGAATATTCTCTGGATTCTCAATTGTGAGGTTGGGTTCAAAAAATGGATTATCGGAAATTTGAACTGAAGTACTTGGTTGACTGGATGACGATTCTAAAGAAAAATCAACGGCGGTTATATTTGCTAAATGTCTTGATCTAGTTACAGGTGGTGAACGTATAAAAGGTGATGAACGTCTTGCTCGGTGCATTCACTGAATATCCTATTAGTTTTTAAAAGGAAAGAAAAATTATAATAAGTTATCCAATTAATAGACTTTTCTGATTTTGCCCACGTTTTGAATAGCCAAAAGATGCAGCAGAGGGGCAGGATTCGTTTGGTCTCAATATAATTGAGGACTGTTTGGCTCCAATAACCCGGTCCACGTACAAATCCAACTATTACTACGAACCAGAAAATTTTGATGTCTATCAATTTAACCACTTAAAATAAATTTTCGTAATTTTAAGAAATTTAGATAAGAAGTAGAAAAAATTCTAAGTCCTAAAAACTAGAATGGCGAGAAATAAGAGAGAAAAAGAGTTCGTCGCAAAAGGTCGAAAAAGAAAAAAAAATGGTTGAAAAATAAAAGGTGACGGAAAAATAAAAGAAACTTATAACAACTTAAAAATACTTAACTAACCTAATCTTATTACTACAACTAACTTAAAATTATAATCGCAAATTGAAATTACTAATTGGAATGATAATTGATACATAGTAAAAGGTGTCTAAAAATATTAAAGCTTACAGGAAAAACTAAATCCCAAATGGAAATAACTTAAAAAGAAACTAAAACTTAAAAAGGCGTCGCAAAATTCTAAAGTACCTAAATCTTAGTCTAAAGAAAAAGCACTTAAGGAATTCTACGGCAAAGCCTAAAAATCTAGGAGTAAAAATAACTATAGCAAAAACTAAGTTTAAAATTAAATATGAGCTAAAAATACAAATATTACGCTACAATGATTAAAAAGGGACAAAATATAAAAATATACAAAAAGTTGTAAAAAGTACAATTTTTATAAAAATATTATTTTTTATATTATTTATTTAATAAAACTACTAATTTTACAATTTAATAAAACTAATTAATACTAAATACATAAATTAAATAAAAAGTAAAAGTAAAAATAAAACTAATAATAATAATAATAATTAGGGTTAAATAATAATAATAATTAATTAATAAACCGTAATTAATGCTGGTTTAGGGTTTTTTGTCGCCTGTCAGAGAAGCTCCGCGAGTTGCGGTATTTAAAACATCAAACCCCGCGAGTCGCGGGGTTTCAAATTTCAGATCTGGAGCAGTTTGAAATTTTTACGCGTTTTTTTTTTTTTTTTTTTTCTGTTTTCTGTTTTTTTTCTATAAATAAAAGATATTTAATAAAATTTATATTATTATAAACTAAAATAAAGATAAAGAAACTTATAAAACTTAAATATTAAAAAAAAAATACTAAAAAAATACTTATATTTTTGTTTTTCTTTTTATATTTTTGAATAATTAAAACGTATTTTTACAAAAACGAATTTTAATAAAATACTATTAAAAATCTTCTTTTTTTTTATATTAGCGTTGCGCTTCCGGCGTTTAAGAGTGTCCCCGGCAGCGGCGCCAAAAATCCTTGATGTTATGCGAGGTGTATATAAAATAGTTTATATTTTACTAGGAAAAACTATTAAATACGATACAATTTTACACAAGATATTTATTTATTTATAGAATGGATATACTTAAACCTTGCTACAACACTTATAGGCAGTGTACCTAATCGTACAGTAGTGTAGTTTTTAGTAAGTCCGGTTCGTTCCACAGGGAAATCTTTAAACAAAGCTCAACGCTATATTAGTTTACTTTTATAAAAATACAAATATATATATAAGTAATATTATTATTATAAAGGGGGTTTTTACCGTTTAATGACCGGTTTGTCGATTTTAAGACTTTAGTCGCAGTTAAAACCTAATGTAAAATATAAAATAAATACAAGACTTAAATTAAAGCGTAAAGTAAATAACGATAATGAAATTGCGAATAATAAAAGTGCGATAAAATAAAATTGCGATAATTAAAAGTGCAATTAAATATAAAGTAAAGGAAATTAAATATGAAATAAAAGAATTATGCTTATTTAAACTTCCGTAATCATGATGTTTGACGTGTTGATTTTAGTTTTATGCCCATGGGTTAATTGTCCTTTGTCCTGGATTATTTAATATGTCCGTCTGGTTTTTGTCCATAACAGTCCATCAGTCATAAATATAAAGTGCGAGTGTCCTCGTCAAATTATTATTATACCCGAAGTTAAATATTCCAACTAATTGGGGATTCGAATTGTAACAAGGTTTTAATACTTTGTTTAATGAATACACCAGGTTATCGACTGCGTGTAAACCAAGGTTTTACTACTTTGTTAACAATTACACCAATTACCCTTGAATGTAATTTCACCCCTGTTTTAATTATTCTAGTGGCTATTAATCCATTCCCGTGTCCGGTTAAATGAACGATTATTCGTACATATAAATACCCCGCCCATCGTGTCCGATCGAGTGTATATGGTAATTTATAGGGACGCCCAATTGTAAATCTTTATATTAACATTAACAAACTTTCATTTAGTTAAACAAATATAAAGCCCATTAATAGCCCATAGTCTAATTTCCACAAGTGTCGTTCTTTTGTCCAAACCCCAATTATGGTACAAAGCCCAATTACCCAATTTTAGTAATTAGCCCAACATCATGATTACTTCGTTTTAAATAAGCATAATAATAACTTAGCTACGAGACATTAATATAAAAAGGTTGAACATAACTTACAATGATTAAAAATAGCGTAGCGTTACACGGACAGAATTTCGACTTACACCCTTACAATATTCGCTAACATACCCTTATTATTAGAATTAAAATTAAAATTAAAATATAAATTATATATATATATAAATTTTACGTATGATAAGAGAAGAAAAAGATTATGGTTTTTGATCAGAATTCGGTTGGCTTTATAGGCAGTTTTCAAATTTAGGGCTCCGCGACTCGCGGCAAAAGCCTCTTCAAACTCCGCGAGTCGCGGAGAATGAAATTACAGCTCAGTCCTTGGAGTCTTTCTCTGCCGACGGTTTTTTTATTTATAAATATAATATATATATAATTAATATAATTAATTATATATTATATTATATTTATATACATAGTTAACTTGTAATTTTTAGTCCGTTACGTCGAGCGTTAAGAGTTGACTCTGGTCCCGGTTCCGGATTTTCGAACGTCCTTGCGTACAATTTTATATTTTGTACTTTGCGTTTTGAATCTTGTACTCTTGTGATTTCGAGACGTTTCTTATCAATATTCGCTAACATACCCTTATTATTAGAATTAAAATTAAAATTAAAATATAAATTATATATATATATATACAAAAGACAATCAAAGAGGTTCCAATTATTGATAAGAAACGTCTCGAAATCACAAGAGTACAAGATTCAAAACGCAAAGTACAAAATATAAAATTGTACGCAAGGACGTTCGAAAATCCGGAACCGGGACCAGAGTCAACTCTTAATGCTCGACGTAACGGACTAAAAATTACAAGTTAACTATGTATATAAATATAATATAATATATAATTAATTATATTAATTATATATATATATTATATTTATAAATAAAAAAACCGTCGGCAGAGAAAGACTCCAAGGACTGAGCTGTAATTTCATTCTCCGCTACTCGCGGAGTTTGAAGAGGTTTTTGCCGCGAGTCGCGGAGCCCTAAATTTGAAAACTGCCTATAAAGCCAACCGAATTCTGATCAAAAACCATAATCTTTTTCTTCTCTTATCATACGTAAAATTTATATATATATATATAATTTATATTTTAATTTTAATTTTAATTCTAATAATAAGGGTATGTTAGCGAATATTGTAAGGGTGTAAGTCGAAATTCTGTCCGTGTAACGCTACGCTATTTTTAATCATTGTAAGTTATGTTCAACCTTTTTATATTAATGTCTCGTAGCTAAGTTATTATTATGCTTATTTAAAACGAAGTAATCATGATGTTGGGCTAATTACTAAAATTGGGTAATTGGGCTTTGTACCATAATTGGGGTTTGGACAAAAGAACGACACTTGTGGAAATTAGACTATGGGCTATTAATGGGCTTTATATTTGTTTAACTAAATGAAAGTTTGTTAATGTTAATATAAAGATTTACAATTGGGCGTCCCTATAAATTACCATATACACTCGATCGGACACGATGGGCGGGGTATTTATATGTACGAATAATCGTTCATTTAACCGGACACGGGAATGGATTAATAGCCACTAGAATAATTAAAACAGGGGTGAAATTACATTCAAGGGTAATTGGTGTAATTGTTAACAAAGTAGTAAAACCTTGGTTTACACGCAGTCGATAACCTGGTGTATTCATTAAACAAAGTATTAAAACCTTGTTACAATTCGAATCCCCAATTAGTTGGAATATTTAACTTCGGGTATAATAATAATTTGACGAGGACACTCGCACTTTATATTTATGACTGATGGACTGTTATGGACAAAAACCAGACGGACATATTAAATAATCCAGGACAAAGGACAATTAACCCATGGGCATAAAACTAAAATCAACACGTCAAACATCATGATTACGGAAGTTTAAATAAGCATAATTCTTTTATTTCATATTTAATTTCCTTTACTTTATATTTAATTGCACTTTTAATTATCGCAATTTTATTTTATCGCACTTTTATTATTCGCAATTTCATTATCGTTATTTACTTTACGCTTTAATTTAAGTCTTGTATTTATTTTATATTTTACATTAGGTTTTAACTGCGACTAAAGTCTTAAAATCGACAAACCGGTCATTAAACGGTAAAAACCCCCTTTATAATAATAATATTACTTATATATATATTTGTATTTTTATAAAAGTAAACTAATATAGCGTTGAGCTTTGTTTAAAGATTTCCCTGTGGAACGAACCGGACTTACTAAAAACTACACTACTGTACGATTAGGTACACTGCCTATAAGTGTTGTAGCAAGGTTTAAGTATATCCATTCTATAAATAAATAAATATCTTGTGTAAAATTGTATCGTATTTAATAGTTTTTCCTAGTAAAATATAAACTATTTTATATACACCTCGCATAACATCAAGGATTTTTGGCGCCGCTGCCGGGGACACTCTTAAACGCCGGAAGCGCAACGCTAATATAAAAAAAAAAAAGATTTTTAATAGTATTTTATTAAAATTCGTTTTTGTAAAAATACGTTTTAATTATTCAAAAATATAAAAAGAAAAACAAAAATATAAGTATTTTTTTAGTATTTTTTTTTTAATATTTAAGTTTTATAAGTTTCTTTATCTTTATTTTAGTTTATAATAATATAAATTTTATTAAATATCTTTTATTTATAGAAAAAAAACAGAAAACAGAAAAAAAAAAAAAAAACGCGTAAAAATTTCAAACTGCTCCAGATCTGAAATTTGAAACCCCGCGACTCGCGGGTTTTGATGTTTTAAATACCACAACTCGCGGAGCTTCTCTGACAGGCGACAAAAAACCCTAAACCAGCATTAATTACGGTTTATTAATTAATTATTATTATTATTTAACCCTAATTATTATTATTATTATTATTAGTTTTATTTTTACTTTTACTTTTTATTTAATTTATGTATTTAGTATTAATTAGTTTTATTAAATTGTAAAATTAGTAGTTTTATTAAATAAATAATATAAAAAATAATATTTTTATAAAAATTGTACTTTTTACAACTTTTTGTATATTTTTATATTTTGTCCCTTTTTAATCATTGTAGCGTAATATTTGTATTTTTAGCTCATATTTAATTTTAAACTTAGTTTTTGCTATAGTTATTTTTACTCCTAGATTTTTAGGCTTTGCCGTAGAATTCCTTAAGTGCTTTTTCTTTAGACTAAGATTTAGGTACTTTAGAATTTTGCGACGCCTTTTTAAGTTTTAGTTTCTTTTTAAGTTATTTCCATTTGGGATTTAGTTTTTCCTGTAAGCTTTAATATTTTTAGACACCTTTTACTATGTATCAATTATCATTCCAATTAGTAATTTCAATTTGCGATTATAATTTTAAGTTAGTTGTAGTAATAAGATTAGGTTAGTTAAGTATTTTTAAGTTGTTATAAGTTTCTTTTATTTTTCCGTCACCTTTTATTTTTCAACCATTTTTTTTTTTTTTTCGACCTTTTGCGACGAACTCTTTTTCTCTCTTATTTCTCGCCATTCTAGTTTTTAGGACTTAGAATTTTTTCTACTTCTTATCTAAATTTCTTAAAATTACGAAAATTTATTTTAAGTGGTTAAATTGATAGACATCAAAATTTTCTGGTTCGTAGTAATAGTTGGATTTGTACGTGGACCGGGTTATTGGAGCCAAACAGTCCTCAATTATATTGAGACCAAACGAATCCTGCCCCTCTGCTGCATCTTTTGGCTATTCAAAACGTGGGCAAAATCAAAAAAGTCTATTAATTGGATAACTTATTATAATTTTTCTTTCCTTTTAAAAACTAATAGGATATTCAGTGAATGCACCGAGCAAGACGTTCATCACCTTTTATACGTTCACCACCTGTAACTAGATCAAGACATTTAGCAAATATAACCGCCGTTGATTTTTCTTTAGAATCGTCATCCAGTCAACCAAGTACTTCAGTTCAAATTTCCGATAATCCATTTTTTGAACCCAACCTCACAATTGAGAATCCAGAGAATATTCAGGAACGGTTCGTAGATCCTGAACCATTAAACTTTCCTCCGGAACCACCAATCATTCAAACAGAGATTGTTGAGGAACGAACCATTAAATCAGAATCATCTAGTGATACCGATTCAACAAATTCAATTATGGAGAATCTGGAACCTTTAAGTATGGAAGACCGAATGAGAGCTAAACGCACTGGCCAAGGTCACGCAATTACTCATCCAGACATTAATGCGCCAGATTATGAAATCAAAGGACAAATTCTACACATGGTGACTAATCAATGCCAATTTAGTGGTGCGCCGAAGGAAGATCCAAATGAACATCTACGTACCTTTAATAGGATCTGCACACTATTTAAAATACGAGAAGTGGAGGATGAACAGATATATCTCATGTTATTTCCCTGGACTTTAAAGGGAGAAGCCAAAGATTGGTTGGAATCGTTACCTGAAGGGGCGATCGATACATGGGACGTTTTAGTTGACAAATTTCTTAAACAATTCTTTCCTGCATCTAAAGCCGTAAGACTTCAAGCAGAAATTGTTACGTTCACACAGAAACCAAATGAAACTCTATATGAGGCGTGGACAAGATATGGAAAGTTATTAAGAGGATGTCCGCAACATGGTTTAGACACCTGTCAAATAGTACAAATATTCTACCAAGGATGCGACATCACTACAAGGAAAGACATAGATATAGCAGCTGGTGGTTCTATTATGAAGAAAACCGAAACTGATGCTTACAAAATTATTGATAACACTGCTTCCCACTCGCATGAGTGGCACCAAGAAAAAGATATCGTTAGATCATCTAAAGCAGCTAGAGCCGATTCTAGCCATGACTTAGATTCCATTTCCGCAAAGATAGATGCTGTAGAGAGACGAATGGAAAAGATGACTAAGGATATTCACTCAATACGAATTAGTTGTGAGCAGTGTGGAGGACCACATTTGACAAAAGATTGTCTCAGAATTGAATTAACAATGGAACAAAGAGAGAATATTTCATACATAAACTAAAGGCCTGGAAATAATTATCAGAATAATTATCAACCGCCAAGACCGATTTACAATCAAAACCAGAATTATAACCGAAATATTCCATACAACAACCAACAAGGTCCTAGCAATCAACAAGTATCCAATAATAATTATAATCAGCAAAGACCTAATTTTCAAAACAAACCACCACAACAAACCGATGATAAAAAGCCAAATTTAGAAGATATGATGACGAAGCTAGTTGAAACTCAAACACAGTTTTTCACATCTCAGAAACAAACCAATGAACAAAATGCTCAAGCATTTAGAAATCAACAAGCTTCTATTCAAAATCTGGAACAAGAAGTAAGTAACCTAGCAAGGTTAATAGGTGAAAGAAAACCGAGAAGTCTACCTAGTGATACAAATGCTAACCCCCGGAATGAAACAGCTAAAGCCATTACCACAAGAAGTGGTACAACACTTAAACCACCTGAAATACCTGTAACTTCTGATGAAACTATTCCTACTCCACAAGAACCACAACCTGACCAAGATAAGGAAAAAGAACCGGTAGTTGAAAAGGTTAATGAAGATAACACAGTTAAGGATAAACCTTATGTTAAACCATATCAACCACCACTTCCTTACCCGAGTAAAATGAAGAAAGAGAAACTTGAAGCCGAGCAATCCAAATTCTTGGATATGTTTAAACAGATAAATGTAAATCTTCCTTTCATTGATGTGATTTCAGGAATGCCTAGATATGCTAAATTCTTGAAAGATCTAATCTCAAATAGAAAGAAAATGGAAGAACTCTCGGCTGTTACTATGAATGCTAATTGTTCAGCAGTGCTGTTGAATAAGATACCAGAAAAATTATCTGATCCAGGAAGTTTCACAATTCCATGTTTTCTGGGTAGTCTTAGTTCAATAGAAGCATTGGCAGACTTAGGTGCTAGTATAAATCTAATGCCGTATTCACTATACGCTAAACTAGACCTTGGAGAATTGAAACCAACCAGAATAAGCATACAACTAGCCGATAGATCAATAAAATATCCTAGAGGGATAATGGAGAACATGCTAGTTAAAGTTGGTACTTTAGTATTTCCAGTAGATTTTGTTGTTTTGGACATGGAAGAAGATTCTCAAGTTCCTCTCATATTAGGAAGACCATTCTTAAACACGGCTAAAGCAATGATAGACGTGTTCGGTAAGAAACTGACCCTAAGTATAGAGGATGAGAGTGTTACCTTTTCAGTTGATAGAGCAATGCAACAACCACAATCTGCAGATGATACATGTTATTATATTCAAACTATAGATGCACATGCAGAATTATTAGAAGAATTTCCATAATTACAAGGAACAGGAGAATGTTCTTTAGGAGAAGGTAATGAACCAATTGATGAAGCTGAAATGTTAGCTACACTTATAGCTAATGGATATGAACCAACAACAGAAGAAATTCAAATGCTAAAAGAAGAAGACAGATATCGATATAAATCATCAATAGAAGAACCTCCGAAATTAAAGTTAAAGCCACTTCCAAACCATTTGGAATACGCTTATTTACATGGTGAATCTGAATTACCTGTAATAATATCGTCTTCTCTTACTGAAAATGAGAAATCACAACTCATTTCTGTGTTGAAAGCTCATAAACCAGCCATTGCATGGAAGATTCATGATATTAAAGGAATAAGTCCTTCGTATTGCACACATAAAATCCTTATGGAAGAGGGTCATAAAACGTATGTGCAACGCCAACGAAGACTAAATCCTAATATGCAAGATGTAGTTAAGAAAGAGATTATTAAACTGCTAGATGCAGGTTTGATATATCCAATCTCTGATAGTCCATGGGTAAGCCCAGTTCAATGCGTACCTAAGAAGGGTGGCATGACTGTCATCACAAATGAGAAAAATGAGCTTATTTCTACTAGGACTGTAACAGGATGGCGTGTATGTATTGATTATAGAAAATTAAATGACGCCACCAGAAAAGATCACTTTCCCTTACCTTTCATAGATCAAATGTTGGAAAGATTAGCCGGAAATAGTTACTATTGTTTTCTAGATGGATTTTCCGGATATTTTCAAATTCCAATAGCACCCGAGGACCAAGAGAAAACCACATTCACGTGCCCTTATGGTACTTTTGCTTACAAAAGAATGCCATTTGGACTTTGCAACGCCCCTGCAACCTTTCAAAGGTGTATGATGGCGATTTTTCATGACATGATAGAAGAATGCATGGAAGTATTCATGGATGACTTTTCAGTCTTCGGTGATACATTTAAATCATGTCTAGTTAATCTGGAACGAATGCTAATTAGATGCGAAAAATCAAATCTAGTACTTAATTGGGAGAAATGCCATTTCATGGTTAAAGAAGGCATCGTTCTTGGACATAAAATTTCAAAAGAAGGAATTGAAGTGGATAGAGCTAAAGTAGATGTAATTGCTAAACTTCCACATCCCACCAATGTTAGAGGAGTTAGGAGTTTTCTAGGGCATGCCGGTTTTTACCGACGTTTCATAAAAGATTTTTCTAAAATTGCCACTCCTATGAATAAACTCCTAGAAAAGGATGCGCCATTCATCTTTTCAGATGAGTGTATCAAATCTTTTAATATTCTTAAAGAGAAACTCACTAATGCACCGATCATGATAACACCAAATTGGAATCTACCATTTGAACTAATGTACGATGCAAGTGATTTTGCAATGGGAGCCGTTTTAGGACAAAGGATTGAAAAACGATTTCAACCTATATATTATGCTAGTAAGACGTTACAAGGAGCACAAACAAACTATACAACTACTGAAAAAGAACTCCTTGCTATTGTCTTTGCTTTTGACAAATTTCGATCATATCTCGTTCTAGCAAAAACGATGGTCTATACCGACCATTCTGCTCTTAGATACCTATTTTCAAAACAAGATGCTAAACCAAGATTAATCCGTTGGATCTTACTCTTACAAGAGTTTGATATTGAAATCCGAGATAAAAGAGGAGCAGAAAATCTCGCCGCTGATCATCTTTCTCGTCTTGAAAATCCCGAATTAGAAGTTCTAAATGAATCGGCCATACAAGACAACTTTCCTGATGAATATCTATTGAAGATAGATTATAAAGAAATCCCATGGTTTGCAGAGTATGCAAACTACTTAGTTTGTGGATTCCTTGAAAAAGGATTATCGTACCAAAGACGAAAGAAATTCTTCAGTGATATAAAACACTATTTCTGGGAAGATCCACGTCTGTTTAAAAGTTGTCCCGATGGAATAATACGCCGATGTGTATTTGGAGATGAAGCTAGTAAAATTTTAAACCATTGTCACATAGGACCAACAGGAGGGCATTATGGGCCTCAACTAACAGCAAGAAAAGTTTATGAAGCTGGATTCTATTGGCCTACAATTTACAAAGACGCACACCTTCTTTGCAAATCCTGTGATGCATGTCAAAGGGCCGGAAAAATAAGTCAACGTGATGAAATGCCACAAAATGTCATCCAAGTATGTGAAGTATTTGACATTTGGGGTATTGACTTTATGGGTCCATTTCCAAAATCTCATAATAATCTATATATACTCGTAGCCATTGATTATGTATCTAAATGGGCGGAAGCACAAGCTCTCCCAACTAACGATGCACGAGTTGTAGTCAACTTTTTAAAACGTCTTTTTGCAAGGTTTGGAACACCGAAAGCTTTAATAAGTGATCGGGGTACTCATTTCTGTAATAATCAACTTGAGAAAGTTCTTAAAAGATATGGAGTAACTCATAAAATCTCCACCGCATATCATCCACAAACAAGTGGACAAGTTGAAAATACCAACCGAGCTTTAAAACGTATTCTAGAGAAAACCGTAGGATCAAATCCGAAGGAATGGTCCATTAAATTGGAGGATGCACTCTGGGCTTTTAGAACAGCCTACAAAACTCCAATTGGAACCACACCTTTTAGACTTGTTTATGGAAAAGCATGTCATCTTCCAGTAGAAATTGAACACAAAGCATTTTGGGCTTTGAAGACATGTAATCTTGATTTACATGAAGCCGGACGTCTACGATTAAGTCAACTAAATGAATTAGAAGAATTAAGACATGAAGCATACGAAAATTCGTTAATCTATAAAGAAAGAACGAAGAAATGGCATGATAAAAGAATCAGAAGTTCAAAAGAATTTAAAGAAGGAGACAGAGTTCTTCTTTTCAATTCACGATTCAAGCTATTTCCTGGAAAATTGAAATCAAGATGGTCTGGACCATTCATAGTCAAAAGAGTTTTCCCATACGGAACGATAGAATTGATAAATTCAAATGGGATTGAATTTAAAGTTAATGGTCACAGAGTTAAACATTACATACATGGTCCGATGGAAGCCGACAACGAAGTTAATCACAATTTCGACACCACAGCTAACTAAGTGTGGGGAGAATCAAGTCTTTAAAGGATAATATGTATTTTTGTTAGAGTTAGATTGTCTGTTTTCGTGTAGTTCTCGAAAATAGAACCCGAATAGTCTTTCCCTAGCAGACCCTAAAGAACTAGTCTTCTCCCCCCATTCTGAATTTTTATTTTTTTTTAGGTTTTTACGAAATGAAGACTGCCTGTGAACTAAACCATGGTCTAATGCTACACGCTTTGATCACTAAACGTAATAATGACATACTACCGAGTGAAATAGTATCAGTAATCAGAGAAAGAATGGACGGAGTTAGAAAAGAATCCAGATGCGAAGATAATAAGTTACAATTTGGTAAAGGAAAATCAAAATCCGCAGCGAAAAGAAGAGCACGACACCTAGAAAGATGTCACAAATGCGGAAAATGGTCACATGGAGGTAAATGTTCAAATAATCAAACCTATTCAAATACCGAATTTGTTACTTTATGCAGAGACGGACCGTTCATATGTTTAGAAGAAAAGACACTGAATGCTCGAGGTTACGCCTATGTAGCCATGGAAAACCAATTAAACCGACTATCTTATGAATGGGATAGATCATATAACTAAGAAATCTATTTCACAGGTATGTCTGTACAGTTTTTATTTTTATTTTTAACCTTTTGATAATAAACGCTAATTTGTTCGCTAAAAAGTATTAAATTGGTATTGAATAAAATTAGGTTTGGCGACCGAAATTATTGATATCATTCAAAAATTTATTACATCACTGCGAAATTTAACATTTATTCTTAAGGTATAAATATCTTTAATCAATCAAACCAAAATATTTCAAAAATTCGTCATGAGTTAAATTAGGTCTTGGAACCGAAATTACTTTACCGAAAAGAGGGGCGCATATTTTTGATAATATTTGATTGATTAAAGTGGGATAAAAAGACAAAAAGATTTTTAATTTTATTTTTACCATGTTTTTAAAATTAATATATAAATCTTAAATTAATATTGTAAACTTTGTAAAAACAATATATTTAAAATTGTAAATATTTGAAAAATTAATATAAGTTTGATATGAATTTATGAATTTTTAAATTAAGTTTGGTGTAAATTTTTAATTTTTAAAATATTAATTTTTAATTTTATGCATTTCAAATTTTAAGTTTGGTGTGAATTTTTAATAATAATTTTGAATTTTATATTTAAGTTGTGTGAATTTAAAAACAAAAATTTACTTTATCTCATTAAGTTAAGAATATGATTTTTAAATTCGTCGTAAGTTGAAGACTAGGTCTTTGAACCGAAATTGCTTTACCCGAGGGAGGGACGAGAACTTTTATTATCATTATTTTTAATCTTATTGAATTAAAGTATGTCAAAAACATTAAAAAACCCAAAAATCTTAGCTTTTAAAACAATCGCTACAAAAAGACAAATTTTAAAATTTTGTCGAAGGACGGACTAGGACATCGATCCGAAACGACCTCGTCCTAAATAACAAGGGAAACAAAATTTTAAAATTAAGTACTTAATTGTTTTAATAAGTTAATGATTATAAAAAAAAAAAAAAAAAAAACAACTCCGTGAGTCGCGGAGTTTGGAGGGTAAATCCCCGCGACTCGCGGAGGTACCGAAAATCAGAAAAAAAAATAAAAAGAGCTGAACGATCAGTACACTCCACAACTCAAAAACACAGCGAATTTCACAGCGAAAAAACCCCGAAAAACCACCCAAAAACACCCCAAAAATCACGATTTTTAACCGTTAATCATCAAATCTTTTGCTAAAATCATGTTGAGAAGGATGCTATCTAAGAATTACTCAAGAAAAACGGTAAATTTCTACACCTAAACACCATTTAATTCGAAATTTGGTGTTCTTGAGCTATTTTTTCCCCAAATTGATTTTGATGCTTTTTAGTGTAATTAGACTTAAATTGTTTATGTATTATGCTTGTATAACCTAGATTGATGCTGTTTAACATGATTAGAAGCCTTAAACTTCAAATTTTGAATAATCTAGGGTTTGTGTTCTTGAGCAAATTTGGGGCTTTTTGATATAAACAGGTTATGGTCGATTTTTGTCATGAATTGTTGCTAAAATAAGTAGTGTAACATGTCTAGGTAGTTAAATGATCCAAACTTTGAGCCTAAACATGATTTTGAGAATTAAAGTGGACTTTTTCAAGTCTAAAATTCATGAACTTGATTTTTGAAAGATAATGCCATTTGAGACTTGTTTAATTGCTAGTAATGATTATTTTGACATGTTATTTGAGTTGAATGTTTATGAACTTGGCGAACATTTTCGTATATGCTTATTTGAAAAAGTGTAGATTTGATAAAAATGTGAAAATGAGCTTAAGTTTGATATAAATTGATAATGTCATTGTAATTATTTTGATTGATGATTTTGCTGACACTAATGCATATTTGGATGCACAAAAATTGTGTTTGATGTGTTTTGCAGAATGAAAGGGGTGAATCTTCATCCCAAGCCCGCAATGCTCCTGCTGAGAATTTGAAACAACAGGAGGTGGATAACTACTACAAGCAGGATGTACCTCATCCAGTCATGACCTTTTCCGATATGCACTTGGAAGAGTTGCACCCGAACCTGAGATTTGACAGACTTTGGATAGATTATCCAAAATATCAAAGGGGTTTGCATACTCTTCATTCTAAGGTTGTTGAGGTACCGAGGGTCATAGAATGGGGACCCTTAGAAGCTGTAGAATTGGCCGGGCCAATTAGGGAATTACTTGTACAGAGGTATGGTAATTCTTCTTTTAATGACTGGATATGTTTATTCACCATACGTAGACCTGTATATAAAGTATGGTGTGAAGAATTGTTATGTAGTATAGAGTTGAATGATCGGGTAGCTAGTTTAACCGATCGTTCTTTTATTAGATTTTTGTTAGGCGGTTCGATGCGCCACATGTCTTTACTGGACATGGCTCAGGCTTTACGTATATATACGCCTGAGGAGTTAGCGTCTGCCGATTGTAGAGGATTGATACTAAACGGTAGAAAGATAGATGAAAATTTTGATACACACGGTGTGTGGAGTCAAATGACAAGCCATCACCGTTTCAAAGGGGGAAATTACTCTTATTTGGATATAGATAGAGCCGAATTAAGAGTGATACATAGGTTTTTAGCTAATTCGATTACACAAAGGGGTAAGAACAAAGAAAAAGTAAATGAACAGGATTTGTTTTACCATATGTGTATTCGAGACCCACAAAGCACTGTAAGTATACCATATTGTGTGGGTTATTATTTATCAGCTATGGTTCGGGGGATGCGACCACATAGCATAATAGGAGGTGGTATTTTTATTACTTTGATTGGTGAATATCTTGGTGTGGATATAAGTCGGGGGAGATTATTACTAGAAGAGCCGGAACCCCGCGATACTATAGGTTTAAATGTATACCATGGTGCGAAAGTTTTGAAGAGGCGAAATAACGCCGCAGTACGATACCATGGTAGACATCCACAGGTGGAGAGAAACCAGCAACAAGGTAAGGTAGGAGGGGGTAATGAGATGCAAGAAATGCATAGGTTTATAGCTTCTCAGGAATACGAAAATGCTAGACAGAGAGCATTTGAAGATTGGCAAGTTCATCAGAACCAGATCATAGCTCATTGCCAACATATAGGTAGAAACTATATTCCTACACCGAAACCCATCTTCCCTCCTTGGTCTATAGAGATGCAGCCACCATATCCTACGTATGACCCTGCCGAAGCATTCTATAGCACTTATGGTTATGCCTGGAACCCCTATTGGTACCAATATCATCCTTAGTTTACTTATTATTTTTTTTTATTTTGTAATTTGTAATTATTGATACGTTTAATACTTTTGTTAATATTGTAATCATTTTTATAATTATCTAACTTTTATTCTTAGATTTTAATAATTTTTTGAATGTGGGGTAATATACCAAACTTCAAAAAATATGTATATATGTTTGCAGTTTATCTTATGTACACAACAGGGTAAAACAACGCATTTTCAAAGACTGGCATTAAGTTCAGCAAAAGCAACTAATTTTGACGACAAGATGCAAAATATATGTGAAATAACAACAAGACGGAATGAACAAATGATGTGCACCATTTATCATTCAGCAAACAAACGTCAATATATTTGGAAACTTTGGTAAAATTTAATCATTTTCACACAAATCACCCTCAATAATTTAAATTGTTACTGATTTCTTGCAAATGAGGGCATTGCAAGATCTTAAGTGTGGGAAGGGGTTAAATTCTTTCGGATTTTAAAATTTTTATCTTAAACACTTGGTTACCATTAAAAATACTAGTAAAGCAGTAGTTGTATTAGAATCTAGTGCTCTTTGATAAAAAAGAACAGCCCTAGTCTTATATACTGACTACCCAATTCTAGTAAAATTTTTCAAAATTTTCAATTAAATGAACTCAAAATCATGTTTATACATATTTATGAACGATAAAACTAAGTTTTAACACCGAAATTATTGTTACCTCGGAAAGGACATAAATTGAGAAACAAACTAAAATGTTAAAATTCATTTAAAATGGAATAGAGGATGATAAAAAGGAAAATAAAAGCCAAGTGTGAGAAAATTTACCAAGTTATCTTAACATATGTCACATATATCTGTAACAAATAACTGAAAATACTTTTGCTTTGGACTAAACTAAACTGTTTTACCCAATGAAAGAAAAGAAGAGATGGATCTACACGATGAATCAATTCCATCATTAAAAGGAAGTAAAGTCTTCCGAAAAAGACACGCGCTTCTTGATTTAGGTCATGAAGTTGTCGTCCAGACCAGCTGTAGGTTGACGAAAAATCTAGAAAAGTCATCACTAAAATCAGCAGGAAATCCACGGACCTCAGCATTAAACAGGGTCGCCATGTGGTCAGATTTATCCTAACCATGAGAAGGATTTATCTCGTACAATGGGGGGGGCATCATGCAAATTAGCTGGATAAGACTAATGAATCAGATCCCCAGAAAAGATAATCTCCTTAAAGATTAAAAATCAGCTTTTAAGACTGATATTACTCAATCCTAGAGATTGACCTTAAAGATTGAGAATTACAAACTCATGGAATTCAATGATATCTAAACTCGAGCTTGAACAAGAAAATATTTTGATCAAAATTACAAACCGATTTGTTTTCTGAAAACCCTATTTTCAATGCGTTCATTACCATTGAACGTAAAATCCTAGGAATTCACCTGGAATTCATTAGGTCACCTGAACTAAATCGCGTGTCAACCGTAAGAACGGTGGTTGCATAGTGGTCAAAGACAGGACCTTGTGCCAGACCGAAAAATTATAAGGGTGAGCTTTACTATTGCTCCTACCAAGGATAGTAATTGCGTCCGACACGTTATAGACCATAATCAAAATCATGTCACGGGACATTGCCTTAACAGTTGCTTGTTCAACGCTTTCCTTTACAACCGGACGGTAGTTTGCTGAAAGGTAATATACGGAACAAGTAAACTGGACGTGTTGCTTTCCAAAATACAAGGTTAGCAAGTGGGTGACACAAAACCGCAAGTTTTGAGCTAAAATTTTCAAATCTGAAACCCACCAAACCCACAAAAATATTTTGCAAACACCGGTAAAGGGTTATTCCGGAAAACTTATCTAGGGTAAAAACTAGATTTAATTTTCAAAAGATCAAATGTTTTCATAAAGATCCAATTTCCTTAATGGATCTAAATTTTTATAGTCATGTGGGACTGTAAACCATATCGTTACTACCATTGTTTATACCGCCGTATAGAAATCACTGATGTACAAAGTGTGAAGAATAAAGAAGTGATTCTAGTATTTCAAAACGATATTGCTTGAGGACAAGCAACGCTCAAGTGTGGGAATATTTGATAATGCTAAAAACGAACATATATTTCATAGCATTATTCCTCAAGAAAGACAAGCTTTTAATTGCAACTGTTCTATTTACAAGTGATATACGTTTAAATAATAAAAGGTGAAGACAAAAGACAGATTCGACGAATTGAAGACGCAAACGACCAAAAAGCTCAAAAGTACAAAAGACAATCAAAGAGGTTCCAATTATTGATAAGAAACGTCTCGAAATCACAAGAGTACAAGATTCAAAACGCAAAGTACAAAATATAAAATTGTACGCAAGGACGTTCGAAAATCCGGAACCGGGACCAGAGTCAACTCTTAACGCTCGACGTAACGGACTAAAAATTACAAGTTAACTATGTATATAAATATAATATAATATATAATTAATTATATTAATTATATATGTATTATATTTATAAATAAAAAAACCGTCGGCAGAGAAAGACTCCAAGGACTGAGCTGTAATTTCATTCTCCGCGACTCGCGGAGTTTGAAGAGGCTTTTGCCGCGAGTCGCGGAGCCCTAAATTTGAAAACTGCCTATAAAGCCAACCGAATTCTGATCAAAAACCATAATCTTTTTCTTCTCTTATCATACGTAAAATTTATATATATATATATAATTTATATTTTAATTTTAATTTTAATTCTAATAATAAGGGTATGTTAGCGAATATTGTAAGGGTGTAAGTCGAAATTCTGTCCGTGTAACGCTACGCTATTTTTAATCATTGTAAGTTATGTTCAACCTTTTTATATTAATGTCTCGTAGCTAAGTTATTATTATGCTTATTTAAAACGAAGTAATCATAATGTTGGGCTAATTACTAAAATTGGGTAATTGGGCTTTGTACCATAATTGGGGTTTGGACAAAAGAACGACACTTGTGGAAATTAGACTATGGGCTATTAATGGGCTTTATATTTGTTTAACTAAATGAAAGTTTGTTAATGTTAATATAAAGATTTACAATTGGGCGTCCCTATAAATTACCATATACACTCGATCGGACACGATGGGCGGGGTATTTATATGTACGAATAATCGTTCATTTAACCGGACACGGGAATGGATTAATAGCCACTAGAATAATTAAAACAGGGGTGAAATTACATTCAAGGGTAATTGGTGTAATTGTTAACAAAGTAGTAAAACCTTGGTTTACACGCAGTCGATAACCTGGTGTATTCATTAAACAAAGTATTAAAACCTTGTTACAATTCGAATCCCCAATTAGTTGGAATATTTAACTTCGGGTATAATAATAATTTGACGAGGACACTCGCACTTTATATTTATGACTGATGGACTGTTATGGACAAAAACCAGACGGACATATTAAATAATCCAGGACAAAGGACAATTAACCCATGGGCATAAAACTAAAATCAACACGTCAAACATCATGATTACGGAAGTTTAAATAAGCATAATTCTTTTATTTCATATTTAATTTCCTTTACTTTATATTTAATTGCACTTTTAATTATCGCAATTTTATTTTATCGCACTTTTATTATTCGCAATTTCATTATCGTTATTTACTTTACGCTTTAATTTAAGTCTTGTATTTATTTTATATTTTACATTAGGTTTTAACTGCGACTAAAGTCTTAAAATCGACAAACCGGTCATTAAACGGTAAAAACCCCCTTTATAATAATAATATTACTTATATATATATTTGTATTTTTATAAAAGTAAACTAATATAGCGTTGAGCTTTGTTTAAAGATTTCCCTGTGGAACGAACCGGACTTACTAAAAACTACACTACTGTACGATTAGGTACACTGCCTATAAGTGTTGTAGCAAGGTTTAAGTATATCCATTCTATAAATAAATAAATATCTTGTGTAAAATTGTATCGTATTTAATAGTTTTTCCTAGTAAAATATAAACTATTTTATATACACCTCGCATAACATCAATTAATTTTACCTAAAGTGTATTCGAGACCCAAGATGCTTTGTTAATATCCCTTACTGTGTTGGTTTTTATTTATCTAAGATGGTTGAAGGAATACAGGAAGGGGGGATAATTGGAGGAGGTATTTTTGTTACTCTCATTGGAGAGTATTTAGGTGTAGATAAGGACCAAGGGGTCCACTTTTGGAATGTAGGGAACAGGTTGAGCTTCTAGGATTGAGGGTTTATGCGGGTGCTAAGGTATTAAAGAGTAGACGCAACAAGGCAATACCCTATGAAGGTAGTCATCCTCAGGTAGAAAGAGGCTCAGATGAGGAGATGGAGGAAGCGAGTGACATTAGGGATGTCATTCGGGAGGCTATGACTGATGTCTACCAGCGTGTAGATGAGGTAGACATGACAAACGCGGAGAGATTTCATCGGATGGAGTAGTGGCAAGCCCGGAATGATTACGAGCATTCCAGGCAACGACAGCATGATAGATGGGACTATCATCAGCGTCAGATTATGGGCCGTCTGTCACCTCAGGATCACTACGTTCCGACCTGACCCGCTTACTATCCTCAACACCAGCCCGAGATGAGACCACCTTATACTCTCTACGACCCTAACCAGGCATACCAGTACACCTATCACCAACCATGGAACCCGGATGACGACATGAACTGGAACCCCTATCCAGATTGATTTAGTTCTGGTTGGTAATTTATATGATTTTTAATTTTTATTATTTCTATTTATTTATGTTTAAACATAATATATTGTGATACTTTTATTGTAATATTTAATATTTTTATTATGTTGTACTAATATTTCATATTTGATTTGAAAGTGGAATTTTAAGTCCCATTTCAAATTAACATGCTTGTTTATATTTGTATGTATGTATATTGTCAATTATACACAACAGGTAAAACTGCGCATTTTCAAATACTGGCATTAAGTTCAGCAAAAGCTAGTACTTTTGACGACAAAACGAAAAACAAATATGATGTAACAACAAGACGGAATGAACAAATGAAGTGCACCATTTATCATTCAACAAACAAACGCCAATATGTTTGGAAACTTTGGTAAAATTTAATCATTTTTCTACGCTAATCACCCTCAATAATTTAAATTGTTACTGATTTCTTGCAAATGAGGGCATTGCAAGATCTTAAGTGTGGAAAGGGGTTAAATGCTTTCGAATTTTTAAAATTTTTAAACTTATACACTTGGTTACCATTAGAAATACTAGTAACGCAGTAGCTGTATTAGAATCTAGTGCTCTCTGATAATAAAGAACAGCCCTAGTCTTATATACTGACTACCCAATTTTAGTAAAAATTTTCAAAATTTTCAATTAAATGAACTCAAAATCATGTTTATACATATTTATGAACGATAAAACTAGGTGTTAACACCGAAATTATTGTTACCTCAGAAAGGACATAAATTGAGAAACAAACCAAAATGTTAGAATTCATTCAAAATAGAATAGAGGACAATAAAAAGACAAAGAAAGGAAAATAAAAGCCAAGTGTGGGAAAAATTTACCAAGTTATTTAAAACATAAGTCACATATTTTTGTAACAAATAACTGAAGATACATTTGCTTTGGATTAAACTAATCAGTTTTACCCGATTTACTGTAATATATTTGAAAGAAAGATGGATCTACACGATGAATCAATTTCATCATTAAAAGGAAGTAAAGTCTTCCGAAAAAGACACACGCTTCTTGATTTAGGTCAGGAAGTTGTCGTCTAGACCAGCTGTAGGTTGACAAAAAATCTAGAAAAGTCATCACTAAAATCAGCAGGAAATTCACGGACCTCAGCATCAAATAGGGTCGCCAAGTGGTCAGTCTTATCCTAACCATGAGAGGATCTGTCTTGTAAAATGAGGAGGACGCCGTGCAAATTAGCTGGATAAGACTAATGAATCAGACCCCCAGAAAGGATAATCTCCTTAAAGATCAAAAATTAGCTTTTAATACTGATATTACTCAATCCTTGAGATTGACCTTAAAGATTGAGAATTACAAACTCATGAAATTCAATGATATCTAAACTCGAGCTTGAACGAGAAAATATTTTGATCAAAATTACAAACCGATTTGTTTTCTGAAAACCTATTTTTAATGCGTTCATTACCATTAAACGTAAAATCCTAGGAATTCACCTGGAATTCATTAGGTCACCTGAACCAAATCGGGTGTCAACCATAAGAACGGTGGTTGCATAGTATGGTCGAAGACAGGACCTTGTGCCAAACCGAAAAATTATAAGGGTGAGCTTTACTATTGCTCCTACCAAGGATAGTAATTGCATCCGACATGTTATAGACCATAATTAAAAGCATGTCAGGGAACATTGCCTTAACAGTTGCTTGTTCAACGCTTTCCTTTACAACCGGACGGTAGTTTACCGAAAGGTAATATACGGAACAAGTATACTGGACGTGTTGCTTTTCCAATACAAGGTTAGCAAGTGGGTGACACAAAACCGCAAGTTTTGAGCTAAAATTTTCAAATCTGAAACCCACCAAACCCACAAAAATAATTTTCAAACACCGGTGAAGGGTTATTCCGGAAAACTTATCTAGGATGAAAGCTAGATTTAATTTTCAAAACATCAAATGTTTTCATAAAGATCCAATTTCCTTAAGGATCTAAATTTTTATAGTCATGTGGGACTGTAAACTACATCGTTACTACCATTGTTTATACCGCCGTATAGAAATCACTGATGTACAAAGTGTGAAGAATAAAGAAGTGATTCTAGTATTTGTATTTCAAGACTATATTGCTTGAGGACAAGCAACGCTCAAGTGTGGGAATATTTGATAATGCTAAAAACGAACATATATTTCATAGCATTATCCCTCAAGAAAGACAAACTTTTAGTTACAATTGTTCTATTTACAAGTGATATTCGTTTAAATAATAAAAGGTGAAGACAAAAGACAGATTCGACAAATTGAAGACGCAAACGACCAAAAAGCTCAAAAGTACAAAGTACAATCAAAGTGGTTCCAATTATTGATAAGAAACGTCTCAAAATTACAAGAGTACAAGACGCAAAATGCAAAGTACAAGATATTAAATTATACGCAAGGACGTTCGAAAATCCGGAACTGGGACCAAAGTCAACTCTCAACGCTCGACGCAACGGACTAAAAATTACAAGTCAACTATGCACACGAATATAATATAATATTTAAATAATTCTTAAAATTATTTATATATTATATATATTATTATAAACCGTCGGCAAGCAAAGAAACAAAGTCTTGTGAGCTGGAAAAAGGGGCCATGCGATCGCATGACCTGGAAGGCAAAAGTCCATGCGATCGCATGGCAATAGGTGACAGCCCACATTGCTATAAATTCGCGTGTTTTGGTTCAATATATCCATCTTTTTCTTCTTTCTCTCATACGTAAAGATATATATATATATATATATATATATATATATATATATATATATTTTTTAATTTTAATTTTAAATTCCAATAATAAGGGTATGTTAGCGAATGTTGTAAGGGTGTAAGTCAAAATTCTGTCCGTGTAACGCTACGCTATTTTTAATCACTTTAAGTTATGGTTAATGTTATTTTTAAATTAATGTCTCGTAGCTAAGTTATTATTATGCTTATTTAATGCCGAAGTAATCATGATGTTGGGCTGAATATTAAAATTGGGTAATTGGGCTTTGTACCATAATTGGGGTTTGGATAAAAGAACGACACTTGTGGAAATTAGACTATGGGCTATTAATGGGTTTTATATTAACTAAACGATACCTCATTAAATTAATATATAGACTTATAATTTGACGTATTTATATATAACCACATACGCTTGACTGGGTACGGTGGGCGGGATATCTATAATTACCAATAATTGTTCATTTTACCAGACACGGAACTGAATTAATAGTTAATAGACTTGTTGAAACAGGGGTGGATTACATTCAAGGGTAATTGATGTAATTGTTAAAAAAGTAGTAAAACCTTAGTTTACACGCAGTCGATAACCTGGTGTATTCATTAAACAAAGTATTAAAACCTTGTTACAATTCGAATCCCCAATTAGTTGGAATATTTGACTTCGGGAATAAGAATAATTTGACGAAGACTTTCGCATTTTATGATTATGACTGATGGACTATTATGGACAAATCCGTATGGACATATCGAATAATCCAGGACAAAGGACAATTAACCCATGGAAATAAACTAAAAACAACACGTCAAACATCATGATTACGGAAGTTTAAATAAGCATAATTCTTTTATTTCATATTTAATTTCCTTTATTTTATATTTAATTGCACTTTTAATTATCGCACTTTTTGTCATTGCATTTAATTGCACTTTTAATTATCGTACTCTTTAATTGTCATACTTTTTATTTATCGCATTTTTATTTATCGCAATTTCATTATCGTTATTTACTTTACGCTTTAAATTAAGTTGTATTTATTTTTAATATTTTACATTAGGTTTTAATTGCAACTAAAGTTTTAAAATCGACAAACCGGTCATTAAACGGTAAAAACCCCCTTTTATAATAATAATATTACTTATATATATATTTGTATTTTTATAAATTTAAAACTAATATAGCGTTAAGCTTGTTTAATTTTCCCTGTGGAACGAACCGGACTTACTAAAAACTACACTACTGTACGATTAGGTACACTGCCTATAAGTGTTGTAGCAAGGTTTAGGTATATCCATTCTATAAATAAATAAATATCTTGTGTAAAATTGTATCGTATTTAATAGTATTTCGTTGTAAAAATAATACTATTTCATATACCCCTCGCATAACATCAATATGTATGTCAACTATTGTCACAAAAATATATGTTATTTTATTCGTAGTGAACCTAACTACAAAATGATATCCGTTTAAACCGTTAGTATTTATAATATGTTATATTACATGAAAAATAAAAGATAAAAAGATTAAAAAAAATACATGTTATAAAATATCTAGATTGTGTTATAAAATATCTAGATTGGATGTTAATTTTATTATTATTATATTTCTTGCATAGTAATATTTTATACTATAAATAGACATGTATGGTAACCATTTAAGGTGCACCATTTCTCTTGAAATATCAATATCAATATTTCTTCTCTCCTTCTTCTCTCTTTTTCTCTCTTTGTTCTTATAACCATTAAAGGTAGTTATAAGCCTACTGAATTATAACACGTTATCAGCACGAAAAGCTTAGTGTAATTAAAAGATATCTCAAACGATCACGAATCACTAATCAAGGTATGAAATTATTAATAATTTTCAGACTCGAATATATCAAATTTTGGACTACTAACATTTATATTTATGTTATTTAAGTTATATATGGTCGGTTATACCACCTGAATTATATTTCTGTAATCTAACTTTTACTAACTTCACTAACATTTATATTTATGTTATTTAAGTTATATATGGTCGGTTATACCACCTGAATTATATTTTCTGTAATCTAACTCTTATTAACTTCACTAACATTTATATTTATGTTAATAAGACCTCATGATTGTACGCAACACGTCATTTGACAACACGGTACTTTATGTACGCAACACGTCATTTGACAACACGGTACCATGGGTCGAGATTAATTCCGATCAATACGAATACGACGGGGTCTTTATATGTTATCTAACATTTATGATTACTTATGCAATTAATCATTATTTATTTCATGCATACTAATGTTTATTCTTAAATTTATAATTTTAAAAGTTAAAATAAAAAAATAGTTTGTATTTTTATTAAAAGTAAATCTTAAAAGTTAAAATAAGAAAAAGTAGTTTGTACTTTTATTAAAAGTAAATCTTAAAAGTTAAAATACAAAAAGTAGTTTGTATTTTTATTAAAAGTAAATCTTAAAAGTGAAAATAAGAAAAAGTAGTTTGTATTTTTATTAAAAGTATATCTTAAAAGTTAAAGTAAGAAAAAAAAGGGGATGGTAAAATGGAATAGTTTTTTGTCAAAAATGAAGTATTGAAAATGAAGTGGTCTCCTTCTATAACTAAAAAAAATATATACTTTTATCAAATGAATTTTTTTGTGGCCGACAATTTCAAACACGAGTCCGTGTTTAGTTTATCAAGAATATCTCTTGCTTTGGTGAAAGGTCACGATCACGATATCAGGTGTTGTGAAAGAATTAAAAAATTGGTCAAGTGGCCTTTTAAAAACTAGAAAAAAAAATTTAAACAAAAAGTTTTTTTTATATATTTATAATTTACGGGTAACGTAAAAAAAAGGAAGTTTTTTTTTTAAAAAAAAAACAAAGAAAGTGTTTAAATGAGTTTTACAGAAAGGGGAAAAGCAAAGTAAAAAAAAAAACTTTTTTCCAAACAAAGGTAAATGAAAGTAGGACTTAATACAAGAAAAAAGTAAACATCTCCTAGACGTGATAAAATCTATCAATGATAAGTATTAGACTTGATGAGCTAAATATGACAAAAATGTTTCAACATGTCTTATGTTAATTTTCTAAAATAAGTTATTATTATTCCGAGTTTAACACATATACATATGTTAATTAAAAACAACCTTTTTGTTCTTATGTAGTGTTGGGTTGCAATTTTGGTTGTATGCCATAATTCCATCCAGTAGAGTGACAATAGAAAACTTTTGATGATAATCAATAAAAAACTTTTTTTCCAAACTTGTCAAATGTTTTGTTAAAAACGTGACCGTAGAAAAAAGGAGGTTGAATAATAAAACTTAAAAAACAAATTATTTTTTTAAGAGTGTGCATCAAAATGGCCCGTTTAATAATGGGGAGTAAAAATATAGTCAAATTGTTTCAACGAACAAGGGTTCAATTGGATGTCTCTTAAAAAAATCCGCGGGTACGGGTGATGGATCCAATGGATCCGCATCCACGACCCGCGGGTGCTATCCCTAATTGTGACAAGTACAAATCAACTAAAAGTCTAAAAAATAAATGCTCTTATAGGGACCAAATGTTCACAATAATTGCCTAAGCTAGATATGAAACAAATAGTTCATAAAAAAAAAAAAAGGTCGTTGTGCGTTTTCGGGATGATAGCCGAAATACACTTACAAAAGTAGGTCAGCCGTCAATTCTTTATGGCCATATCAACGTAGATCAATAAAATCATTTATGGTTTTGATAAAAGATTAATTAAAAATTAATTGTTTTTTGGTCTTGGATTCTCGGTAACAAAAGCAAAGGTTGTTTTTGGTTGCCACAACAAACAAGACAGAGGTTGTTGACTTTTGTTGTTAAACATGGCACAAGTGAACAATAACAATAGATTATTGTTTTTGAAAAGAATAATGATGCGTTAATTTTATTGTATAAAATAAAATTAAAGAAAATGGTTTTCATTGATGACTATGAACAAACGCAAACAAAGTGTTTGTGGTATTTGGTGATTAAAAAAAAGTGCATCTAAAGCTTCTACTGAAAATAATATGCATCTAAAGCTTCTACTAAAAATTAATGTGCAAGGTACAACGTATAACTATATGGTCAAATTCATTTGAGCCTTCGGAGTCACAAGTATATGATGTATATATATATATTACTCAATTAACAAAATAGTAAATCTAAATTAATTCATATGAATAGTAAAACGAAATTAATTAATTTACTATTCACATAAAAAAGCGCATATGATAAAAAGCGCATCGCATATGATAAGCGCATATGATAAAAAGCGAATATGATGAAAAGCACAACGCATATGATGAAAATCGCATATGATTAAAAGCGCATATGGTGAAAAACACAGCGCATATGATTAAAAGCGTATATGGTGAAAAGGATATATGATAAAAAAAAAACACATATGGTGATTTATAAAAAAAAAAAAAAAAAAAAACACATATGGTGATTAATGGAAAGCACATATGGTGATTAATGAAAAGTATATTGTGAAAAAGAATCACAAATGTTTCTTGAAAGAATTCAAGGTAAGATATATGAACCAATTCATCCATCATGTGAACCATTTTGATATTTCATGGTTCTAATAGACGCATCTAGCGGATGGTCTCATATTTGTATGTTATCAAGCCGTAATATGGCATTTGCAAAGTTTCTTGCACAAATTATTAAATTGAGAACACATTATTCTGATTACACCATTAAAAGGATGAGACTTGATAATGCTGGTGAGTTAACATCTCAAGCATTTAATGATCATTATATATCTACAGGGATTGTTGTTGAACATCCAGTTGCTCATGTGCATACACAAAATTGGTTTAGCTGAATCAATAGATAAACGCTTACAGCTAATAACTAGACAATTGATAATGAGTACAAATCTCTCAATATTTATATGTGGACATGTAAATTTACATGCTGCGACATTAATTCGCATTATACCATGTGGAAGTCGTAAATATTTTCACTTAATACTTGATTTTGGCCAAGAGCCAAATATTTTCTACCTTAAAACATTGGTTGTGCAGTGTATGTTCCAATTGTATCACCACAACACAATAAAATGGTTCTTCAAAGAAAGATGATAATATATTTTGGATATAAAACATCTTCAATCATAAGATATATTGAACCCATGATGGGTGATGTTTTTACAGCACGTTTTGCTGATTGTCATTTTAATAAAACATTGTTCCCTAGATTAGGGGGAGAAATAAAAATAAAAAATAAAATGATGCTTCATGATGTGAACATCAATTAAAGTATATTGAACTCGCACAAAAGAATGTGAAACGAAAGTTCAAAAATAATGCATATGCAAGAACTTGCAAATTAATTACTTTATGCATTTACAGATATAAAAAAGTGACTAAATCATATATACCAGCGATAAATGCTCCAGCTCGAACTGAAATTCCAAAAGCTGGCAATAATGTCACTGTTGAGTCTTTGCCACGCATCAAACGTGGAAGATCAATTGGTTCCGAAGATAAAAATCCTCTAAAAAGAAAATCATCTGATAATGAGGTAAGAGAAAGTGTTCAAGAAGAACCACAAATCAATATTCCTTCTGCAGAGGATATTGATAAATGTAAATACTAAAATTGCGATAAATTATGCAATATTATGGAACCGAAATGAAACTAAAATCTCTATGAGATATTTTCATATAATGTTACAATGACATCATGAATAAAGATGATGATCTGGAACTAAAATCTGTCATTGAATATACAAAATGGACATGATTGAGCTCAATGGAAAGGAGCAATAAGAGCTGAATTAGAATCGCTCGATAAAAGAAAAGTTTTCGGATCAATCGTTATCACTTTTAAAGATGTGAAACGTATGGGATACAAATGAATTTTTATCCGAAAAGAAATGTGCAAATGAAGTTACAAGGCAAAACTAGACTTGTAACTCAATATTTCCCACAAAGACCAGAAATGAATTAGGAGGAAAAATTATCCTCCTGTAATGGATACAATTACTTATTAGATACTTAATCAACCTGGTAGTTATTTAAATGCATCTCATGAATGTTGTTACTACTTATCTGTATGGATCACTTAATAGTGATATATATGAATATACCTAAAGGGTTAAGGTATCATAAGCATCTAATGTAAAACCCAAGGGAATATATTCCATTAAATCACAAAGATTTCTAAGTGGGTTTATACAAACGGGACGTATGTGGTATAACCGATTAAATGACTACTTGATAAAAAAAAGGGTATAAATATAAACTTATTTTGCACGTATGTTTTATAAAAACAATGTTCGGATATGAGATCGTAGTTGTTTATGTCAATGTTCTTAACATCATATGAATAAATAAAGAGATCTATGAAATCATTCAACTTCTAAAGAATTATTTTGAAATGAAAGATCTTGAAAAAACTAAGTATTACCTTGGATTGCAAATTGAGCATATGCCTAATGGTTTACTTGTACATCAAACAACTTATACCGAAAAGATTTTAAAACATTTTTTTTAAAGACAAACTCATTGTTGTTAGATCACTCAATATTGACACTGATCTATTTCATCCCTGCGAAGATCATGAAAATTTTAACAGATCGGAAGTTCTATATTTTAGTGCAATTGAGGTTCTTATGTATCTTATAGATTATACAAGATCTGACATTTCTTTTGCAGTTAATTTGTTGACAAGGTTCAGCTCAGCCCCTACCAAAAGACATTGGAATGGGATCAAACAAATAGTTTGATACCTTCGGGGAACTACTGATTTATAATTATTTTATTCTAACAACTTGAAACAAGATTTGTTTGGTTATACAGATGCAGATTATTTATCCGATCTACATAAAGCTAAATCTCAAACTGGATATGTATTCCTAAATGGAGGCACCGCAATATCATGACGTTCTCAAAACAAACACTTGTTGCAACATCATCAAATCATGCCGAAGTGATTGCATTACATGAAGCTACTCGGGAATGATTTTAGTTAAGATCAATGATACAAATCATTATTGATTCTTGTGGACTAGAACGCTATAAAAGCGTAACAACTATCTATGAAGATAATACAGCTTACATAATACAAATGAAAGAAGAGTATCAAAAATGACAGAACAAAACATAAATGCTGACGAGGCGCTAAAGCTATAAACGGTCTTAACGGTCATAAGTTTGATGGAAAAGAATGGTATATTGGTAAGGCTCAGAAAAAGACTGAAAGGGAATAGGAACTGAAACAACGGTTTGAACAAACCATGAAGGAGACTGTAGACAAATCATGAGGGCCAAACTTGTACATAAAAGATTTAGATGATACAGTTTCAGATGAAAACCTCAGATTTTTCTCATATACTCAAGATATCGTAAAAGACAACCAGATTAAAATGAGATACGTTCAATCAACAACTCTGCTGATCTTTATACCAAAGCACTGCTAACTGCTATTTTCAGAACACACGTTCATAATATTGGCATGAGGCATGTTCAGAAGATGTAACAACTCAGGCGTTGCCTACTTGAGGGGGAGTCAACTTTATGCTGCACTCTTTTTCCCTTAGCTAAAGTTTTATCCCAATGAGTTTTCTTTAGCAAGGTTTTTAACGAGGCAGTACTAGTTATTCTCTAATAAAATTGTCATCCAAGGGGGAGTGTTATAAAATATCTAGATTGTGTTATAAAATATCTAGATTGGATATTAATTTTATTATTATTATATTTCTTGCATAGTAATATTTTATACTATAAATAGACATGTATGGTAACCATTTAAGGTGCACCATTTCTCTTGAAATATCAATATCAATATTTCTTCTCTCCTTCTTCTCTCTTTTTCTCTCTTTGTTCTTATAACCATTAAAGGTAGTTATAAGCCTACTGAATTATAACAATACATTAATTATTATTCTTTTTGAGATGTATCTAGTCATAAATAGTTATGAAACAATCTGTAATCAAAAACACTATTGAGAAAAAAAATATCTAATAATCAAACTTAGAAAAGAAAAAATACAAAATAAAACTATACTGAAATCTATTGTTTTTTGGTTATGATTTTTTTTTTTTTTTTTTGAAAAATTAAGTTTCTTTTATATCTTTTAATTCCTCGTATTTATGCCTAAATGATAGATTCTAAAAAAATTTAAGCAAAACACGTGAAAACCATTCATGTTGAATATATATTATATATATATATATATATATATATATATATATATATATATATATATATATATATATATATATATATATATATATATATATATATATATAAATAAAAGAAAAATAAAGTTTGAATAAGGATTCGCATTGGGTCGGGCATAACAAAACTGAGTGCATTCTCGGTAAATTTTATATATATTGTAATAATTTTGTATGAAAATAAACTAATAAATAGCTAAAATACAAACTGTAACTGAAAAATATGGTAAAAAAATAATATTTTACGTACATGATAGATTATTTTTGTATGATAATTGTTAATAATAGCGTAACGTACTTTTTTACATATACGATCATTTTCATTTTCCAATATTCTTTTTTAGGTTGTACAAAGATTAGCTGTCTTAAGTTGTCCTATATCTATTGTATAATGTATTTTTTTTTTCAAATATATCAAATTAATTATCATAAATAGTTACCATATAACCCGTGATCGTGTGAGAATTAACAAAATATAGTTACCACATTCTAAATATACTAAAGGTGATGCAATATTTGGTCGTTCCACTAGGGAAAAAACATACTAAAGGTGATGGAATACTTGGTCGTTCCACTAGGGAAAAAACGACATCAAAAAACAAATTTATAAAACGCCCCCCGAACAATTTTAAACATTCAGAATTTTCAGCGGCTAAAACTAATATTAATATCCTCTTTAAAAAACTCCACCCACATTTTCAACGGGCCGTATTTTTCCGTTCGCCGCGAGTTACACTCTTCCGACATCAACGTTTAACTCGGAAAAAAATTACGAACACAACGAAAACCAAGTACGCGCAAAACGGACGATTTTTAGAAAACGCAAAATATTTCGGACTATTTTTCATACATATACACACATGCACAATAAACGAGTCAAACTAACTACATCACACCCACGGTTTCGTCTTTCTTTTTTACACGATTTTACTGGTTCTAAAAAGGCGCAGGCCATCAGGTACACTAGGTACTAACCACGTGGATTCAATCACACCCTCATCACCGCATTTTTGGTTCTGTAAGTATATAACGCTACGTTAAATGTGAATACGCAGTCGGAAAGGTCCCTCCGCATCTTGCGGGCCGACCCGGATCTAGTTGTAAACTAAATGTAAAATAGAAATTTGGAATATAAGATCGATCACATACATTTAAAAAAAAATGGGTACAAAAGGACGAGAGTCGTTTCTAACCATTTTTAGTATGTACTAGTAAGTGTATCCCGCCCGTTGCGACGGGGGCAATACTTTCTTTTCCCTACCAAATTGTTCGTCATAAAATAAATCCAATTATATTCACACCAATTAATTACATAATAAGGTAAACCCATCTATGCTGTTACAAACCTACAAACCCTTAGTCTTAACTAGTAAGAATCGGCCCGCGCGATGCGGCGGGGACTTTCGAGTTGCGTAGCGTTATGTATTTACATAATTAAAAAACGCGTTATTGCGGGTGTGTTTGGATACGCGTGGGTAGTACCTAGTACAATTAATGGCCTGCGCATTTTTTACGCTGGAAAAAATCGTGTTAAAAACGGGGGCGGAACCATCGATATGATGTAGTTAGTTTGGGTTGTTATCATACATGTATACATATGTACGGAAGATAGCACGAAATATTTAGCTTTTTTAAAAAGCGTCCGTTTCGCGTATAGTTAGTTTCGTTGCGTTCGTAATATTATTTCGAGTTGGTGGGTGGTGTCGGAGAAAATTAACTCTTAGCGAGCTGGAAGATACTGACCGTTAAAAATTTGAGTGGAGTTTGTTTAAGTTTTTTAATAAAATAATTTTTTTACACTTTTTACCCGCAATGGTAGCATAGTTTTTGGTTGGGGGGGGGGGGGGGGGGAAATATTGTAAATGTGGTTAGGGGGTGTCGTTTTGCTCCTCTTGCTACGAGCCTGTGACAATTTTTGGGAGGACTTTTAGCGTATAGGATAATAAAAACCAAAAACTAAATAAAAATTCAAAATCTAATATAAAGTCAAAATCAAATTTAAATAACAAATCTAACCAAGGAATCTGCTTGTTTTGGTTAGTGTCTTTATTTAGTGAACCAGTAAATGAGCCCAGCGTTTCGCAGCGGAAGGTCAGAATGGACATTAAAGAAAAATATAATATTAAAAAAAACAATGTGTATGAATAATAGGCCGAGGTATTTAACGTTTTTTTTGAAAAGCGTACATTTTGCTTATAGGTAGTTGCGTTGTGTTCATAAAATTATTTCGATTTGAACCGTGGTTTCGGAAACCATTTAACGTGTGGCGAGCGAGAAGATGTGGTCCGTTGAAGATTTGAGTGAGTTTTTTTTTTCTAAGTTTTTTTATTTAGAAATATGTAAGTTTCACTTTAGCTCTTGCGGGTTGGGTTGTTTGACATTTGTTAGTAATGGTGTTAGAGGGTACGACGATTTAAGCGGAACGCTCTCTAAGCATGGAAGTGGGCGACTATTAACTCACTTTTGCTCGAATGTAATAGTAATAATAATAATAATAATATACCTCCACCTTGTTTGTGTAGCTTGTGAATTCTATTTTCCATGTAATATCCGTGCAACTTATGTAATGGAGACTCACTTTTAAGTATTAACATGCATAACGATGAATGTTATCAGGAATAACATTTATCGATGAATGTTATTTCTTCGAGCGTTTCTGGTCAAAATAATACTCCCTTCGTCTCATCAGAAGCGTCCATTTTGACTTTTGACAGTCTTTCTTATTCAACTTAACTCTAAATAGTTTTGTTCGTGTTATATAATATCTGATGAAAATTATATGAATGAGTTCGATTTTAAATGTGTTTTCATTGTTATAACTTTCATCAATTATTATATAACACAATAATAATATTTAAAGTCGAAGTTGAAAAAGAAAGACCTTAAGAGTCGTGGACACTTATAATGAAACGAAGGGAGTAACATTTATCAACAAGTGTCATTTTTAAATATTTATATTTTCACCTAATCTTAATATTTGTGAAAAAAAATATTAAAAAAACGAAAAAAAAATTAAAATTTACTTCCCTCTTCCCTAAAAAAATTGATTCCCCTTGATTATGTGTGTGTGTGTGTGTGTGTGTGTTTATATAGGTAGGTTCAAACGAGAACCAAAAAAATATACAGAACTACGAGAACTATTTTCAACCAATCATTTAATTTTAATCTTAAAATATTATTTTATTAATCAAAAGGGCATACTAGTAAACTTACTTTTTAACATAAATACAAGTCTTCCGTAACTTAAAAACTGACTTCCCGTTTGTAAGACCATTCCTAAAGGTGCGTCAGTTTAGCTCCGTCATTACATGTGGCGAAGGTGACGGAAAGTCACAAAGAATAACGTGGCGTTAGTCTCATATGTCACCATCCGTCAGTCAAGAACGTGACGGATTATTTTATGTCCGTGAGTTTTATCAACAACTATTCACAGAATTTCTTAATTTAATAAATATATATTTTTTATTATTAATTTATTTTTTCCTCACCAATTTTCAATCAGATTTTACCATATCACCATACCAAATATTTAACATAAAAAACCAACACAACGGTTTAAAAATGTCAGTACCACATCACATTCAGTTTTTACTTTTTGGCCAAAAAACGCCCAACTGCCTATGATATCACAGGCACGGTTGGAAATGGTCTAAGGCATACATTCAAAATTAAGGAACCGTAAGTTTCAGCACAAGTTTCATCGTTTCATTATGAACATTACAATTTTGTTCAACCATTTTTTGGAACCGAATGTGTAGACGTCTTCGACATAGGTTAACATATTCACAAATTCAGAATACACTTCTTCATCTTTTTCATATCGATCTCTATAGTTTTTTAACTACTCCGTAGTATATATGTATTTTGTTTTGGATTCTGGCGCTAATGTAACACGATGACGTTATCTACATATGTTAAACAAAATCATGGAATGTTTATCAACTTTTCATTGTGCACATGTCCAATGTTCATTTATGAACGAGTCTAATTTCATATGTGAATATGTGATCATGAACACATATCAGTGTCCAATGTTCATTTATGAACAAGCCTAATTTCATATGTGCATATGTAAACATTAACACAAATTAGAAAAGAAAGCTTTAGAATTGTATACATGTGAACATGAACACAAATCGTTGTCCAAGCCTTTTACATCATTATTGTTCACCAGTGTTCATATGTGAACAAGAAGAAATTCATACAACACTCACTTCCGGGATCGTACCATCACCATTTAATAAACTCTCCTTCGTGAGCACAAGAAGAAAGATAGAAACCATGGTGATTTTGTAGCGGTTCAATGCGGTGGCAACGAAGCAGATTTCTAACAATAGTACGTAGTTACTTGTCTGCGATGAGAGAATTTTTAAATCAGATTTGAATTTTTTTTATTAGAAAAATAATTTATGTGAACTGTAATTCAATTTCTAATATTATATTAGATGAATGATACTTCTATTACTACAAAATTACGTGTCTCATATAGTCATTCACTACTGCACCTTGCAAGTCCTTAGTAAGAGTAAGAACTAATATGAAAATGTTTTTGAGCAACTGTGCAACGCACGAGCTCAAAACCTAGTATTAAAATGTTTAATGTTTATAAGTACATTTCTTTATATGTTTTACGTGTATGTAAACATTAAAGGTTATCATTTACCACTTAAAATATCAGTATACTGAAGATATATATATATATATATATATATATATATATATATATATATATATATATATATATATATATATATATATATATATATATATATATATATATACACACACACACATATACATACTAGTGTGTATTTGGCCGTGCATAATGCACGGCCCATAAAATAACTTATGTTTTTAGCAACCGGTGAATTCAAACCGGTGAATTCAATTTGAACTCGACATACTTCAAATAAATACAACCTACAACCATGATCATTGAGACTAATGTTTATTGCATGTCAATTTAGGTGCTTATATTCATAGACTTGGAGATATTTTATCAAAAGAAAGCGGACGCTAAATCGCATAATGAAACAAATTTATACACCTAAAACAATTATAGTTACATAATCAACGTAAAATGGGTTACAGAAAGCGGCTTACATCTAAGGCCAGGGTCGGAAATGGTACCGGGGTAAGATATCAAGAACTAAAATAAATGTCCTTAACATTTGTTGTTGTTGGAAGTACCCTCTAAAGCATATCGATGCCATTAATTTATTTACCGACACCGGTGCCCAAAAGCTGCACACAAATACTTGTTGAAGTAAGCAAATACAAATCTCCTTTCTATTTAAGTAACCAAATTGAACCTCAAGAAGACTACTAATTATAAGTCATAACAACTGATCAATGAAAAAATACTCGCAACAAACACATAATGTTTAAAATTTAAGCAGTTGATCAACTCAATTCCATCAAAACCATGACCATAAATAATATTTTTGCAGCACAAAACCACTTAAAAGAAATCAATTATAATTTCCAAAACTGAAACAAAGAACATACGTACCTTTCGTAATTTAAAAGCAATGAAACTCTGAATTAATAAGTCTTGGTTGCACCACACCTTTCATCTCATTAAATTTAACCTACAGACAAAAATAATAAGATAACCTACTCATATTTGGCAATCCAATTACATAATACAAAATTTAGAATGAAAAATATATTGATCAGCTCGATCGATCAGTTTCGATAGCTACAAAAAGGTCACATATTAACAAGTGTTACCGACCAACACACCCTGCCCATTTTACCACCTCTACAAACGTTTTGCTTTACATAAACGCGGGTTCAATTTTTCTAAAATTCATCCTAATGAAACACCAACGGTCATCCCAATATATAAACTGCAATATATACGATGAAGATTGTAACTTAATAAGTTTATCAAATAGAGGAACTAAGTACGGTTTACCACACATTGCATCTTCAACACATTTGAAAACATTTGCAATATCTACGTTGTAAGGATATATACGTTACACATGAAGTCCATTATACCATTTTCTTCATCCTTGAAGATATCAATCACCATTGAAATGTAAAGCACCATATTGTTTGTCTGTGGTAACAACACCATTTATTGCAGAAGTTCCAGTAACTTGTAACATGAACTTTCATGGTCTATAAATTTCTTATTCAATCTAATCCCTCTCGTCAAATGCAAAAGATTTGAACTTTGGAACAACCTAGACAAAATATCCATTGATAGGCACGTAACAAAAACGTAGCTGTCATCGCGTTCCTTGACATAAGTTCTCACCAAGTAGCATACTTTCGTCGAATATCTTACGAAGCATCACCAAAAGCTAGTGGTACAAAACGAAAACGTAACCTGAATCAACATATTTGAAAATTATGAATACATTCAACTAAAACAAATCACAAATATTGACCAATAATTTAATTACACTATCAAAAAATTTCATTGTTGTTCATTAAGGCAATCGTTCCAAGTACAACATGATAGCAAGTTAACCTAAAAACGAAAACAGTAACTGAGGTTAAAATAGATATTATCAATCACGGGAAACCTGATCAAATAATCAATTAGCCTAGAAAAGAATCAACAAATTACCTCAACAGAAAGCTTCGATCATCCTGCAAAATTAAAATAAAAAAGAATAAGCGACGTTTCAATACTCATATCACTTCAATTTCTCGATTTGGTGGTCATATGCAATCTGAAAAATAGGAATAAAAAGATGAACAAGTAAAAAGAATAATTAGTACCTTACCAAAATTAATGTCACATATAGCCTTAAAAAATTAAAGCAAAATTGATTAGTGACCTTGTAATCAAAATCGTATTCAGAAAGTCAAATGTACTTTTTTGTAGCCAAAATCGAAACCCTAACTATACTATCCATACCATCGATGCAGTGGAAGTTAAATCTGTTAACTATTCAAAGACAACAACAATTGTGTAATCATCAATCAAATTAATAGAGGAATAAGAAGAAAATACCTAATTTCAACTTCCCACATGCTTAGATCAGTTGATGTTTTCAACACTTTCCAGCTTTAAAAAAACTCTTATAGAGTATCGTAGTCTCTTTTTTCACTGAAACATGTTAACAAACAGTTGGTATGAAAAGAGTAACTAATAATACCTAATTTCATAAAATCAACAATAGCAAGGGCAGTAGAGAAGAAAACATACCAAATTACATATAGTTAACAATCAAATTAATACTTAGAGGTAACCAATCAGCAGAAGAAGAGGAAAACAAATACCTAATTGAAATTTTGGGGGAAAAGACATGCACAAAGGATAGTGAAAGATAAGCAAAGTTGAATTTAGAGTATTTGCTGTCAATAATAAAAGAGAAGAGCGTTCAAACATCAAGGAAATAAAGCAAGTGGTGGCAAGTAAAGAGAGCTTGAGTGAAGCAGGAGGTGGAAGCGCTGAAGGGTTACACATGAGACCCAATGAAGGTAAAAAGAATAAATCAAAGAAAATCAAGCAGGTGACGCGTCGTGCACAGGTGTAATAGACTGAAACCGGGTTAGTTGTAAGTTACCTACTTTGCCCTTAGGATTTGTGCTTAGTCTTAAGTGCTTTTATTTTAATTATTTTATTAGTGTTTTATTATATTTGTGTTGTGACAAGGATACCAGAACAGGTTTGTTTATTTTAATTGGACCTCGTTTGGGTTACCTAATCTTGTGCGAAAGATATCAGATAACTGGTAAATACCCGTGTGTGATGGGGTATTGTGTTTAACACAAATATATAAGCCTTGACCAGCTCATTTTTGATGTTTTCAGAAAATTCACTTCATCACTCCTGTACCTAACTTTCACCTCTTCAAAAACCCTAATCACTCAATCTCGATTTGGTTCTTAAATTGAGTCAAGAAACTGATTCCTTGTGTTGTTGTGAGTCTATCAAGGTAAGATTTGTCAAATTTCATGTCCAAATCAGTGTGTAAATTGAGTTTGAAGGTGAGTTTTGTTAAAAGTGATTTTTGGGTCAAAAGTACTTAAATTGATGTTGTTTGAGCATAAAAGTTGTGGGTTTATGTTTCTAAATGTTTAGTGTAAAAGATGTAACAAGTTTTGAGGTCAAAAACGTGTCCAAAGTCGAGATTTGATGATTTTGGGTTGAAACCCGTCACTTTGCTGCTGTTGCAGCTGATGAACTACCTTCGGTCGATGGTCTTTGACCATCGACCGATGGTGAGGGTCGATCTGCCGGTGGACAAGACCATCGACCGATGGTGTGAGATTTTGACCAGCGGATGTAATTTTGACGATCGACCGATTGGGGGAGACCATCGACCGATGGTGTGTTGACGATCGGCCGATGGATGGGACCATCGACCGATGGTCTTAGACAGTGAAAATTTTACTAAGTGTTGATTTATAGCCGTTATGCTGTCCGTGTATTTTTAAGATTTTCAGGATGTAAATTTAAGTGTTAAGCATGAAATTTTTAGCGGACGCATTTTTTTACTAATTTGCTATAATTCGCTGTCAGTGTGTCTAATCTTGATGGGAACACTATTCTAACTTGGTTTTTGCTGTTCTCAGGAGATAAGGACAAGGAGGAAGCTCAGAAATAATAACTGAGCAGTTGCTGGTAATTGGTGAGTGGGTCTATCTCCGGATAGAGTTTAAGTAGCATATCATGCTACTGTGGTTGACTCTTTTACCATGCATAGTGTAGAAATTGCCATGTTAGAATAATATAGTATGCCTGATGTTGTATGTGAATTATGTGTACACTGTGTGAATGGCACCAGTCGGGCCTAGGGAGACTGGGGACTCGAGACCGTGCTTAGGTGTGGTTAGAGTCCGTATGAGGTCAACCGTGCCTAGGGGAGGTTGGGTCCATAGGCTACTAATTGTGAAGTATAGTGTGAACGATGCACCCCCTACATCTGGATAACTATACTGTGAAATTGAGTAGCAGGGACTATCGGTAGACTCAGGCCCGATCAGCTGGGAGTCGTGTGCTCGTACAAGCCACCGATCCTCGTATTGTCTTATTGTTTGCTAGTCGGTAGTTAGAAAGTATTGTTGTTAGTATATAGCTTGTGTGTGGCTTAAGCTATATCTGTTAGATAGATTCCATTCACTTAGCGGTGCGCTAATCCCCCACATATTCTCCCCTTGCAGGTTTAGGGACTGCTAGTCGTGATGGGTGCTGTTGCAGAAGACATGTTTGACAACCCAACTCTGATGTGGACTTTTGTATAGATAATGTTTTGTAATAACGTAACACCGTTGTGTAAACTTAAACGTAATTACACGGATTAATGTAATGACGTGACTTATATTGTGTTTGTTAATAAAGTCTTCCGCTGTGTATTTAAAAAAAAATGGTCGGTGTTACAAGTTGGTATCAGAGCATGGTTTGGCAGCAAATACGTGCGCGTATTTTGTTCCCAAACCCTGAGGCAAGTCAAACATGTCTGTGGGAGTGGGGGCTAAGTGAAAATAGGATATACGTGTGTTAGTTGTGATTGAACTAACTGTTATCCACTAAGCTTTTGTGTGAGCTGTTTTGTAGCACAGGTATGGCTGATAGAAACGCAACTGGCCCATCCAACCCCAGAACATTCAGAGCACCAGAAGAGGGTGTTGAGTCTGATGATGATCAGTGTAGTTACATCCTCCAGTTAGAAAGCAAGCTAAAAGTGGCTGAAGATAAAATTAATGAGCTTGAATTAGCAAGGCATTCTAGAAATGACGATACACCACCTGGATTCCCAACCGCGCAATCCCAAACGATACCTAATGTGCACCAGAACCAATATCCGAATCAAATACCTAACCAATACTATATGCCACCGCAAAACACTTTTACTTGCCAAAATCCCATGATGATGAACCCGTACCAAATGCAAATGTTTCAACAACATTACATGCAACCACCCAAAAAGTGTACTTATAAGAACTTCCGTGATTGCAAACCCTCCGAGTTTTCTGGAAGTACTGATCCGACTGTAACTCTCAATTGGTTGCGAGAAATTGAAAGGGTATTTGAAGCGTGCCAGTGTGAACCTGAGCTGAAAGTGACATATGCTAGTCGATTGTTGAAAGGTAGGGCAATGATTTGGTGGGATTCTTTGATATCCAGTATACTGAAAGAACAAGTGAGTATGATCACATGGGAGCAGTTTCATGGGAAGGTGTGTGAACAGTATTGTAATCCGTTTGATATGAACCGAATCAAGACTGAGTTTCTTGAAATGAAGATGACACCTCAAATGACGATCGACGAGGTAGTAGAGAAGTATATGGATAAACTGAGGTTTGTACAACAGTGGGTGCCAGACGAAGCGTCTCGTATACAGTATTTTGTTAATATCATTTTGGCAGAGTACCGAACTTTTGTTAGAACGGCTACGTCGTTGTCTCAAGCGGTTGTGATGGCTAAGATGGTAGAAAGTGATGTTCAGGCCGCCAGAAACAGAATGTTTGGTAATGTGCTACAACAAGGTGGGCAAGTATTTGGTCAATCAGGATCTAAATCCAAGAAGTCTAGTGGGTTTAAATCGAAGGGTAAAAGTGGTCAGAGTAGTTCTGGGTCTGGGTCAGGTAAAGGGAATTGGTGTCACACTTGTCGATCTTCTCATAGTGGTTAGTGTTCTGAGGCTACAAGAAGATGCTTAAAGTGTGGTGTTGTGGGGCATGAGTCTTCAGCATGTCCGTATCCAAATAGTGTGTGTTGGAGTTGTCACAAATCAGGGCATCGTGCGGTTAGTTGTCCGTCGAAGAGTGGTAGTTCCGGGGCAGGGTCAGGGGCGCGTTCAGCATCAGCCGTAGGGTCAACTGCCTCGAGTGGGCAAAAGAGGAAGAGCCCTCCAACAGCAGAGGCTAGAGCTTTTCAGATGTCGGTTGAGAATGATGTGGCAACCGACGAAGTGATCACCGGTATGTTTCTAATCAACTCAATACCTGCTCGCGTATTGTTTGATTGTGGTGCCAATAGGTGTTTTATGTCCCTAGATTTCTGTGCTAAGTTAAATTTACCAGTTACTGTGTTACCCAAGCCGGTTAGTGTAGAAGTAGCCGATGGTAAGATCACACCCGTCACAACTTATGTGTCTGGGGTTTGTATAGAGATCGAAGGGAAGTCTTTCCCGGTGACTTGTTTAGTGTTACCTATTCCTAGCTTTGATGTATTATTAGGAATGGATTGGCTGAGCTCGCTTAGGGCTAATATTAAGTGCGATAGGAAAATGATTACCTTTCGTTCGACCGATGGAACCCGTGTTGTGGCCCGGGGGAGCGGGGCGGGTATAATTTTCCGTTGATAACCATGATGAAAGCGAAAAAGTCGATGACAAAGGGTTGTGATTCATTTCTTGCGTATGTGATTGATGCGAAGAAATAAAAGAGAACTGTGGCTGATATTCCGGTGGTATCAGAATTTCCCGAAGTGTTCCCAGATGAGTTACCAGGTCTGCCGCTGTTAAGGAAAGTCGAATATAAAATTGAGTTGGTTCCTGGAACAACTCCAGTTGTAAAAGCTCCATACCGATTAGCGCCATCTGAAATCCGTGAAATGATGTCACAGATTCAAGAGTTATTGGATCGTGGGTTTATCCGACCGAGTTCTTCACCGTGGGGTGCTCCGGTATTGTTTGTTAAAAAGAAAGATGGGTCAATGTTAGATGAGATGAAAATATGAACATTTAGTAGAGACACTTTGTGATAAATGTTTTTATTTTGGCGGGAAAACGCTCGAAGAAGTAATATATAACAATTATCGTGTTTTTCGAGTGTATTTTGAGGTTTTAGCTATTGAGGTTTAGATATTAGGGTTTAGATATTAGGGTTTATAGGGTTTAGATATTAGGGTTTAGAAATTTAGGGTTTAGGGTTTAGATTTAGGATTTAGATTGAGTTTTTAACACGAACGGTTCAGAGTTTAGGGTTTAGGGTTTAGGGTTGGTGTTTTGGGTTTATGGAATAAACCCAAAACACCAAACCCTAAACCCTAAATCCTAAACTCTAAATCGGGCTGAGTTTAGGGTTTAGGGTTTAGGGTTTGGTGTTTTGGGTTTATGGAATAAACCCAAAACACCAAACCCTAAACCCTAAACTCTAAATCGGGCTAAATTTTACTTCACAAAACATGGAAAAAAACGTTTATATTCTTCACGAACAATATTATCTTGAATGTTATTTTTTTCGATCGTTTTCCCGCCTAAATAATAACATTCATCACGAAGTATCTCTTCTAAATGTTCATATTTTCGTGTGATCTTGATGCCGAAAAAAAAATTAAAAAACAAAAAAAAATTCGCTTCCCCCCGCTTCCCCCCGATTGGTTACTTCCCCATTGATCCTGCTCCTATATATATATATATATATATATATATATATATATATATATATATATATATATATATATATATAGAGAGAGAGAGAGAGAGAATATATTTAATTAAGATGGAAGTACTTTTTTCGGAAAAAGAGTGTAACGACCCTACTTTTTCTGTTATCTTTTAGAGTTTATTATTTAACGCCCGTTAATTGTTATTCGTGCCACGTCATTTCTATGACCTACATTATTATTTTAGTAATAATATAATATGTATTATGTGTTAAATGAATATTTGTATTCATATTTTAAATTGTACGTTTACACGAATCGTGAATTTCTATCCGGCGAATCTTTTCGGTTTTCAAACAAACGGTTAAGGTTTCGGGATTTTTAAGTCCTAATTATTTTAAATATGATATTTTAATGTCATATAATTATATAGGGTGTTTATATATTTTATTTGTCGCGTATTTATTATCTCTCCGATTATTTAATCGCGTAGTCGTGTTTTCGCGTTTCGGGCTTCGATCGGGCGTTCGGGCCACAAGATTTTCTTCTAATCATCAAAGTGGGATAAGGAGCCCACTCCTTGGAGCATGGGTCGGCCGAACCTCATTTAGAGGGGAGGGCTTTTGTGCAATTTTGATTAATCACATTTTTAATCTCAAAAATCACTTCACACTTCCCATTTTCTAACCTAGCTTTTCTTTTTCATTTCTCTCTTCCTTTTTCTCCTTTAGGCCGTCACCCACCATCAACATTTACATCATCATCTTTCATTAAAATCAAGCTTGGAATTTAGGGCTTTTAACAACAACGGATTCATCTCTTCGATCTCTACGCGCCTATACTCTTCAATTCTTGATTAGGGTATAAACCCTAACCCTAAATTTTTGATTTTTCTTTAATTTTTCTATTTTTATATGTTATAATGATAGTAAGATGCTTATATGTTATTGTATTATTGATTGTATGCGTAGAAATGCTCGATTATATATGTTTTCGGTTCGATTGTTTTGGGACAGCGGTTTGTTTGTTATTTTCTGTAAACATAACTGATATAAAAGTGAAATTAAAGTGTTTATATGAGTTCCTCTTATCAAGACATTAATTTTAGACTCCGGATTCATGTCATTTCGATTCCCGGAGCTCTAAATATGATTAAAATGGTGTTTAATTGGAATTAAAATGTAAGAACTAATTGGTACAGGTATGGTCCAACTTTTTGACCACTTTTGGAGTCTTTAGGGTGTACTAGTGTGTTAGGATTGATGATTGGATGAACTTTCATGTTCGGGTCATCGAAATCCGAGTCACGGATCACCCGTTATGACTAAAACATGTTTTTGAGCGGATTAAAGCTCCAAGTTGAATAATGGCTGTAGGTCACGACTTTGTGGCTGTTCTTGGGGTGTTCTTGAGCACACTAATATGTCGGGTGAGTTGGTTAGGCGAAGATATATATAAGACTCGCCGAAAACCGATTCCCGGGGCTCAAGTTATGACCCGATGAACTTTTAATTAAAACTTATGGTTATTAATTATAACTTATGATATAAATAATGAATTTCATTATTAATAAATTACTTATGATATAAAAATTAATTAATTTAATTTAAGACTTATGATATATATATTTATTATATCATTTATTAATTAATTATGATTTAATTAAACATTTAATTAAACTTATGATTAATGAAACTTTTATTATTAATGAAAAATACTTATGGTAAGTATTAAACTTATATTATGAGATTATTATAATAAGACTTATAATAAGGATTAATTAATTATTTAATTATTGTAAGGCTTAGTTATTATTTAATTATAATTTAATTATTAAATACTTATGATTTAATAATTATAATTAGAAACTTATGATATGATTAATAATTCATTATTAATTAATAATACTTATGATATGATTTAAAATCTATTATTAATTAATAATACTTATATTATGATTAATATTTAATTAATTAATTAAATACTTATGTTATATTAATTATATCATTTAAACTTATGTTAACTTTAATAATTCATTTTAATTTAATTAAACTTATGTTATGACATAATTATACATTTATGACTTTAAATAACATTATAACCTATATTATTATTATTATAACCTATACTTTAAAATTCAATGTTAACTATGATTGACCAAGGTTGACTTTCGAGTTGACTTTCGGTTGACTTTGACTTTCAGTTGACTTTTGTTGACTTTCTAATTAAGGAAACTTTCTAAATATGGAAACTTTCTAAATTTGGAAACTTTCCAAAAATAGAAACTTTCCTAAAGTAGAAACTTTCCTAAAATAGAAACTTTCTAAAAATAGAAAGTGTGTGTCCGTACGCTGTTCCGATCAAACCAATGCATGTTGAGTGTTGTTCTATGTCTACTTGCAACATGTACAATAGCTATCATACTAAGACTTGACCTAAGTTAGTTATTTATATCGACCTGCTTTATTTATAGGTCGGTGTTGTGATCATCCCTGATCACTTTTCTTCATTTGATGTTCGCATTTTGTGTGGTTACTTCATTTACTTTAAGGTGAGTTATAGTCCCATTTATCTATTTTAAATCTTTTGGGATGAGAATACATGCAATTTATTTTATATTTTGGACACAAGTGGAAGTTAGTTTAAATTATTCATTGTGAGTCGAACAAAAATATTCCCTAATCTGGTAATTGTAATCACTGGTTTTTACTGGTGAACGCGAATCCTATGGATAGATCTATCGGGTTTGACAACCCCATTTCGAGCTAGTCACGCTAGCAATTTATAATCGGAATGTTTAGTACTTCGTATTTAGTTGAAGATACACTTGTTCAGTGTATATTATTTATTGTGCTTGGCAAGGGTAAATAAAGGGTTAAGTGGTTACCAGGTGGCTCACGAAAAATGGAATAATGTTTTTATATGTTATCGAGCATGTAATTTTGTGGTCCAAAAAGGGGGTTTTATGCTTTCAAACATAAATTTTTATGGTTTATATTAAATATTGTTTGCAATATTAAACCTATAATTCACTCAACATTTTTATTGACAGTTACTCGCATGTTTTATTCTCAGGTTCATGATTGATTGCTTCTGCTGTGCTTAGAGAGTCTCCATATTTATGATGGCAGCTTTTGTTAAACATTAACTTGCATTCTATTTTGATACATTTAATAGTGGATGTTGTTGACTTCGTTTTGGTCAACTTTCAGTTAAGTAATAATGTATGGTTTTTCTAAACTTACATATTTTGGTAGGTTTCCTTTATAGGAAATTATTTTTAAATAAAGAATGCAAGGTTATTTATCAAATTCATATAGAGTTATGATCAAGCTGTGGGACTAAGATAACGATGGTGTGTACTTTGACGGGTAGTTAAAGTTGGTATCAGAGCCCTGGTTATAGGGAATTAGGCTGCATTGATGTCGTTACCCGAGTCAATAGGGTGCATTAGTGAGTCTAGTCTATGGCCGGTGCCTATAATATATTATTATATGTGATTATTTGTATTCTATGGTATGTATTTTGTTATCATACATACATTTCTGTTATGTTTTGAATCCGGGAGGAACTCCCATTCCGATTTAAACGTATTCTTCGACTCATGTGAGTTTATCTTTATAAGAACACCTCAGATAGTGAAACCGAGGGATGTCATTCTTGACTTCTGAAATTCTCGAAATTTCTATGTCATCTGTTATGGTTATATATATAACGTTTGAGTTATATTACGCGAGATGTCATTCTTGACTTCTAAAGGCTCGGCATTTCAATTTCAGCTATTATGTTTAGGTATTTAACATTCTTGTTATATTACGTGCCGTTGTGCCGTTGTGCTTTGGTTTTTGAACCGAAAAACGTCATTCTTGACTTTTAGAGATTCTTGGTACTTCAAAGACATTTTTATGTCATCGTTACTCCTATTCATTACTTTTGATATTTTTGTCTCTTGTGCTATCCTTAGCACATCGTTTAAGAAATCGTTTTAGGGAAATTGTGTGGAAATTCGAGGTTGATCGCGTGTCCTGATCTCATGTAGTGCTATTGGAATGGAATTATGAATTAGTGAAATATAATGGCGTCAGGCCAACGTGATTATATTACGTTAATTCATAAAGAAGTCCCAATATTGTGACATGAGGAATAGAAAGCGTGTCAAAGAAAATTTTTACACCACTAATTCAGAAATTCCGATGTATTACATGGGTAAAGAAAATATTCATTACCTTATTTGTTGATATACGAGAAGCTCGTTTTAACCAGATTATCTATCTCATGATCTATCCTTCATAACTCGCTTGTTAGCAACAGCTTCACTCGGGAACAGTGTTGGCCCAAGGACTTATGGTCTGATAATAGTCAAAACAACATTTAACTCATTGGTTTTCATGACCTCGTAACATTTGTTGGTCAAATGTCGCACGACGATTCAAGTCCTTTACTCGATCTTCCCCGATCTTACTTCAACTTGTAACCTCTGAAATACAGATACTCTATTTATCATCGGGAGTTTTACATATTTGTTTAATTGGGCGGTTCTCACGAGATTTATGGGCGAATAGAAGTGATGAAATATTTTGTCTTGTATACAATTTATAAAATCATATATGTACGTATGGATTCAAATGAATAAATTTACCCTTACCTATTTTGGCTAGTATATACTAAACCATACCTTCAAAATTATTTTAAAACCACTCATTTATTGAGCTGCCTGACTAAGTCCATTTGTTTTATATAAAATGGTACACGTTGTACATATTTCTAAATTTACTAAGAACTTCGTTCCATTTATGTTGTCACATCAAATGTTTAAAGCTTTTTCAAAACTCCTTTGATTGATTTTATCAAATTTTCGCATTACTCTACAGAGTGTTTGGATCACATTTCTTCTCATCCTCCGTTTAAGAATGAAACTTACCATTAAGTTCATTGATAGAAACTCTTACACCACTTAGGATGCCGGTTTTATAAAATTTGTTGGAAAGTCCCTGCGCTCATAAAATTTTCCCTCTTATGGTTGGACATGGCCGAAACGCGGACCTAAAAATCAATTTTCTGGAGTACACTCGGTAGTCACCCTATTGTAAAAAAGGCGCTAGGTGGGTTTCTACCCCAACTGTTGTTATAGTGGGTATCATGGATATATATTACACTAGACCGTTTGAGGAGTTTCTACTCTCAATATTCGCTGTCAACCGCAACATCAACCCTATGATTCAATACTTTGAGGTGCACGAAATCATTTTTGGAGATTCACCACACCCAGAGTCGACTATTCTTTATAGTCCACGATTCACGTTTCCTTTCATCCGCATATAAATTGAAGAATAAGGATGAATCCTAGATTGACTCGCTCATGGTGCGAGGAAGTTCACTGTCGTTGAAAGAGCACACCTTTTGTACATCTTCCTTTCATGATCCTCGTTATTCCCTTTGAAGGAATTGTCTTAAACATTATTACCACTGATATGGTTACTCTCTATATTTCTTCCTTTGTTGGCTGCAACTATACCTCATTCATCCTTATACGTCCCCTTGGGGAGCTTCTGTTTTGTTTGTTAAGAAGAAAGGTGGTTCGCTCCGATGGTTTATTGATTATCGTGAGTTGAACAAACTTACGGTTAAGAACCGTTACCTTTTTCCGAGAATTGATGATATGTTCGATCAACTTCAAGGTTCGTCCGTTTATTCTAAGATTGATCTTCGTTCCGGTTATCATCAACTGCGGGTTAAAGAATCTGATATTCTGAAAACCGCATTTTCGCACCCTTTATGGTCACTACGAATTTCTTGTTATGCCGTTCGGATTGACTAACGCACCTGCTGTGTTCATGGATCTCATGAACTGTGTGTGTAGACCCTATCTGGACAGATTCGTTATCGTTTTCATCGACGACATCCTTATTTACTCCAAGAGTGATGAAGAGCACGAAGAACATTTGAAGTTGGTGCTTGATTTGTTGAGGAAAGAAGAGTTGTACGCTAAGTTCTCTAAGTGTGCTTTCTGGTTAAGAGAAGTTCAATTCCTTGGACATGTTGTTAGTAAACAAGGTATACAAGTTGATCCTGCCAAGATTGAGGCAATTGAGAAGTGGGAAATTCCGAAGACTCCTACTCAGATTCGTCAGTTTCTAGGGTTGACAGGTTACTATAGAAGGTTCATTCAAGATTTCTCTCGTATAACGAAACCTCTGACTGCTTTAACGCACAAGGGGAAGAAGTATGAGTGAAAGGATAAACAAGAGACTGATTTTCAAACTCTGAAGAAGAAGTTGACTACCGCTTCGATATTATCACTACCTGAGGGTAATGACGATTTTGTTGTTTGTTGTGATGCTTCGCGTCAGGGCTTTGGGTGTGTTTTGATGCAACGAAATAAAGTCATTGCTTACGCGTCACGTCAGTTGAAGATCCACGAGCAGAATTATACAACCCATGATTTAGAGTTAGGAGCTGTTGTGTTTGCGCTCAAGATTTGGAGACATTATCTTTATGGGGTCAAAAGTACAGTGTACACTGATCACAAAAGTCTTCAACATATTCTTGATCAGAAACAGTTGAATATGAGGCAACGAATATGGGTTGAGACGTTGAATGATTATGATTGCGAACTTTTATATCATCCGGGGAAGGCCAATGTTGTGGCTGATGTGTTAAGTCTTAAAGAGAGGGTTGAACCCCGCAGATTTAGAGCTTTGAATATGACGATTCGAACAAACCTCGCTAGGCAGATTCTTGAGGCACAACAAGAAGCCTTAAAGGAGGAGAATTTTATGAACGAGAAAGTCAGAGGCATGGCTAAGAAGTTTGAGATACGAATCGATGGTACTCGGTATTTTGCGGGACGTCTTTGGGTTCCGAATTTTGGTGATCTACGGCAACTTGTTTTAGATGAGGCTTACAAGTCTAGGTACTCTATTCATCCTGGTTCAGGAAAGATGTATCATGATCTTAAGGAGCCGTATTGGTGGCCTAATTTGAAGGCTGATGTGGCTACGTATGTGGCTAAGTGTTTGACCTGTGCTAAGGTTAAAACTGAACATCAGAAACCGTCTGGACTTTTGGTGCAACCTGAGATTCTCGAGTGGAAGTGAGAAGGTATTACGATGGATTTTATTACGAAGTTACCGAGAGTTGTGGGTGGTTATGATACCATTTGGGTGATTGTTGACCGACTCACGAAGTCAGCTCATTTCTTGCCGATTAAGGAAACGGATTCGATGGAGAAGCCTACTCGTTTGTAATTGAGGGAAATTGTTTCAAGAATTGTGTTCCTGTATCTATTATTTCAGACTGAGACAGTCGATTTACATCGAGGTTTTGGCAATCCTTACATGAAGCTTTGGGAACAAAATTGGATATGAGCACTTCTTATCATCCACAGTCAGATGGTCAGAGTGAAAGGACCATTCAAACATTAGAAGACATGTTACGAGCATGTGTTATTGATTTTGGTAATGGGTGGGATAGATATTTGCCACTAGCTGAATTGTCTTATAATAACAGCTATCATGCAAGTATTAAAGCCGCACCGTTTGAATCTCTGTATTGTTGAAAGTGTAGGTCTCCTATCTGTCGGAATGAGGTTGGGGATGCTCAACTCACAGGCCCAGAAATTATTCTTGAGACTATCGAGAAGATTGTACAGATTAAGGAAAGATTGAGAACCGCCAGAAGACGACAAGAGAGTTATGCCGATAAGAGAAGGAAAGATATAAAATTTCAAGTTGGTAACCGTGTTATGTTAAAGGTATCACCTTGAAAAGGTGTGGTACGTTTTTATAAAAGGGGAAAGTTGAACCCTGGTTTTGTTGGACCATTTGAGATTACCAAGAGAGTTGGACCCGTGGCTTATCGTTTAAAATTGCCACAAGAACTTAGTGCTGTTCATGACGTTTTTCATGTATCGAATTTGAAGAAGTGTTTGGTCGAGGCCGATGAAACTATTCCTCTGGAGGAACTTCATGTTGATAAGCAACTTCATTTTTTTAAGGAACCTGTCGAAATTATGGATCGAGAGGTTAAGACTCTTAAGCAGAGTAGAATTCCTATTGTCCGAGTTAGATGGAACGCCAGACGCGGTCCCGAGTTCACTTGAGAGCGTGAAGATCAGATGAAGCGGAAGTACCCGCATTTGTTCCCAGATGCTGATCCAACCCCTGCACCTGCTTAAATTTCGGGATGAAATTTCCGTAACGGGAAGGTACTGTAACGACCCTACTTTTTCCGTTATCTTTTACCGTTGATTATTTAACACCCGTTAATTGTTATTCATGCCACATCATTTCTATGACCTACATTATTATTTTAGTAATAATATAATATGTATTATGTGTTAAATGAATATTTGTATTCATATTTTAAATTGTACGTTTACACGAATCGTGGATTTCTATCCGGAAATCTTTTCGGTTTTCAAACCAACGGTCAAGCTTTCGGGATTTTAAAGTCCTAATTATTTTAAATATGATATTTTAATGTCATATAATTATGTAGAGTGTTTATATATTTTATTCGTTGCGTATTTATTATCTCTCCGATTATTTAATCGCGTAGTCGTGTTTTCGGGTTTCGGGCTTCGATCGAGCGTTCGGTCCACAAGATTTTCTTCTAATCATCAAAGTAGGCTAATGAGCCCACTCCTTGGAGCATGGGTCGGCCGAACCTCATTTAGAGGGGAGGGCTTTTGTGCAATTTTGATTAATCACATTTTTAATCTCAAAAATCACTTCACACTTCCCATTTTCTAACCTAGCTTTTCTTTTTCATTTATCTCTTCCTTTTTCTCTTTTAGGCCGTCACCCACCATCATCATTTACATCATCATCTTCCATTAAAATCAAGCTTGGAATTTAGGGCTTTTAACACCAAAGGATTCATCTCTTCGATCTCTACGCGCCTATACTCTTCAATTCTTGATTAGGGTATAAACCCTAACCCTAACTTTTTGATTTTTCTTTAATTTTTCTATTTTTATATGTTATAATGATAGTATGATGCTTATATGTTATTGTATTATTGATTGTATGCGTAGAAATGCTCGATTATATATGTTTTCGGTTCGATTATTTTGGGACAGCGGTTTGTTTGTTATTTTCTGTAAATATAACTGATATAAAAGTGAAATTAAAGTATTTAGATGAGTTCCTCTCATCAAGACATTAATTTTAGACTCCGAATTCATGCCATTTCGATTCTCGGAGCTCTAGATATGATTAATATGGTGTTTAATTGAAATTAAAATGTAAGAACAAATTGGTACAGGTATGGTCCGACTTTGTGACCACTTTTGGAGTCTTTAGGGTGTACTAGTGTGTTAAGATTGATGATTGGATGAACTTTCATGTTCGGGTCATCGAAATCCGAGTCACGGATCACCCGTTATGACTAAAACATGTTTTTGAGCGGATTAAAGCTCCGAGTTGAATAATGGCTGTAGGTCACGACTTGGTGGCTGTTCTTGGGGTGTTCTTGAGCACACTAATGTGTTGGGTGGGTTGGTTAGGCGAAGATATATATAAGACTCGCCAAAAACCGATTTCCGGGGCTCAAGATATATATATGATTTAAAATCTATTATTAATTAATAATACTTATATTATGATTAATATTTAATTAATTAATTAAATACTTATGTTATATTAATTATATCATTTAAACTTATGTTAACTTTAATAATTCATTTTAATTTAATTAAACTTATGTTATGACATAATTATACATTTATGACTTTAAATAACATTATAACCTATATTATTATTATAACCTATACTTTAAAATTCAATGTTGACTATGATTGACCAATGTTGACTTTTGAGTTGACTTTCAATTGACTTTGACTTTCAGTTGACTTTTGTTGACTTTCTAATTAAGAAAACTTTCCTAACTTAATAACTTTCTAAAAATAGAAACTTTCTAAATATGGAAACTTTCTAAATTTGGAAACTTTCCAAAAATAGAAACTTTCCTAAAATAGAAACTTTCTAAAAATAGAAAGTGTGTGTCCGTACGCTGTTCCGATCAAACCGATGCATGTTGAGTGTTGTTCTATGTCTACTTGCAACATGTACAATAGCTATCATACTAAGACTTGACCTAAGTTAGTTATTTATATCGACCTGCTTTATTTATAGGTCGGCGTTGTGATCATCCCTGATCACTTTACTTCATTTGCTGTTCGCATTTTGTGTGGTTACTTCATTTACTTTAAGGTGAGTTATAGTCCCATTTATCTATTTTAAATCTTTTTGGATGAGAATACATGCAATTTATTTTATATTTTGGACACAACTGGAAGTTGGTTTAAATTATTCATTGTGAGTCGAACAAAAATATTCCATAATCTGGTAATTGTAATCACTAGTTTCTACTGGTGAACGCGAATCTTATGGATAGATCTATCGGGTTTGACAACCCCATTTCGAGCTAGTCGCGCTTGTAATTTATAATCGGAATGTTTAGTACTTCGTATTTAGTTGAAGATACACTGGTTCAGTGTATATTATTTATTGTGTTTGGCAAGGGTAAATAAAGGGTTAAGTGGTTACCAGGTGGCTCACGGAAAATGGAATAATGTTTTTATATGTTTTCGAGCATATAATTTTGTGGTCCAAAAAGAGGTTTTTATGTTTTCAAACATAAATTTTTATGGTTTATATTAAATATTGTTTGCAATAGTAAACCTATAATTCACTCAACATTTTTGTTGACAGTTACTCGCATGTTTTATTCTCAGGTTCATGATTGATTGCTTCCGCTGTGCTTGGAGAGTCTGCATATTTATGATGGCAGCTTTTGTTTAACATTAACTTGCGTTCTATTTTGATACATTTAATAGTGGATGTTGTTGACTTCGTTTTGGTCAACTTTCGGTTAAGTAATAATGTATGATTTTTCTAAACTTACATATTTTGGTAGGTTTCTTTTAGAGGAAATCATTTTTAAATAAAGAATGCAAGGTTATTTATCAAATTCATATATAGTTATGATCAAGATGTGGGATCAAGATAATGATGGTCGTCAAGTGTACTTTGACGGGTCGTTAAAAAGAGAGAAGTAAATTTTTTTTTTCTTTATTTAATTTTTTTACAAACATTAAGATCACGTGAAAAAACGAACACTCAAAAAAGACACTTTGTGATAAATCTTATTATTTTGACCAGAAAACACTCGAAAAAAATAACATTTATCGATAACTTATTCCTCATAACATTCATCGCAATGCATGTTATTCTTTGAGCATTTTTTTTAAGGATTTAGATATTAGAGTCTAGGGTTTAGAAATTAGGTATTAGAGTTTAGATTTATGGTTTAGATTGAGTTTAATACGAACGGTTTAGAGTTTTTTTTTTTTTTGATTAGCCTGGGTTTCCTCCTCGCTATGCGAGTCGACTATATCCCAGGTCGACTTACAATTACGAACGGTTTAGAGTTTAGGGTTTTGGGTTTAGGGACTAAATCCAAAATACTAAACTCTAAACCTTAAACTTTGAATCGGGCTAAATTTTGAATAAGACTCAAAAGATGAAAAAAAAAAAAACGCTCCAAAAATAACATGCATAACGATGAATGTTATCAGGAATAACATTTATTGATGAATGTTATTTCTTCGAGCGTTTCTATTCAAAATAATCCCTCCGTCCCATCAGAAGTGTCCATTTTGCCTTTTGACAGTCTTTCTTATTCAACTTTAACTTTAAATAGTTTTGTTCGTGTTATATAATATTTGATGAAAATTATATGAATTGACTGAATTTTAAAAGTCGTGGACACTTATAATGGAACGGAGAGAGTAACATTTATCATAAAGTGTCATTTTTAAATATTTATATTTTCACGTAATCTTAATATTTGTGAAAAAATATTAAAAAATTAAAATTTACTTCCCTCTCCTCTTAAAAAAATGATTCCCCTTTGATTAGGTATATATATATATATATATATATATATATATATATATATATATATATATATATATATATATATATATATATATATATATATATATATTCAAACGAGAACAAAAGAAATATACAGAACTGCGAGAACTATTTGCAACCAATCATTTAATTTTAATCTTAAAATATTATTTTATTAATCAAAGGGCATACTAGTAAACTTACTTTTTAACATATAAACAAGTGTTCCGTAACTTACAAACTGACTTTTTGTTTGTAAGACCATTCCTAATGGTGCGTCAGTTTAGCTCCGTCATTACATGTGGCGAAGGTGACGGAAAGTCACGAAAAATAACGCGGCGTTAGTCCCATATGTTACCAACTGTCAGTCAAGAATGTGACGGATTATTTTATATCCGTGAGTTTTGTCAACAACTAATCACAAAATTTCCTAATTTAATAAATATATATTTTTATTATTAATTTATTTTTTCCTCACCTATTTTCAATCAGATTTTACCACATAACTATACCAAATATTTAACACAAAAAACTAAAACAACAGTTAAAAATTGTCAATGCCAAAAAACGCCCAACTGCCTATGATATCACATGCACGGTTGGGACGTCTTCGGCACAGGTTAACATATTCACAAATCCATAATACACTTCTTCATCTTTTTCATATCGATCTCTATAGTTTTTTAACTACTCTGTTATGTAATTTGTTTTGAATTCTGGCGCTAATGTAACTATGACGTTATCTACATATGTTAAACAAACTCATGGAATGTTAATCAACTTTTTATTGTGCACATGTCCAATGTTCATTTATGAACGAGTCTAATTTCATATGTGAATATGTGATCATGAACACAAATCAGTGTCCAATGTTCATTTATGAACAAGCCTAATTTCATATGTGAACAAGTAAACATTAACACACATTAGAAAAGAAAGCTTTAGAATTGTATACATGTGAACATGAACACATATCGTTGTCCAAGCGTTTTACATCATTATCACCAGTGTTCAAATGTGAACAAGAAGAAATTCATACAACACTCTCTTCCGGGATCGTACCATCACCATTTACATATAAACTCTCCTTCGTGAGCAGAAGAAGACAGATAGAAATTAGGGGTGATATGAGAGAATATTTAATTCAGATTTGAATTTGATCATGATAGGGGTGATATGAGTCGTTAAATTCTTCTCCAGCTATGGTGGGTACCAGTGAGAGAGATATTAATCGGAGATGAAGTTAAGGATAATATAACGTAACCCACGTTCTCTTCCTTTGAATGTGGGGTCAGTTTTATTTTTTTAAATATGACCAAATTGAAAAGAACAAATGAAAAGTAAAACGTCACGAGTACCATCAGCATTTTTTTCCACCGGCGAAAAAAAAAAAAATTTAAAACTGAAGTAATTTTTTTTGACAAAATATGGAGGTTTTTGAACAAAAATAGAGGTTTTTAGGCAAATTATAGAGATTTTGTGGCAAAATTTGAAGGTTTATGGGCAAAATTTGAAGGTTTTGGGGGTAAAATTTGGAGATTTTTGGGCAAATTTGAGGGTTATGGGGCAAAATATTTAAGTTTTGGTGCAAAAAAAAATCCACCGGAGACAAAATCGAAAAATCCAAAATTTTGACACTGAAAATTGTAAATCCACTGGGGGCGGCCGCCCCCGCTTTTCTCTTCATAAAATCACCCCTGAGTACCATTAATTTAATTTTCAAAGTGTTTTAACATTTAGAAAATATCTAAGATATGCTCTAAACCATTAGTCCCTCCGTCTCATCTAAAGTGTTCACCTTACTATTTTGAGACGTTCCATTTGAAGTGCCTACTTTGTTTTCTAACCGATAGGAAGAGGTTATTCTGTAGAGAGAAAGCTTCTGATTGATGGAGAATAAAATTATTGGGATTTCCCAAAACTGTGTACAAAAAGTAAGTGGACACTTGTAGTGGGACGGAGAGAGTATTATATATGAACTTTATATTTCGAAAATAATTTTTAATGTTTCGGCATGTTGTTTTTCATGATTATTTATATTTTCTCCTAAATTTGAGTTATTAAAAGTGATAAGATGGAGGATAAATTTGGAAAACGAGTATGAAATAAATAATTTTAGATGTAAATTTATTTATTTTTTTATTTTTTTCTACAAACATTAAGATTATGCGAAAATATGAACATTTAAAAAATACACTTTATTATAAATGTTATTATTTTGACCTAGAAAGCGCTCGAAAAATAATATTCATCGTGATGAATGTTATTTAGAAATTAGGGTTTTAGAAATTAAGGTTTAGGGTTTAGATTTAGAGTTTAGATTGAGTTTTTAATCTAAACGGTTTAAAAACCCGAAACCTTAAAACCTACGGTTTTGACCTAGGGTTTAGAGTTTACGATTTAGAGACTAAACTCAAAACACTAAACCCTAAAACCTAAACTATAATTCAGGCTAAATTTTGAAGAAAAAAACTTCACATAAGTTGAAGAAAAAAAAACGCTCGAAAAAATAACATTCATCATGATGAATTTTATTTTTTCGAGCGCTTTCTAGGTCAAAATAATATTTATCACAAAGTGTCTTCTTTAAATGTTCATATTTTCACCTAATTTTAATGTTTTAAAAACATTTATCAAACGCAAATAACAATAAAAAATTTACTTCCCACTACCTCCCGACATATTACTTCCCCCTTAATCCCTCTCATATATATATATATATATATATATATATATATATATATATATATATATATATATATATATATATATATATATATATATATAGTAGAGGGATCAAATGAGAACATGTTTTGTGTGAGAACCTTGAGAACTCACAAATACATTGAAATTCGAGCAAAAAAGGGAAATTCGAGCAAAAAATGTGAAATTCGAGCAAAAATGGGACACGGGCGAACAAAAAACGTGATATTCGAACAAAAAAAAAAGGCGGGCGAACAATTTGTGTTCTACATTTTGATAGTCGAACAAAAAAATGTAGAACATGTTGATATTCGAACAAAAAATGCGATATTCGAACAATTTGTGTTCTACATTTTGGTATTAGAACAAAAAAAAAATTTTTTTTTTTCCTCGACTATGATTTTTTTGTTCGTCCGTGTTTTTAATTTTTGCTCGACTTACCATTTTTTTTGCTCGAATTCCCCCTTTTTTTTCTCAAATTTTAGTGTATTTTGAAGTTCTTAGAGTTCTCACACTAAAAAAGTTCTCACTAAATCATCTCCATATATATATATATATATATATATATATATATATATATATATATATATATATATATATATATATATATATATTCAAACGAGAACTAAAAAAACGTACAGAACTACGAGAACCAAATCTTCAATATTCATTGTTTGATCTCACGGTTGAAAATGTTCAATGGTATAAATGTAATAAAATAAAAAATGAGGTTATAATTGATAAAGATGAGAGGGCATAATAGAAATTCTAATATTCAATTCACTAACCGTTCCACTCTCAATCAAATATCAACTGAAATTTAATTATTATTAAATGTTAGGGTTTATATGTGAAAGGATCCATAGAGAACTAGAGAACTCATAGATTGAACTTCAATCTATGTGGAGATTAGCTTAAAAAAAAAACTGAAAAAAAAACAGTCAATCTGCACACTAAAAAAAGTCAATCTGTACAAAAAAAAGTCAATCTGCAAAAAAAAAAAATTCAAAAAAAAAGTCAATCTGCATCCTCTCGCTCCCAAGTAAACTCAGGTCCTCGTTTAACATTCCAACGAACTCGAACAATTGAAATCTTGTTGCGTTTCAAGGTTTTGACCTCACGGTCCATAATTTCAACAGGTTCTTCCACGAAGTGGAGTTTGTCATCAATCGTAAGCTCCTCAAGTGGTATGACAAGTTCTGGTTCAGTAAGACATTTCTTCAGATTCGACACGTGAAAAGTGGGATGAACAGCACTCAACTGAGTCGGAAGATCCAAACGGTAAGCAACGGGCTCAACACGCTCCAGGACTTCAAAAGGACCAATATATCGCGGATTTAGCTTCCCACACTTTTCAAAACGGATTACACCTTTCCAAGGTGCGACTTTCAACATCACTCGGTCACCCGCTTGAAATTCGAGATCTTTAAGCTTAAGATCGGCATAGCTCTTTTGACGATCACGGGCCGTCTTGTGCCTCGCTTTAATTTGGACAATCTTCTCGGTAGTTTCATGGACGAGTTCGGGTCCGGTGATCTGCTTTTCACCTACTTCGGCCCAACAGATAGGAGAACGACGTCTGCAGCCATACAAGGCTTCGAAAGGTACGGCCTTAATGCTTGCGTGATAGCTATTGTTGTAAGAGAATTCGGCTAGCGGCAAGTGCTTCTCCCAAGCCTTTCCGAAATCAATTACACAAGCACGCAACATGTCCTCCAGGGTTTGAATCGTGCGTTCGCTCTGTCCGTCGGTTTGCGGGTGATACGCAGTACTCATGTCCAAACGTGTTCCCAAAGCTTCTTGCAAAGAATGCCAGAATCTAGAAGCAAAACGGGTGTCTCGGTCTGAAATAATCGATAAGGGTACACCATGTCGAGATACAACTTCCTTTATGTATAACTGAGCAAGTTTCTCCATCGTATCAGTTTCTTTCATGGCTAGGAAGTGTGCAGATTTGATAACCCGGTCAACGATAACCCAGATAGTATCATAACCGCCTACCGTCTTCGGTAGCTTCGTAATGAAGTCCATCGTTATTCCTTCCCACTTCCATTGCGGGATTTCGGGTTGCTGAAGTAATCCGGATGGCCTCTGATGTTCGGCCTTGATCTTAGAACAAGTTAAACACTTTCCGACGTAAGTCGCAACATCCTTCTTGAGGTTTGGCCACCAATATTGAACCTTGAGGTCGTGGTACATCTTACCAGCTTCTGGATGAATCGAATACCTTGACTTAAGAGCTTCGTCTAGAATAAGGCTTCGTAAATCTCCATAACTAGGCACCCAGATTCTTCCGGAAAAGTATCGGAGTCCAGTCTCCTTGACCTCGAATCGAGAAACGAGAATGTTTAAGTGCTCTTGAGCAATATTCTCCTCCTTGAGAGCTTCTTCTTGGGCTACACGGATTTGGCTATTAAGATTCGTGTGAATGGTGACGTTCAAGGCTCGGACACGAAGTGGTACCATTCTTTCCTTTCGACTCAAGGCATCGGCTACAACATCTGCCTTGCCAGGGTGGTAACGAAGTTCACAATCGTAGTCGTTCAACGTCTCGATCCACCGTCGCTGTCGCATATTCAATTGCTTCTGATCGAATATGTGTTGGAGGCTCTTGTGATCGGTGAAGATAGTACTCTTGGTTCCATACAGATAATGTCTCCACAGTTTGAGTGCAAAGACAACGGTTCCAAGCTCAAGATCGTGAGTAGTGTAGTTTCGCACGTGAACCTTCAGTTGTCGAGAGGCGTAAGCAATAACCTTCTTCCGTTGCATCAATACACACCCAAAACCTTGTCGGGAGGCATCGCAATACACAACGAAATCATCACTGCCCTCGGGAAGGGATAGAATAGGAGCGGTGGTTAACTTCCGCTTCAGGGTTTGGAATGCCGACTCTTGCTTGGTTTCCCAAACGAACTTCTTCCCCTTGTGAGTTAACGCAGTCAAAGGACGCGCAATGAAAGAGAAACCTTCGATGAATCTACGATAGTAATCGGAGAGGCCTAAAAATTGGCGGATATGAGTAGGAGTAGTGGAGGTTTCCCACTTGCTGATGGCTTCGATCTTAGCGGAATCAATCTTGATACCCTGATCGCTCACGATATGACCAAGAAATTGGACTTTCTTCAACCAAAATTCACACTTGGAGAATTTGGCATAGAGTTGCTCTTGTCTCAAGAGTTAAAGCATGAGTCGAAGATGTTGCTCATGTTCTTCTTCGCTTTTGGAATAGATTAGGATATCATCTATGAAGACGATAACGAACTTATCCAGGTACGGCTTGCATACGCGATTCATGAGATCCATAAACAAAGCAGGTGCATTGGTTAAACCGAATGGCATCACTAGAAACTCATAGAGACCATAAAGAATTCGGAACGCAGTCTTCAGCACATCTCTCTCCTTCACCATCAACTTGTGATATCCTGATCGTAAATTAATCTTGGAGTAAACGCTGGATCCTTGCAGCTGATCGAAAAGATCGTCAATCCTGGGAATGGGATACCGATTCTTGATCGTCAACTTGTTCAGTTCACGATAATCGATACACATGTGGAAAGAGCCGTCCTTCTTCTTCACGAACAAAACAGGAGCGCCCCAAGGAGATGAACTCAATCGGATAAATCCACGGTCTAGTAGTTCCTGCAGTTGGCTCTGCAACTCTTGCAGTTCGGAAGGTGCAAGTCGATAAAGTGTGCGAGCTACAGGTGCAGCTCCTGGCACTAGATCGATCTGAAACTCTACTGATCTCGGCGGGGGTAATCCTGGAAATTCTTCTGGAAAGACGTCGGGAAATTCGTTCACAATTCATACTTTATCCATGCTTTTCTCCTCAGTTTCTAGTTTCTTCACGTGCGCCAAAACAACAAAACGCCCATTTTCATAACCTTTTGTGCCTTCATCCAACTAATAAGGTTGAGCTTCGGGCTACATCTATCTCCATAAATAATCAGTGGCTCGCCATCTTCGCGAGGTATACGAAGAATCTTCTCACCATAGATAACTTCGGCTCTTACCTTGGACAACCAGTCCATTCCGACTATCACATCAACACTCCCCAACTTAATGGGTATCAAATCAATCTTAAAATCCACACCAGCTAAGTTTATAACACCTCCTCGGCCAATTTGGTCAACTTTCTCAAGTTTTCCATTGGCTACTTCGACAAGTATACTCTCATCCAAAGGCACTAACGACCAACCAATCTTAGAGCAAAAGTGTTTACATACATAACTCCTATCGGCACCGGTATCAAATAGGACAGAAGCTAATAGGTTATTGATAGTGAATGTACCTGTAACCAAGTCAGGATCTTCACGGGCATCTCTGGCGTTCATGTTGAAGACTCTTCCACGTACTGGCCCGCCATCCTTCTTCTTGTTAGGACATTCTTTCTTGAAGTGGCCCTGCTGACCGTACTCATAGAACTTCCTTGGTCCACTTGGGTTTGTCCTTACATCTGAGGAGGTGATCTTACAATCTCTGCCGATGTGTCCAGTCCTTTTACACTTCTCACACACTACGTTGCATTATCCAGTGTGTTGCTTGTAGCATCTCTTACACTGGGGAAGACTACCTTTGTAGTTAAGGTTAGAGCTAGGGTTCGGGTTAGGATTCCTCCAGTAGTTGTTTCCCTTAAAATTCTCATACCTCTTAGTCGGGTTCTGGTCAAAACCTTTTCCCTTACTTCCGTCCCACTTACGTTTCCCATTACTAGGTCCTGATTCTGACTTCGCCTTCTCTGGATTTTGGCGGGTAATTTGATTCATCAGGGTGTGCGTCATACGCATAGCTTCTGGGACATTCGCTGGTTTCGATGAAGTGACATTTCTTTGAATATCATTGGGGAGTCCCCACAGATACCTCTCCATCCGCTTGTACTCCGGAGTAACCATTGTGGGGCACATCAATGCTAACTCCAAGTACCTTCGGTTATAGCCATCAAGATCAGTTCCTACAACTTTTAGTTCCCAAAACTCCGCTTCCATTTTTTGAATTTCGGTTATGGGGCAGTACTCCTCGATCATAGCCATCTTAAATTCCTCTCATGGTGTTGCGTAAGATTCGTCGATTCCTCGCGCCTGTTCGAGCGTATTCCACCAAGTCAAAGCGCCATCCGACAAAGTGCAGGATACGAACTTAGTCTTATTCCCTTCGGAGCAGTTACTCACACGGAACACAGCTTCCAACTTCTCAAACCATCTCGTCAACCCAACTGGCCCTTCTGTTCCACTGAAATTGTGGGGCTTGCAGCTCTGAAATTCCTTGAAAGTACACCCATTCTTTAAGTTCAGGTTAGCCGGTGGAGCTTGGGGGTTAGCATTCGCCATAGCTGAGGCTACTTGAGCAGCTATCATCTCCTCAAGCTGTGCTGCGGTGGGAATTTCTCTTGGACCTCTTCCGGTAGCCATCGATCTTCCAAACAAAAGTTTCGACTTAAGTCAAAATCCGTTGACCAACAACGTCATAGCATACGGTAAACAACATGGAAGCAACACAATACACGAATACTAAGCATGGCAAACAAGCACCAGATAGCACAAAAGCCAGCATGTAATAAAATGCCGTACAATAAATCAACAACGGTAGTTCCATTCATAGTAAGAAAATCACATACAATAGCATAAGGTTCGTACAGTACATAAATGAAAAACAGGAAACTACAAATGGAATACATAAAGAAATCTAATACAACGGTCCTAGGGCGAGGGTGGGTAAATGATGTCCATCAGGTGGGACACCTGGTCCTCTAGCTCAGTTACCCGAGCACGGAGGGCATGCACTCCCCTCATTAGTTCCTCGATGATAGGAGATGCTAGTGGAGCAGGTGGTGCAGATGGTGCAGATGGTCCAGATAATGCGGATGTAGTACTAGAAGTAGACGGCTCTAAGCGGGCGACCTTATGCACAAATGGATCGGCAGGATATGGTACAACCCTTTTACGGGTGGTGACCCTAACCAACTGTCCATGTGCATTCACGAACGGCTTTCCTCCATTAACACCTGGAATAATAGTACCATCGAAACGGTACCGCTTCTTCGGTAGGGTAGAGGGTGGCTTCACAGGCTCCTCCTCGAAGTCCTCCTCAGAATCCTCCTCGCTGGTGTCATCGGATGATGATCCATCTGAATCGTCGAAAGGTAGTGCAGGTACATCACGTACGAGTGGATGTGTCTGGCCGGTGTTCATGAGTCGATATCTGCCAGCTTTAATCGGTATGACACGTCTGACAGCGGTGCGTCTAGCCCAATGTCCATGCTCGTTACAGAAGGGACCGTCTCCATTTCCCCTAGGGATCACAGTACTACCGGAATGGTGATGTGGCCCCGGGAGTCTAGGGCTGGGTGGTGCTGGAATATCCTCGAGATCCTCGTCTCCGTCTAAGACGTCCATCAGGTCAAGCACGTGTCCACTATCTCTAGAAGACGAATCGCCAGAGTCGCCGGAGGGTAGCGGTGAGTCAGCAACAATAGTAGGCGAGGTAGCAGACGTATCTGAGTCACTCTCGAAGTCAAAGGTCATGGGCAACATGTCTGACATCTGAACAAGGAAAAATAACATTTTCCATGTCAGTAAGACATATAGCAAGCACGTAATCAGGCACTACAGCATCCTAGCAGTACATAGCATGGCAATCGTAACAGTATTAAACAGAAGTAACATGCAATTAAAGGCAGATAGTAGCATGCAGTAGCGAGAAGTAGCAGCATACAGCAAGTTCACATAACAGTAAAGGTAAGCAGTAGCATTCAGCAGTAGTAAGAAGTAACAAGTAAACGAGCAAGTTGTAGATTATTCCTATTAGTGAATCGTGCTCGGCTCAGTCAAGACTCACTAATTCAACCTAATTCCCTACAACCGATGCTCTGATACCAAATGTGACGCCTCCTACAAAACCATCATGTACGAATTGTCAACAACAGGTCCATTACACATAATACATTCCCGATGCTCTGATACCAAATGTGACGCCCCGTATAATTCCCTACATGATGTTTTAAAACAAGTTTTGCATTTAAAAAGGATAAAGTTTTACAAAAGATAACATGACACAAAGGTCGTTTACAAGTCATTATTCAAATAACATAAGTTGTGAATGCAAGATAAAAGTTCCATGATTGAGACATCTCTAAGTTATGCAGCGGATGTCTAACAGAGCGAGTCTGTAACAGCAAGTCTAAAACACCAAGACAGCAAGTCTAACAACGGAAGCAACAACGTCTAAGCACCTGAGAAATACACGCTTAAAAGTCAGCACGAATGTTGGTGAGCTATAGTTTGTATTTAGAAATGTAATGTAGATGTGATGACCCGGAAAATTTTGACTTATTTAAATCAATTCTCTATATGATTTAATATTTTGTCATGATAAGCAATGAGTTTTATATAACGGTTGACCACCCTGTTTGTCTAACGATTGACGAACGTCATAACTTGTGATAATTATATAATTATGTATGTGTGTATGTGTGTGTATATATATACACACACACACAATTATATAATTATCACAAGCTCGAGTCCTTCCACCACCTCCTGTAATTAATTATTTATATATTTATTTATTGTTCCCAATTATTTGTTGTTTCTTTTTATTTGTGTTTGTGACATTGTAAAAACTTCTGAAACATGCGAATAGTATTTATATACGAAATGATAAAATTTACTATTGAATGATGCAATTTCAAATTAAATTTTTTTACGTATATGATCGTTTTATTTTTATGATGTAAATTTTTAAATTAATAAGAAGAAACGCAATTAAATCAAAGATGTACAAGCTGTAAAGCACAACGTACGACAATGTAACTTAAATAGTTGAATCGAAATTAATTCATTTACTATTCGTATGAATAGTAAATGAAACAAAATTAGTTAATTTACTATTCACATGAAAGCGACATGATAGAAATTATTAATTATAAGTTACATAAAATAACCCTGAAATATTTAATAAATACGACTTTTTAAAATATTAAAATTCGTTAATTTGATTGAATTAAACGAATTCAGTAATTTACGGTGGCACAGAATGATCAGCAGACTAGTACGTACACTCTACATCGAACGTATATAGTAATTTTATAAATAAATGGACCTTTTTACAACTAGTTTTATAAAGCTTAAGATCAAAACACATATATATATATATATATATATATATATATATATATATATATATATATATATATATTCAAATATAAAAAGTGGAATTTTTACTCATACTTTTACCCGTCAATTATTAGCAACAGAGTACAAAATACCGGTCCGTAAAAAACTGTCGTCACAATACCACAAATTTGAGGCGGCTATGTTTATTACACGTTTTTCTTTTATTATTATATTATTATATTTATATTATTATATTATAATATTTATTCTATATATATCGATCGTTTCTGTTTTCTGATTCATTCACCTAACTATCTATCTCTCACACTGTCTCTATAATTATATTTATTATTGTTATTATTATTAAGATTAATATTATTATTATTATTATTATTAGTAGTAGTATTATTATTGATATTATTATACATAAAATACTACGACGAGGTTATGTCCAAATGATTTCAAAAATGGTTTTCGAGTGAGTCAAAGCTATGGAAATTATGGATTATTGCTATGGAGGTTATGGGTATTGCTCGGGGGTTTTGATCGTGAATCAAAGGCTAACCTTTCATTTGTCATATCCGTCGCGTCTGCATATTTTTCCTACAATATTGAACCACAATATTGATACGTGAGTTTATAGATCCCTTTTTAATTGCTTTTACAATATATATTTTTGGGCTGAGAGTACATGCACTTCATTTTAAACGCAATGGACACAAGTACATACTTAATTCTACACTGACTTTGAACCGAAAATCCCTTAGCTTTGGTAACTAGTAACTACCGGTTATAAGAACTGGTGGACGCGAGTAGTTGTATATGGATCCATAGGGCTTGACATCCCCGTCCGTTCCAGGTATAGAGACCCTAGCCTGAACTATAAAGCGGACGTATGCTATTTGAGTTTAATACACCTTGGTTTGCGTGTATTGTACATGTTGATTGCATGTATGTTAAAACAGGGGTACTTATTATATATACGTTAAGTTTAGTTACCAGGGTGCTCAATTTCGTAGATATTTTGATAAACGTTTTGGATGAAATAACTGAAATCTTGTGATCCACCTTTATATACAGAGTATGCGCAATATTAAAACTATGAACTCACCAACCTTTGTGTTGACACCTTTAAGCATGTTTATTCTCAGGTTCCTAGAAGTCTTCCGCTGTTTGCTTATACGTTATACAAGCTATGTGCATGGAGTCATACATGCTTTATTTGAGAAAACTTTGCATTCACAAAATCATCACCATGTATCTTATTTTGACTGCATTGTCAACAGATGTATTATTGTAAATTATTATTTACGGTGATTGTCTATATGTAGAAATCATCAGATGTCGAAAACCTTGGAATTAGATATTCATTTATGGTGTGCCTTTTCAAAAGAATGCAATGTTTACAAAACGTATCATGTAGAGGTCAAAATCTCACTATGAAATCAATGAATAACGTACCGCGTCAATAGCGATTTTGGCGGGTCGTTACAGTAGACCACGAGATTTCGTATTCCAAAACAGTATGAAAATTATATGCTTATCAGTGGGCACCCGGTAACTAACTTAACGTAATAGTAATACCCCCTAAAATTACACTTGGCGAGTGCGTATGTCCTTGAAGTATCAAACACCCGTTAAATGCTAGCGCGACTAGCCCGAGTGGGGGTCTCAAACCCTATGGATCCATATCTAATATTCGCGTTCACTGGTTCAAAAACCAATGATTAAACGTTACCGTGCTAAGGGGAATATTTGTGCCGTTATATAACCCACACATATGTAAAGTTTAAGTACTCATGTCTAGTATGTAAAACATAAGAAGCGCATGTATTCTCAGTCCTAATAATAGTAAAGTAAAAAGGGAAGCTATAACTCACAGTGAATAAGCAGTAAAAGTCGATATGAAAAGTATGCAGGTAGTAAGTCGGTCCGAAAGGTCATCAACCTAAGTCAAAGGTCACTAAGTCAGTATGTTGTCCCAAAAGGTTTAAAAGTTCGTAAGTAAAGTCCTAGACATCATCATCGTCATCATCATTCGTAAAGGATAAAGTAAGTTTTCAAAAAGAAAAGAGATCGAAACAAAAGGCTGATTTCGGACAGCTGCTACGACCTCTATACAAAACGAAAAGACACGTGGTCAGTGGACATAGCTCCGTATCTGAGTCCTCTAACCGCAGTCCAATTTTCAAAACCTAACTCGTCTTCGTTTGACCGTGGTGAAGGTTTAAGTGCGAGTAGGTCAGAATTTTCAGCACGTCGTTACAAAGGCGTAGTGACTTTCGGAAGGCTATAAATCCTAAACCGTATATCGGATTTAGGCGAGGCCTAAATGAAAAGTTATCTACTCGAAACTAACTATCTGAAAATTTATTTTTCAGAAGTCCAGGAGTCTGATCAAACCCCGAAAAACAGAAAACAAGTGCTCCAGTGGGATTCTTGGTGCTTGATGCTCATCACGGTTCTCATCCTTGATGCGTGTAAGCTTCAAGTGTACAAATCTTTGATGTTTTAGCATCACTTTGACCAATTTTCAACCATTAACACACAACTAAGAGTAAAATTTATCATTCTACAAGTTTTGAACATCAAGATTGCCTCTTTATTGCATAAATCCAATAAAGCTTCAACCTTTATCCTTTTTACACAAGTTTATGCATCTCCATCATATGTGATGATGAAGACTTGATCTTTATCATCACAACAAACACAAAAAGGTTCCAAGTAAGTGAGATCTACAATAATAACTTAGATCTCAAGTATTAAGAAAACCCTAAGCTAGAAAGCTTGGATCTTTACAAGATTAATGAGACCATAAGCTAGAAAGCTAAGATCTAATGAAAGTAATGAGACCATAAGCTAAAAAGCTAAGATCTTTAACAAAATAATGAAACTCTAAGCTAGAAAGCTTGGATCTTTAGTGTTCTTGAAGATCCTTAAAGCAAAAGACTAGATCTTCAAGTTACATGAAGATCATAAACACAAGTTTTGATCTTTATAACAAAATAAAGAAATCATAAGCTAGAAAAACTAGATCTAACAAGTAAATGAAAATTCAAAGCTAGAAAGCTTGAATCTTTCATGTTCTTGAAGGATTCAAACCCAAGTTTGAATCTACAAGATATAACAAGATCAAAAGCTAAAAAGCTAGATCCTTTAAATGATGATGATGATGATGTCGTGGATATGAAGGGAAGAAGAAGAGAAAGAAAATTTAAAACTTACACTTTTTAGAGTGAGAAAGACTAGAGAGAGAATTAGAGAGTAAGTGTGTGTAATTTGTGAATGAGATCAAGTGTAAAATGTGTGAGGTTTGTGTGGTATTTATAGTGGGAGGTGGGGGTGGTGGCCGTAGGTTATGGGGGGACAAGGGGGGGAGACAACTTTTGCTTTTTGGTTAATGGTTGTCTAAAGTTGGTGCTTATGTTGGGATCCCATGCAACAATTGTGAGGTTAACAAAAATGCTAGTATGTTCCCTCTAATAAATGGACATTTGTCTTACATTTATATGGGTCATAAACTTATTAAATTGGGCTAATTAAATAGTCCATTAGCTAGAGTAGGGTGGGCTTGAGTCCAACAAGGTAGAAAGTCCAACAAGATTAACTAGTGAGCATAAATAAATTACTAAGCGTAATTAAGTAACCAAAAGCCCAAGTAATTGTTATTAGAAATTAACAATTAGTATTTCGTAGTCGTAATATTCCAATTACGACCAAAGTTAAACGTGTACCAAAATACATATAGCTCGTTCTCAATGTCAAGTGACACTGACGGTCGTAAAAGCATTCGAGGATCAAGTTAAGTAACTAAGTACTTAATGGCACGTTGTATGGTATAAACGAAGGTAATTAATCATGAAATATGATCCCAGAATATAATATAGCTCAGTACGCACAAATACGCAGTTTCGCAGAAAGTAACAAACACAAAAGTAAGTCAAAAAAGTCGGATCGTTACATTATATGTAAATGGTGATGGTACTATATACCGGAAGAGAGTGTTGTATGACTTTTTTCTTGTTCACATATGAACATTGGTGAACGATAATGATGTAAAAGGCTTGGACAATGATTTGTGTTCATGTTCACATGCATACAATTCTAAAGCTTTCTTTTCTAAATTGTGTTAATGTTTACATGTTCACATATGATATTAGGGTTGTTCATGAACATTGTGTTAGAGTATTATTATGTGTTAGAGTATTAGTATTGGGCCAGCCCTATTGTATTTTGGGCTGGGTTCAATACTAATACTCTAACATAATGTTCATTTATGAACAAGCCTAATTTCACATGTGAACATGTAAACATTAACACAAATTAGAAAATAAAGCTTTAGAATGTTCCCAGATCATCACCAACCAACACAAAGTTCCTTCTTCTTTTGTTTTCATTAATTCTTATTATTATACTAGTATTTTTATTTTATTTTGTTCTTTTTTTGATATGCGTACACAGTGACAACAAAGTCACAAACAATATTAAAAGTAAACATGTTGCCATTTTATTATCCGAGGGTGCTTTTTTTTTTTTTCATCTTGCCACTTTTCTTGTTTGCAGCGTTGAAGAATCTTGTTATTGTCGACAACAGTAGCATATCAAAGCGGTACTTGATCCTTAGGCACAACAAGCCACATCGTAAAAGAAAAAAACGCTACGGAAAAGGAGAAGCCGTCAAGAAATCTGAAACTCTATAAACGAATATCAATTATCTGATGCGGAAAACAAGAGAAAAAAATAGCTTTACTTTTGTTTATTTGTTAGTATTTATTTGTTTTTTAATATTTGCGTTTTCTTCCAGTCCGAGCTTTCGCGATTTCGCCGCTCGGACTGCGGGAGAGTGTTAGTGTATTAGTATTGGGCCAACCCTATTGCATTGTGGGCTGGGTCCATTAGAGTTTAAATAGTTGTTAGGGTTTATGTGTACTCTATAAGTACCGCTCGAATAATGAATAATAGGACACAAGTTTATATTCTATAACACATTGGACACTGATTTTTGTTCATTGTTCATGTTCACATATTCAAATATGAAATTAGACTCGTTCAAGAATGAACATTGGACATGAGCACAATGAAGAGTTGATTAACATTCCATAAATTTGTTTAACATATCTAGATAACGTCATCGTGTTGCATTAGCGCCACCAAAATCCAAAACAAAATACATATATGCTACGGAGTAGTTAAAAAACTATAGAGATCGATATGAAAAAGATGAGGAAATGTATTCTGGATTTGTGAATATGTTAACCTTTGCCGAGACGTCTACACATTCGGTTCCAAAAAATGTGTGAACAAAATTGTGATGTTCATAATGAAACTATGAACTTGTGCTGAAACTTATGGTTCCTTAATTTTGAATGTATGCCTTACAAACGAAAGTCAGTTTTTAAGTTACGGAAGGCTTGTATTTGTAACAACCCTGCTTTTTCCGTCACTTCTGTTAACTGTCCGTTAGTTGATTTAACGGTGATTATTTGACTTTTATGTGGTTAAGTGTATTAAATGTATATGTGATCCTTGAAGGGTTATTTAAATTAATATGGGTTAATATTAATCGATAAAAATATTTCGGATAGATGAAATACGATAAAAACGTTACGGTTTGAATAACGACAAAAACAGATTTTCGAGCAACGAAACGCTCGGGTTTATGTTAATAATTATTTTTGTAATTATTAACTTTTTAAAAATATTTAATTTATTGGGTTTTTATTAAATTAAACGTTTGGTTGCGTTTTAACGATCGGTTTAGCGTTCCGGGCCTTCGGTACGATTAAACGGCACTTGAAACGAACTACGATTTCGCGTTAATGGACAACACGAGCCCGAGCACCCTATGTGGGCCCCATTCGCCGAATACCCCCTCCCCTCCCTTTTTATTTTGTTTGGGCCACTAACTTGTTGTTTTGGTCCATGATGTAATTTAATTAAGGCCTTAAGAGGTTTAAATAGCTAGTTAGTCCTCAAACCCTCACACAAACCTAATTTTGCAGCCGTGGTTTCTCCCTCTCCTCTCCCTCTTGTCGTCGAACACACACTCACACACATCATCATCAAAAATCGATTTTTAGATTAAACGTTCTACACGAGTTTTGCAATTCACATCGTTGTCTACGCGTTGGTGTAACTAATTTAGTGATCTAAGGTATATTTCTCTAAATCCTAATTGTTCTAGATCTGATTTTATCAGTGTTTGATAGAGTAAGAGGTCTATTGCTCAATCCATATGTGTTATTGTTAATTGCTAGCGTCGATTTGTTGAATTGTTGTGATTAGGGTTAATCACGAATTTGTTTTGCATGATTAGAGAAACTTGACCTTGTTGAATGTTAAATATTATTGCATATTTGAAATCCTCTAAAAAAACTAATAATTTTAGGCTTTGGATTTGCGTATTTTCGTTACCGTATGCGTAAGTTACAATTAAATGAAGTTTTGTTGATGAATCTGTGAATATTTCGAATTCTGGAAAAATGTGATGGAACTGAATTATATACTGGTCATAAATATGTAGAGAATTTAAAAACACTCAAGTTAGACTAGGATATTATGCGATTTGAATTTGTATAGCACACGATATTCTTGTTTGAATGTTCTTGAAAAACTGATTTTCTCATTATCTTGAAATTGACTTTTTAATTCATTTGGAATGAGTTGGTTATTTAGGTCTTTGCATTTATGGAAAATTCATATGTTATAGTTAACTTTTCACATAGGCCTTGCATCTTTTGGATTTGTGAAGCTTGAGTAATATGCGAATCAAAACGATAACCTGAATTCAGTCCAAATCTGTAACGTATGCACCTATAGCTTTATAGCATGAGTTGTGGACCTCTTGAGACCTTGGCCTTCTGGATATTGAAACTTTGTATTTATGTGATATATTTCTAGTTTATTGCAACCTCTGAAACCCGATTCATTGTTCACACTAAAGCCATAGTTTTGGTGACTTCTGATTTGAGCTGAAACAGAACGTCCAAATTGATTGAATTAACTGTACATATTGGCTAAACAAAAATGGCTGAATTTTGGATATGTGGTAATTTTATTTGTCCTTGAACCATGTCCACTGATCTAGCTTGATTTGCATGTCCCTAGCTCCGGTTATAGCCAGTACGAGATTGGTGCGCAGTCAGAAACTGATTTAGTGAACCATAAATGCGTCCATTCTGAAACCCGACTTGTAGATAGCGTATGAGACCCTGCTATTGCTTTTTGGAAATTTTTATATGTATAGTTAAGATCTGGAGCTTTTCATACTACCATGTATTATGTGCTATGAGATATTGTGCATTGTTTACAACTTATACATGAACGTTATGCTAGACGATAAACTGTGATCGCGTATTTGACAAACTTTGATCTGAAACGTGTTAGTTGACTTAGGTTTGACATTTTGACCAACATTTGACATGAACCTACTAATTTTGACTTTAGTTGACCACCTTGACCAAGTTTGACTTTTGGTTTGACTTTGGTTGACTTTTGTTGACTTGCATGAATTAGTTGACTATGTGTTGACTTTTACTTTGAAACGAGTCGAGTCGAGCAATAAGACAACTTACTATATGAAACCATTATGTTATAAGATATAAATAATTACCAACCTATATACGTATACTTAAGTTGTATTACTCGGATATAAACTATACAAGTTATTTGCTTACTTTTGTTCAAGAGCTATCCAAAGGTGAGTCTACAGTCCCACTTTTACTTACTATTTTTGGGATGGGAATACACGCTTTTACTTATATATTTTCAAATGCCACAAGTACTTATTATACATATTGAGTTATTGTTGACAAATCCCCTAGCTTGAATACTTTTATTACCTTCGGGTAAGCACAATTTAGATGAACGGATCCGTTAGGTTGACAGCCTCACCCAAACAATATTAACTGTGGTGCATTTACTTTGAATATTAAATACATTCGAACAAGTGTATAACATTTTTATGGGGTTAAGGGAGTGTAGTGGTTTCTATACTCAGGTCATTGTTAGTATTCAGGTGCTCATGGATTATGTAAACATTTTGCAACTTCGGGTTGTGCTTATTAAAATCTTGTGGTCAAATGCTAATAAACTATTTTTTTGAATAGTGTTTTTCAGATACTATATTACGTTATCTAAAACTGTGGTTTACAAACAAGTGAGTTAAAACTTAACATGCCATTGTCTACAAATATTTGAAACTTGACATGGTATTGTCTACAAATATTTGAAACTTGACATGATAGCGTCTACAAATATTTGAAACTGGAAACAGTGTTGTCTACAAACTTTAGATTTGAAACCTTGGTGGTCTTTCACTAATAAACGTTTTCTAAATATCATTTCTTAAACATACCGTATTGCCTACCTAAAACCTTTAGATTCACTCAACATTATTGTTGACCCATTTTGCGTGTTTTATTCTCAGGTATTAATTGCTTCCGCTATAAAACTTTGCTGTTACGTAGAAGTTAAGCCAAGCACTGGGACCAGAGTTAACATTCCGTTAATGGATTTGAAGGGGTGTAAAAGTATTTATGTTAAAAGGTAAGTTTACAAGTATGCCCTTTTAATTAATAAAATAATATTTTAAGATTGAAATTAAATGATTGGCTCAAAATGGTTCTCACAGTTTTTTTATATTTTTTTGGTTCTCATTTAAACCTGTCTATATATATATATATATATATATATATATATATATATATATATATATATATATATATATATATATATATATATATATATATATATATATATATATATATATATATATATTGAGAGTGAGATTAAAAGATAAGCACTTTTTTGAAATAAGAGATAAATAATTTGTTTTTTTTATAACTTTAAATTTAGAGTTTAGATTGTTTAATTTATGGGGTATTATTTATTGTTTAGATTTATTAAAAAAAATAATTTTTTTATACATTCAGGTTATCATACATCTAATGTATGATAACCTGATGTGAGGTTTTTTTTCTAAATTTAACTCGATATAGAGTTTAGATTTAGTTCCAAAACTCAAAACTCAAAACCCTAGCTAAACCCTAAACTCTTAACCGTTCGTGTTAAAAACTCAATCTAAACTCTAAATCTAAACCCTTAAACAGTGTTTTTCATTAGTCGTTAGTCATTTTTCATAAGTTTTGGTTATCATACATCAAATGTATGATAACCAGCTGTAAACAAAATATTTTTTTATAATCTAAACAGTAAATAGTAACCCCAAAAATTAAAAAAAATTGAAATCTAAACTGTAATTTTAACGTTATAAAAAAAATAAATTTACTTACTTTCTTATCCCCACAACAGCCACTTAGCGCTTGATCTTATATATATATATATATATATATATATATATATATATATATATATATATATATATATATATATAGTGGTAGGATCAAGAGGGAAGTAACCATTCGGGGGGAAACGGGGGGAAGCAAAAACTTTTTTTTCTTCCATTTTTAAAAAAAACTTTGTTCACGAATATTATAGATGAGATGAAAATATGAACATTTAGTAGTGACACTTTGTGATAAATGTTTTTGTTTTGGCGGGAAAACGCTCGAAGAAGTAATATATAACAATTATCGTGTTTTTCGAGCGTATTTTGAGGTTTTAGCTATTGGAGTTTAGATATTGGGGTTTAGATATTAGTGTTTATAGGGTTTAGATATTAGGGTTTAGAAATTTAGGGTTTAGGGTTTAGATTTAGGGTTTAGATTTAGGATTTAGATTGAGTTTTTAACACGAACGGTTTAGAGTTTATGTAACACCGGCCTTTTTTTTTAAACACACAGCGGAAGACTTTATTAACAAACACAATATAAGTCACGTCATTACATTAATCCGTGTAATTACGTTTAAGTTTACACAACAGTGTTACGTTATTACAACCTTTGTGTTGACACCTTTAAGCATGTTTATTCTCAGGTTCCTAGAAGTCTTCCGCTGTTTGCTTATACGTTATACAAGCTATGTGCATGGAGTCATACATGCTTTATTTGAGAAAACTTTGCATTCACAAAATCATCACCATGTATCTTATTTTGACTGCATTGTCAACAGATGTATTATTGTAAATTATTATTTACGGTGATTGTCTATATGTAGAAATCATCAGATGTCGAAAACCTTGGAATTAGATATTCATTTATGGTGTGCCTTTTCAAAAGAATGCAATGTTTACAAAACGTATCATGTAGAGGTCAAAATCTCACTATGAAATCAATGAATAACGTACCGCGTCAATAGCGATTTTGGCGGGTCGTTACAGTAGACCACGAGATTTCGTATTCCAAAACAGTATGAAAATTATATACTTATCAGTGGGCACCCGGTAACTAACTTAACGTAATAGTAATACCCCCTAAAATTACACTTGGCGAGTGCGTATGTCCTTGAAGTATCAAACACCCGTTAAATGCTAGCGCGACTAGCCCGAGTGGGGGTCTCAAACCCTATGGATCCATATCTAATATTCGCGTTCACTGGTTCAAAAACCAATGATTAAACGTTACCGTGCTAAGGGGAATATTTGTGCCGTTATATAACCCACACATATGTAAAGTTTAAGTACTCATGTCTAGTATGTAAAACATAAGAAGCGCATGTATTCTCAGTCCTAATAATAGTAAAGTAAAAAGGGAAGCTATAACTCACAGTGAATAAGCAGTAAAAGTCGATATGAAAAGTATGCAGGTAGTAAGTCGGTCCGAAAGGTCATCAACCTAAGTCAAAGGTCACTAAGTCAGTATGTTGTCCCAAAAGGTTTAAAAGTTCGTAAGTAAAGTCCTAGACATCATCATCGTCATCATCATTCGTAAAGGATAAAGTAAGTTTTCAAAAAGAAAAGAGATCGAAACAAAAGGCTGATTTCGGACAGCTGCTACGACCTCTATACAAAACGAAAAGACACGTGGTCAGTGGACATAGCTCCGTATCTGAGTCCTCTAACCGCAGTCCAATTTTCAAAACCTAACTCGTCTTCGTTTGACCGTGGTGAAGGTTTAAGTGCGAGTAGGTCAGAATTTTCAGCACGTCGTTACAAAGGCGTAGTGACTTTCGGAAGGCTATAAATCCTAAACCGTATATCGGATTTAGGCGAGGCCTAAATGAAAAGTTATCTACTCGAAACTAACTATCTGAAAATTTATTTTTCAGAAGTCCAGGAGTCTGATCAAACCCCGAAAAACAGAAAACAAGTGCTCCAGTGGGATTCTTGGTGCTTGATGCTCATCACGGTTCTCATCCTTGATGCGTGTAAGCTTCAAGTGTACAAATCTTTGATGTTTTAGCATCACTTTGACCAATTTTCAACCATTAACACACAACTAAGAGTAAAATTTATCATTCTACAAGTTTTGAACATCAAGATTGCCTCTTTATTGCATAAATCCAATAAAGCTTCAACCTTTATCCTTTTTACACAAGTTTATGCATCTCCATCATATGTGATGATGAAGACTTGATCTTTATCATCACAACAAACACAAAAAGGTTCCAAGTAAGTGAGATCTACAATAATAACTTAGATCTCAAGTATTAAGAAAACCCTAAGCTAGAAAGCTTGGATCTTTACAAGATTAATGAGACCATAAGCTAGAAAGCTAAGATCTAATGAAAGTAATGAGACCATAAGCTAAAAAGCTAAGATCTTTAACAAAATAATGAAACTCTAAGCTAGAAAGCTTGGATCTTTAGTGTTCTTGAAGATCCTTAAAGCAAAAGACTAGATCTTCAAGTTACATGAAGATCATAAACACAAGTTTTGATCTTTATAACAAAATAAAGAAATCATAAGCTAGAAAAACTAGATCTAACAAGTAAATGAAAATTCAAAGCTAGAAAGCTTGAATCTTTCATGTTCTTGAAGGATTCAAACCCAAGTTTGAATCTACAAGATATAACAAGATCAAAAGCTAAAAAGCTAGATCCTTTAAATGATGATGATGATGATGTCGTGGATATGAAGGGAAGAAGAAGAGAAAGAAAATTTAAAACTTACACTTTTTAGAGTGAGAAAGACTAGAGAGAGAATTAGAGAGTAAGTGTGTGTAATTTGTGAATGAGATCAAGTGTAAAATGTGTGAGGTTTGTGTGGTATTTATAGTGGGAGGTGGGGGTGGTGGCCGTAGGTTATGGGGGGACAAGGGGGGGAGACAACTTTTGCTTTTTGGTTAATGGTTGTCTAAAGTTGGTGCTTATGTTGGGATCCCATGCAACAATTGTGAGGTTAACAAAAATGCTAGTATGTTCCCTCTAATAAATGGACATTTGTCTTACATTTATATGGGTCATAAACTTATTAAATTGGGCTAATTAAATAGTCCATTAGCTAGAGTAGGGTGGGCTTGAGTCCAACAAGGTAGAAAGTCCAACAAGATTAACTAGTGAGCATAAATAAATTACTAAGCGTAATTAAGTAACCAAAAGCCCAAGTAATTGTTATTAGAAATTAACAATTAGTATTTCGTAGTCGTAATATTCCAATTACGACCAAAGTTAAACGTGTACCAAAATACATATAGCTCGTTCTCAATGTCAAGTGACACTGACGGTCGTAAAAGCATTCGAGGATCAAGTTAAGTAACTAAGTACTTAATGGCACGTTGTATGGTATAAACGAAGGTAATTAATCATGAAATATGATCCCAGAATATAATATAGCTCAGTACGCACAAATACGCAGTTTCGCAGAAAGTAACAAACACAAAAGTAAGTCAAAAAAGTCGGATCGTTACATTATATGTAAATGGTGATGGTACTATATACCGGAAGAGAGTGTTGTATGACTTTTTTCTTGTTCACATATGAACATTGGTGAACGATAATGATGTAAAAGGCTTGGACAATGATTTGTGTTCATGTTCACATGCATACAATTCTAAAGCTTTCTTTTCTAAATTGTGTTAATGTTTACATGTTCACATATGATATTAGGGTTGTTCATGAACATTGTGTTAGAGTATTATTATGTGTTAGAGTATTAGTATTGGGCCAGCCCTATTGTATTTTGGGCTGGGTTCAATACTAATACTCTAACATAATGTTCATTTATGAACAAGCCTAATTTCACATGTGAACATGTAAACATTAACACAAATTAGAAAATAAAGCTTTAGAATGTTCCCAGATCATCACCAACCAACACAAAGTTCCTTCTTCTTTTGTTTTCATTAATTCTTATTATTATACTAGTATTTTTATTTTATTTTGTTCTTTTTTTGATATGCGTACACAGTGACAACAAAGTCACAAACAATATTAAAAGTAAACATGTTGCCATTTTATTATCCGAGGGTGCTTTTTTTTTTTTTCATCTTGCCACTTTTCTTGTTTGCAGCGTTGAAGAATCTTGTTATTGTCGACAACAGTAGCATATCAAAGCGGTACTTGATCCTTAGGCACAACAAGCCACATCGTAAAAGAAAAAAACGCTACGGAAAAGGAGAAGCCGTCAAGAAATCTGAAACTCTATAAACGAATATCAATTATCTGATGCGGAAAACAAGAGAAAAAAATAGCTTTACTTTTGTTTATTTGTTAGTATTTATTTGTTTTTTAATATTTGCGTTTTCTTCCAGTCCGAGCTTTCGCGATTTCGCCGCTCGGACTGCGGGAGAGTGTTAGTGTATTAGTATTGGGCCAACCCTATTGCATTGTGGGCTGGGTCCATTAGAGTTTAAATAGTTGTTAGGGTTTATGTGTACTCTATAAGTACCGCTCGAATAATGAATAATAGGACACAAGTTTATATTCTATAACACATTGGACACTGATTTTTGTTCATTGTTCATGTTCACATATTCAAATATGAAATTAGACTCGTTCAAGAATGAACATTGGACATGAGCACAATGAAGAGTTGATTAACATTCCATAAATTTGTTTAACATATCTAGATAACGTCATCGTGTTGCATTAGCGCCACCAAAATCCAAAACAAAATACATATATGCTACGGAGTAGTTAAAAAACTATAGAGATCGATATGAAAAAGATGAGGAAATGTATTCTGGATTTGTGAATATGTTAACCTTTGCCGAGACGTCTACACATTCGGTTCCAAAAAATGTGTGAACAAAATTGTGATGTTCATAATGAAACTATGAACTTGTGCTGAAACTTATGGTTCCTTAATTTTGAATGTATGCCTTACAAACGAAAGTCAGTTTTTAAGTTACGGAAGGCTTGTATTTGTAACAACCCTGCTTTTTCCGTCACTTCTGTTAACTGTCCGTTAGTTGATTTAACGGTGATTATTTGACTTTTATGTGGTTAAGTGTATTAAATGTATATGTGATCCTTGAAGGGTTATTTAAATTAATATGGGTTAATATTAATCGATAAAAATATTTCGGATAGATGAAATACGATAAAAACGTTACGGTTTGAATAACGACAAAAACAGATTTTCGAGCAACGAAACGCTCGGGTTTATGTTAATAATTATTTTTGTAATTATTAACTTTTTAAAAATATTTAATTTATTGGGTTTTTATTAAATTAAACGTTTGGTTGCGTTTTAACGATCGGTTTAGCGTTCCGGGCCTTCGGTACGATTAAACGGCACTTGAAACGAACTACGATTTCGCGTTAATGGACAACACGAGCCCGAGCACCCTATGTGGGCCCCATTCGCCGAATACCCCCTCCCCTCCCTTTTTATTTTGTTTGGGCCACTAACTTGTTGTTTTGGTCCATGATGTAATTTAATTAAGGCCTTAAGAGGTTTAAATAGCTAGTTAGTCCTCAAACCCTCACACAAACCTAATTTTGCAGCCGTGGTTTCTCCCTCTCCTCTCCCTCTTGTCGTCGAACACACACTCACACACATCATCATCAAAAATCGATTTTTAGATTAAACGTTCTACACGAGTTTTGCAATTCACATCGTTGTCTACGCGTTGGTGTAACTAATTTAGTGATCTAAGGTATATTTCTCTAAATCCTAATTGTTCTAGATCTGATTTTATCAGTGTTTGATAGAGTAAGAGGTCTATTGCTCAATCCATATGTGTTATTGTTAATTGCTAGCGTCGATTTGTTGAATTGTTGTGATTAGGGTTAATCACGAATTTGTTTTGCATGATTAGAGAAAATTGACCTTGTTGAATGTTAAATATTATTGCATATTTGAAATCCTCTAAAAAAACTAATAATTTTAGGCTTTGGATTTGCGTATTTTCGTTACCGTATGCGTAAGTTACAATTAAATGAAGTTTTGTTGATGAATCTGTGAATATTTCGAATTCTGGAAAAATGTGATGGAACTGAATTATATACTGGTCATAAATATGTAGAGAATTTAAAAACACTCAAGTTAGACTAGGATATTATGCGATTTGAATTTGTATAGCACACGATATTCTTGTTTGAATGTTCTTGAAAAACTGATTTTCTCATTATCTTGAAATTGACTTTTTAATTCATTTGGAATGAGTTGGTTATTTAGGTCTTTGCATTTATGGAAAATTCATATGTTATAGTTAACTTTTCACATAGGCCTTGCATCTTTTGGATTTGTGAAGCTTGAGTAATATGCGAATCAAAACGATAACCTGAATTCAGTCCAAATCTGTAACGTATGCACCTATAGCTTTATAGCATGAGTTGTGGACCTCTTGAGACCTTGGCCTTCTGGATATTGAAACTTTGTATTTATGTGATATATTTCTAGTTTATTGCAACCTCTGAAACCCGATTCATTGTTCACACTAAAGCCATAGTTTTGGTGACTTCTGATTTGAGCTGAAACAGAACGTCCAAATTGATTGAATTAACTGTACATATTGGCTAAACAAAAATGGCTGAATTTTGGATATGTGGTAATTTTATTTGTCCTTGAACCATGTCCACTGATCTAGCTTGATTTGCATGTCCCTAGCTCCGGTTATAGCCAGTACGAGATTGGTGCGTAGTCAGAAACTGATTTAGTGAACCATAAATGCGTCCATTCTGAAACCCGACTTGTAGATAGCGTATGAGACCCTGCTATTGCTTTTTGGAAATTTTTATATGTATAGTTAAGATCTGGAGCTTTTCATACTACCATGTATTATGTGCTATGAGATATTGTGCATTGTTTACAACTTATACATGAACGTTATGCTAGACGATAAACTGTGATCGCGTATTTGACAAACTTTGATCTGAAACGTGTTAGTTGACTTAGGTTTGACATTTTGACCAACATTTGACATGAACCTACTAATTTTGACTTTAGTTGACCACCTTGACCAAGTTTGACTTTTGGTTTGACTTTGGTTGACTTTTGTTGACTTGCATGAATTAGTTGACTATGTGTTGACTTTTACTTTGAAACGAGTCGAGTCGAGCAATAAGACAACTTACTATATGAAACCATTATGTTATAAGATATAAATAATTACCAACCTATATACGTATACTTAGGTTGTATTACTCGGATATAAACTATACAAGTTATTTGCTTACTTTTGTTCAAGAGCTATCCAAAGGTGAGTCTACAGTCCCACTTTTACTTACTATTTTTGGGATGGGAATACACGCTTTTACTTATATATTTTCAAATGCCACAAGTACTTATTATACATATTGAGTTATTGTTGACAAAGCCCCTAGCTTGAATACTTTTATTACCTTCGGGTAAGCACAATTTAGATGAACGGATCCGTTAGGTTGACAGCCTCACCCAAACAATATTAACTGTGGTGCATTTACTTTGAATATTAAATACATTCGAACAAGTGTATAACATTTTTATGGGGTTAAGGGAGTGTAGTGGTTTCTATACTCAGGTCATTGTTAGTATTCAGGTGCTCATGGATTATGTAAACATTTTGCAACTTCGGGTTGTGCTTATTAAAATCTTGTGGTCAAATGCTAATAAACTATTTTTTTGAATAGTGTTTTTCAGATACTATATTACGTTATCTAAAACTGTGGTTTACAAACAAGTGAGTTAAAACTTAACATGCCATTGTCTACAAATATTTGAAACTTGACATGGTATTGTCTACAAATATTTGAAACTTGACATGATAGCGTCTACAAATATTTGAAACTGGAAACAGTGTTGTCTACAAACTTTAGATTTGAAACCTTGGTGGTCTTTCACTAATAAACGTTTTCTAAATATCATTTCTTAAACATACCGTATTGCCTACCTAAAACCTTTAGATTCACTCAACATTATTGTTGACCCATTTTGCGTGTTTTATTCTCAGGTATTAATTGCTTCCGCTATAAAACTTTGCTGTTACGTAGAAGTTAAGCCAAGCACTGGGACCAGAGTTAACATTCCGTTAATGGATTTGAAGGGGTGTAAAAGTATTTATGTTAAAAGGTAAGTTTACAAGTATGCCCTTTTAATTAATAAAATAATATTTTAAGATTGAAATTAAATGATTGGCTCAAAATGGTTCTCACAGTTTTTTTATATTTTTTTGGTTCTCATTTAAACCTGTCTATATATATATATATATATATATATATATATATATATATATATATATATATATATATATATATTGAGAGTGAGATTAAAAGATAAGCACTTTTTTGAAATAAGAGATAAATAATTTGTTTTTTTTATAACTTTAAATTTAGAGTTTAGATTGTTTAATTTATGGGGTATTATTTATTGTTTAGATTTATTAAAAAAAATAATTTTTTTATACATTCAGGTTATCATACATCTAATGTATGATAACCTGATGTGAGGTTTTTTTTCTAAATTTAACTCGATATAGAGTTTAGATTTAGTTCCAAAACTCAAAACTCAAAACCCTAGCTAAACCCTAAACTCTTAACCGTTCGTGTTAAAAACTCAATCTAAACTCTAAATCTAAACCCTTAAACAGTGTTTTTCATTAGTCGTTAGTCATTTTTCATAAGTTTTGGTTATCATACATCAAATGTATGATAACCAGCTGTAAACAAAATATTTTTTTATAATCTAAACAGTAAATAGTAACCCCAAAAATTAAAAAAAATTGAAATCTAAACTGTAATTTTAACGTTATAAAAAAAATAAATTTACTTACTTTCTTATCCCCACAACAGCCACTTAGCGCTTGATCTTATATATATATATATATATATATATATATATATATATATATATATATATATATATATATATATATATATATATATATAGTGGTAGGATCAAGAGGGAAGTAACCATTCGGGGGGAAACGGGGGGAAGCAAAAACTTTTTTTTCTTCCATTTTTAAAAAAAACTTTGTTCACGAATATTATAGATGAGATGAAAATATGAACATTTAGTAGTGACACTTTGTGATAAATGTTTTTGTTTTGGCGGGAAAACGCTCGAAGAAGTAATATATAACAATTATCGTGTTTTTCGAGCGTATTTTGAGGTTTTAGCTATTGGAGTTTAGATATTGGGGTTTAGATATTAGTGTTTATAGGGTTTAGATATTAGGGTTTAGAAATTTAGGGTTTAGGGTTTAGATTTAGGGTTTAGATTTAGGATTTAGATTGAGTTTTTAACACGAACGGTTTAGAGTTTATGTAACACCGGCCTTTTTTTTTAAACACACAGCGGAAGACTTTATTAACAAACACAATATAAGTCACGTCATTACATTAATCCGTGTAATTACGTTTAAGTTTACACAACAGTGTTACGTTATTACAAAATATTATTTATACGAAAGTCCACATCAGAGTAGGGTTGTCAAACATGTCTTCTGCATCAATACCCATCCCGACTAGCAGTACCTAAACCTACAAAGGGGGAAACATGTGGGGGATTAGCGCACCGCTAAGTGAATGGAATCTATCTAACAGATATAGCTTAAGCCACACACAAGCTATATACTAACAACAACACTTGCTAACTACCAACTAGCATACAATAAGACAATACGAGGATCGGCAGCTTGTACGAGCACACGACTCTTAGCTGATCGGACTTGAGTCTACCGATAGTCCCTGCTACTCAATTCACAGTATAGTTATCCAGATGCAGGGGATGCATCATTCACACTATACTCCACAATCAGTAGCCTATGGACCCAACCTCCCCTAGGCACGGTTGACCTCATACGGACTCTAACCTCTCCTAGGCACGGTTTCGAGTCCCCAGTCTCCCTAAGCCTGACTGGTGCCATTCACACAGTGTACACATAAATCACATACCACATCAGGCATACTATATTATTCTAACATGGCAATTTCTACACTATGCATGGTAAAAGAGTCAACCACAGTAGCATGATATGCTACTTAAAATCTATCCGGAGATAGACCCACTCACCAATTACCAGCAACTGCTCAGTTATTATTTCTGAGCTTCCTCTTTGTCCTTATAACCTGAGAACAACACAAACAAAGTTAATATACATATCCAATAAATAATATAATCATTTCATACGATTAACTAGGTCATAACACCATATATTCATAATTTTATGAATCTACATCATGACTCCACTCAATAATGGCATACAGGTCCGTGCAAAACACGACATACACACTAAAACTCCTTTTCTGACTCAAAAACAGTTTGATCTAGTTTCTTAAAAGTTCACCATTGAAATGTATTCTTTATTATGATTCTAACGATAGTTTATTCATCAAAAACGGAGTTACGTTTTGAAAGTTACGCCCGTTTCAATTTCATAAAAGGTACTGTAGCAAATAGTGGTACTGTAGCAACTCGGGTACTGCAGCAAATGGTGATACTGTAGCAAATCGGTACTATAGCAAATAGTGGTACTGTAGCAACTCGGGAACTGTAGCAAATAGTGACACTGTAGCAACTCGGGGGGGGGGGGGGGGGCACTGTAGCAAATAGTGACACTGTAGCAACTCGGTACTGTAGCAAATAGTGACACTGTAGCAAAATACTGTAGCAAAATACTGTAGCAAAATAATGTAGCAACTGGTTCGAACACATTCGCTGATTTCGTGATTTTTTCCCAAAAACTCGATTTTTGAGCGATTTTGATCAAATTTTAAGCACATGGAAGCTACTAAACATATATACCACATATTTCTAACATCAATTAACACATACAAACACATAATATGAAGATTCAAGCTCAAAATTCATCAAAAACCCATTTACATCCAAAACCCAATTTCTATGAATTAAAGCACGAATTCAAGCTAACAAACCTGGATAAATGATCACAAGGATGATATGAATCAATCCTTAAAGCCTCACAATCCTATTTAAGACTTAGATTCAATTAGGGTTTGTGAAGGGATGAAGTTTGGTACGTTCTTGTTTGAGAAGGTTCAAGAAATGAGAAGAGTGAAGCAGATATTACACACTTATGTGGGTTATAAACCCATACCCCATAGCATACGGGTATTTATCAGTTATCTTAACTGATAACCTTTCGTATCTCCTTAGGAGGTTCTAACGGAGTCCAAATTAAATAAACCAACCTGTTCTGGGACCCTTGTCACAAACTGGTCATAACACAATTATAATAAAACACTAATAAAATAATTAAAATAAAAGCACTTAAGACTAAGCACAAACCCTAAGGGCAAAATAGGCAACTTACAACTAGCCCGGGTTTCAGTCTGTTACAAATCCACCCCCCTTAAGAAGATTCCGTCCTCGGAATCTGGTCTTGGTCAAACAAACGAGGGTAACGTTTTCTCATCAACTCTTCCGTTTCCCACGTAAGATTAGATCCCAAACTGTGTTTCCACTCAATCAACACCATCGGAATCTCTTTCTTTCTCAACTTAGTCACCTTTTGGTCAACCACACGGACCGGCTCTTCCACCAATTTCTTATTCAAATCGACCCTTAAATCTTCTAAAGGAAGAAGTTGTGTTTCATCGTCGACTTTACACTTACGAAGATAACACACATTGAATGTATTATGAATACCGGCTAACTCTGACGGAAGATCTAACACCACAGTCTGATCATTCAACACTTCACTGATCGGAAACAGACCAATAAATCTCGGTGCTAACTTACCACGTTTACCGAATCTGATAACCCCTTTCCACGGTGAAACTTTCAGATACACTCGTTCACCCACATTAAAGGTTACCGGACGTCTACGCGGATCAGCATACATTTTCTGCCTATCTCTAGCGGCTTTCAACTTTTCTCTCGCAATTGCAACTTTTTCGGCTGTCATTTGAACAATTTCAGGACCTGCAAACTATTTCTCCCCTGCTTCTAACCAACAAGTCAGAGTTCTGCAACGACGACCGTATAACATTTCATAGGGCGGCATCCCTATACTCGAATGATATGAATTATTATACGCGAATTCGACCAACGGCAAATGTGTATCCCACGAACCACCGTATTCTAACACACAAGCCCTTAACATATCCTCCAAAGTCTGTATCGTTCTTTCACTCTGTCCGTCTATCTGAGGATGATAAGCTGTACTTAAATTCACACGTGTACCCAGATTCTATTGAAGACTATTCCAAAAATTTGACACAAATCTGGAATCTCTGTCTGAAACGATCGATAACGGCACACCATGACGACTAACTATTTCTTTCACATACAATTCGGCTAACTCACTTAACGAAGCTGTCTCACGAGTAGCAAGAAAATGAGAACTTTTAGTTAGACGATCCACTATTACCCAAATCGTATCATGTCTTTTCTGAGTTCAAGGTAATTTGGTCACAAAATCCATCGTTATATGTTCCCATTTCCACTCTGGAATCTGTAACTGACGTAACGAACCATAAGGTTTCTGATGTTCTGCCTTCACTTGAGCACATATATGACACTTTTCGACATAACGGGCGATATCTGATTTCATTGTTGGCCACCAATACACTGTTTTCAAATCTTGATACATCTTATTACTACCCGGATGTACTGTCAATCTGGATTTGTGAGCTTCCGTCATGATTAAATCCCTCAAATCTCCAAGCTTAGGCACCCAAACACGATTGTTTAAGGTCTTTAGTCCACGTGAGTCATCAATTAAGTCCACTTTTCGTTTGGTCATTTGTTCAGATTTAATATGTTCGTCCTCTAAAGCACAGGCCTGAATGGTTCTTAAGCTGTTAATAAAATCTGAAGTTATATTCAAACGAAGAAATTTCACATTTTCACTTGACTTTTTACGACTTAGCACATCTGCAACCACATTTGCCTTACCCGGATGGTATTTAATTTCACAATCGTAATCTTTGATCAACTCTTGCCATCGTCTCTGACGCATATTCAATTCTTTCTGTAAGAAGATATACTGCAAACTCTTGTGATCTGTACATATAACACAATGAGTTCCATACAAATAGTGTCTCCACAGTTTCAAAGCAAACACTACTGCAGCCATTTCAAGATCATGCACTGGATAATTCTTCTCATGAACTTTCAACTGTCGCGAGGCGTAAGCGATTACTTTATCTCTTTGCATTAATACACAACCCAACCCAGCAAATGACGCATCACAGTATACCACGAAGTCGTCTGAACCTTCTGGTAAAGCTAATACTGGTGCCTGACACAGTAGCTGTTTCAAAATCTGAAAAGCCTTTTCCTGTTCATCAGTCCATCGAAAGGCTACATCTTTACGAGTCAACTTAGTCAACGGACCCGCTATTTTTGAGAAATCCTTGATAAATCTGCGATAATAACCGGCTAATCCCAGAAAACTCTTAATCTCAGTCGGAGTCTTCGGAGAATTCCAATTCATTACCGCTTCTATCTTTGTCGGATCAACTTTTATACCCTCGGCACAAATCACATGACCCAAAAACTGCACTTCACGTAACCAAAATTCACACTTTGAAAATTTTGCAAATAATTGTTCACGTTTCAACATGTTCAAAACCTGTCTCAGATGTTCAGCATGTTCACTTTTGGTCTTTGAATACACTAGTATATCATCTATAAACACAATCACAAACTTATCTAAGAACGGGCGACACACTCTATTTATTAGATCCATGAAGATTGCTGGCGCATTCGTCAACCCAAACGGCATGACAAGAAATTCATAATGACCATACCTTGTTCTGAACGTTGTTTTCGGTATATCTGATTCAGCAACACGAACCTGATGATATCCGGATCGTAAGTCTATCTTAGAAAAGAATGAAGCACCCTGTAACTGATCGAACAAATCGTCTATTCGAGGTAATGGATACTTATTCTTCACTGTTCTTTTGTTCAATTCACGATAATTAATACACATACGCATTAACCCATCTTTCTTTTTAACAAACAATACCGGAGCACCCCACAGTGAAGAACTCGGTCGGATAAACCCACGATCTAATAGTTCTTGAATCTGTGACATCATTTCACGGATTTCAGACGGCGCTAATCGGTATGGAGCTTTTGCTTCTGGAGTTGTTCCAGGAACCAACTCAATCTTATATTCGACTTCCCTTACCGGCGGCAGACCTGGTAACTCATCTGGGAACACTTCGGAAAATTCTGATACTACCGAAATATCAGCCACTATTTTCTTTTCTTTCTTCGCATCAATTACATATGCAAGAAATGATTCACAACCCTTTCCTATCGACTTTTTCGCTTTCATCATGGTTATCAACGAAAAATTATACCCGCTCCGCTCCCCTCGGGCCACAACACGGGTTCCATCGGTCGGACGAAAGGTAATCATTTTCCTATTGCACTTAATATTAGCCCTAAGCGAGCTCAACCAATCCATTCCTAGTACTACATCAAAGCTAGGAATAGGTAACACTAAACAGGTCACCGGGAAAGACTTCCCTTCGATCTCTATACAAACCCCAGTCACATAGGTTGTGACGGGTGTGGTCTTACCATCGGCTACTTCTACACTAACCAGCTTGGGTAACATAGTAACTGGTAATTTCAACTTAGCACAGAAATCTAGGGACATAAAACACCTATTGGCACCACAATCAAACAATACGCGAGCAGGTATTGAGTTGATTAGAAACATACCGGTTATCACTTCGTCGGCTGCCACAACATTCTCAACCGACATCTGAAAAGCTCTAGCCTCTACTGTTGGAGGGTTCTTCCTCTTCTGCCCACTTGAGGCAGTTGACCCTACGGCTGATGCTGAACGCGCCCCTGACCCTGCCCCGGAACTACCACTCTTCGACTGACAACTAATTGCACGATGCCCTGGTTTGTGACAACTCCAACACACACTATTTGGATACGGGCATGCTGAAGACTCATGCCCAACAACACCACACTTTAAGCATCTTCTTGTAGCCTCAGAACACTGACCACTGTGAGAAGATCGACACGTGTGACACCAATTCCCTTTACCTGATCCAGATCCAGTACTACTCTGACCACTTTTACCCTTCGATTTAAACCCACTAGACTTCTTGGATTTAGATCCTGTTTGACCAGATACTTGTCCACCTTGTTGTAGCACATTACCAAACATTCTGTTTCTGGCGGCCTGAACATCACTTTCTACCATCTTAGCCATCACAACCGCTTGAGACAACGACGTAGCCGTTCTAACAAAAGTTCGGTACTCTGGCAGAATTATATTAACAAAATGCTGAATACGAGACGCTTCGTCTGGCACCCATTGTTGTACAAACCTCAGTTTATCCATAAACTTCTCTACTACCTCATCGATCGTCATTTGAGGTGTCATCTTCATTTCAAGAAACTCAGTCTTGATTCGGTTCATATCAAACGGATTACAATACTGTTCACACACCTTCCCATAAAACTGCTCCCATGTGATCATACTCATTTACTCTTTCGGTATACTGGAAATCAAAGAATCCCACCAAATCATAGCCCTACCTTTCAACAGTCTACTAGCATATGTTACCTTCAGCTCTGGTTCACACTGACACACTTCAAATACCCTTTCAACTTCTCGCAACGAATTGAGAGTTACAGTCGGATCAGTACTTCCAGAGAACTCGGAGGGTTTGCAATCACGAAAATTTTTATAAGTACACCTTTTGGATGGTTGCATGTAAGGTTGTTGGAACATTTGCATTTGGTATGGATTCATCATCATGGGATTTTGGTAAGTAAATGTGTTTTGTGGTGGCATATAATATTGGTTAGGTATTTTATTCTGAAACTGGTTCTGGGGCACATTAGGTATCGTTTGGGATTGCGCGGTTGGGAATCTAGGTGGTGTATCATCATTTCCAGAATGCCTCGCCAATTCAAGCTCATTAATTTTGTCCTCAGTCTCCTTTAGCTTGCTTTCTAACTGAAGGATGTAACTACTCTGATCATCATCTGACTCAACACCCTCTTCTGGTGCTCTGAATGTTTCGGGGTTGGATGGGCCAGTTGCGTTTCTATTAGCCATACCTGTGCTACAAAACAGCTCACACAAAAGCTTAGTGGATAACAGTTAGTTCAATCACAACTAACACACGTATATCTTATTTTCACTTAGCCTCACTCCCACAGACATGTTTGACTTGCCTCAGGGTTTGGGAACAAAATACGCGCACGTATTTGCTGCCAAACCATGATCTGATACCAACTTGTAACACCGGCCATTTTTTTTAAACACACAGCGGAAGACTTTATTAACAAACGCAATATAAGTCACGTCATTACATTAATCCGTGTAATTACGTTTAAGTTTACACAACGGTGTTACGTTATTACAAAACATTATTTATACGAAAGTCCACATCAGAGTAGGGTTGTCAAACATGTCTTCTGCATCAATACCCATCCCGACTAGCGCACCGCTAAGTGAATGAAATCTATCTAACAGATATAGCTTAAGCCACACACAAGCTATATACTAACAACAACACTTGCTAACTACCAACTAGCATACAATAAGACAATACGAGGATCGGCGGCTTGTACGAGCACACGACTCTTAGCTGATCGGACTTGAGTCTACCGATAGTCCCTGCTACTCAATTTACAGTATAGTTATCCAGATGCAGGGGATGCATCATTCACACTATACTCCACAATCAGTAGCCTATGGACCCAACCTCCCCTAGGCACGGTTGACCTCATACGGACTCTAACCTCTCCTAGGCACGGTTTTGAGTCCCCAGTCTCCCTAAGCCCGACTGGTGCCATTCACACAGTGTACACATAAATCACATACCACATCAGGCATACTATATTATTCTAACATGGCAATTTCTACACTATGCATGGTAAAAGAGTCAACCACAGTAGCATGATATGCTACTTAAACTCTATCCGGAGATAGACCCACTCACCAATTATCAGCAACTGCTCAGTTATTATTTCCGAGCTTCCTCTTTGTCCTTATAACCTGAGAACAACACAAACAAAGTTAATATACATATCCAATAAATAATATAATCATTTCATACGATTAACTAGGTCATAACACCATATATTCATAATTTTATGAATCTACATCATGACTCCACTCAATAATGGCATACAGGTGCGTGCAAAACACGACATACACACTAAAACTCCTTTTCCGACTCAAAAACAGTTTGATCTAGTTTCTTAAAAGTTCACCATTGAAATGTATTCTTTATTACGATTCTAACGATAGTTTATTCATCAAAAACGAAGTTACGTTTTGAAAGTTACGCCCGTCTCAATTTCATAAAAGGTACTGTAGCAAATAGTGGTACTGTAGCAACTCGGGCACTGCAACAAATAGTGATACTGTAGCAACTTGGCACTGTAGCAAATAGTGGCACTGTAGCAACTCGGGTACTGTAGCAAATAGTGACATTGTAGCAACTCGGGGGTACTGTAGCAAATAGTGACACTGTAGCAAATCGGGCACTGTAGCAAATAGTGACACTGTAGCAAAATACTGTAGCAACTGGTTCGAACACATTCGCCGATTTCGTGATGTTTTCCCAAAAACTCGATTTTTGAGGGATTTTGATCAAATTTTAAGCACATGGAAGCTACTAAACATATATACAATCTATTTCTAACATCAATTAACACATACAAACACATAATATGAAGATTCAAGCTCAAAATTCATCAAAAACCCATTTACATCCAAAACCCAATTTCTATGAATTAAAGCACGAATTCAAGCTAACAAACCTGGATAAATGATCACAAGGATGATATGAATCAATCCTTAAAGCCTCACAATCCAATTTAAGACTTAGATTCAATTAGGGTTTATGAAGGGATGAAGTTTGGTATGTTCTTGTTTGAGAAGGTTCAAGAAATGAGAAAAGTGAAGCAGATATTACACACTTATGTGGGTTATAAACCCATACCCCATAACACACTGGTATTTATCAGTTATCTTAACTGATAACCTTTCGTATCTCCTTAGGCGGTCCTAACGGAGTCCAAATTAAATAAACCAACATGTTCTGGGACCCTTGTCACAAACTGGTCATAACACAATTATAATAAAACACTAATAAAATAATTAAAATAAAAGCACTTAAGACTAAGCACAAACCCTAAGGGCAAAATAGGCAAACTTACAACTAGCCCGGGTTTCAGTCTGTTACAGTTTAGGGTTTAGGGTTTAGGGTTTGGTGTTTGGGGTTTATGGAATAAACCCAAAACACCAAACTCTAAATCCTAAACCCTAAACCCTAAACCCTAAACTCTAAATCGGGCTAAATTTTACTTCACAAAATATGAAGAAAAAAAACGTTCATATTCTTCACGAACAATATTATCTTGAATGTTATTTTTGTCAATCGTTTTTTTGCCTAAATAATAACATTCATGTGATGACCCTGAAATTTATGACCAAATTTAAACTTAATCTTTGTATGATTAACATTTCCGACACGATTAGCAAAGTCTGTAAAACTAAATCTCAAAATTTTTGAACTATTCAAATACCTTTCGGTTATTCTCGACGATTCGCGAACAATTATATGTATATAGATACATATATATACTATAACTTGAAAATATAACAATGTATTAATTGTTTAATACCGTACATTAAACTTATTGGTTTAAATATTTATTTGAATATATATGATAAGTTGAAATATTAATTGTATGAATAACTTGCGACGTATATTTAAAACGTGTTTATGAATGTTGAAAATATATATTAACTTGGTCATAAAACGATTTGTTATTATATATATATCAACAAATATCGAGACAATGATTTATAGAAGTAAATGACCAAAATACTCGAAAGTTTAAGATATACTTTGAGTGGTATAGTTTAGGAATAATTTAAGGCTATATTTTGACAAAGGTACGTGACACGAAACGTAAAATGCAAGTTTTCTCAGCGTACGAAAGGACATTTGAAAAACCGAAACCGGGACATAAGTCGAGTGATGACGTACGACTTATCAGAACAAAAATTACAAGTCAACTATGCATGTGAATTTAATATAATATATAATTAATTATATAAATTAAATATATTATATATATAATATAAAATTATGTCGACAAACAAGAAGTTAAAAATTTGTGAGCTGTCCCAGGGTGCCATGCGATCGCATGGCCTTGAAGCACAAATCCCATGCGATCGCATGGGGTACTTTTTCAGAAAAGGTTCTATAAATTGCTCAGTTTTCACACTCTTTCTCTAAATCATATATTACTCCGTATTTATTTTATTTATTATTATTATTATTATTATTATTATTATTATTATTATTATTATTATTATTATTATTATTATTATTATTATTATTATATTATTATTATTATTATTATTATATTATTATTATTATTATTATTATTATTAAGATTAATATTATTATTAATCTTATTATTATTAATATTATTAATTAGTATTATACATAAAATACTACGACGAGGTTATGAGCGTGTCATTTTCAAAATGGTTTTCAAGCGGGATAGAGCTAAGGAAATTATGGGTTATTGCCAAGGAGGTTATGGGTAATTGATGTCGTAGGGGGTGTATACAAAATAGTATTATTTTTAGTGCGAAATACTATTAAATACGATACAATTTTACACAAGATATTTATTTATTTATAGAATGGATATACTTAAACCTTGCTACAACACTTATAGGCAGTGTACCTAATCGTAAAGTAGTGTAGTTTTTAGTAAGTCCGGTTCGTTCCACAGGGAAATCTTTAAACAAAGCTTAACGCTATATTAATTTACTTTTATAAAAATACAAACATATATCTAAGTAATTTTATTATAAAGGGGGTTTTTACCGTTTAATGACCGGTTTGTCGATTTTAAAACTTTAGTCGCAGTTAAAACCTAATGTAAAATATTAAATAAATAAAAGACTTAATTTAAAGTGTAAAGTAAATAACGATAATGAAATTGCGAATAATAAAAGTGCGATAAAATAAAATTGAGATAATTAAAAAGTACGATAATTAAAAGTGCGATTAAATAACAATAAATAAAAGTGCGATAATTAGAAGTGCAATTAAATATAAAATAAAGGAAATTAAATATGAAATAAAAGAATTATGCTTATTTAAACTTCCGTAATCATGATGTTCGACGTGTTGATTTTAGTTTTATGCCCATGGGTTAATTGTCCTTTGTCCTGGATTATTTAATATGTCCGTCTGGTTTTTGTCCATAACAGTCCATCAGTCATAAATATAAAGTGCGAGTGTCCTCATCAAATTATTCTTATACCCGAAGTTAAATATTCCAACTAATTGAGGATTCGAATTGTAACAAGGTTTTAATACTTTGTTTAATGAATACACCAGGTTATCGACTGCGTGTAAACCAAGGTTTTACTACTTTGTTAACAATTACACCAATTACCCTTGAATGTAATTTCACCCTTGTTTTAATTATTCTAGTGGCTATTAATCCATTCCCGTGTCCGGTTAAATGAACGATTATTCGTACATATAAATACCCCGCCCATCGTGTCCGATTGAGTGTATATGGTAATTTATAGGGACGCCCAATTGTAAATCTTTATATTAACATTAACAAACTATCATTTAGTTAAACAAATATAAAGCCCATTAATAGCCCATAGTCTAATTTCCACAAGTGTCGTTCTTTTGTCCAAACCCCAATTATGGTACAAAGCCCAATTACCCAATTTTAGTAATTAGCCCAACATCATGATTACTTCGTTTTAAATAAGCATAATAATAACTTAGCTATGAGACATTAATGTAAAAAGGTTGAACATAACTTACAATGATTAAAAATAGCGTAGCGTTACACGGACAGAATTTCGACTTACACCCTTACAATATTCGCTAACATACCCTTATTATTAGAATTATAATTAAAATTAAAATATAAATTATAAATATATATATATATAATTTACGTATGATAAGAAGAAGAAAAAGATGATGAAAATGATCAGATTTCGGTTTGCTTTATAGGGAGTTCCAAAACTGGGGGCTCCGCGACTCGCGGCCATTTTGGCCTTCAAACTCCGCGAGTCGCGGAGAATGAAATTACAGCTCAGTCCCTTGGAGTCTTTCTCTGCCGACGGTTTTTATTTATAAATATAATATATATATATAATTAATATAATTAATTATATATTATATTATATTTATATACATAGTTAACTTGTAATTTTTAGTCCGTTGCGTCGAGCGTTAAGAGTTGACTCTGGTCCCGGTTCCGGATTTTCGAACGTCCTTGCGTACAATTTAATATCTTGTACTTTGCGTTTTGAATCTTGTACTCTTGTAATTTCGAGACGTTTCTTATCAATAATTGGAACCTTTTTGATTGTCTTTTGTACTTTTAAGCTTTTTGGTCGTTTGCGTCTTCAATTCGTCGAATCTGTCTTTTGTCTTCACCTTTTATTATTTAAACGAATATCACTTGTAAATAGAACAATTGCAACTAAAAGCTTGTCTTTCTTGAGGAATAATGCTATGAAATATATGTTCGTTTTTAGCATTATCAAATATTCCCACACTTGAGCGTTGCTTGTCCTCAAGCAATATTGTCTTGAAATACTAGAATCACTTCTTTATTATTCACACTTTGTACATCAGTGATTTCTATACGGCGGTATAAACAATGGTAGTAACGATATGGTTTACAGTCCCACATGACTATAAAAATTTAGATCCATTAAGGAAATTGGATCTTTATGAAAACATTTGATCTTTTGAAAATTAAATCTAGTTTTTACCCTAGATAAGTTTTCCGGAATAACCCTTTACCGGTGTTTGCAAAATATTTTTGTGGGTTTGGTGGGTTTCAGATTTGAAAATTTTAGCTCAAAACTTGCGGTTTTGTGTCACCCACTTGCTAACCTTGTATTTGGAAAGCAACACGTCCAGTTTAATTGTCCCGTATATTACCTTTCGGTAAACTACCGTCCGGTTGTAAAGGAAAGCGTTGAACAAGCAACTGTTAAGGCAATGTCCCCTGACATGCTTTTAATTATGGTCTATAATGTGTCGGACGCAATTACTATCCTTGGTAGGAGCAATAGTAAAGTTCACCCTTATGATTTTTCGGTATGGCACAAGGTCCTGTCTTTGACCACTATGCAACCACCGTTCTTACGGTTGACCCCCGATTTAGTTCAGGTGACCTAATGAATTCCAGGTAAATTCCTAGGATTTTACGTTCAATGGTAATGAACGCATTGAAAATAGGTTTTCTGAAAACAAATCGGTTTATAATTTTGATCAAAATATTTTCTCGTTCAAGCTCGAGTTTAGATATCATTGAATTCCATGAGTTTGTAATTCTCAATCTTTAAGGTCAATCTCAAGGATTGAGTGATATCAGTCTTAAAAGCTGATTTTTAATCTTTAAGGAGATTATCCTTTCTGAGGATCTGATTCATTAGTCTTGTCCAGCTAATTTGCATGGTGCCCCCCCATTGTACGAGATAAATCCTTCTCATGGTTAGGATAAATCTGACCACTTGGCGACCCTGTTTAATGCTGAGGTCCGTGGATTTCCTGCTGATTTTAGTGATGACTTTTCTAGATTTTTCGTCAACCTACAGCTAGTCTGGACGACAACTTCATGACCTAAATCAAGAGGCGCGTGTCTTTTTCGGAAGACTTTACTTCCTTTTAATGATGGAATTGATTCATCGTGTAGATCCATCTCTTCTTTTCTTTCAACGGGTAAAACAGTTTAGTTTAGCCCAAAGCAAAAGTATTTTCAGTTATTTGTTACAGAAATATGTGACATATGTTTAAGATAACTTGGTAAATTTTCCCACACTTGGCTTTTATTTTCCTTTTTATCGTCCTCTATTCCATTTTAAATGAATTTTAACATTTTGGTTTGTTTCTCAATTTATGTCCTTTCTGAGGTAACAATAATTTCGGTGTTAAAACCTAGTTTTATCGTTCATAAATATGTATAAACATGATTTCGAGTTCATTTAATTGAAAATTTTGAAAAATTTTACTAGAATTGGGTAGTTAGTATATAAGACTAGGGCTGTTCTTTTTTTATCAGAGAGCACTAGATTCTAATACAACTACTGCTTTACTAGTATTTTTAATGGTAACCAAGTGTTTAAGATAAAAATTTTAAAATCCGAAAGAATTTAACCCCTTCCCACACTTAAGATCTTGCAATGCCCTCATTTGCAAGAAATCAGTAACAATTTAAATTATTGAGGGTGATTAGTGTGATAATGATTAAATTTTTACCAAAGTTTCCAAATATATTGGCGTTTGTTTGCTGAATGATAAATGGTGCACATCATTTGTTCATTCCGTCTTGTTGTTGTTTCACATATATTTTGCATCTTGTCGTCAAAATTAGTTGCTTTTGCTGAACTTAATGCCAGTCTTTGAAAATGCGTTGTTTTACCCTGTTGTGTACATAAGATAAACTGCAAACATATATACATATTTTTGAAGTTTGGTATATTACCCCACATTCAAAAATTATTAAAATCTAAGAATAAAAGTTAGATAATTATAAAAATGATTACAATATTAACAAAAGTATTAAACGTATCAATAATTACAAATTACAAAATAAATAAAACTAAGTATACTAGGGATGATACTGGTACCAATAGGGGTTCCAGGCATAACCATAGGTGCTATAGAATGCTTCGGCAGGGTCATACGTAGGATACGGTGGCTGCATCTCTATAGACCAGGGAGGGAAGATGGGTTTCGGTGTAGGAATACAGTTTCTACCTATATGTTGGTAATGAGCTATGATTTGGTTCTGATGAACTTGCCAATCTTCAAATGCTCTCTGTCTAGCATTTTCGTATTCCTGAGAAGCTATAAACCTTTGCATTTCTTGCATCTCATTCCCCCCTCCTACATTACCTTGCTGTTGGTTTCTCTCCACCTGTGGATGTCTACCATGGTATCGTACTGCGGCGTTATTTCGCCTCTTCAAAACTTTTGCACCATGGTATACATTTAAACCTATAGTATCGCGGGGTTCTGGTTCTTCTACTAATAATCCCCCCCGACTTATATCCACACCGAGATATTCACCAATCAAAGTAATAAAAATACCACCTCCTATTATGCTATGCGGTCGCATCCCCCGAACCATAGCTGATAAATAATAACCCACACAATATGGTATACTTACAGCGCTTTGTGGGTCTCGAATACACATATGGTAAAACAAATCCTGTTCATTTACTTTTTCCTTGTTCTTACCCCTTTGTGTAATCGAATTAGCTAAAAACCTATGTATCACTCTTAATTCGGCTCTATCTATATCTAAATAAGAGTAATTTCCCCCTTTGAAACGGTGATGGCTTGTCATTTGACTCCACACACCGTGTGTATCAAAATTTTCATCTATCTTTCTACCGTTTAGTATCAATCCTCTACAATCGGCAGACGCTAACTCCTCAGGCGTATATATACGTAAAGCCTGAGCCATATCCAGTAAAGACATGTGGCGCATCGAACCGCCTAACAAAAATCTAATAAAAGAACGATCAGTTAAACTAGCTACCCGATCATTCAACTCTATACTACATAACAATTCTTCACACCATACTTTATATACAGGTCTACGCATGGTGAATAAACGTACCCAGTCATTAAAAGAAGAATTACCATACCTCTGTACAAGTAATTCCCTAATTGGCCCGGCCAATTCTACAGCTTCTAAGGGTCCCCATTCTATGACCCTCGGTACCTCAACAACCTTAGAATGAAGAGTATGCAAACCCCTTTGATATTTTGGATAATCTATCCAAAGTCTGTCAAATCTCAGGTTCGGGTGCAACTCTTCCAAGTGCATATCAGAAAAGGTCATGACTGGATGAGGTATATCCTGCTTGTAGTAGTTATCCACCTCCTGTTGTTCCAAATTCTCAGCAGGAGCATTGCGGGCTTGGGATGAAGATTCACCCCTTTCATTCTGCAAAACACATCAAACACAATTTTTGTGCATCCAAATATGCATTAGTGTCAGCAAAATCATCAATCAAAATAATTACAATGACATTATCAATTTATATCAAACTTAAGCTCATTTTCACATTTTTATCAAATCTACACTTTTTCAAATAAGCATATACGAAAATGTTCGCCAAGTTCATAAGCATTCAACTCAAATAACATGTCAAAATAATCATTACTAGCAATTAAACAAGTCTCAAATGGCATTATCTTTCAAAAATCAAGTTCATGAATTTTTAGACTTGAAAAAGTCCACTTTAATTCTCAAAATCATATTTAGGCTCAAAGTTTGGATCATTTAATTACCTAAACATGTTACACAACTTATTTTAGCAACAATTCATGACAAAAATCGGCCATAACCTGTTTATATCAAAAAGCCCCAATTTTGCTCAAGAACACAAACCCTAGATTACTCAAAATTTGAAGTTTAAGGCTTCTAATCATGTTAAACAGCATCAATCTAGGTTATACAAGCATAATACATAAATAATTTAAGCCTAATTACACTAAAAAGCATCAAAATCAAATTGGAAAAAAAATGACTCAAGAACACCAAATTTCGGATTAAATGGTGTTTAGGTGTAGAAATTTACCGTTTTTCTTGAGTAATTCTTAGATAGCATCCTTCTCAACATGATTTTAGCAAAAGATTTGATGATTAACGGTTAAAAATTGTGATTTTGGGGTTTTTTTCTCGGGTTTTTTCGTGCAGAATTCGCAGTATGTTTTTGTTTTGGGTTGGGGACTGATCTGTTCTGCGGGTATATTTTTTTTCTGATTTTTAGTCCCTCCGCGACTCGCGGTGAATAACCCTTCAAACTCCGCGAGTCGCGGAGTTTGATATATATATATATATATATATATATATATATATATATATATATATATATATATATATATATATATATATATATATATTATAATCATTAACTTATAAAACAATTAAGTACTTAATTTTTAAAATTTTGTTTCCCTTGTTATTTAGGACGAGGTCGTTTCGGGTCGATGTCCTAGTCCGTCCTTCGACAAAATTTTAAAATTTGTCTTTTTGTAGCGATTGTTTTAAAAGCTAAGATTTTTGAGTTTTTTCAATGTTTTTGGCATACTTTAATTCAATAAGATTAAAAATAATGATAATAAAAGTTCTCGTCCCTCCCTCGGGTAAAGCAATTTCGGTTCAAAGACCTAGTCTTCAACTTACGACGAATTTTAAAAATCATATTCTTAACTTAATGAGATAAAGTAAATTTTTGTTTTTAAATTCACACAACTTAAATATAAAATTCAAAATTAATATTAAAAATTCACACCAAACTTAAAATTTAAAATGCATAAAATTAAAAATTTATATTTTAAAAATTAAAAGTTTACACCAATCTTAATTTAAAAATTCATATTATAAATTCACACCAAACTTATATTAAATTTTTTTTTTTTCAAATATTTACAATTTTAAAAATATTGATTTTACAAAGTTTACAATATTAATTTAAGATTTAAATATTAATTTTAAAAACATGGTAAAAATAAAATTAAAAATCTTTTTGTCTTTTTATCCCACTTTAATCAATCAAATATTATCAAAAATATGCGCCACTCTTTTCGGTAAAGTAATTTCGGTTCCAAGACCTAATTTAACTCATGACGAATTTTTGAAATATTTTGGGTTGATTGATTAAAGATATTTATACCTTAAGAATAAACGTTAAATTTCGCAGTGATGTAATAAATTTTTGAATGATATCAATAATTTCGGTCGCCAAACCTAATTTTATTCAATACCAATTTAATACTTTTTAGCGAACAAATTAGCGTTTATTATCAAAAGGTTAAAAATAAAAATAAAAATAAAAACTGTACAGACATACCTGTGAAATAGATTTCTTAGTTATATGATCTATCCCATTCATAAGATAGTCGGTTTAATTGGTTTTCCATGGCTACATAGGCGTAACCTCGAGCATTCAGTGTCTTTTCTTCTAAACATATGAACGGTCCGTCTCTGTATAAAGTAACAAATTCGGTATTTGAATAGGTTTGATTATTTGAACATTTACCTCCATGTGACCATTTTCCGCATTTGTGACATCTTTCTAGGTGTCGTGCTCTTCTTTTCGCTGCGGATTTTGATTTTCCTTTACCAAATTGTAACTTATTATCTTCGCATCTGGATTCTTTTCTAACTCCGTCCATTCTTTCTCTGATTACTGATACTAATTCACTCGGTAGTATGTCATTATTTCTTTTAGTGATCAAAGCGTGTAGCATTAGACCATGGTTTAGTTCACAGGCAGTCTTCATTTTGTAAAAAACTAAAAAAAAAATAAAAATTCAGAATGGGGGGAGAAGACTAGTTCTTTAGGGTCTGCTAGGGAAAGACCATTCGGGTTCCATTTTCGAGAACTATACGAAAACAGACAATCTAACTCTAACAGAAATACATATTATCCTTTAAAGACTTGATTCTCCCCACACTTAGTTAGCTGTGGTGTCGAAATTGTGATTAACTTCGCTGTCGACTTCCATCGGACCATGTATGTAATGTTTAACTCTGTGACTATTAACTTTAAATTCAATCCCATTTGAATTTATTAATTCTATCGTTCCGTATGGGAAAACTCTTTTGACTATGAATGGTCCAGACCATCTTGATTTCAATTTTCCAGGAAATAGCTTGAATCGTGAATTGAAAAGAAGAACTCTGTCTCCTTCTTTAAATTCTTTTGAACTTCTGATTCTTTTATCATGCCATTTCTTCGTTCTTTCTTTATAGATTAACGAATTTTCGTATGCTTCATGTCTTAATTCTTCTAATTCATTTAGTTGACTTAATCGTAGACGTCCGGCTTCATGTAAATCAAGATTACATGTCTTCAAAGCCCAAAATGTTTTGTGTTCAATTTCTACTGGAAGATGACATGCTTTTCCATAAACAAGTCTAAAAGGTGTGGTTCCAATTGGAGTTTTGTAGGCTGTTCTAAAAGCCCAGAGTGCATCCTCCAATTTAATGGACCATTCCTTCGGATTTGATCCTACGGTTTTCTCTAGAATACGTTTTAAAGCTCGGTTGGTATTTTCAACTTGTCCACTTGTTTGTGGATGATATGCGGTGGAGATTTTATGAGTTACTCCATATCTTTTAAGAACTTTCTCAAGTTGATTATTACAGAAATGAGTACCCCGATCACTTATTAAAGCTTTCGGTGTTCCAAACCTTGCAAAAAGACGTTTTAAAAAGTTGACTACAACTCGTGCATCGTTAGTTGGGAGAGCTTGTGCTTCCGCCCATTTAGATACATAATCAATGGCTACGAGTATATATAGATTATTATTAGATTTTGGAAATGGACCCATAAAGTCAATACCCCAAATGTCAAATACTTCACATACTTGGATGACATTTTGTGGCATTTCATCACGTTGACTTATTTTTCCGGCCCTTTGACATGCATCACAGGATTTGCAAAGAAGGTGTGCGTCTTTGTAAATTGTAGGCCAATAGAATCCAGCTTCATAAACTTTTCTTGCTGTTAGTTGAGGCCCATAATGCCCTCCTGTTGGTCCTGTGTGACAATGGTTTAAAATTTTACTAGCTTCATCTCCAAATACACATCGGTGTATTATTCCATCGGGACAACTTTTAAACAGATGTGGATCTTCCCAGAAATAGTGTTTTATATCACTGAAGAATTTCTTTCATCTTTGGTACGATAATCCTTTTTCAAGGAATCCACAAACTAAGTAGTTTGCATAGTCTGCAAACCATGGGATTTCTTTATAATCTATCTTCAATAGATATTCATCAGGAAAGTTGTCTTGTATGGCTGATTCATTTAGAACTTCTAATTCGGGATTTTCAAGACGAGAAAGATGATCAGCGGCGAGATTTTCTGCTCCTCTTTTATCTCGGATTTCAATATCAAACTCTTGTAAGAGTAAGATCCAACGGATTAATCTTGGTTTAGCATCTTGTTTTGAAAATAGGTATCTAAGAGCAGAATGGTCGGTATAGACCACCGTTTTTGCTAGAACGAGATATGATCGAAATTTGTCAAAAGCAAAGACAATAGCAAGGAGTTCTTTTTCAGTAGTTGTATAGTTTGTTTGTGCTCCTTGTAACGTCTTACTAGCATAATATATAGGTTGAAATCGTTTTTCAATCCTTTGTCCTAAAACGGCTCCCATTGCAAAATCACTTGCATCGCACATTAGTTCAAATGGTAGATTCCAATTTGGTGTTATCATGATCGGTGCATTAGTGAGTTTCTCTTTAAGAATATTAAAAGATTTGATACACTCATCTGAAAAGATGAATGGCGCATCCTTTTCTAGGAGTTTATTCATAGGAGTGGCAATTTTAGAAAAATCTTTTATGAAACGTCGGTAAAAACCGGCATGCCCTAGAAAACTCCTAACTCCTCTAACATTGGTGGGATGTGGAAGTTTAGCAATTACATCTACTTTAGCTCTATCCACTTCAATTCCTTCTTTTGAAATTTTATGTCCAAGAACGATGCCTTCTTTAACCATGAAATGGCATTTCTCCCAATTAAGTACTAGATTTGATTTTTCGCATCTAATTAGCATTCGTTCCAGATTAACTAGACATGATTTAAATGTATCACCGAAGACTGAAAAGTCATCCATGAAAACTTCCATGCATTCTTCTATCATGTCGTGAAAAATCGCCATCATACACCTTTGAAAGGTTGCAGGGGCGTTACAAAGTCCAAATGGCATGCGTTTGTAAGCAAAAGTACCATAAGGGCACGTGAATGTGGTTTTCTCTTGGTCCTCGGGTGCTATTGGAATTTGAAAATATCCGGAAAATCCATCTAGAAAATAATAGTAGCTATTTCCGGCTAATCTTTCCAACATTTGATCAATGAAAGGTAAGGGAAAGTGATCTTTTCTGGTGGCGTTATTTAATTTTCTATAATCAATACATACAAGCCATCCTGTTACAGTCCTAGTAGGAATAAGCTCATTTTTCTCATTTGTAATGACAGTCATGCCACCCTTCTTAGGCACGCATTGAACTGGGCTTACCCATGGACTATCAGAAATTGGATATATCAAACCTGCATCTAGCAGTTTAATAATCTCTTTCTTAACTACATCTTGCATATTAGGATTTAGTCTTCGTTGGCGTTGCACATACGTTTTATGACCTTCTTCCATAAGGATTTTATGTGTGCAATACGAAGGACTTATTCCTTTAATATCATGAATCTTCCATGCAATGGCTGGTTTATGAGCTTTCAACACAGAAATGAGTTGTGATTTCTCATTTTCAGTAAGAGAAGACGATATTATTACAGGTAATTCAGATTCACCATGTAAATAAGCGTATTCCAAATGGTTTGGAAGTGGCTTTAACTCTAATTTCGGAGGTTCTTCTATCGATGATTTATATCGATATCCGTCTTCTTCTTTTAGCATTTGAATTTCTTCTATTGTTGGTTCATATCCATTAGCTATAAGTGTAGCTAACATTTCAGCTTCATCAATTGGTTCATTACCTTCTCCTAAAGAACATTCTCCTGTTCCTTGTAATTCTGGAAATTCTTCTAATAATTCTGCATGTGCATCTATAGTTTGAATATAATAACATGTATCATCTGCAGATTGTGGTTGTTGCATTGCTCTATCAACTGAAAAGGTAACACTCTCATCCTCTATACTTAGGGTCAGTTTCTTACCGAACACGTCTATCATTGCTTTAGCCGTGTTTAAGAATGGTCTTCCTAATATGAGAGGAATTTGAGAATCTTCTTCCATGTCCAGAACAACAAAATCTACTGGAAATACTAAAGTACCAACTTTAACTAGCATGTTCTCCATTATCCCTCTAGGATATTTTATTGATCTATCGGCTAGTTGTATGCTTATTCTGGTTGGTTTCAATTCTCCAAGGTCTAGTTTAGTGTATAGTGAATACGGCATTAGATTTATACTAGCACCTAAGTCTGCCAATGCTTCTATTGAACTAAGACTACCCAGAAAACATGGAATTGTGAAACTTCCTGGATCAGATAATTTTTCCGGTATCTTATTCAACAGCACTGCTGAACAATTAGCATTCATAGTAACAGCCGAGAGTTCTTCCATTTTCTTTCTATTTGAGATTAGATCTTTCAAGAATTTAGCATATCTTGGCATTCCTGAAATCACATCAATGAAAGGAAGATTTACATTTATCTGTTTAAACATATCCAAGAATTTGGATTGCTCGGCTTCAAGTTTCTCTTTCTTCATTTTACTCGGGTAAGGAAGTGGTGGTTGGTATGGTTTAACATAAGGTTTATCCTTAACTGTGTTATCTTCATTAACCTTTTCAACTACCGGTTCTTTTTCCTTATCTTGATCAGGTTGTGGTTCTTGTGGAGTAGAAATGGCTTCATCAGAAGTTACAGGTATTTCAGGTGGTTTAAGTGTTGTACCACTTCTTGTGGTAATGGCTTTAGCTGTTTCATTTCGGGGGTTAGCATTTGTATCGCTCGGTAAACTTCCCGGTTTTCTTTCACCTATTAACCTTGCTAGGTTACTTACTTCTTGTTCTAGATTTTGAATAGAAGCTTGTTGATTTCTAAATGCTTGAGCATTTTGTTCATTGGTTTGTTTCTGAGATGTGAAAAACTGCGTTTGAGTTTCAACTAGCTTCGTCATCATATCTTCTAAATTTGGCTTTTTATCATCGGTTTGTTGTGGTGGTTTGTTTTGAAAATTAGGTCTTTGCTGATTATAAGTATTATTGGATACTTGTTGATTGCTAGGACCTTGTTGGTTGTTGTATGGAATATTTCGATTATAATTCTGGTTTTGATTGTAAATTGGTCTTGGCGGTTGATAATTATTCTGATAATTATTTCCAGCCCTTTGGTTTATGTATGAAATATTCTCTCTTTGTTCCATTGTTAATTCAATACTGAGACAATCTTTTGTCAAATGTGGTCCTCCACACTGCTCACAACTAATTCGTATTGAGTGAATATCTTTAGTCATCTTTTCCATTCGTCTCTCCACAGCATCTATCTTTGCGGAAATGGAATCTAAGTCATGGTTAGAATCGGCTCTAGCTGCTTTAGATGATCTAATGATGTCTTTTTCTTGGTGCCACTCATGTGAGTGGGAAGCAGTGTTATCAATAATTTTGTAAGCATCAGTTTCGGTTTTCTTCATAATAGAACCACCAGCTGCTATATCTATGTCTTTTCTTGTAGTGATGTCGCATCCTTGGTAGAATATTTGTACTATTTGACAGGTGTCTAAACCATGTTGCGGACATCCTCTTAATAACTTTCCATATCTTGTCCACGCCTCATATAGAGTTTCATTTGGTTTCTGTGTGAACGTAATAATTTCTGCTTGAAGTCTTACGGCTTTAGATGCAGGAAAGAATTGTTTAAGAAATTTGTCAACTAAAACGTCCCATGTATCGATCGCCCCTTCAGGTAACGATTCCAACCAATCTTTGGCTTCTCCCTTTAAAGTCCAGGGAAATAACATGAGATATATCTGTTCATCCTCCACTTCTCGGATTTTAAATAGTGTGCAGATCCTATTAAAGGTACGTAGATGTTCATTTGGATATTCCTTAGGCGCACCACTAAATTGGCATTGATTAGTCACCATGTGTAGAATTTGTCCTTTGATTTCATAATCTGGTGCATTAATGTCTGGATGAGTAATTGCGTGACCTTGACCAGTGCGTTTAGCTCTCATTCGGTCTTCCATACTTAAAGGTTCCAGATTTTCCATAATTGAATTTGTTGAATCGGTATCACTAGATGATTCTGATTTAATGGTTCGTTCCTCAACAATCTCTGTTTGAATGATTGGTGGCTCCGGAGGAAAGTTTAATGGTTCAGGATCTACGAACCGTTCCTGAATATTTTCCGGATTCTCAATTGTGAGGTTGGTTTCAAAAAATGGATTATCGGAAATTTGAACTGAAGTACTTGGTCTACTGGATGACGATTCTAAAGAAAAATCAACGGCGGTAATATTTGCTAAATGTCTTGATCTAGTTACAGGTGGTGAACGTACAAAAGGTGATGAACGTCTTGCTCGGTGCATTCACTGAATATCCTATTAGTTTTTAAAAGGAAAAAAAAATTATAATAAGTTATCCAATCAATAGACTTTTCTGATTTTGCCCACGTTTCGAATAGCCAAAAGATGCAGCAGAGGGGCAGGATTCGTTTGGTCTCAATATAATTGAGGACTGTTTGGCTCCAATAACCCGGTCCACGTACAAATCCAACTATTACTACGAACCAGAAAATTTTGATATCTATTAATTTAACCACTTAAAATAAATTTTCGTAATTTTAAGAAATTTAGATAAGAAGTAGAATAAAAATCTATGTCCTAAAACTAGAATAGCGAGAAATAAGAAAGAAAAAGAGTTCGTCGAAAAAGGTCGAAAAAGAAAAAATGGTTGAAAAATAAAAGGTGACGGAAAAATAAAAGAAACTTATAAAAACTTAAAAATACTTGACTAACCTAACCTTATTACTACAACTAACTTAAAATTATAATCGCAAATTGAAATTACTAATTGGAATGATAATTGATACATAGGTAAAAGTCGTCTAAAAATATTAAAGCTTACAGGAAAAACTAAATCCCAAATGGAAATAACTTAAAAAGAAACTAAAACTTAAAAAGGCGTCGCAAAATTCTAAAGTACCTAAATCTTAGTCTAAAGAAAAAGCACTTAAGGAATTCTACGGCAAAGCCTAAAAATCTAGGAGTAAAAATGACTATAGCAAAAACTAAGTTTAAAACTAAATATGAGCTAAAAATACAAAAGTTATGCTACAACGATTAAAAAGGGACAAACTATAAAAATATACAAAAAGTTGTAAAAATTACAATTTTTTATAAAAATATTATTTTTATATTATTTATTTTATTAAACTATTAATTTTACAATTTAATTAAACTTAATAAACTAAAATATAAATTAAATAAAACTTAATTATAATATTAATAATAATTAGGGTTAATAATAATTATAATTAATAATAATCCGTAATAAATGCAGTTTAGGGTTTCTGTCGGTGTCAGAGAAACTCCGCGAGTTGCGGTAATTTATAAAGAAAACCCCGCGAGTCGCGGGGTTCAGAAATTCAGATGACAGCTTATTAAATTCGACGCGTTTTTCTTTATTTTTTTTTATTTTCTGTTTTCTGTTTTTATATAAATAAAAGATATTTAAATAAAACTTATATTCTTATAAAACTTAAATATTTAACAAAATCTTAAAAATACTTATATTTTTGTTTTTCTTTTTATATTTTTGAATAATTAAAACGTATTTTTACAAAAACGAATTTTAATAAAAGTTAACTAAAAATCTTTTTTTTTTTTATATTAGCGTTGCGCTTCCGGCGTTTTAAGAGTGTCCCCGGCAGCGGCGCCAAAAATACTTGATGTCGTAGGGGGTGTATACAAAATAGTATTATTTTTAGTGCGAAATACTATTAAATACGATACAATTTTACACAAGATATTTATTTATTTATAGAATGGATATACTTAAACCTTGCTACAACACTTATAGGCAGTGTACCTAATCGTAAAGTAGTGTAGTTTTTAGTAAGTCCGGTTCGTTCCACAGGGAAATCTTTAAACAAAGCTTAACGCTATATTAATTTACTTTTATAAAAATACAAACATATATCTAAGTAATTTTATTATAAAGGGGGGTTTTTACCGTTTAATGACCGGTTTGTCGAATTTAAAACTTTAGTCGCAGTTAAAACCTAATGTAAAATATTAAAAAAATAAAAGATTTAATTTAAAGCGTAAAGTAAATAACGATAATGAAATTGCGAATAATAAAAGTGCGATAAAATAAAATTGCGATAATTAAAAAGTACGATAATTAAAAGTGCGATTAAATAACAATAAATAAAAGTGCGATAATTAGAAGTGCAATTAAATATAAAATAAAGGAAATTAAATATGAAATAAAAGAATTATGCCTATTTAAACTTCCGTAATCATGATGTTCGACGTGTTGATTTTAGTTTTATGCCCATGGGTTAATTGTCCTTTGTCCTGGATTATTTAATATGTCCGTCTGGTTTTTGTCCATAACAGTCCATCAGTCATAAATATAAAGTGCGAGTGTCCTCATCAAATTATTCTTATACCCGAAGTTAAATATTCCAACTAATTGGGGATTCGAATTGTAACAAGGTTTTAATACTTTGTTTAATGAATACACCAGGTTATCGACTGCGTGTAAACCAAGGTTTTACTACTTTGTTAATAATTACACCAATTACCCTTGAATGTAATTTCACCCATGTTTTAATTATTCTAGTGGCTATTAATCCATTCCCGTGTCCGGTTAAATGAACGATTATTCGTACATATAAATACCCCGCCCATCGTGTCCGATTGAGTGTATATGGTAATTTATAGGGACGCCCAATTGTAAATCTTTATATTAACATTAACAAACTATCATTTAGTTAAACAAATATAAAGCCCATTAATAGCCCATAGTCTAATTTCCACAAGTGTCGTTCTTTTGTCCAAAACCCAATTATGGTACAAAGCCCAATTACCCAATTTTAGTAATTAGCCCAACATCATGATTACTTCGTTTTAAATAATCATAATAATAACTTAGCTATGAGACATTAATGTAAAAAGGTTGAACATAACTTACAATGATTAAAAATAGCGTAGCGTTACACGGACAGAATTTCGACTTACACCCTTACAATATTCGCTAACATACCCTTATTATTAGAATTATAATTAAAATTAAAATATAAATTATAAATATATATATATAATTTACGTATGATAAGAAGAAGAAAAAGATGATGAAAATGATCAGATTTCGGTTTGCTTTATAGGGAGTTTCAAAACTGGGGGCTCCGCGACTCGCGGCCATTTTGGCCTTCAAACTCCGCGAGTCGCGGAGAATGAAATTACAGCTCAGTCCCTTGGAGTCTTTCTCTGCCGACGGTTTTTATTTATAAATATAATATATATATATAATTAATATAATTAATTATATATTATATTATATTTATATACATAGTTAACTTGTAATTTTTAGTCCGTTGCGTCGAGCGTTAAGAGTTGACTCTGGTCTCGGTTCCGGATTTTCGAACGTCCTTGCGTACAATTTAATATCTTGTACTTTGCGTTTTGAATCTTGTACTCTTGTAATTTCGAGACGTTTCTTATCAATAATTGGAACCTTTTTGATTGTCTTTTGTACTTTTGAGCTTTTTGGTCGTTTGCGTCTTCAATTCGTCGAATCTGTCTTTTGTCTTCACCTTTTATTATTTAAACGAATATCACTTGTAAATAGAACAATTGCAACTAAAAGCTTGTCTTTCTTGAGGAATAACGCTATGAAATATATGTTCATTTTTAGCATTATCAGTAATGTTTGGCGGTATATTTGTAAATCAAATGTAGTGTTTATCATCTCCGTTACGTCTACGTACTTTCCTACAATATTGAATCTCAATACTGATACGTAAGCACTCATATCTTATCTTTTATATATTAATTATGTATCCATGTCTAGTGCTCGAGTATATATATTTATATATGCTTGTATGCTAAATTTCATCGTTAAACAGTTTATAATGAATCACTAATTAAATACATATATTACTGGTAAAAGGTATATGATATACATGTTTTTGAAAAGCTGTCGAAAAATCAATAACTTTTCATTTAGATATCGAATAGTTTCGATGAACGGATTAAAAGATATGATCAACTGAATTATGATTGACGTTAATTGAAATTGCTTTTGAATCTGCAATTAAGATTTAAACAACTTGTTTACGAGACTGATAAAGTGAACTTTTATATATTACCAACCGAGTAAATGAATCCTTATATAAGGCACGTCTCGTTTTGTTAAGCAACTGTCAAAATTGACTTTTTGAAATGACTGTGGATAACTATTGTATGTCGATCTCGAGCATTAGGGTTGTGATACACTATGACCTGACCTAGCTTGATAGACATTTATTGACCAACATATGTTCTCTAGGTTGAGATCTACGATTATTTGGTAATCCGAGTTTCAGTCACATTACGATGAACAACTTTATGTGCTGCTAAGGTGAGTTTCATTTGCTCCCTTTTTAATTGCTTTTACAATATACATTTTTGGGCTGAGAATACATGCACTTTATTTTAAACGCAATGGATACAAGTACATGCTAAATTCTACACCGAGTTTGAACCGAAAATCCCTTAGCTTTGGTAACTAGTAACTGCCGGTTATAAGAACTGGTGGGCGCGAGTAGTTATATATGGATCCATAGGGCTTGATATCCCCGTCCGAGCTAGAGCACTAGCCTTTTAACGGACGTATGCTATTTGAGAAGCGTACACGTTGGTTTGCGTGTATTATTAATATGATTATACAAAGGGTACAAATTATATATACGTTAAGTTTAGTTACCAGGGTGCTCAATTTCGTAGAATAATTTGATAAAAATTTCGGATGAAACAACTGAAATCTTGTGATCCACCTTTATATACAGATTATGCGCAACATTAAAACTATGAACTCACCAACCTTTGTGTTGACACTTGTTAGCATGTTTATTCTCAGGTTTCCTAGAAGTCTTTCGCTGTTTGCTTATATGTTAGACAAGCTATGTGCATGAAGTCTTACATGGCATATTTTTCAAGGAAACGTTGCATTCACCAAATCATCACCATGTATCTTATTTTGACTGCATTGTCAACGGAAGTACTATTGTAAACCATTATTTTAGGTGATTGTCTATATGTAGAAATCATCATATGTTGAAAACCTTTGATTTAAATATTCATTTATGGTGTGCCTTTTCAAAAGAATGCAATATTTACAAAACGTATCATATAGAGGTCAAATACCTCGCAATGAAATCGATGAATGACGTGTCCGTCCATATGGATTTGGAGCGATCGTCACAGTTGGTATCAGAGCGTTGGTCCTAGTGAACCAGGTCTTGCATAAGTGTGTCTAACTGATAGTTGTTAAGATGCATTAGTAAGTCTGGACTTCGACTGTTTCTGCATGTCAAAAGTTTTGCTTATCATTTCTTGTCAGAAATTACCTGTCTATCATCTTAAGTCTAAACGCGTCTTATTGCATTGATTGCATAGATAGTGTATAGACAAAATTCATATCTTGGCATATCTATTACAGTAAACTTTGACTGCCATCTTCCGAAAATTTCTCCGTAATTTACGGGATTTTGGTATTATATATACATATGTAAATTATGTATTGAAGAGTACAAATCAAATTCTATAATCTATTTTATATCAAAAATCATCTCTCTAATTATACAAGATGGATCCCGTACCTAGTTCAAATTCCTTAAATTCCGACAGCTATTCCGATATGGATATTCACCTGAACTCTGAAGAAAGTATAACCGGAATGGATCAACCAATCAGCCATCACCTATTTTGGATGAATTGGGGATGGGTTCGTAGCCTACTTAATCTTTGGAGACAAGAAGAAGGTGATCCCTTCCATCCACCACATTCACCTCTTAGCGAAGAACCTGAAGCACTTACCGGCGAACCTATTCGTAATACTATTTTCTCTCTCATTTCCAGAGTATCTCATCATGATTATATACTATCCCATATTATAAATCTTATTTATCCAATCGTCCGAACCACCAATCATCCCGGTATAATAGAAGAAGTCAACGAGCTTCGTGCTCGGGTAGTGGCTTTGGAGAATATGGTGCAAGGGTTACGAACACCAGCAGCAGCACCCGTAGCATAACCGGTACCACCATCATCCACACCAACAGGATCATTACCACCACCAACAACGACATCCGCATCACGCGCCTCAACATCACAATTTGTACCTCGGATATCAACATCATACACACCATAGGTACCAAGAAGTACCAGCAACGACAAACGATGAAGTATGGATTCATAACTTCATCGAAGAAACATTCTACGGCGATTATGTAATTTCTAAAGTTTAGAGATTATCTATTCTAGCCTTAACCCTAAATCAGATAGAGTAGAAACTCTTATCCGAATGGTGTAAGATACAAGTTAGACTTGTTTTACCAACAGCATCAACAGTACCCTTAGCCTCACCAGCACAGTCAGTGCTGTCAACATCGTCAGAATCAGCAGCACCTCTAACATCACAAGCTCCGTCAGTTCAAGAAAGCACCGTGGACATCATTACGAGTCAGCAATGAGTATATTGTATCAATGAGTTATGAAGTAATAACTCAATTCATCTAAAGAATTTATATGTATATCTTATATATATAAATTTTAAAACCATCATGAATCTTTTCGTACTAAGCTATTACGTGTGAATTTTAAGGGGTAGATACTACTCGGTTAATTCATATTACTAATATGCTATGATGTACATCCTTCGTTAACAACTTAACCATCGTTAACTACAAATATCTGTTTCAACTCAATGAATTCCATTTCATAATGAACTTAGTGTATTAATCAATTACATGTTTGATTTTACACTTTTATCTTCGATGTACTCGAAAATTTCTAGAAAACATCATTTATATCTTATGAAGTTCATAAGAATTCCACGAGCATCAACATCCTTCACCGAGGAATAAGAATAAATAATGAAGTATTGATTTCATTAGTGAAATACTCCGCGAAGATTATGTAATCCTTAATGTTTTAGAGATTATTCATTCAATTCAAAAATCAAATGAGCTTAATATGATATTAACTCATCAAATCTGTATTACATCTGAAGAAAATATACATACATATATTTTCATAAAGACGGTAAAAAAAAATTCTTTTGTACAAAGTATTAATTGTGAAATCTTTAACGGGTAGGTAATACTCAGGAAATATATAAGTTCACAATTAATATGTTATACTGTACATTCTTCAACTTTGATTCAAAAATTATTAACTATGCTCACAGCGATATACAATCGTTTCCATACAAATTCAATTACATATTCCGATTTTGAATAATCAGAATCCAAGCCAAGATTTAACAGAAAACATCACTTTTAGATTCTTACATCTTTCAAATGCTATACTTTGACTTCAAAACTGTGCTAGAACATCACTTCTATTCAAAAACCCAGGGAAAAAAACATTTGTATCGTTCAAAATTCTAGAACATCATATGTATCTTGACAATTACAATCTTCATGCAAACCCTTCAAACTTTTGAAAACACCTCGGATTGATAACCAACGATTCGGTTATGATAACTTTGAATGCTGATGAAGCAGCAAAAACTGTAAACGACCTTAACAGCCAAAAGTTTGATGATAAAGAATAGTGTGTTGGCAAAGCTCAGAAAAAGAGAAGGTTTGGAACTGAAAAACGGATTGAGCAAAGTATGAAGGAGGCTGTGGATAGATCACAAAGACTAAACCTGCCTTCAAAGAATCCAAATTATTCAGTATCTGCTGAAGCCATTAACGAATACCTTGCTTCTGAATCAAAACCCTTGCAGACAATATTCTTCATCATCCTCTGATATTAGAAATTCTAAGATATCATCGTATATTTTATTATAAATATCCTCCATATTTCTGGAGATAATTCCATAATCATTCTTATCGGAAATCAATTTTCTCCTTGCGATATCTGTGTAACATCATAAAAGAAACTATTTTAGTTTCTAAATTCTGAAACCTTCGAGTTTAAAATATGAATATTTTTGAAGCGTTGTTGGGAACTGAAGCATGAGTTAGTATAATATAATGACATTTGATCAACGTGATTATATTACAGTAGGTCATGCTGAGTTTCTAATGGAACGTGATAAAGGTTCACAGATCATACCCTCATTATAAACCATGTTACATAACTCTTTCATTCTATTTAACCTCTAAACTATCAAGAAAATATTTTCTTAATGATTCGGTCTTTTTCGAGGTATTCTGGTAATTTGACAAGTCAGATTGTGCTATTACCGTTTTTTAGAACATTAATTATGTTCATTCCGAAATTCATACCTACGAATTCTGGACCAGTATTCGCTTGATTTAAAGTCGGGAAGATAAAACAAAAGCATGAAGCTTCAAAATATCAATGGGAGTATAAATCACAGTAAATTGGAGAGAGTATTAACTGTGGATGTCAATGATTATGGAAAGACAGAAGCAGAGACATCGAAATATAAGGAAAGATATAAAACCCAACAATCACCCAGAAATTACAAACCGTGTATATCAATGCGTATAGCAATATAAAGACAAGGGAGAATGAAAAACACTATAACCCCAAGGTAATGGTAGAAGAAAATAACTTCCTCCGGTGGTAGATGAAAAAGAAGAATGACAGATATGAAAGTTAGCAGTATATCAAGAATCAGAACTGGATGAAGCATTTTTACAATCTTTTAAAAATAGGAAATGAGGAAGAAGATGTAAGAGTGATGAAAATAATGAAACGGAAGAGATCAATTTATAGCGAAATATCAAACATAGCAATCGAGGCAAATTACGCATATAATCAAAAGAAATCTTAATTTCCTTAAATTCCGAAGAATCAAATCTTATTTAGAATATGAAGATTTTCTATTCCTTAAATTACGGAAATCTATCATTAATACGTCAAGAGTTAAGATGAATCTCTATTCTTCATTTCACTTTTTTACGATAACTTCTCTCATACGCTTCGAAAAATCAGATTGTTTTATCCATATTATTTAACGGTGATAAAACACTATTTATCAACACATATACAGCATGAAAACATTTTTATTGTTAGTCATGACGACCTCACTCAAATTTCAGGACGAAATTTCTTTAACGGGTAGGTACTGTGATGACCCTGAAATTTCTGATCAAATTTAAACTTAATCTTTGTATGATTAACATTTTCGACACGATTAGCAAAGTCTGTAAAACTGAATCTCAAAATTTTTGAACTATTCAAATACCTTTCGGTTGTTCTCGACGATTCGCGAACAATTATATGTATATAGATACATATATATATATACTATAACTTGAAAACATAACAATGTATTAATTGTTTAATACCGTACATTAAACTTATTGGTTTAAATATTTATTTGAATATATATGATAAGTTGGAATATTAATTGTATGAATAACTTGCGACGTATATTTAAAACGTGTTTATGAATGTTGAAAATATATATTAACTTGGTCATAAAACTATTTGTTATTATATATATAACAACAAATAGCGAGACAATGATTTATAGAAGTAAATGACCAAAACACTCGAAAGTTTAAGATATACTTTGAGTGGTATAGTTTAGGGATAATTTAAGGCTATATTTTGACAAAGGTACGTGACACGAAACGTAAAATGCAAGTTTTCTCAGCGTACGAAAGGACATTTGAAAAACCGGAACTGGGACATAAGTCGAGTGATGACGTACGACTTATCAGAACAAAAATTACAAGTCAACTATGCATGTGAATTTAATATAATATATAATTAATTATATAAATTAAATATATTATATATATAATATAAAATTATGTCGACAAACAAGAAGTTAAAAATTTGTGAGCTGTCCCAGGGTGCCATGCGATCGCATGGCCTTGAAGCACAAATCCCATGCGATCGCATGGGGTACTTTTTCAGAAAAGGTTCTATAAATTGCTCAGTTTTCACACTCTTTCTCTAAATCATATATTACTCCGTATTTATTTTATTTATTATTATTATTATTATTATTATTATTATTATTATTATTATTATTATTATTATTATTAAGATTAATATTATTATTAATCTTATTATTATTAATATTATTAATTAGTATTATACATAAAATACTACGACGAGGTTATGAGCGTGTCACTTTCAAAATGGTTTTCAAGCGGGATAGAGCTAAGGAAATTATGGGTTATTGCCAAGGAGGTTATGGGTAATGTTTGGGGGTATATTTGTAAATCAAATGTAGTGTTTATCATCTCCGTTACGTCTACGTACTTTCCTACAATATTGAATCTCAATACTGATACGTAAGCACTCATATCTTATCTTTTATATATTAATTATGTATCCATGTCTAGTGCTCGAGTATATATATTTATATATGCTTGTATGCTAAATTTCATCGTTAAACAGTTTATAATGAATCACTAATTAAATACATATATTACTGGTAAAAGGTATATGATATACATGTTTTTGGAAAGCTGTCGAAAAATCAATAACTTTTCATTTAGATATCGAATAGTTTCGATGAACGGATTAAAAGATATGATCAACTGAATTATGATTGACGTTAATTGAAATTGCTTTTGAATCTGCAATTAAGATTTAAACAACTTGTTTACGAGACTGATAAAGTGAACTTTTATATATTACCAACCGAGTAAATGAATCCTTATATAAGGCACGTCTCGTTTTGTTAAGCAACTGTCAAAATTGACTTTTTGAAATGACTGTGGATAACTATTGTATGTCGATCTCGAGTATTAGGATTGTGATACACTATGACCTGACCTAGCTTGATAGACATTTATTGACCAACATATGTTCTCTAGGTTGAGATCTACGATATTATTTGGTAATTCGAGTTTCGGTCACATTACGATGAACAACTTTATGTGCTGCTAAGGTGAGTTTCATTTGCTCCCTTTTTAATTGCTTTTGCAATATACATTTTTGGGCTGAGAATACATGCACTTTATTTTAAACGCAATGGATACAAGTACATACTAAATTCTACACCGAGTTTGAACCGAAAATCCCTTAGCTTTGGTAACTAGTAACTGCCGGTTATAAGAACTGGTGGGCGCGAGTAGTTATATATGGATCCATAGGGCTTGATATCCCCATCCGAGCTAGAGCACTAACCTTTTAACGGACGTATGCTATTTGAGAAGCGTACACGTTGGGTTTGCGTGTATTATTAATATGATTATACAAAGGGTACAAATTATATATACGTTAAGTTTAGTTACCAGGGTGCTCAATTTCGTAGAATAATTTGATAAACATTTCGGATGAAACATCTGAAATCTTGTGATCCACCTTTATATACAGATTATGCGCAACATTAAAACTATGAACTCACCAACCTTTGTGTTGACACTTGTTAGCATGTTTATTCTCAGGTTTCCTAGAAGTCTTCCGCTGTTTGATTATATGTTAGACAAGCTATGTGCATGAAGTCTTACATGGCATATTTTTCAAGGAAACGATGCATTCACCAAATCATCACCATGTATCTTATTTTGACTGCATTGTCAACGGAAGTACTATTGTAAACCATTATTTTAGGTGATTGTCTATATGTAGAAATCATCATATGTTGAAAACCTTTGATTTAAATATTCATTTATGGTGTGCCTTTTCAAAAGAATGCAATATTTACAAAACGTATCATATAGAGGTCAAATACCTCGCAATGAAATCGATGAATGATGTGTCCGTCCATATGGATTTGGAGCGATCGTCACAATTCATCACGAAGTGTCTCTTCTAAATGTTCATATTTTCGTGTGATCTTGATGCCGGAAAAAAAAATTTCAAAAAAAACGAAAAATAAAATATTGCTTCCCCCCGCTTCCCCCCGTTTGGTTACTTCCCCATTGATCCTGCCCCTTTACATATATATATATATATATATATATATATATATATATATATATATATATATATATATATATATATATATATATATATATATATATATATATATGCATATATATACATACATATATATACATACATATATATATACTTATACATATATATACATACATATATATATACACATACATATATATACATATACATATATACATATATATACATATACATATATACATATATATATATATATATATATATATATATATATATATATATATATATATATATATATATATATTTATATATATATATATATTGATAGGTCAGATCATAGTGAGAATAGAAGATGTGATTGAAAGAGTGAGACTCGGTAAGGTAAAGAACAGATTTGGTATTAGAGAGAATCAGTAGATTTACATTCCACTGCTTCTTAAATGAGTTTACTATAAAATGGCTATCTAATTAGGACTACTTAGGTTCCTTATATAGCCCTCTTCTAAGGAACCATCTATTAAGCTTATTTCACATTAACACTATACATCTTTCGGGGTCCTAACAATCTCCCCCTTAGTGTTAAATGTGAAGAATACAATGTAATCCTATTTTGTAATATTGAGAGGTCCAAATTTAGCTTTCCATCTCGTACTCGCTGGATCAGAAAATTTAACTTGATTATCTAAAATCTGCTTTGAAGGTTTCCAGGTACCCCATGTCTTTCTTGGATCTCCCTCATGTAATGGATATTCATCCATTTCTTTGAAATACCTTCTCCTTCTTTGACCACGAAGAACCTCAAACTGTCTAGTACGAATTTGGAGATGTAAACGATCTCTGATGTGTTTAATGAATTCTCCAAGACCCATTTTCATGTCAATGTCATCAAACTTTCTTTGACGAAATTTGAGATACTTCAGTGCAGCTTTGAGTGTTCCATCAGAATATTTGTTCAGCTCATTCATTCTGATGAACACTTTTTCATTTTTAGAATTAACAAACACAAACCCTTCGGGTTCAAATAGTGTCTGAAACATCCTCATGTTCTCCAGTCCCTCTAGAGGTTGATCGGACAGGTTATCCAAATCTTTTTCCTTTTAGCTTCGAGACCAATTTGAAAATCTTCACTTCTCATCAGTTCTATTGTCTCCATCATGTATGTCTTTACAACTTCCAAAGCTTGACTTTTAGCAAAAGCTCGATTGGTGAGAATACTGAGGTAGTTGTAGATGCGAATGATGTTAAGTATGTCCAGATTTTGAAAATCAGCTTCTGTAAACTTGTACTCCTTCTCATCTTCTCTTATAACATGGAACTGACTGATAACGTCTTTCTTTACGATGATCTCTACTCCCACTCGAGTAATATCCAGCACTTCTGACAAACGATACCTTCGTTGCAACCACAAATCATCTTCATTTCTGTTGATATGTTTCCTCCACATAAAACGATACCAGTTTCTTTCATCAGCTGGAAGCAAATGTGAACCAATATAGGTAAACCTTTCACTTCTTGGAGTCTCGTTAATGCGGAAGATCTTATAAGCATTTTCCTCGATGAATGTGTTTCTTAATGTCATGAAGTCATGTTCAACTCCCAATTGTAGTCGTTCATCCGGATTCTTGAAGAATAAACCATTGTTGTATTTAAACTAAGAATTAACTGTTGAACTTGATGTTGTTGTATCAGAAGTTAAACTCTCATTTGCATTTATAGGATTTGAACTAGATGATGTTGATTGATTAGGAGTATTTTTTGGATTTTTAGTTAGACCATCATCGTCTTTAATATGATTAAAGATCTCATATGTGTTAAGATTTTCATATTGACCATCACCATCTTCATCTGAAGAATCCTCTCCATCAGCACTTTCAATGATTGGTTCAGGATTCCCCTCGTCAACAATCTCTACATCATCTGGTATAGTAGATAGTGAAGACAGTGTATGTGATGACCCGGAAATTTTGACCAAATTTAAACTTAATCTTATATGATTTCGACACGATAAGCAAAGTCTGTTAAGTTGAATCTCAAAATTTTTGAACTACTCAATTACCCTTCGGTTGTTCTCGACGATTCGCGAACAATTATGTGTAAATAGATATGTGTATATTATAACTTGAAAACGTTAGCAAAGTATTAAGTATATGCTACTGTGCATTAAACTTATTGGTTTAAATATCTATTTGAATATATATGATAAGTTGGAATATTAATTGTATGAATAACTTGCGACGTGTATTTAAAATGTGTTTATGAATATTGAATATATAAATATATATATATATATATATATATATATATATATATATATATATATATATATATATATATATATATATATTAGCAACACTTGTTAATTAATTTGATTGATATTTAGATGTGTTTGACAAGTTAAAAATAAAACGTTTTGATTTAAAACTATATTATTAAATGTACTTTGATAAATAACGAGAAGATGATTTAAAGAAGCAAATGACCAAAACACTCAAATGTATAAGTTACATTTCAAGTGATATAATTTATTGGCAAATAAGTCTAATTATTGATAAAGGTACGAATCACTAAATATAAAATACAAGTTTTCTAAGCGTACGAAACGACGTTCAAAAAATCAGAACCGGGACATAAATCAAGTGTCAACATACAAGTCGACGGAGCAAAGATTACAAGTCGACTTGGCACGTGAATATAATATATTATATAATTAATTAATATAAATTACATAAATTATATATATAATTAATAAATATGTCGACAAACTAGAAAACAAATCAGATGTGAGCTGGTAGGGGGTGCCATGCAATCGCATGGCATATACACTGAAATCCCATGCGATCGCATGGGGTTCAGTTTCAGCAAATGTACTATAAATGCTCAAGTTTTCTACGAATGTTTTTCACACACATCTGTCTCTCTACTCTCTATATTTATATTATTATTATTATTATTATTATTATTATTATTATTATTATTATTATTATTATTATTATTATTATTATTATTATTATTATTATTATTATTATTATTATTATTAATTCTAATATTATTATTAGAAATATTAGTAGTATTATTAATTAGTATTATACATAAAATACTACGACGAGGTCATGAGCGTGTCACTTTCAAAACTGGTTTTCGAACGGGATAGAGCTAAGAAAATTATGGGTTATAGCTATGGTGGTTATGGGTAATGTTCGTGGGTATTATTCGCAAGTCAAACCTAGTGTTTATCATCTCTGTTGCGTCTACGTACTTTCCTGCAATATTGAATCACAATATTGATACGTGAGCATTCATATCTTACCTTTTATATATTAATAGTGTATCCATGTCTAGTGCTCGAGTATATATGTTTGTGCATGCTTGTTTGCTTTAATTTTGTCGTTAAACAGCTTTTGATGAATCACGAATTTGATACATATTCTACTGATATAAAGTATATGATATGCATGTCATTGGAAAGCTATCAAAAAATTAATAACTTTTCATTTAGAAATCGCGTGATTTCGATGAACGGATTAAAAGATATGGCCAACTGAATTATGTTTGACGTTAATTGAAATTGTGTTTGAAACTGTAAATTAATATTTAAATAACTTGTCTATGAGATTGATAAGTTGGATTTTTAGATATTACTAATCGAGAAAATGAATTTCTTTATAAGGCACGTCTCGTTTTGTTGAACAATTGTCAAAGTTGACTGTCTTATCATGTTTTAAAGCTTTATAAACACTATAATCTGATTTTATAAGTATTGGAAAGCTTTGTGAAAGCCATGATAATTCAATTATAATATAGCTCCTGAAATAAATAATATTTTGAGTTTGATAAACTATAAATCCGTTCAAGACTGATACTATGTTAATATGATAAACATGTATAGATTTAAAGATCATATTGGGTCAGGATGACTTTTGAGATGACTTTTGTTAACTTTTGCATGTCGGTCTTGAGCATTAGGATTGTGATACACTATGACCCGACCTAACTTGTTAGACATGTATTGACCAATATATGTTCTCTAGGTTGAGATCTACGGTTATTTTGCATTCCGAATTTCGGTCACATTTCGGTGAATGACCTTATGTGCTGCTAAGGTGAGTTTCATTTGCTCCCTTTTTAATTGCTTTTGCAATATATATTTTGGGCTGAGAATACATGCACTTTATTTTAAATGCAATGGACACAAGTACATACTTAAATCTACACTGAGTTTGAACCGAAAATCCCTTAGCTTTGGTAACTAGTAGCTGCCGGTTATAAGAACTGGTGGGCGCGAATAGTTGTATATGGATCCATAGGGCTTGACATCCCCGTCTGTTCCAGGTATAGAAACCCTAGCCTGAACTATAAAACAGATGTATGCTATTTGAGTTTAGTACACGTTGGATTACATGTATTGTACATGTTGGTTGCATGTATGTTAAAACAGGGGTACTTATTATAACGTTAAAGCTTAGTAACCAGGGTGCTTAATCTTGTAGAATAATTTGATAAACATTTCTGGATGAAACAACTGAAATCTTGTGATCCACCTTTATATACAGATTATGCGCAACATTAAAACTATGAACTCACCAACCTTTGTGTTGACACTTTTAAGTATGTTTATTCTCAGGTTCCTAGAAGTCTTCCGCTGTTTGCTTATACGTTATACAAGCTATGTGCATGGAGTCATACATGCTTTATTCGAGAAAACTTTGCATTCACAAAATCATCACCATGTATCTTATTTTAACTACATTGACAACGGATGTATTGTGGTAAACTATTATTTACGGTGATTGTCTATATGTAGAAATCATCAGATGTCGAAAACCTTGGAATTTGATATTTAATTATGGTGTGCCTTTTCAAAAGAATGCAATGTTTACAAAACGTATCATGTAGAGGTCAGTACCTCACTGTGAAATCGATGAATGATGTATTCGTCCAAAGGGATTTGGACGGATCATCACAATTGGTATCAGAGCTTAAGGTCATAGGGAACCAGAATTTGCATTAGTGTGTATAACTGGTAATTGTTAGGATGCATTAGTGAATCTGGACTATGACCGTATCTGTTTTTTCCGACTTTTGCTTATCATTTCTTGTCGTAAATTACATGCTTATCATTCTTAAGTCTTGACACGTTTTCCTGTAGTTATTGCATGAATAATGTATAGATAAAATTCATATCTTAGCGTATCTGCTAATTCATATCTTAGCGTATCTGTTACTGTAAATTTTTCCTGACATCTTCCGAAAATTTCTCCGTAATTTATGGGATTTTGGTATTATATATACATATGCAAATTATGTGTTGAAGAATACCAATCTAAGTCCTATAATCTATTTCATATCAAAAATCAATTCCCTAATTATACAAGATGGATCACGTATCTAGTTCAAATTCCTTATATTCCGACAACTATTCCGATATGGATTTCCACTCGAGCTCCGAAAGCAGTGTGACCGGAATGGATCAACCAATTAGCAATCATCTATTCTGGATGACTTGGAGATGGGTTCGTAGCTTACTTAATCATTGGAGACAAGAAGAAGGCGATCCCTTCCATCCACCACATTGCCCTCTTGGCGAAGAACCTGAAGCACTTACCGGCGAACCTGTTCGTAATACCATTTTCTCTCTCATTTCCAGAGTATCTCGTCATGATTATATACTATCTCAAATTCTAGATCTTCTTCGTCCGCTTGTCCGAACCGACAATCACCCCGGTGTAATAGAAGAAGTCAACGAACTTCACGCTCGGGTAGTGGCTTTGAAAAATATGGTGCAAATGTCACAAGCACCAGCAGCATCATCGGCATCAGCAGTACCACCATCATCAATACCAACAGTACCATTACCACCACCACCACCAACCTCCGCATCCCACACCTCAACATCACAATTTGTACCTTGAGCATCAACATCATACGCACTGTAGGTACCAAGGAATACCAACAACAACAAACGATGAAGTATTAATTCATAACTTCATTGAAGAAATATTCTACGGTGATTAAGTAATATCTAAAGTTTTAGATATTATATATTCTAGTCCTAGTCGAAAACCAGATGAGATTAATATTATGTTAACTCATTAAATCCATGATTACATCTAAAGAAAATATATATGTAGGTATATTTTCATAAAGATTGTAATTAAGAAAATTCTTTTGTACAAACTGTTAATGGTGAGAATATTTTAACGGGTAGGTAATACCCGAGAGATATATAAATTCACAATTAATATGTTACATTCTTCGATTCTGATTCAACAAATCATCAACTATACTCACTACTTTCATAACGAGATATATTCTTTCATAGAAATCAAAACAACCATACTCATTCAAATTCAATAACATATTCTAATTATAACATATCAGAATTCAAGTCGAGATATAACCGATATCATCACTCTTAGATCCCTACATCTTTCAAAGTTGTACTTTGATTTCAAAACTGTACTAGAACATCACTCCTATTCATAAAACCCAGAAGAAAAAAAAAATTATGAACATCATATGACGATTACAATCTGCGTTCAAACCCTGCATAATTCTTGAAAACATCTCAATTAAGAAACAACCGAGAGGATGATCCAACCACACGTTACCTACGAAAGGAAAGACTTATGCATATAGTCATGCACCTGGAAAACTCCCGGAACCTAAGTAGAAGTTTAACACGAATCTGTGATCCATTAGCCTTGTTATTACCGAAAATAACCTTGCAATCCCTTTTCAAAAGTAGCCAGTTTTATCACATCTCCAGCAAATCAACATCAACCTTCCATTCGAATAAGCCTTATTATAACTTTGATATATAAGTTTGCCCTTCGTCATCGTTACCGGGGAACTGTTTATATCCCACCACATTAGCAGTAAAACAATCAACAACTTCATTGATCTTTGACTGTCTGAAAAATCATTATATTCATTGAAACCCTATCATGTACTCATCTGCATCTTGTAACGGTAATTGTCATACCAAAAAGCTTCAATCATTATTTTCGAATTTCCCAGCAATTCTACGCCAACAGTTATATATGTACATATAACGTCTATCTCCTAGACTTACACTCTTCGAATGTGAAGTTTCTGAAAAACACCCTAAACTGCGAACTAGTTCTTGAAATTTTGAAAAATGCTGATGAAGCAGCAAAAACTGTAAATGACCTTAACAGCCAAAAGTTTGATGATAAAGAATAGTGTGTTGGCAAAGCTCAGAAAAAGAGAAGGTTTGGAACTGGAAAACGAATTGAGCAAACCATGAAGGAGGCTGTGGACAAATCACAAAGACTAAACCTGCCTTCAAAGAATCCAAATGATTCTGTGTCTGCTGAAGTCATTAACGAATACCTTGCTCCTGACTCTAAACCTTTGCGGACAAATATTCTTCATCACCTTTCGATCTTAGAAATTCTAAGATATCATCGTATCTTTCATTATAAATATCCTCGATATTTCTGAAGATATTTTCCTAACTATTCTTATCTGAAATCATTTATCTCTCCGCAATATTAGTATTACATCAGAAAGGAAACTGTTTTAGTTTCTAAATTCTGAAAAATTCAAATTTAAAATATGAATGTTTTTGAAGTAGTGTTGGGAACTGAAGCGTGAATTAGTATAATATAATGACACTTGATCAATGTGATTATATTACAGTAAGTCATACTGAGTTTCTAATGGAACGTGATAAAGGTTCACAGATCATACCCTCATCATGAACCATGTTACATAACTCTTTCATTCTATTTAACCTCTAAACTATCAAGAAAATATTTTTCTTGATGATTCGGTCTTTTCCGGATATTCTGGTGATAATGCTAAAAACGAACATATATTTCATAGCATTATCCCTCAAGAAAGACAAGCTTTTAGTTGCAATTGTTCTATTTACAAGTAATATTCGTTTAAATAATAAAAGGTGAAGACAAAAGACAGATTCGACGAATTGAAGACGCAAACGACCAAAAAGCTAAAAAGTACAAAGTACAATCAAAGTGGTTCAAATTATTGATGAGAAACGTCTCAAAGTTACAAGAGTACGAGCCGCAAAACGCAAAGTACAAGATATTAAATAGTACGAAAGGACGTTCAAAAATCCGGAACCAGGACCAGAGTCAACTCTCAATGCTCGACGCAACGGAGCTAAAAATTACAAGTTAACTATGCACATAAATATAATATAATATAATATATAAATAATTCTTAAAAATTATATATATATTATATATATTTATAAAACCGTCGGCAAGAAGCAAACAACCACATGTGAGCTGTAAAAAGTGGCCATGCAATCGCATGACCAGGAAGAAGGTTTTTCATGCGATCGTATGGAGCCAAATTGCTGGCCACATCTATAAATTTCGCAGTTTTTGGTCGAATAAACACATCTTTTTCTTTCCTCTCCCTCACACGATATATATTTATATTTATATTTTAATTATAATTTTAATATTAAAGTTTAATAATAAGGGTATGTTAGCGAATGTTGTAAGAGTGTAAGTCGAAATTCTGTCCGTGTAACGCTACGCTATTATTAATCATTGTAAGTTATGTTCAACCTTTTTAAATTAATGTCTCGTAGCTAAGTTATTATTATGTTTATTTAAGCCAAAGTAATCATGATGTTGGGCTAAAATATTAAGACAGGGTAATTGGGCTTTGTACCATAATTGAGGTTTGGACAAAAGAACGACACTTGTGGAAATTAGACTATGGGCTATTAATGGGCTTTATATTTGTTTAATTAAATGATAGTTTGTTAATTTAATATAAAGATTTATAATTGGACGTACCTATAAATAACCATATACACTCGATCAGACACGATGGGCGGGATATTTATAAGTACTAATAATCGTTCATTTAACCGGACACGGGAATGGATTAATAGTCAATGGACTTATTAAAATAGGGGTGAATTATATACAAGGAAAATTGGTATAATTATAGTTTATGTCCCCAATTAGTTGGAATATTTGACTTCGGATATAAGGATAATTTGACGAGGACACTCGCACTTTATATTTATGACTGATGGACTGTTATGGACAAAAACCAGATGGACATATTGAATAATCCAGGATAAAGGACAATTAACCCATGATAATAAACTAAAATCAACACGTCAAACATCATGATTACGGAAGTTTAAATAAGCATAATTCATTTATTTCATATTTAATTGCATTTTTAATTATCGCACTTTAATTTAATGTCATTTTAATTATCGTACTTTTTAATTATCACAATTTTATTTATTGTTATTTTAATTATCGCACTTTTATTTATCGCACTTTAATTATTGTCATTTACTTTACGCTTTAAATTAAGTCTTTTATATATTTAATATTTTACATTAGGTTTTAACTGCGACTTAAGTTTTGAAATCGACAAACAAACGGTAAAAATTCCCCTTTTATAATAATAATACTACTTTTATTTATATTTATATTTATACAAATATAGTTTTAAAAATATAGCGTTAAACTTGGCTAGCTCCATGTGGAACGAACCGGACTTACTAAAAACTACACTACTGTACGATTAGGTACACTGCCTATAAGTGTTGTAGCAAGGTTTAGGTATATCCACTCTATAAATAAATAAATAACTTGTGTAAAATTGTATCGTATTTAATAGTATTTTCTTGTAAAAATTAATAGTATTTTATACCCCTTCGCTTTAACGTCAAGTATTTTTGGCGCCGCTGCCGGGGATCACTAAACGCTGAAAGCAAAACGCTATAAAAAAAAAGATTCTTAGTTTACTTTTATAAAAATATGCTTTTGTAAAAATACGTTTTAATTATTAAAAATAAAAAAATATAAAAAGAAAAATAAAATATATATTTTTAAGAGTTGTTTAAAATATATAAAATATAAAGTATTTTTATTTTTATTTTAGTTTTTAAAATTTAAGTTTTTATTTATCTTATATAAATAATTTATATATTTATAAAACAGAAAATTAAAAAAAAAAAAAACTCGGCCCGGTACTGTAGCAGCCCAATATTTGGCCTGGATCCGAGGCTCATGCGAACATTGTAGTGACCCGAACTTTTCCATGTTTATATATATATATATATATATATATATATATATATATATATATATATTAAATGAAATTGTTATTTACATGATTAAGTGTTTCCAACATGTTAAGCAATCAAACTTGTTAAGACTTGATTAATTGAAATAGGTTTCATATAGACATTTGACCACCCAAGTTGACCGGTGATTCACGAACGTTAAAACTTGTAAAAACTATATGATGACATATATATGGTTATATATATAGTTAACATGATTTTATGATAAGTAAGTATCTCATTAGGTATTTTAACAATGAGTTATGTATATAAAAATGAGACTATTAAATTAAGAAACTCGAAAACGATATATATAACGATTATCGTTATAACAACGTCTTACTAAGTACATATGAATCATATTAAGATATTGATATACTTGGTTAATTATGTTAAATGATAAGTAAATATATCATTAAGTGTATTAACAATGAACTACATATGTAAAAATAAGACTACTAACTTAATAATTTCGAAACGAGACATATATGTAACGATTATCGTTGTAACGACATTTAACTGTATATATATCATACTAAGATATATTATATATCATAATATCATGATAATGTAACAATTTAACATCTCTTTAGATATAATAAACAATGGGTTAATAACATTTAACAAGACCGTTAACCTAAAGGTTTCAAAACAGCATATACATGTAACGACTAACGATGACTTAACGACTCAGTTAAAATGTATTTACATGTAGTGTTTTAATATGTATTCATACACTTTTGAAAGACTTCAAGACACTTATCAAAATACTTCTACTTAACAAAAATGCTTACAATTACATCCTCGTTCAGTTTCATCAACAATTCTACTCGTATACACCCGTATTCGTACTCGTAGAATACACATCTTTTAGATGTATGTATTATTGATATATACACTCCAATGATCAACTCTTAGTAGCCCATGTGAGTCACCTAACACATGTGGGAACCATCATTTGGCAACTAGCATGAAATATCTCATAAAATTACAAAAATATGAGTAATCATTCATGACTTATTTACATGTAAACAAAATTACACATCCTTTATATCTAATCCATATACCAACGACCAAAAATACCTAAAAACACTTTCATTCTTCAATTTTATTCATCTAATTGATCTCTCTCAAGTTCTATCTTCAAGTTCTAAGTGTTCTTCATAAATTCTATAAGTTCTAGTTTCATAAAATCAAGAATACTTCCAAGTTTGCTAGCTTACTTCCAATCTTGTAAAGTGATTATCCAACCTCAAGAAATCTTTCTTATTTACAGTAAGATATCTTTCTAATACAAGATAATACTCATATTCAAACTTCGATTCAATTTCTATAACTATAACAATCTTATTTCGAGTGGAAATCTTTCTTGAACTTGTTTTCGTGTCATGATTCTGCTTCAAGAACTTTCAAGCCATCCAAGGATCCTTTGAAGCTAGATCTATTTTTCTCATTTCCAGTAGGTTTATCCACAAAACCTGAGGTAGTAATGATGTTCATAACATCATTCGATTCATATATATAAAACTACCTTATTCGAAGGTTTAAACTTGAAATCACTAGAACATAGTTTAGTTAATTTTAAACTTATTCGCAAACAAAAGTTAATCCTTCTAACTTGAATTTTAAAATCAACTAAACACATGTTCTATATCTATATGATATGCTAACTTAATGATTTAAAATCTGAAAACACGAAAAACACCGTAAAACCGGATATACACCGTTGTAGTAACACCGCGGGCTGTTTTGGGTTAGTTAATTAAAAACTATGTTAAACTTTGATTTAAAAGTTGTTCTTCTGGGAAAATTATTTTTCTTATGAACATGAAACTATATCCAAAAATCATGGTTAAACTCAAAGTGGAAGTATGTTTTCTAAAATGGTCATCTAGACGTCATTTTTTCGACTGAAATGACTACATTTACAAAAATGACTAGTAACTTATATTTCTGACTATAAAATTATACTTTTTCTATTTAGATTCATAAAATAGAGTTCAATATGAAACCATAGCAATTTGATTCACTCAAAACGGATTTAAAATGAAGAAGTTATGGGTAAAACAAGATTGGATATTTTTTTGATTGTTGTAGCTACGGGAAATATTGTAACAATTCTATACAAATCATATCCTAGCTAACTTATATTGTATTATACATGTATTCTAATATATTATTTAATCTTGGGATACCATAGACACGTATGCAAATGTTTTGACATATCATATCGACCCATGTATATATATTATTTGGAACAACCATAGACACTCTATATGCAGTAATGTTGGAGTTAGCTATACAGGGTTGAGGTTGATTCCAAAAATATATATGCTTTGAGTTGTGATCTATCCTGAGACGTGTATACACTTGGTCGTGGATTGATCCAAGATAATATATATCGATTTATTTCTGTACATCTAACTATGGACAACTAGTTGTAGGTTATTAACGAGGACAGCTGACTTAATAAGCTTAAAACATTAAAACGTATTAAAAATGTTGTAAATATATTTTGAACATACTTTGATATATATGTACATATTTGTTATAGGTTCGTGAATCGACCAGTGGCCAAGTCTTACTTCCCGACGAAGTAAAAATCTGTGAAAGTGAGTTATAGTCCCACTTTTAAAATCTAATATTTTGGGATGAGAATACATGCAGTTTTATAAATGCTTTACGAAATAGACACAAGTAAATGAAACTACATTATATGGGTGAATGATCGAAGCCGAATATGCCCCTTTTGCTTGGTAACCTAAGAATTAGTAAACCGATCTACTAATTGACGCGAATACTAAGGATAGATCTATTGGGCCTAACGAACCTCATCCAAAGTACCGGATGCTTTAGTACTTTGATGTTGTTTTTATCATGTCCGAAGGATTTCCCGGAATGATAGAGGATATTCTTATATGCATCTTGTTAATGTCGGTTACCAGGTGTTCACCATATGAATGATTTTTATCTCTATGTATGAGATGTATATTGAAATATGAAATCTTGTGGTTTATTATTATGATTTGATAATATATAGGTTAAACCTATAACTCACCGACATTTTTTTTGACGTTTTAAGCATGTTTATTCTCAGGTGATTATTAAGAGCTTCCGCTGTTGCATACTAAAATAAGGACAAGATTTGGAGTCCATGCTTGTATGATATTATGTAAAAACTGCATTCAAGAAACTTATTTTTGATGTAATATATTCTTATTGTAAACCATTATGTAATGGTCGTGTGTAAACGGTATATTTTAGATTATCATTATTTGATAATTTACGTAATGCTTTTTAAACCTTTATAGATAAAATAAAGGTTATGGTTGTTTTAAAAATGAATGCAGTCTTTGAAAAACGTCTCATATAGAGGTCAAAACCTCGCGACGAAATCAATTAATATGGAACGTTTATAATCAATATGAACGGGACATTTCACACATGAGATTTTAACTATCAACCCATGTGATCGCATGGCTTGATTTGACAGGCCTGGTACATAAGTTGATCGAATTAGGGTTAGTTAATAATAATTATTATTATTAATTATTTACCCTAATTGGGGTTTATTAATTAATTAATTTCTAATATTAGTTTTAGTTTTATTTATTTAATTTGTATTTTTAATTTTAATTAGTTTTAATAAATTATAAAATTAGTACTTTTATAAAAATAAATAATATAAAAATAATATTTTTCTAAAAATTAGTAATTTTATCATTTTTTGTATCTTTTTATAAATTGTATATTTTAATCGTTTAATTCGTAACTTTTATAATTTTTCGTTCGTACTTAGTTTTAAACTTAGTATTTTGCCATAGTTATTTTTATTTTTAGATTTTTAGGCTTTGCCGTAAAATCCCTTAAGTGTTTTTTCTTTAGATTAAAATTTAGACGCCTTAGAATTGTACGACGTCGCTTATCACCTTAATATTTAATAAATTTTAGTACTTTTTAAGTTATTGTCGTTTTGGATATAGAATTTCTTTTAAGCTTTAATACCTTTAGACGCAACTTTTAATTCTTAGTTTTTAGATTTTTAAGTTTCGACGCGCTACTTTTTTAATTATTTTTCGACCTTTTATTTTTCGACGTTTTTCGACGCGCTCTTTTTCTTTCTTATTTCTCGACGCTCTAGTTTTTAGGACATAGAATTTTCTATTTCTTCTCTAAAATTTCTTTAAATTTCGACGAAAAATTATTTTAAGTGGTTAAATTGATAGACATCCAAAATTTTCTGTTTCGTAGTAATAGTTGGATTTGTTAGTGGCGAGTTGTGGGCTTCCGATTTAAAGGGTCCTGGCTACCTGCTGCATCTATTGGCTATTCGAAACGTGGGCAAAATCAGAAAAGTCTATTAATTTGATAACTTTAATAATTTTTATCTTTTATAACTAATAGGATATTCAGTGAATGCACCGAGCAAAACTTTCACCACCTTTCATACTTTCACCACCTGTAACTTGATCAAGACATCTAGCCAATATTGTCGCAGTTGATTTTTCTTTAGAATCTTCATCTAGTCAACCAAGTACTCCAATTCAAATTTCTGAAAATCCATTTTTTGAACCTGACCTCACAATTGAGAATCCGGAGGATATTCAGGGACAATTCAGAGATCCTGAACCACTAATCTTTCCCCCGGAACCACCAATCATTCAAACAGAGATTGTCGAGGAACAAACCATTAAATCAGAATCCTCTAGTGATTCAGATTCAACAAATTCAATCATGGAAAATCTGGAACCTCTAAGTATGGAAGACCGAATGCGAGCTAAACGCACTGGCCAAGGTCACGCAATTACTCAACCAGATATTAATGCGCCATATTATGAAATCAAAGGACAAATTCTACACATGGTAACTAATCAATGCCAATTTAGTGGTGCGCCGAAGGAAGATCCAAATGAACATCTTCGTACCTTTAATAGGATCGGTACTCTATTTAAAATTCGAGAAGTAGAGGATGAACAGATATATCTCATGTTATTTCCCTGGACTTTAAAGGGAGAAGCCAAAGATTGGTTAGAATCGTTACCTGAAGGGGCGATTGATACATGGGATGTTTTAGTTGAAAAATTTCTTAAACAATTCTTTCTGGCATCTAAAGACGTGAGACTTCAAGGAGAAATTGTTACGTTCACACAAAAGCCAAATGAAACTTTATATGAAGCATGGACAAGATTTGGAAAGTTATTGAGAGGATGTCCGCAACATGGTTTAGACACTTATCAAATAGTACAAATATTCTACCAAGGATGCGACATCACTACAAGAAAAGACATCGATATAGGAGCTGGTGGTTCCATTATGAAGAAAATCGCAACTGAAGCTTACAAAATTATTGATAACACTGCTTCCCACTCACATGAGTGGCACCAAGAAAAAAATATCGTTAGATCATCTAAAGCAGCCAGAGCCGATTCTAGCCATGACTTTGATTCCATTTCCGCAAAAATAGATGCTGTCGAGAGACGAATGGAAAAGATGACTAAAGATATTCACTCAATAAGAATTAGTTGTGAGCAGTGTGGAGGACCACATCTGACAAAAGATTGTCTCAGTATTGAACAAACAATGGAACAAAGAGAGAATGTTTCATACATGAACCAAAGGCCTGGAAATAATTATCAGAATAATTATCAACCGCCAAGACCAATCTACAATCAAAATCAGAATTATAACTGAAATGTTCCATACAACAACCAACAAGGTCCTAGTAATCAACAAATATCCAATAATACTTACAATCAGCAAAGACCTATTTTTCAAAATAAACCGCCACAAACCGATGATAAAAAGCCAAATTTAGAAGATATGATGTCGAAGCTAGTTGAATCTCAAACGCAGTTTTTCACATCTCAGAAACAAACGAATGAACAAAATGCTTAAGCATTTAGAAATCAACAAGCTTTTATTCAAAATTTGGAACAAGAAGTAAGCAACCTAGCAAGGTTGATAGGTGAAAGAAAACCGGGAAGTCTACCTAGCGATACAAATACTAACCCCCGGAATGAAACAGCTAAAGCCATTACCACAAGAAGTGGTATTACACTTAAACCACCTGAAATACCTGTAATTTCTGATGACTCTATTCCTACTCCACAAGAACCACAACCTGATCAAGAAAAGGAAAAAGAACCGGTAGTTGAAAAGGTTAATGAAGATAACACAGTTAAGGCTAAACCTTATGTTAAACCATACCAACCACCACTTCCTTACCTGAGTAAAATGAAAAAAGAAAGACTTGAAGCCGAGCAATCCAAATTCTTGGATATGTTTAAACAAACAAATGTTAATCTTCCTTTCATTGATGTGATTTCAGGAATGCCTAGATATGCTAAATTCTTGAAAGATCTAATCACAAATAGAAAGAAAATGGAAGAACTCTCGGCTGTTACTATGAATGCAAATTGTTCCGCAGTACTGTTGAATATGATACCAGAAAAATTATCTGATCCAGGAAGTTTCACAATTCCATATTTTTGGGTAGTCTTAGTTCAATAGAAGCATTGGCAGATTTAGGTGCTAGTATAAATTTAATGGCGTATTCACTATACGCTAAACTAGAACTTGGAGAATTGAAACCAACAAGAATAAGTATACAACTAGCCGATCGATCAGTAAAATATCCTAGAGGGATAATGGAGAACATGCTAGTTAAAGTTGGTACTTTAGTATTTCTAGTAGATTTTGTTATTCTGGACATGGAAGAAGATTCTCGAGTTCCTCTCATATTAGAAAGACCATTCTTAAACATGGCTAAAGCAATAATAGATGTGTTCGGTAAGAAACTGACCCTAAGTATAGAGGATGAGAGTGTTACCTTTTATGTTGATAGAGCCATGCAACAACCGTAATCTGCAGATGATACATGTTATTATATTCAAACTATAGATTCACATGCAGAATTGTTAGAAAAATTTCTAGAATTACAAGGAATAGGATAATGTTCATTAGGAGAAGAAACTGAATCAATTGATGAAGCTGAAATGTTAGCTACACTCATGGTTAATGGATATGAACCAACAACAGAAGAAATTCAAATGCTAAAAGAGGAAGACAGATATCTATATAAATCATCGACAGAAGAACCACCGACATTAGAGTTAAAGCCACTTCCAAACCATTTGGAATACGCTTATTTACTTGGTGAACCTGAATTACCTGTAATAATATCGTCTTCTCTTACGGAAAATGAAAAATCTCGACTTATTACTGTGTTAAAAGCTCATAAACCAGCTATTGCATGGAAGATTCATGACATTAAAGGAATAAGTCCTTCGTATTGCACACATAAAATCCTTATGGAAGAAGGTCATAAAACCTATGTGCAACGCCAACGAAGACTAAATCCTAATATGCAAGATGTTGTTAAGAAAGAAATTATTAAAATGCTTGATGCAGGTTTAATTTATCCAATTTCTGATAGTCCATGGGTAAGCCCAGTTCAATATGTACCTAAGAAGGGTGGCATGACTGTCATCACAAATGAAAAAAATGAGCTTGTTCCTACTAGGACTGTAATAGGATGGCGTGTCTGTATTGATTATAGAAAATTAAATGACACCACCAGAAAAGATCACTTTCCCTTACCTTTCATTGATAAAATGTTAGAAAGATTAGCCGAAAATAGTTACTATTGTTTTCTTGATGGTTTTTCCGGATATTTTCAAATTCCAATAGCACCCGAGGACCAAAAGAAAACCACATTCACATACCCTTATGGTACTTTTGCTTACAAACGCATGCCATTTGGACTTTGCAACGCCCTTGTAACCTTTCAAAAGTGTATGATGGCGATTTTTCATGACATGATAGAGGAATGCATGGAAGTTTTCATGGATGACTTTTCAGTCTTCGCTGATACTTTTAAAACATGTCTAGTTAATCTTGAACGAATGCTTATTAGATGCGAACAATCAAATCTAGTACTTAATTGGGAGAAATGCCATTTCATGGTTAAAGAAGGCATCGTTCTTGGACATAAAATTTCAAATGAAGGAATTGAAGTGGATAGAGCTAAAGTAGATGTAATTGCTAAACTTCCACATCCCACCAATGTTAGAGGAGTTAGGAGTTTTCTAGGGCATGCCGGTTTTTACCGACGTTTCATAAAAGATTTTTCTAAAATTGCCACTCCTATGAATAAATTCCTAGAAAAGGATGCTCCATTCATCTTTTTGGATGAATGCATCAAATCTTTTAATATTCTTAAAGAAAAACTCACTAATGCGCCGATCATGATAACTCCAAATTGGAATCTACCATTTGAACTTATGTGCGATGCAAGTGATTTTGCAATGGGAGCTGTTTTAGGACAAAGGATTGAAAAATAATTTCAACCTATATATTATGCTAGTAAGACATTACAAGGAGCACAAACGAATTACACAACTACTGAAAAAGAACTCCTTGCTTTTGACAAATTTCGTTCATATCTCGTTCTAGCAAAAACGGTGGTCTATACCGACCATTCTGCTCTTAGATATTTATTTTTCAAAACAAGATGCCAAACCACGATTAATTCGTTGGATCTTACTCTTACAAGAGTTCGATATTGAAATCCGAGACAAAAAGGGAGCAAAAAATCTCACCGCTGATCATCTTTCTCGTCTTGAAAATCCCGAATTAGAAGTTCTAAATGAATCGGCCATACAAGACAACTTTCCTGATGAATATCTATTGAAGATAGATTATAGTAAAATTCCATGGTTTGCAGACTATGCAAACTATTTAGTATGTGGATTCCTTGAAAAAGGATTGTCGTACCAAAAAAGAAAGAAATTCTTTAGTGATATAAAACACTATTTCTGGGAAGATCCACATCTGTTTAAAAGTTATTCCAATGGATTAATATGCCGATGTGTATTCGGAGATGAAGCCAGTCAAATCTTAAACCATTGTCACACAGGACCAACAGGAGGGCATTATGGGCCTCAACTCACAGCAAGAAAAGTCTACGACGCTGGATTCTATTGGCCTACAATTTTCAAAGACGCGCACCTTCTTTGAAAATCCTGTGATGCTTGTCAAAGGGCTGGAAAAATAAGTCAATGTGATGAAATGCCACAAAATGTCATTCAAGTATGTGAAGTATTTGACATTTGGGGTATTGACTTTATGGGCCCATTTCCAAAATCTCATAATAATCTCTACATTCTCGTTGCCATTGATTATGTATCTAAATGGGCAGAAGCACAAGCTCTCCCAACTAATGATGCACGAGTTGTAGTCAACTTCTTAAAACGTCTTTTTGCTAGGTTCGGAATACCGAAAGCTTTAATAAGTGATCGGGGTACTCATTTCTGTAATAATCAACTTGAGAAAGTTCTCAAAAGATATGGAGTAACTCATAAAATCTCAACCGCTTATCATCCACAAACAAGTGGACAAGTTGAAAATACCAACCGAGCTTTAAAACGTATTCTAGAGAAAACCGTAGGATCAAATCCGAAGGAATGGTCCATGAAATTGGAGAATGCACTCTGGGCTTTTAGAACAGCCTACAAAACTCCAATTGGAACCACACCTTTTAGACTCGTTTACGGAAAAGCATGTCACCTTCCAGTAGAAATTGAACACAAAGCATTTTGGGCTTTGAAGACATGTAATCTTGATTTACATGAAGCTGGACGTCTACAGTTAAGTCAATTAAATGAATTAGAAGAATTAAGACATGAAGAATATGAAAATTCGTTAATCTATAAGGAAAGAACGAAGAAATGGCATGATAAAAGAGTCAGAAGTTCAAAAGAATTTAAAGAAAGAGACAGAGTTCTTCTTTTCAATTCACGATTCAAGCTATTTCCTAGAAAATTGAAATCAAGATGGTCTGGACCATTCATAGTCAAAAGAGTTTTCCCATACGGAACAGTAGAATTAATAAATTCAAATGGGATTGAATTTAAAGTTAATGGTCACAGAGTTAAACATTACATAGATAATCTAATGGAAGTTGAAGATGAAGTTAATCACAATTTCGACACCATAGCTAACTAAGAGTGGGAAGGTTCGAATCTTTTTAGGGTAATAGTTATTTCTGTTAGAGTTAGATATTCTGTTTTCGCGTAGTTCTCGAGAATGGAATCCGAATGGTCTTTCCCTAGCAGACCCTAAAGAACTAGTCTTCTCCCCCCATTCTGAATTTTTATTTTTTTAGGTTTTACGAGATGAAGAATTCCTTTGATCTGAACCATGATCTAATGCTACACGCTATGATTACTAAACGTAATAATGACACACTTCCGAGTGAACTGGTATCATTCATAAGAGGCAAAATTGTAACGACCCGGATTTTTCCAATCGTTTTATACTTATGAGATTAATATTTACATAAAATAAACCTTACCAACATGATAAGCAATCCAAACTGTTGAGACTTATGTTTTTGAAAAGAGTTTCACACAACGTTTGACTGTCCAATTTGACCGATGATATCACGAACTATATAACACACGATAATTATACGATTATGTATATGTACATATCTATACATATTTAACATGATTTAAGGATGGTTTAACATTTCATTGTGAACTAACAACAATGAGTTATAAGTATACTTTGAGACCACTAACTTAAGTTTTCAAAACGATAACTATATGTAACATTCTTTGACATATATACTTACAATATATAATGTGTTGGTGATCTATATCACCAATATGATTTAAGTGTAATGGGATTAATTTGTAACCAAAATAATCTTGATAAATATCGAACAAGTTTGGGGAAGTGTGGAGTGCACACTTGTTTGAACTTATCTTGATTATGACGGGGGTTCGGGGGCAGCGCCCCCGATAAGCGGGGTCCAAGGGGCAGAGCCCCTGGCTGGGGTCGAGCTGCCAGGTCAGCTTGGAAATTTTTTTTTGGGCTAACATTGCTTTATTAAAAATGTCTTAAAATTTTATTTTGGCCCAGTTTGACCCAAAAATAAAAGCCCAGTTTTGAGCCTCTTTTACAGTTATAAACCCAAATATTTGAATTCTCGTTCCGATTCCTCAAAATTTCTACAAGTATATCTAGGGTATATGTAACCGTATCATACCCAGCTTCTATACGTATTTACTATTGGTATATACCAACAATAAACTTCAATGATCAGCCACTAGACATGATGTTACATGTGGGAACCAGCCATTTAACCTCATGTGTGACTTTTGTGCAAGAAAACAAACTAAATCTCCTATATATCCATCCCATAATCATGCTATTTTGCACACACACACATACAATTTCATTTCCAATTTTCTTTCAAGTTAATTCACTCCCTAATCTCTTCACTTACCTACTCAAGAACGTATCAATATAGTCATCCGATTTCAAGGAGATTACTTTCAATCTTTCAATCCCACTCCACCACTCTTTTGATTCCAAGATTTTTCTTACCTTTTCCAGTAGTTTTGTCCAAGTAACTTGAGGTAGTAACCTTATTCATAACCTTATTCAATTCATATTTATATAGCTATCTTATTTTGTGTTATAAAATTTTAACAACAAGAACATAGTTTGAGTGATTTCAAACTTGTTCGCAAACTAAATAGATCCTTCTAATTTGATTTTTAAAAACACTTCAAGACCTGTAATATATCATATTATGACAAAATCGGATTAATCATATCTTGGCTAATTAACATAATATTTAATATATATTTACTTATGATTTGATTTTATATATTTCAGGACCACCCGTAAACAACACGAGAAGATTAATCATAAGACCTCATGATTGTACGCAACACGTCAGTTGACAACACGGTACTTTATGTACGCAACACGTCATTTGACAACATGGTACCATGGGTCAAGATTAATTCTGATCAAAACGAATACGATGGGGTCTTTATTTATTTTATTTAAGCAACTAATTGTGGACCACTAACATCGGACTGCTAACTACGGACTAAGAAAATATTAAAAGTATTAAAAGTAAATATATATATATATATATATATATATATATATATATATATATATATATATATATACATGTAATGATTACTTGAAAAGAAAATATGTTGATATATTATATATATGGTTAGGTTCGTGATATCTATCGGAGACCAAGTCGAGTTAAATACCTTCAAGACAAAAGTGAGTATATAGTCCCACTTTTAAACTCTAAATATTTCGGGATGAAAATACATGCATTTTACGATTTACGTTATGGACACAAGTGATTAAAAATATATATTCTACGTTGAGTTGTACCACTGGCATACTTCCCTGTAACTTGGTAACTACTATTTACATGAGGTATTGTAAACGCGAATCCTGTTGATAGATCTATCGGGCCTGACAACCCCAACCGGACTGGACGACCAGTATTCAACGGTTGCACAGTACTTCGTTTCGGTGACTACACTTGGTTGGTGTAGTAAGATTTCATAATAAAGGGAATATGCGACGTTGATTAAATGTTAAGTATGGTTATCAAGTGCTCAACAACTTAGAATATTTTTATTAAAACGTTTATATATGAAATCTTGTGGTCTATATTCATAACGCTGCCGGCATTAAACCTATATCTCACCAACTTTATGTTGACGTTTTAAGCATGTTTATTCTCAGGTGATAACTAAAAGCTTCCGCCGCAACATGTTGAATTTAAGCAAGATCTTGAGTATGCATATTTGTGTCAAAAATAAAACTGCATATCGGAGGATTTGTAATGTAAAATATGTTGGAGGTCGTATTGTTATTATCACATGTAAAGTTTGTAAGTCTAATATTATCGCTAAACGATAATCATTATTAAGTTGTTTAAACCTTGTATTTGTAATAAAAGCTATGGTTTTTATTGTAAAAACGAATGCAGTTTTTGAAAAATGTCGCATATAGAGGTCAATACCTCGCGATGAAATCATATATTATTGTATTCGTCCTTATGGTTAAGGTCGGGTTATGACAAAAATGGACGGAGTAAGAAAAGAACTCAGAAAAGATCATCATAAGATACATTTTGGAAAAGGAAAATCAAAATCCGCAACAAAAATAAGAGCACGACACCTTGAAAGATGTTATAAATGCGGAAAATGGTCACACGAAGGTAAATGTTCAAATAATCAAACATATTCAAATACCGAATTTGTTACTCAATGCAGAGAAGGACCGTTTATATGTTTAGAAGAAAAGATATTGAAGAATCGAGGTTACGCTTATGTAGCTATGGAAAATCAAATCACACGACTCTCCTATGAGTCGGCTAAAGCAGGTCTCTGAGAATTCTTTCTCACATGTAAGTATGTACAGTTTTTATTATTTTTTATTTATTGTTTTTAACCTTTTGATAATAAACGCTGAATCGTTTGCTATAAAGTATTAAATTGGTATTCAATAAAATTAGGTATGCGTAACCGAAATTATTGATATTATACAAAAATTTATTACATCACTGCGAAATTTACCGTTTATTCTTAAGGTATAAATATCTTTAATCAATCAACCCAAAATATTTCAAAAATTCGTCAGGAGTAAAACTAGGTCATGGAACCGAAATTACTTTACCGAAAAGGGGGGCGTATATTTTTGATAATATTTGATTGATTAAAGTGGGATAAAAGACCAAAAGATTTTTAATTTTAATTTTTTTTACTTTGTTTTTAAAATTAATATATAAATATTAAATTATTATTGTAAACTTTTTAAAATTAATATATTTAAGTTTGTAAATATTTGAAAAAAAATTAATATTTTTAATATAAGTTTGTATGTATAAAAATAAAAATATAATATAAGTTTGGTGTGAATTTTTTTTTAATAATATGAATTTTTAATTTTATGCATTTTAAATTTAAGTTTGGTGTGAATTTAAAAACAAAATTTACTTTATTTCGTTAAGTTAAAAATGTGATTTTTAAAAAATTCGTCGTGAGTTGAAAACTAGGTCATTGAACCGAAATTGCTTTACCCGAGGGCGGGACGAGAACTTTTATTATCATTATTTTTAATCTTATTGAATTAAAATAAGCCAAAAACATTTAAAAAACCCAAAAATCTTTGCTTTTAAAACAACGCTTAAAACGTGACAAATTTTTAAAATTTTGTCGAGGGACGGACTAGGACAACGATCCGAAACGCCCTCATCCTAAAAAGAAACAAAATTTTAATTTTTAATTAATTATATGTTTTATTAGTAATGGTTTTTATATAAAAAAAAAATAGCAGACCCCATGCGATCGCATGGGGTTTCCCTTTCAAATCCATGCGATCGCATGGAGAGAGAAATCTGGCAAGAAACAAATACTCAACGAGCTCTCTGCTCTTTCACTCCAACACACACACATACAAGAACCTACTCCCAAACACACTCAAAAATTCGCAATTTTTACCAAAATCAATCAAATTTCTTGCTATAATCCGCTCTAATCATGAATTTGTTAAGAAGTTTATCAAGAAAGGTAACAATTACACCCCTAAACCTCTTTAAATTTGATTTTTATTGTTTTTGAGCTATAATTTACCTAATTTGATTTTGTTAATTTCTAGTGTAATTAGAGTTAAATTGTTAGTATATTATGCATGTATAACCTAGATTGATGCTATTTAACATGATTTGAAGTCAAAAACTTCAAAAATTTTAGGAATCTAGGGTTTGTGTTCTTGAGCAATTTGGGGCTTTTTGATATAAACAGGTTATGGCCATTTTTTTCATGAATTATTGCTAAATTAAGTAGTGTAACATGTTTATGTAGTTAACTGATCCAAACTTTGATCCTAAACATGATTTTTGAGAATTAAAGTGGACTTTTTAAGTCTAAAATTCATGAACTTGATTAAATTGATGTAAATGCCATTTGAAACTTGTTTAATTGCTATTAATGGTTATTTTAACATGTTATTTGAGTTGAATGCTTATGAACTTTGTAAACATTTTCATAAATGCTTATTTGAAAAAATGTAGAATTGTTAAAATTGTGAAAATGTGTATAAGTTTAATTTTGATTGAACATGTTATTGTAATTGTTTTAATTTGTTATTTTGCTAACACTAATGCATATTTGGATGCACAAATTTTGTGTTTAATGTGTTTTGTAGAGATTTACCGATACTGATGGTGCATCATCATCATCTAGACAACCTACGCCAGAACCTGAACCAGAAATGCAATATGAGCCACAATATGAACCGGAGCAACAACATGAACAACAACAACAACCTGATCAACACGTACCATGTTATGATCACCAATAGAATATGTTAATGCCTACGTAATTTTTCCGATTCATCCGATAGTAGAACACCCAACGATTCATGAAGCACAGTTGCATCCCAATCTTAGATTTGATCGAAGTTGGAGAGATTACCTGACATATCAAAGTAACAAATTCAAACTGGTAACGAAAAATGTAGAAGTGCCGAGAGTAATCGATTGGGAGCCTTTGGAAAGGGTTCAACTAGTTAACTCAATTAGACTGCATCTGATCCAAAGGTATGTCAGCTCTTCTTTTCCCGATTGGGAGCGTTTATTCACCATTCGTATGCCTGTATATAAGGAATGGTGTGTTGAGCTTATGAGTACTATTTCACTTAATGCGGATGTAGTTAGGTTAGATGATAGAAGTTTTCTTAGATTTATACTTGGCCGTAGGATGTATAGAATGTCCATGCTGGACATGGCCAGGGCTGTACAGATTTACACTCCTGGTGAATTACTACTACCTGATTGTACAAATTTGATTTATCATGGGGAGCGGGTAGATAGGAATTTTGACGCGAACGCCGTCTAGAGGTGTATGTCAAATTATAATGTTTTTTCGCTGGGAGGAAGACACTCCTATTTAGATGTTAACAAAGCGGAGCTACGTATTATACATAGATTTTTAGCTAATTCGATTACACAAAGAGGTAAAAACAAGTAGAAGATGACCTTACATGACTTATTTTACCTTAAGTGTATTCGAAACAATAGAAGCTTTGTTAATATCCCCTACTGTGTTGGTTTTTATCTGTCCAAAGTAGTGGCAGGAATACAGGACGGGGGAATAATAGGAGGAGGTATTTTTGTTACTCTCATTGGAGAGTACTTGGGTGTAGATAGGTATCAAGGGGGTCCACTTATGGTATGTATGGAACAGGATGATACTTTAGGATTGAAGGTCTATCAGGGTGCTAAGGTATTAAAGAGCAAACGCAATCAGGCAGTACCATATGATGGTAAACATCCATAGGTAGAGAGAGGTTCAGATGAAGAAATGGAGGAAGCGGATGACATTAGGGATGTCATTAGGGAAGCTATGACTGACGTCTACCAGCGTATAGATGCGGTAGAAATGACAAACCAGGATAGACATAGTCGATACGAGCAGTGGCAAGCCCGGAATGAGTACGAGCATTCCAGGCAACGACAGCATGATAGATGGCACTATCATCAGCATCAGATCATGAGCCAGTTATCACCTCAGGATCACTACGTACCGACCCGACCTGCTTACTATCCTCCACACCAGCCCAATGTGCGACCACCATTTACTCTCTACGACCCTAACCAGGCCTACCAGTACACCTATCACCAACCGTGGAACCCGACCGACGACATGAACTGGAACCCCTATCCGGATTGATATAGTCCCCGTTGGTGATTTCTATGATTTTTATTTTTTTTATTTATTTATGTTTAAACATATAATATTGTGATACTTTTATTGTAATGTTTAGTATTTTTATTATGTTGTACTAATATTTCATATTTGATTTGAAAGTGGGATTTTAAGTCCCATTTCAAATTACCATGCATGTTTATATCTGTATTGTATGTATATTGTCCATTGTACACAAAAGGGTAAAACAGCGCATTTTCAAAGACTGATATTAAGTTCAGCAAAAGCTACTAATTTTGACGACAAAACAAAAAACAAATGTGATGTAACAATAAGACGGAATGAACAAATGATGTGCACCATTTATCATTCAACAAACAAATGCCAATATGTTTGGAAACTTTGGTAAAATTTAATCATTTTTCTACGCTAATTACCCTCAATAATTTAAATTGTACTGATTTCTTGCAAATGAGGGTATTGCAAGATCTTAAGTGTGGGAAGGGGTTAAATTCTTTCGGATTTTTAAAATTTTTTTACTTAAACACTTGGTTAGCATTAAAAATACTAGTAACGCAGTAGTTGTATTAGAATCTAGTGCTCTCTGATAATAAAGAACAGCCCTAGTCTTATATACTGACTACCCAATTCTAGTAAAAATTTTCAAAATTTTTAAATAAATGAATTCAAAATCATGTTTATACATATTTATGAACGATAAAACTAGGTGTTAACAGCGATATTATTGTTACCTCGGAAAGGACATAAATTGAGAAACAACTCAAAATGTTAGAATTCATTTAAAATGGAATAGAGGACAATAAAAAGGCAAAGAAAGGAAAATAAAAGCCAAGTGTGGGAAAAATTTACCAAGTTATTTAAAACATATATCACATATTTTTGTACAAATAATTGAAGATACTTTTGTTTTGGACAAAATTAACCGTTTTACCCGATTTATTGTAATAAAGATGAAAGAAAGATGGATCTACACGATGAATCAATTCCATCATTAAAAGGAAGTAAAGTCTTCAGAAAAAGACACGCGCTTCTTGATTTAGGTCAGAAAGTTGTCGTCCAGACCAGCTGTAGGTTGATGAAAAATCTAGAAAAGTCATCTCTAAAATCAGCAGGAAATCTACGGACCTCAGCATCAAACAGGGTCGCCAAGTGGTTAGACTTATCCTAACCATGAGAGGATCTGTCTCGTAAAATGAGGAGGGCACCGTGCAAATTAGCTTGATAAGACTAATTAATCAGATCTCCAGAAAGGATAATCTCCTTAAAGATTAAAAATCACCTTTTAAGACTGATATTACTCAATCCTTGAGATTGACCATTAAAGATTGAGAATTCAAACTCATGGAATTCAATGATATCTAAACTCGAGCTTGAACGAGAAAATATTTTGATCAAATTACAAACCTATTTGTTTTCTGAAAACCCATTTTCAATGCGTTCATTACCACTGAACGTAAAATCCTAGGAATTCACCTGGAATTCATTAGGTCACCTGAACCAATCGGGTGTCAACCGTAAGAACGGTGGTTTTATAGCATGGTCGAAGACAGGACCTTGTGCCAGACCAAAAAACTAAAGGGTGATCTTTACTATTGCTCCTACAAAGGATAGTAATTGCATCCGACACGTTATTGACCATAATTAAAAGCATGTCACGGGACATTGCTTTAACAGTTGCTTGTTCAACGCTTTCCTTTACAACTGGACGGTAGTTTATCGAAAGGTAATATACGGAGCAAGTATACTAGACGTGTTGCTTTCCCAATACAAGGTTAGCAAGTGGGTGACACAAAACCATAAGTTTTAAGCTAAAATTTTCAAATCTGAAACCCACCAAACCCACAAAAACAATTTGCAAACACCGGTGAAGGGTTATTCCGGAAAACTTATCTAGGGTAAAAGCTAGATTTAATTTACAAAAGATCAAATGTTTTCATAAAGATCCAATTTCCTTAAGGATCTAAATTTTTATAGTCATGTGGGACTGTAAACCACATCGTTACTACCATTGTTTATACCGCCAAATCGAAATCACTGATGTACAAAGTGTGAAGAATAAAGAAGTGATTCTAGTATTTCTATTTCAAGACTATATTGCTTGAGGACAAGCAACGCTCAAGTGTGGGAATATTTGATAATGCTAAAAACGAACATATATTTCATAGCATTATCCCTCAAGAAAGACAAGCTTTTAGTTGCAATTGTTCTATTTACAAGTAATATTCGTTTAAATAATAAAAGGTGAAGACAAAGGACAGATTCGACGAATTGAAGACGCAAACGACCAAAAAGCTAAAAAGTATAAAGTACAATCAAAGTGGTTCAAATTATTGATGAGAAACGTCTCAAAGTTATAAGAGTACGAGCCGCAAAAAGCAAAGTACAAGATATTAAATAGTACGAAAGGACGTTCGAAAATCTGGAACCGGGACCAGAGTCATCTCAACGCTCGACGCAACGGAGCTAAAATTACAAGTTAATTATGCACATAAATATAATATAATATATAAATAATTCTTAAAAATTATATATATATTATATATATTTATAAAACTGTCAGCAAGAAGCAAACAACCACATGTGAGCTGTAAAAAGTGGCCATGTGATCGCATGACCAGGAAGAAGGTTTTTCATGCGATCGCATGGAGCCAAATTGCTGGCCACATCTATAAATTTCGCAGTTTTTGGTCGAATAAACACATCTTTTTCTTTCCTCTCCCTCACACGATATATATTTATATTTATATTTTAATTATAATTTTAATATTAAAGTTTAATAATAAGGGTATGTTAGCGAATGTTGTAAGAGTGTAAGTCGAAATTCTGTCCGTGTAACGCTACGCTATTATTAATCATTGTAAGTTATGTTCAACCTTTTTAAATTAATGTCTCGTAGCTAAGTTATTATTATATTTATTTAAGCCAAAGTAATCATGATGTTGGGCTAAAATATTAAGACAGGGTAATTGGGCTTTGTACCATAATTGAGGTTTGGACAAAAGAACGACACTTGTGGAAATTAGACTATGGGCTATTAATGGGCTTTATATTTGTTTAATTAAATGATAGTTTGTTAATTTAATATAAAGATTTATAATTGGACGTACCTATAAATAACCATATACACTCGATCGGACACGATGGGCGGGATATTTATAAGTACTAATAATCGTTCATTTAACCGGACACGGGAATGGATTAATAGTCAATGGACTTATTAAAACAGGGGTGAATTATATACAAGGAAAATTGGTATAATTATAGTTTATGTCCCCAATTAGTTGGAATATTTGACTTCGGATATAAGGATAATTTGACGAGGACACTCGCACTTTATATTTATGACTGATGGACTGTTATGGACAAAAACCAGATGGACATATTGAATAATTCAGGACAAAGGACAATTAACCCTTGATAATAAACTAAATTCAACACATCAAACATCATGATTACAAAAGTTTAAATAAGCATAATTCCTTTATTTCATATTTAATTGCACTTTTAATTATCGCACTTTAATTTATTGTCATTTTAATTATCGTACTTTTTAATTATCGCAATTTTATTTATTGTCATTTTAATTATCGCACTTTTATTTATCGCACTTTAATTATTATCATTTACTTTACGCTTTAAATTAAGTCTTTTATATATTTAATATTTTACATTAGGTTTTAACCGCGACTTATGTTTTGAAATTGACAAACCAGTCATTAAACGGTAAAAATCCCACTTTTATAATAATAATACTACTTTTATTTATATTTATATTTATATTTATATTTATACAAATATAGTTTTAAAAATATAGCGTTAAACTTGGCAAGCTCCCTGTGGAACGAACCGGACTTACTAAAAACTACACTACTGTACGATTAGGTACACTGCCTATAAGTGTTGTAGCAAGGTTTAGGTATATCCACTCTATAAATAAATAAATAACTTGTGTAAAATTGTATCGAATTTAATAGTATTTCCTTGTAAAAATTAATAGTATTTTATACCCCTTCGCTTTAACATCATCTGGTAATTTGACAAATCAAATCGTGCTATTACCTTTCCTTTCTGCTTTGTATATTATGATCATTCGAAACTCCATATCTACGAATTCTGGACCATTATTCGCCTGACTTGAAGTCGGGAAGAAGAAACAAAAACATGGAACTCCGAAATATAAAGGAAAATATAAAACTCGACAACAACACCTAAATTACAAACCGTATATATCAATACGTATTGCAACATAAAGACACTGGAGAATTAAAAATATTATAACCCCAAGGTAATAGTAGAAGAAAATAACTTCCTCTGGTGGCAAATGAAAAAGAAGAATGAAGGATACGATAGCCAGGAAAATATCAAGAATCAGGACTGGATTTAACATTTTCGCAACCTATTGGGAAGTATGAAATGAGGAAGAAGATGTAGGAGTGATGAAAATAATGGAACGGAAGAGGTCAATTTATAGCAAAATGTCAGACATAGCAATCAAGACAGATTACCGTATTAAATCAAAGAGGATCCTAATTTTCTTGATTACCGAAGAACCAAATCACAAAGATTTCCTCTAAATCCCTTGAAATCCAGAAATCAACAGTAACTACGTTAAAAGATAAGACGAATCACTATGTTCTCATTTCACTCTTTTACGATAAGCTTCACTCATACGCTTTGAGTAATTGAATTATTTTATTCATACTTCTCAATCATGATAAAACCCCACATATCGACTCATATTCGTCATAAAAACATTTTTATGGTTAGCCATGATGACCTCACTCAAATTTCGGGACGAAATTTCTTTAACGTGTAGGTACTGTGACGACCCGGAAATTTTCGACCAAATTTAAACTTAATCTTATATGATTTGAAATGTCCCGTTCATATTGATTATAAGCATTCCATATTAATTGATTTTGTTGCGAGGTTTTGACCTCTATATGAGACGTTTTTCAAAGACTGCATTCGTTTTTAAAACAAACCACAACCTTTATTTTATCGACAAGGTTAAAAGGACACCACCTAGATTATCAGAAATGATAATCTAAAAATATCACACTTACACACTACCAATACATATTGGTTTACAATATTAATATGTTACAACAAAGTAAATCTCGAATGCAGTTTTAAACAATATTATACAAGCATGCTGACACCAAATCTTGTCCATATATTAGCATGCAACAGCGGAAGCTCTTAATAATCACCTGAGAATAAACATGCTTTAAACGTCAATAAAAAATGTTGGTGAGTTATAGGTTTAACCTATATATCAAATTGTAATAATAGACCACAAGATTTCATCTTTCAATAACATGCAATCTGCATAAAAATCATTCTTATGGTTGAACACCTGGTAACCGACATTAACAAATGCATCTAGAATATCCCCATATATAAATATCGAAGTACTAAAGCAGTTCAAATTCTCTGACTGGGGCTTGTCAATGGCCCATAGATCTATCTTTAGGATTCGCGTCAATTGGTGGCAATTATAATAAACACCAATTCTTAGGTTACCAAGTTCAACAAGGGCGATATCCGATATAACGATTCAACATAGAATGTAGTTTCAATACTTGTGTCTATTTTGTAAATCATTTTCAAAACTGCATGTATTCTCATCCCAAAATATTAGATTTTAAAAGTGGGACTATAACTCACTTTCACAGATTTTTACTTCGTCGAGAAGTAAGACTTGGCCACTGGTCGATTCACGAACCTATAACAAATATGTACATATATATCAAAGTATGCTCAAAATACAATTACAACATTTTTAATACATTTTGATATTTTAAGTTTATTAAGTCAGCTATCCTCGTTAGTAACCTACAACTAGTTGTCCAAAGTTAGATGTACAGAAATAAATTGATATATATTATCTTGAATCAATCCACGACCCAGTGTATACACGTCTCAGGCTAGATCACAACTCAAAGTATATATATTTTTGGAATCAACCTCAACCCTGTATAGCTAACTCCAACATTACTGCATATAGAGTGTCTATGGTTGTTCCAAATAATATATATACATGGGTCGATATGATATGTCAAAACATTTGCATACGTGTCTATGGTATCCCAAGATTAAATATTATAATACATGTTTAATACAATATAAGTTAGCTAGGATATGATTTGTATAGAATTGTTACAATATTTCCCGTAGCTACAACAATCAAAAAAATATCCAATCTTGTTTTGCCCATAACTTCTTCGTTTTAAATCCGTTTTGAGTGAATCAAATTGCTATGATTTCATATTGAACTCTATTTTATGAATCTAAATAGAAAAAATATAGGTTTATAGTCGTAAATATAAGTTACAAGTCGTTTTTGTAAGAGGTAGTCATTTCAGTCGAAAGAACGACATCTTGATGACCATTTTGAAAAACATACTTCCACTTTGAGTTTAACCATGATTTTTGGATATAGTTTCATGTTCATAAGAAAAATAATTTTCCCAGAAGAACAACTTTTAAATCAAAGTTTATCATAGTTTTTAATTATCAAACCTAAAACAGCCCGCGGTGTTACTACGACGGCGTATGTCCGGTTTTACGGTGTTTTTCGTGTTTCCAGGTTTTAAATCATTAAGTTAGCATATCATATAGATATAGAACATGTGGTTATTTGATTTTAAAAGTCAATTTAGAAGGATTAACTTTATTTGCGAACAAGTTTAGAATTAACTAAACTATGTTCTAGTGATTACAAGTTTAAATCTTCGAATAAGATAGTTTTATATGTATGAATCGAATGATGTTATGAACATCATTAATACCTTAATTTTAGTAGGTAAACCTACCGGAAATGAGAAAAAGAGATCTAGCTTCAAAGGATCCTTAGATGGCTTGAAAGTTCTTGAAGCAGAATCATGACACGAAAACAAGTTCAAGTAAGATTTCCACTCGAAATAAGATTGTTATAGTTATAGAAATTGAATCAAAGTTTGAATATGAGTATTACCTTGTATTATAAAGATATCTTACTGTAATAAGAAAGATTTCTTGAGGTTGGATGATCACTCTACAAGAATGGAAGTAAGCTAGCAAACTTGGAAGTATTCTTGATTTTATGAAACTAGAACTTATAGAATTTATGAAGAACACATAGAACTTGAAGATAGAACTTGAGAGAGATCAATTATATGAATAAAATTGAAGAATGAAAGTGTTTTTAGGTGTTTTTGGTCGTTGGTATATGGATTAGATATAAAGGATGTGTAATTTTGTTTACTTGTAAATAAGTCATGAATGATTACTAATATTTTTGTAATTTTATGAGATATTTCATGCTAGTTGCAAATGATGGTTCCCACATGTGTTAGGTAACTCACATGGGCTGCTAAGATCTGATCATTGGAGTGTATATACCAATAGTACATACATCTAAAAGCTGTGTATTGTACGAGTACGAATACGGGTGCATAAGAGTAGAATTGTTGATGAAACTGAACAAGGATGTAATTGTAAGCATTTTTGTTAAGTAGAAGTATTTTGATAAGTGTCTTGAAGTCTTTCAAAAGTGTATGAATACATATTAAAACACTACATGTATATACATTTTAACTGAGTCGTTAAGTCATCGTTAGTCGTTACATGTAAGTGTTGTTTTGAAACCTTTAGGTTAACGACCTTGTTAAATGTTGTTAACCCATTGTTTATTATATCAAATGAGATGTTAAATTATTACATTATCATGATATCATGATGTATTAATTTATCTTAATATGATATATATACATTAAATGTCGTTACAATGATAATCGTTACATATATGTCTCGTTTCGAAATCATTAAGTTAGTAGTCTTTTTTTACATATGTAGTTCATTGTTAATATACTTAATGATATGTTTACTTATCATAATATCATGTTAACTATATATATATATATATCCATATATATGACATCATATAGTTTTTACAAGTTTTAACGTTCGTGAATCACCGGTCAACTTGGGTGGTCAATTGTCTATATGAAACCTATTTCAATTAATCGTCTTAACAAGTTTGATTGCTTAACATGTTGGAAACACTTAATCATGTAAATATCAAATTCATTAAATATATATAAACATGGAAAAGTTCGGGTCACTACATGATTCCGACACGATAAGTAAAGTCTGTTAAGTTGAATCTCAAAATTTTTGAACTACTCAATTACCCTTCGGTTGTTCTCGACGATTCACGAAAAATTATGTGTAAATAGATATGTGTATATTATAACTTGAAAACTTTAGAAAAGTATTAAGTATATGCTACTGTGCATTAAACTTATTGCTTTAAATATCTATTTGAATATATATGATAAGTTGGAATATTAATTATATGAATAACTTGCGACGTGTATTTAAAACGTGTTTATGAATATTGAATATATATATATATATATATATATATATATATATATATATATATATATGATTTCAATTAGTTAAGAAAACGATAGCAACAGTTGTTAATTAATTCGATTGATATTTAGATATGTTTGAGAAGTTAAAAATAAAACGTTTTGATTTAAAACTATATTATTAAATGTACTTTGATAAATAACGAGAAGATGATTTAAAGAAGCAAATGACCAAAGCACTCAAATGTATAAGTTACGTTTCAAGTGATATAATTTATTGGCGAATAACTCTAATTATTGATAAAGGTACGAATCACGAAATATAAAATACAAATTTTCTAGGTGTACGAAACGACGTTCGAAAAACCGGAACCGGGACATAAGTCGAGTGTCAACATACAAGTCGACGGAGCAAAGACTACAAGTCAACTTGGCACGAGAATATAATATATTATATAATTAATTAATATAAATTATATATATTATATATATAATTAATAAATATGTCGACAAACTAGAAAACAAATCAGATGTGAGCTGGCAGGGGGTGCCATGCGATCGCATGACATATACACTGAAATCCCATGCGATCGCATGGGGTTCAGTTTCAGAAAATGTACTATAAATGCTCGAGTTTTCTGCGAATGTTTTTCACACACATCTGTCTCTCTACTCTCTATATTATTATTATTATTATTATTATTATTATTATTATTATTATTATTATTATTATTATTATTATTATTATTAATTATAATATTATTATTAGAAATATTAGTAGTATTATTAATTAGTATTATACATAAAATACTACGACGAGATCATGAGCATGTCACTTTCAAAACTGGTTTTCGAATGGGATAGAGCTAAGGAAATTATGGGTTATAGCTATGGTGGTTATGGGTAATGTTCGTGGGTATTATTCGCAAGTCAAACCTAGTGTTTATCATCTCTGTTGCGTCTACGTACTTTCCTGCAATATTGAATCACAATATTGATAAGTGAGCATTCATATCTTACCTTTTATATATTAATAGTGTATCCATGTCTAGTGCTCGAGTATATATGTTTGTGCATGCTTGTATGCTTTAATTTTGTCGTTAAACAGTTTTTGATGAATCACGAATTTGATACATATGCTACTGATATAAAGTATATGATATGCATGTCATTGAAAAGCTATCGAATAATTAATAACTTTTCATTTAGAAATCGCGTGATTTCGATGAACGGATTAAAAGATATGGCCAACTGAATTATGTTTGACGTTAATTGAAATTGTGTTTGAAACTGTAAATTAATATTTAAATAACTTGTCTATGAGATTGATAAGTTGGATTTTTAGATATTACTAATCGAGTAAATGAATTTCTATATAAGGCACGTCTCGTTTTGTTGAACAATTGTCAAAGTTGACTGTCTTATCATGTTTTAAATCTTTATAAACACTATAATCTGATTTTATAAGTATTGGAAAGCTTTGTGAAAGCCATGATAATTCAATTATAATATAGCTCCTGAAATAAATAATATTTTGAGTTTGATAAACTATAAATTCGTTCAAGACTGATACTATGTTAATATGATAAACATGTATAGATTTAAAGATCATATTGGGTCAGGATGACTTTTGAGATGACTTTTGTTAACTTTTGCATGTCGGTCTCGAGCATTAGGATTGTGATACACTATGACCCGACCTAACTTGTTAGACGTATTGACAAACATATGTTCTCTAGGTTGAGATCTACAGTTAATTTGCATTCCGAATTTCGGTCACATTTCGGTGAATGACCTTATGTGCTGCTAAGGTGAGTTTCATTTGCTCCATTTTTAATTGCTTTTGCAACATATATTTTTGGGCTGAGAATACATGCACTTTATTTTAATTGCAATGGACACAAGTACATACTTAATTCTACACTGAGTTTGAACCGAAAATCTCTTAGCTTTGGTAACTAGTAGCTGCTGGTTATAAGAACTGGTGGGCGCGAATAGTTGTATATGGATCCATAGGGCTTGACATCCCCGTCTGTTCCAGGTATAGAAACCCTAGCCTGAACTATAAAATAGATGTATGCTATTTGAGTTTAGTACACGTTGGATTACGTGTATTGTACATGTTAGTTGCATGTATGTTAAAACAGGGGTACTTATTATAACGTTAAAGCTTAGTTACCAGGGTGTTTAATCTTTTAGAATAATTTGATAAACGTTTCTGGATGAAACAAATGAAATCTTGTGATCCACCTTTATATACAGATTTTTCGCAACATTAAAACTATGAACTCACCAACCTTTGTGTTGACACTTTTAAGCATGTTTATTCTCAGGTTCCTAGAAGTCTTCTGCTGTTTGCTTATACGTTATACAAGCTATGTGCATGGAGTCATACATGCTTTATTCGAGAAAACTTTGCATTCACAAAATCATCACCATGTATCTTATTTTAACTACATTGACAACGGATGTATTATGGTAAACTATTATTTACAGTGATTGTCTATATGTAGAAATCATCAGATGTCGAAAACCTTGGAATTTGATATTTAATTATAGTGTGCCTTTTCAAAAGAATGCAATGTTTACAAAACGTATCATGTAGAGGTCAGTACCTCACTGTGAAATCGATGAATGATGTATTCGTCCAAAGAGATTTGGACTCATCATCACAGTTGGTATCAGAGCTTGAGGTCATAGGGAACCAGAATTTGCATTAGTGTGTTTAACTGGTAATTGTTAGGATGCATTAGTGAATCTGGACTATGACCGTATCTGTTTTTACCGAGTTTTGCTTATCATTTCTTGTCGTAAATTAAATGCTTATCATTCTTAAGTCTAGACACGTTTTCCTGTAGTTATTGCATGAATAGTGTATAGACAAAATTCATATCTTAGCGTATCTGCTAATTCATATCTTAGCGTATCTGTTACTGTAAACTTTTCCTGACATCTTCCGAAAATTTCTCCGTAATTTATGGGATTTTGGTATTATATATACATATGTAAATTATGTGTTGAAGAATACCAATCTAAGTCCTATAATCTATTTCATATCAAAAATTCAATTCCCTAATTATACAAGATGGATCACGTATCTAGTTCGAATTCCTTAGATTCCGACAACTATTCCGATATGGATTTCCACTCGAGCTCTGAAAGCAGTGTGATCGGAATGGATCAACCAATTAGCCATCATCTATTCTGGATGAATTGGGGATGGGTTCGTAGCTTACTTAATCATTGGAGACAAGAAGAAGGCGATCCCTTCCATCCACCACATTGCCCTCTTGGCGAAGAACCTGAAGCACTTTCCGACGAACATGTTCGTAATACCATTTTCTCTCTCATTTTCAGAGTATCTCGTCATGATTATATAATATCTCAAATTCTAGATCTTCTTCGTCTGCTCGTCCGAACCGACAATCACCCCGGTGTAATAGAAGAAGTCAACGAGCTTCACGCTCGGGTAGTGGCTTTGAAAAATACGGTGCAAAGGTTACAAGCACCAGCAGCATCACCGGCATCAGCAGTACTACCATCATCAATACCAACAGTACCATTACCACCACCACCAACAACCTCCGCATCCCACACCTCAACATCACAATTTGTACCTTGAGCATCAACATCATACGCACTGTAGGTACAAAACATTGTTCATCATCACGGTGAGGACTTAGTGGAGAAGATCAGGAAGTAAGTGGATGCCGTATTCGAGCACGAAACATTTGTTGAAGTGAAGTACGTCAAAGAACATCAAGATCTACTTTAGAAAACATACGATTAAAATACACTAGCTCCAAAGCATCATAATAATTTGGTGAACGTGGGGGTGATGGTGGAAAAGTAACAATCAGAACAGCAGCAACAACATCTGATGTTGTCGGTGATGTCGGTGAAAGTGTTTGAGTTGTCGTGAGGGCAGGTGAGGATAAATGTGCGCTATTATTCTTATATGTAGGGCTATATGTACTACTAGTCAGATTGTCCCCTTCTGATGGAGGTTGGTTAACAACCGGAACCGGCGAAGACCTTTTCAAGTTGCTCGCCTCCATGATATTAGTCTCATGGGACTCTGACAGAGTAGAAGAACTACCCGTCGTTTTAGCTCTCGTAAAGATATTTATATCTCCGACTCCTGAAGTCATCACTGTACCATGAGGTAGCAGATCTCTTTCAGTTAAAGACTAATCACCCAGACCCTGAGTTTCATGATCCGGATGAGAAGTGGTTTGAACCAACGGATCAATATCTTGAACCAAAGGAACAGTCTGCTAGAAGTCTGATAAATTTTTCGAAGAAATGTCATGTTGACTCATTTCCATGAGACGCGGCAGATCTTCCTCATCAAGATAAGCCGGATCTCCAGGACCTATTGGACGTTGAGGCACTACAACATCACTAGGATGAAGTATGTCAAGAGGATTTTTGGCCGATACACAGGTTGCCTGTTCAAGGTATTTCGGCTCCCCTTCGGCCGTTCTGGACTTCAATAATTGGGCTTCCTCGGTCGATTGAGTCAATGCAGACTTTACTGTAGAGGAAGACTTTACTTCCTTTTGAGATGCTGAAGCACCTTTTCTGGTAGGATTTATTCTTAAATCCTGATTAAGTTGGATGGGCTGATTGGTCTTTTTACCATCTGTACATTTAGATCTCTTACCTACTGAAGCTTGCGTTTCATTTAATATAGCGCTTACTGTTATTATTGGATGTGATACAGAAATGGGTGAAGGTGACCTATTTGGCTCTAACTCTTGGTCCGTATCACCAATTAGTTTAGTAATGTTGGGCGAACGATAGGAGTCGAAGTCCTAGATCTAGTTACGCGTTGTGTAGGCGGAGTCTGAATCATCTCATCAGGAATATAGCGTGTCCTCTTCTTCGTTAGTTCGGGAGATGACTCAGTTGCTGATGAATCGGTGTCACTTCCCTCAGGTGTAGTTGATGGGGTAGGTTCATCCCTAAGAGTAATAGGCTCTTTGATCCTCACGGGTTGATTTTATCGGATAACCCTAGAGTGTTTAAGGTTTACTCTAAGTTAGGTGTCAGATGGTCCAGGTTGGACTCTAGGTTCCTCTACAACCTCTGGTCCTGGAACCACGGCTGGTTCAACTTGTGCTTGTTGTACCGGGTTCGGAAGAGGTATCCCTACTGCCTCAAAGTATATAAGCATTCTAGCGTCTAAGGGATTAGCTAACCTCACCAACCAATCTGGTATTGGTGCAGTGAATTGATTATCAGATATCACCAGAGTATTCATCTTCACCTCCCCAAAACGTACCATCTGCATACCCTGTGTACCTGGAACATGAATATTGGCATTTCTGCAAGTGGTTATATCATCATGAATAAAGATACAGAAAAACCTTTCACAAGGAATATATGAACTCCTTGTTTTGTCCACTTGTGCCTGAACCAGATCCCATAGAATTTCAGCATAATCTGGATTCTCTACTATAGTGAATGAGTAGAACAGCTTCAACATCGGGATTGTTAAGCTGTCAGATCCACTTTGTGTCATTAGAAGACAACTGTTTATGATCGAGAAGATCACATACCACCTGAATTGTAAATAGTTCTTCTGGAACTTAACAGGTGTAACAGAAGTATCTCCACTAAATCCAAGTTGAAAAATGGAGTTCATCATTTGTTGAGTAGAAGGAAACGCTGGAGCATTGTTCATAAGAGGAAGCTGAAATATCCTCCTAAAATCAGCCTTAGTAATCCTCCTTAAACCATTCACACCTCTGATCTCAAACTCAAATCTAGCAGGTTCTCCTTGTGGATTAGCAGCAGTGGGTTGTGTAGCCTCAATAAATCTGATTGTTCTATTTAGAAGTCTCAAATCTGCCTCTGGTACACTGACAATATTGCTTAATACACCCCATAAATGATGCATCTCCAAAATAGCAAGCCAGTAGTTGCCGGGTATGTTGGTCTCAGTGTTGATAAAGAAATTGTTCGCCATTTAGCTGTTTGATAAGAACAGAAGACCACCATATGTTATCATAAAGCACATATCTCTATTCTTATTTCCTTTGAAGTCCTTTGTAATTTCCATTTTATGATTTTTATAGATTTTATAAATTATAAAAATCTTTTATTCTATTTATTCACAAGTATTTGACAACCATGATAATCAAACAAAGCATTTTCAAACAATTCAAACATTATCATGATTAATCAAATAAACAAACCAAAAATCCATCAACTCTTGGTCATTTTTCAAAATAATGAGCAGATTCGGTAACCATGAAATTTTGAAGATTCGGTTACTAAATATACTTTTCTTTTCACTTTGATGAACTAGATTAAGCATGCAAGTTATCAAATTCAAATCATGAAGTTTTAATTTACCAAATATCAGACTCGGTATCAAACCTAATATTAGATTCGGTAACTTCAAATTTCACATATTATAACCTTAACATGCATTTCTAGTCATATAACCTTTAAATTCTAAACCAGAATCAATTTTAAGCTATAAACAATCAAATAATCATGTTTATATATTGAACAGACTCGGTAACTGTAGCATGTACACATTCGGTATTTACAGAATCCATTAAACACAAATTAATCATGCAATCCGAGTCGTTTCTATGATAGATCCACTAATCTAACATTAAATAGACTTTATCTCACAACAAACTATCAAACGAATCTGTTTTAATCGAAGAATTAAAGTTTTCAATCAGATTCGGTTTTCCAATGATTCTTCAAATTAAATGTCCTATTCATGTAATTTGTGATCTTTTCTGATTTATATTCATTCATTTAACTCAGATCTATAATATGTATAACATAAACTTGATTAAAAGGAAGATTTACCAAAGATTGAAGTAATTATAGAACGGACTCGGTAGATTAAGCTCAAACTCGGTAAATTAATCAGATTCGGTATAAGCTTTTAAAAACGTAAGAGATTTGACATATATATATATATATATATATATATATATATATATATATATATATATATATATATATATATATATATATATATACCGAACTAGATTTATCGAGCCCGAGCGTTGCACGGAGACTCTTACGAAAACTTTATATAGTACATTGCCAACATATATTCAATATCGATATTATACTATCATTGTCCTAAATTTTGTTGTATGTTGAAGTTGTATAGTTAAAAGAATACACATCATCAAAACTGAAATTCAGAAATTTCAAGAGTTGTGTCTTATTAATGAAAGGACAGACACCGAAAATTAAAATTCAAACTTTTTTACCAATTCAATTTTCTAACTACTTAAACACTTAAAACTGATTAAACCCATTTGCTAAAACAAAACTTCAAGAAATGGTAGACATGCCTTGTTATCCCATTTTGAACCTGTATCCATGTTTGCTGAGCTCAAAACATTTGACACTCGAGTAGGCGTTTGATCTGAAACATCCCACCGCCAGACAAATGATCTCCATAAAGGTATGACATACCTACATCTCTTAAACAGGTGGTCGAGGTCCTCCGATGAGTCGTTTATCATATAGTTATCAGTCTTAAAATCACTCTCTTCCATTGATGCAGTCTATGAATTTTTTTTAAAAAAAACATGGCAGAAAGGCATTAAACCACATATATGACTATGAACAATGCTTTTAACAACGATAAGTAACCATTATTCCTAAATGCAGAAAGATGACCTCATATGATCATGAGACTAAACACACGTGAACTCAAAAAACGACAAAAGAACTCAAATACAGATTAGAAATATGAGTCGAAGTGACATATATGTCGAATTGAAATATGAGTTGCTTGCTTACTTTATTTGATCAAAGTACGCAGCCCGTACTTGGTCTTCATTATAATTGTTGATCATCAGTCATCACATAATACTCCCACTGCTTGCATCACTGATGGTATGAGTTCAACACCCTTAACAACCAAAAAATTGGTGGTCAATTTCCATGCTACTCAATTATGAATATTCACATCAGAAAGACTACCAAGAGTTTATCTTAACCTCATAACTTGAGTTATACTTCATTTTTGTATCGATAGTTAGGTTATGTTCTTTTAAGAGTAACACCTACGAATCCTGAGACCCATTTCGCCATATCAGATAAAACTTAATTTAAGGATACTTACCAATCAGTCAAAAGTTAAGTACAGAAGAATTACACCGCCATATCAGATATCAGGTAGAATCCATACAACACGATTTATCAAAACTCTATTAAGAAGTAATTACCTAAAGCCATAATCAAAATGTTGACATGTACGTCGCACCCCCCGCTGACAAAACCAGAAGTATCACGTCGATCCATTTTTGATAATATTTTAATCGCAAACAATATCAGTCAACTATTGTAACTGATAAAAGCTCCACAAAAATGCTCTGTTGCAGCTTTCTTAATTTGTTCATCTGCATCATTCAAGTCATAAGAGAGTTTAGGAAATGGTGATACTATCAAATTACAAATCAGGGAACTTTTGTAGTATACAAAGACTGTATAATCTAGATAAATAAAATTGTAAGGTCACAATCTTGTGAAATTTTATTAAAAGCAGAAAGTTTCCTATAATAACTGGATCTAAGTTACTAAATGAGTAATCATCGCTATGAATTACCATTAGACCCAAAAAAAAAAAAAAAAAAGTTCACAAACGTACCTAGTACTTTCAAATTCATTCGCCTAATATTAAAATTGCATGATAACTGGTACTTTCCGAACGTGATAAACTATTATTCATCGAAAATCAAACAACAAATTCTTATAAGTGACATATATATTTAAATTTCCATATTATTAAAATATTGCAACAAAGTCACAACGATGGATTATCTTCCTTTCTTTGAAGATGTGGTTTATTCGATTCAGTTGTTAATTATGCCGTGAAGGATACTCTGGAGCTCGATGCCCACAAGTATTCGAATGGGTATTTATCTACCGATGCACCTGTTGAGGTCAAAACTCCTGAGCCGTCTAAAGTCAACAATATTTCTGAATTACATAAGTTCAAAAATGTTGATGCTCCAAAATCTGATTTTGGACCTCCTGAAGGTGGTGATACTCAGCCAGCTCAGCTTCCATCAGGTATTGATACTCGGCCAGCTCAGCTTTCTAAATCAATCTTGACAAATGATGTGGCTGTTGAGAAATTACGGTCTCACTAATTCCCAACACCCAGCCCAACAATAATAGTAAAGAAATAAGAACAATACACAATACAAGATTTAACGTGGAAATTCCAAAACAGGAGAAAAACCACCGGCCTCCAAAGAGAGAAATACACTATATCATAAATTGTTACAATGATATAGACGACTCTCTTAAGTCAACTACACTCTCCAAAATATTTAACTAATACAACTCTCAAACAAGGGTAAGAAAGAAAGAAATAATCAAATACTTAAAGTGTATTGATTGGTGCAATTTGGAAGTAATCCCATAAGCTCATTTTATAATCAAAGAGATTACTTCCCACTCTTTCCATCCACCGATGTGGGACTAAGCAAAAAATATTTCTTCTACTAGTCAAAAAATCAAACCAACAAATCTCCACCTTTTGGATAGAAGAAGATAACCATGCTTCCACATTGCAAGGATATATATACATATATATATATATATATATATATATATATATATATATATATATATATATATATATATATATATATATATATATATATATATATATATATATATATATATATATACATATATATATATATACATATATATATATATATATATACATACATATATAACCGATGTAGACGCTTCCTCGACGACAACTTCAAGATCCTCATCTTCATGTCGTTGACATTATCTCCCAAGAGACAAAACTTGCATCTTCATCGAACATTGTCAAGACCCGACAATCATTGTCATCACAGACAATCATAACTCTTAACAAGAATTATCATACTCTACCATTAAGAGTATAGCACTTAGAATATCACATTCCAAACATTTCACCTCGGCACATGTTGTTGAACAACCAGCTGAAACTTTATGGTGCAACTTCATGTTTGGCTTTCCCTGGAAGTTTCATCAGCTACAACATCAGTTTCCACCACACAACCTGCATCAATGCCAAACCAATGCCCATGCGTAATTGTGGAACTGCTAACAAACATCCCTTTCCACGGTGGCGCGGACACACCATGAGGATGGTGTGACTTCAGAAGAATTCGTCACTCTCCGTAACAACGGAGACATCATTAGCGCCTTTAGAGCCATTTACCGAATTAGCTCCACCTGGACAATTAACCCTTATATGCCCAGTCTTCCCACACCTCCAGCATACCAGATTCTTCCCAGAGTTTCTCTTTCGCCTATCCGAACACAACACTATCGTATCTCCTGATGACGAGACCCCGTTACCTTCCAGTCTTTTCTCCTCGGATAGTCTAATGACCCGTCCTAATCCATCTGGACGAATACATTACATTTGGTTACTTCGCGAGGTACTTGACCTCTATATGATACATTTTACAAACATTACGTTCATTTTTGAAAAGACAATATTTCATTACATCGAAAGTTGACGGCATGCATAGCATTTCATAATATATCCAACTATAATTGACTTAATAATAATCTTGATAAACTCAACGACTCAAATGCAACGTCTTTTGAAATATGTCATGAATGACTCCAAGTAGTATCTCTAAAATGAGCAAATGCACAGCGGAAGATTTTTTTAATACCTGAGAATAAACATGCTTTAAAGTGTCAACCAAAAGGTTGGTGAGTTCATTAGTTTATTATAATCAATAATTATATATATTTTAATAAACCACAAGATTTTCATTTCCATTTCTCATAAATATACGTCTCATGCATAGAGACAAAAATAATCATTCATATGGATTGAACCCTGATAAGAGACATTAACAAGATGCATATAGAATATCCCCATCATTCCGGGACACCCATCGGACATGATAAATTTCGAAGTACTAAAGCATTCCAAATTCTATAATAGGGCTTGTTGGGCCCAATAGATCTATCTTTAGGATTCGCGTCAATTTGGGGGTCTGTTCCCAAATTCTTAGATTACCAGGTTAAAAGGGGCATATTCGGCTTCGATCCATTCAACCATATAATGTAGTTTCGATTACTTGTGTCTATTTCATAAAACATTTATAAAAGCGTATGTATTCTCAGTCCAAAAAATATATATTGCAAAAGCATTTAAAAGGGGAGCAAATGAAACTCATAATACTGTATTTTGTAGTAAAAATACATATGACGACATTGAACAATGCAGGGTTGGCCTCGAATTCACGAACCTATATCATTTGTATATATATATATTAAAACATATAACGGAAATCACATAATTTTTATTTATTAATATATATTATTTATATATATTTGTATTTATTAATTTTTATCTATACATTTAGTTATATGTAAGTATTTATGTAAAAATATTAATATATTCGATATATTGTTATATGAAATATATTTATAGTATATATTGTAAGTAAAATTTTTGTACAAAATACTTATCTGTTAAAACTGGTAGTTTTGTTAATAATGATTTACTAATACTAATAACTTTATTAATAATCACAATAATAATAATAATAATAATAATAATAATAATAATAATAATAATAATAATAATAATAATAATAATAATAATAATAATAATAATAATAATAATAACGATATTGGTAATAATGATACTGAAAATACTAATTCTTGATATTAATACTTATTTCTTGATAATAATAATTATTACAATCTTATTATTAATGGTAATCTTAATAAGATACTTTTGTTAATAATAATCATAATGGTAACTAGGGTTATGATAATAATAATAATAATAATAATAATAATAATAATAATAATAATAATAATAATAATAATAATAATAAAGGGTAACTAATACTTGTATTAGTAGTAATAATAATACTAATAACTAATGTTAGTAATACTTAATAATAATGATACTTAAATGATACATTTAACAAAAATTAAATATATTAATTATAATAATAATAATGATTATTATTCTTTTAAATATGATAATACTAACAATTATAATAATAATAATAATAATAATAATAAGTACAATAATGATATTTATAAACATAATAATAATAATAATAATAATAATAAATATTATTAATAATAATAATATTAATAATCATAATATGATAAAGAAAACTACCTCATTAAGCTTTAAAAAAAATAATGCTTCTACCAAGAATCGAACCCGAGACCTCTCGCATACCCTCTAACACTCTAAACCATTTGGGCTGTTGCCCATTTTCTGTATTAATACCAAATCCATTTATACTTAACCCTTAATCCTTGTTCTATTTTCTTCTCCATCTTCATCAAAACAACCCGATTAAAATAGATGCGATTCTAACAAAAATAAATTAAGGAACTGGGTTTCAGGATGGCTAACAAAATAGGAACGTTTACTTGTGATGATTTAATTTATCAGTAACAGAAAACAAAGTTTATTAAAATAAAACGACACAGTAGCTGTTGCTTTAAAAAGAAAAAAAAAACGAATAACATGAAATTTGATTTTGATTTTGAGATTGTTTTAGATCATGCTCTCTACATAAAATAGGTTCTAAATCCATTATAGAATCTTATTGAATCGTCAATTTAACTTAAAACACAAACAAGAACTCGAATTTAATCAAGAACAATTGTTTGACTTTTTAGTTCAAAAACTTTGACTCGACAATTGGGATTCGTTAGAAAGAATTGAAGCATGTAATTTTGTAGTTAGTTTGTGTAAATGAATCCCAACATAATTGCATTATTATATTTTGATGATTGATTCTAAATTGAGCCATTGATACAAGGCCTTTGTAACAGAGATAAAGAGTAAAAAGAATCTGCTTACAAATTGGAATTTGTTTAAAATAATTTCAATTGTAATTGAGGGTGGATAGTCGATGGATTTCTCTTTAATAGGTGTATGTTTGTTTGATTTATAGCATTGTATCGACAAGGGGAATCAATCCATGAAGAAACCGATAAAAAAATATAAAAAAATAAAAGTGAGAACGACCCAAAACAGATTTTGTATTTTGTCTGCTTGATTCGATTATTGGGTTGCACCAGCTATTGAAGGAATTAATTTGACAAATATGTGTAACAATTCAATGTATAGTTATCTGCCTTTAATTTTAATAATAATTATATTAATAATAATAATAATAATAATAATAATAATAATAATAATAATAATAATAATAATAATAATAATAATAATAATAATAATAATAATAATAATAATATTGAGAAAAATACTAATAATAAAGATAATTGTAATATTAATAATAATAGTGTAATAGATTACATGTATCAAATTTTTATATCTATATTCTATAATTTTTTATAGTATTAATAATACTGATCTATATATTTATATATATATATATATATATATATATATATATATATATATATATATATATATATATATATATATATATATATATATATATATATATATATATATATATATATATGTGTGTGTGTGTGTGTGTGTGTGTATACATATCTAATCTGTATATACCCGTATTTTATATATGTATATCTATTTATCTCAATATTTGTATATCTAATTATATCTGTATTTTTACATATAATGGAAACATAATATAATAATATTAATTATATAAATATCAATATTAATTTTAATAATAATGATGAAACTAATAATATTAATAATAATATGAATGATAATAATAATATCAATAATATTAATTTTACTTGTACATATCTGTTTTACATATTCATATATATATATATATATATATATATATATATATATATATATATATATATATATATATATAATATTAATTATTCAATATTCATATTAGTGTTTATAATGACATTATTGTTAATAATATTAACATAACAATTATATTCAAACTCGTAGTTACAATTTATAAATTTTATTCTAGTTACTAATTATATCATATATATTATATATAAAAAAAACTTATATTAAATAATTAATATTTATAATTTACAATACATACAATATTATTTATGTTCAGAATTCATATATATAAATATATATATATTTTAATAGCAACTTAGTTATTCTATATTTTATTATTATTATTATTTTTATTTTTTACATTATTAATTTCAATTGATTGGAGTGCATTTTATTAATTCAAAATAATATCTATGTATACTTGTATTTATATTTATATCTATATATATATTTACAAACAATTGTTCGTGAATCGTCGGGAGGAGTCAAAGGGTAAATGCATTCATGTAATCTGTTCCAAAATTTTTGAGACTCAGCTTTACAGACTTTGCTTATCGTGTCCGAATCATATAAAGATTAAGTTCAAATTTGATCAAAAATTTCCCGGTCGTCACAGATAGGAGCTTGCTAGTAACGTCTTCAAACTTCAGAGTTTTCTTCCCACACATCAAAATAGGTTTCATGTGTTCATAGGATGATGATAAAGATAATATCAACCTCAAAGCTTTATCTTCATCATCCTTTTTAACTCAAATAGCCTCCAGTTCTGAAACAATACCGTTAAGAATACTTAGATGATCTAAAATATTTGAACCCCCATCCATACGCAGAGTATGAAATTGTTCTTTAAGACACAACCGATTTGAGATGCCCTTGCCCTGGTACAACTGCTCTAGTTTAACCCAAAGCTCCTTTGCCGTTGATAACCCGTGCACATTTGCAAGCACGTTCTTTGCAAGACACAAACGAATCGCACTTGCTGCCCTCAAGTCCATATCATCCCATTCTTCTTCATCGAACTTACTGCTAGAATCACTGCCGGGAACAAAGGTGGGTTTACCTTTTAATGCCTTGTGTAACCCGGACTGAATCAACACATCCTTGACTTGAACCTGCCATAAGCCAAAATTGATCATCCCATCAAATTTCTCTACATCAAACCTCATTGGACTGAACTTCGACATCGTATCCGTATCCTATAAATAACACTTTCTCTGATTTTGCTCACGTTTCGACTGGCCGACAGATGTAGTGGAGTGGCGCACAGGATCCTTTAAATTGGAAAATCCAACACCCGGTCCACTACAAATTCTAGACACCACTTACTCCGAATCAGAAAAAATATGGTCTAACCAGATGAATTGTCCCGTTCTTATTGATTAAAAACGTTCCATATTAATTGATTTCGTTGCGAGGTTTTGACCTCTATATGAGACGTTTTTTCAAAGACTGCATTCATTTTAAAACAAACCATAACCTTTATTTCATCAATAAAGGTTTAAAAAGCTTTACGTAGATTATCAAATAATGATAATCTAGAATATCCTGTTTACACACGACCATTACATAATGGTTTACAATACAAATATGTTACAACAAAATAAGTTTCTTGAATGCAGTTTTTACACAATATCATACAAGCATGGACTCCAAATCTCGTCCTTATTTAAGTATGCGACAGCGGAAGCTCTTAATAATCACCTGAGAATAAACATGCTTAAAACGTCAACAAAAATGTTGGTGAGTTATAGGTTTAACCTATATATATCAAATCATAATAATAGACCACAAGATTTCATATTTCAATACACATCCCATACATAGAGATAAAAATCATTCATATGGTGAACACCTGGTAACCGACATTAACAAGATGCATATATATAAGAATATCCCCATCATTCCGGGACACCCTTCGGATATGATATAAATTTCGAAGTACTAAAGCATCCGGTACTTTGGATGGGGTTTGTTAGGCCCAATAGATCTATCTTTAGGATTCGCGTCAATTAGGGTGTCTGTTCCCTAATTCTTAGATTACCAGACTTAATAAAAAGGGGCATATTCGATTTCGATAATTCAACCATAGAATGTAGTTTCACGTACTTGTGTCTATTTTGTAAATCATTTATAAAACCTGCATGTATTCTCATCCCAAAAATATTAGATTTTAAAAGTGGGACTATAACTCACTTTCACAGATTTTTACTTCGTCGGGAAGTAAGACTTGGCCACTGGTTGATTCACGAACCTATAACAATATATACATATATATCAAAGTATGTTTAAAATATATTTACAACACTTTTAATATATTTTGATGTTTTAAGTTTATTAAGTCAGCTGTCCTCGTTAGTAACCTACAACTAGTTGTCCACAGTTAGATGTACAGAAATAAATCGATAAATATTATCTTGAATCAATCCACGACCCAGTGTATACGTATCTCAGTATTGATCACAACTCAAACTATATATATTTTGGAATCAACCTCAACCCTGTATAGCTAACTCCAACATTCACATATAGAGTGTCTATGGTTGTTCCGAAATATATATAGATGTGTCGACATGATAGGTCGAAACATTGTATACGTGTCTATGGTATCTCAAGATTACATAATATACAATACAAGTTGATTAAGTTATGGTTGGAATAGATTTGTTACCAATTTTCACGTAGCTAAAATGAGAAAAATTATCCAATCTTGTTTTACCCATAACTTCTTCATTTTAAATCCGTTTTGAGTGAATCAAATTGCTATGGTTTCATATTGAACTCTATTTTATGAATCTAAACAGAAAAGTATAGGTTTGTAGTCGGAAAAATAAGTTACAAGTCGTTTTTGTAAAGGTAGTCATTTCAGTCGAAAGAACGACGTCTAGATGACCATTTTAGAAAACATACTTCCACTTTGAGTTTAACCATAATTTTTGGATATAGTTTCATGTTCATAATAAAAATCACTTTCTTAGAATAACAACTTTTAAATCAAAGTTTATCATAGTTTTTAATTAACTAACCCAAAACAGCCCGCGGTGTTACTACGACGGCGTAAATCCGGTTTTACGGTGTTTTTCGTGTTTCCAGGTTTTAAATCATTAAGATAGCATATCATATAGATATATAACATGTGTTTAGTTGATTTTAAAAGTCAAGTTAGAAGGATTAACTTTTTTTTGCGAACAAGTTTAGAATTAACTAAACTATGTTCTAGTGATTACAAGTTTAAGCCTTCGAATAAGATAGCTTTATATGTATGAATCGAATGATGTTATGAACATCATTACTACCTTAAGTTCCTTGGATAAACCTACTGGAAAAGTGAAAATTGGATCTAGCTTCAACGGATCCTTGGATGGCTCGAAGTTCTTGAAGCAGAATCATGACACGAAAACAAGTTCAAGTAAGATCATCACTTGAAATAAGATTGTTATAGTTATAGAAATTAAACCAAAGTTTGAATATGATTATTACCTTGTATTAGAATGATAAACTACTGTAAGAAACAAAGATTTCTTGAGGTTGGATGATCACCTTACAAGATTGGAAGTGAGCTAGCAAACTTGAAAGTATTCTTGATTTTATGAAACTAGAACTTTTGGAATTTATGAAGAACACTTAGAACTTGAAGATAGAACTTGAGAGAGATCAATTAGATGAAGAAAATTGAAGAATGAAAGTGTTTGTAGGTGTTTTTGGTCGTTGGTGTATGGATTAGATATAAAGGATATGTAATTTTGTTTTCATGTAAATAAGTCATGAATGATTACTCATATTTTTGTAATTTTATGAGATATTTCATGCTAGTTGCCAAATGATGGCTCCCACATGTGTTAGGTGACTCACATGGGCTGCTAAGAGCTGATCATTTGAGTGTATATACCAATAGTACATACATCTAAAAGCTGTGTATTGTACGAGTACGAATACGGGTGCATACGAGTAGAATTGTTGATGAAACTGAACGAGGATGTAATTGTAAGCATTTTTGTTAAGTAGAAGTATTTTGATAAGTGTATTGAAGTCTTTCAAAAGTGTATAAATACATATTAAAACACTACATGTATATACATTTTAACTGAGTCGTTAAGTCATCGTTAGTCGTTACATGTAAGTGTTGTTTTGAAACCTTTAGGTTAACGATCTTGTTAAATGTTGTTAACCCAATGTTTATAATATCAAGTGAGATTTTAAATTATTATATTATCATGATATTATCATGTTTTAATATCTCTTAATATGATATATATACATTAAATGTCTTTACAACGATAATCGTTACATATATGTCTCGTTTAAAAATCATTAAGTTAGTAGTCTTGTTTTTACATATGTAGTTCATTGTTAATATACTTAATGATATGTTTACTTATCATAGTATCATGTTAACTATATATATATCCATATATATGTCATCATATAGTTTTTACGAGTTTTAACATTTGTGAATCACCGGTCAACTTGGGTGGTCAATTGTCTATATGAAACATATTTCAATTAATCAAGTCTTAACAAGTTTGATTGCTTAACATGTTGGAAACATTTAATCATGTAAATATCAATCTCAATTAATATATATAAACATGGAAAATTTCGGGTCACTACAGTACCTACCTGTTAAATAAATTTCGTCCCGAAATTTTAAGCTGTTGAAGGTGTTGACGAATCTTCTGGAAATAGATGCGGGTATTTCTTCTTCATCTGATCTTCACGCTCCCAGGTGAACTCGGGTCCTCTACGAGCATTTCATCGAACCTTAACAATTGGTATCTTGTTTTGCTTAAGTCTTTTAACCTCACGATCCATTATTTCGACGGGTTCTTCGATGAATTGGAGTTTTTCGTTGATTTGGATTTCATCTAACGGAATAGTGAGATCTTCTTTAGCAAAACATTTCTTCAAATTCGAGACGTGGAAAGTGTTATGTACAGCCGCGAGTTGTTGAGGTAACTCAAGTCGGTAAGCTACTGGTCCGACACGATCAATAATCTTGAATGGTCCAATATACCTTGGATTTAATTTTCCTCGTTTACCAAATCGAACAACGCCTTTCCAAGGTGCAACTTTAAGCATCACCATCTCTCCAATTTCAAATTCTATATCTTTTCTTTTAATGTCAGCGTAGCTCTTTTGTCGACTTTGGGCGGTTTTCAACCGTTGTTGAATTTGGATGATCTTCTCTGTAGTTTCTTGTATAATCTCCGGACCCGTGATCTGTCTATCCCCCACTTCACTCCAACAAATCGGAGACCTGCAATTTCTACCATAAAGTGCTTCAAACGGCGCCATCTCGATGCTTGAATGGTAGCTGTTGTTGTAGGAAAATTCTGCTAAAGGTAGATGTCGATCCCAACTGTTTCCGAAATCAATAACACATGCTCGTAGCATTTCTTCAAGCGTTTGTATCGTCCTTTCGCTCTGCCCATCAGTTTGTGGATGATAGGCAGTACTCATGTCTAGACGAGTTCCTAATGCTTGCTGTAATGTCTGCCAGAATCTTGAAATAAATCTGCCATCCCTATCAGAGATAATAGAGATTGGTATTCCATGTCTGGAGATGACTTCCTTCAAATACAGTCGTGCTAACTTCTCCATCTTGTCATCTTCTCTTATTGGCAGGAAGTGTGCTGATTTGGTGAGACGATCAACTATTACCCAAATAGTATCAAAACCACTTGCAGTCCTTGGCAATTTAGTGATGAAATCCATGGTAATGTTTTCCCATTTCCATTCCGAGATTTCGGGTTGTTGAAGTAGACCTGATGGTTTCTGATGCTCAGCTTTGACCTTAGAACACGTCAAACATTCTCCTACGTATTTAGCAACATCGGCTTTCATACCCGGCCACCAAAAATGTTTCTTGAGATCCTTGTACATCTTCCCCGTTCCAGGATGTATTGAGTATCTGGTTTTATGAGCTTCTCTAAGTACCATTTCTCTCATATCTCCAAATTTTGGTACCCAAATCCTTTCAGCCCTATACCGGGTTCCGTCTTCCCGAATATTAAGATGCTTCTCCGATCCTTTGGGTATTTCATCCTTTAAATTTCCCTCTTTTAAAACTCCTTGTTGCGCCTCCTTTATTTGAGTAGTAAGGTTATTATGAATCATTATATTCATAGATTTTACTCGAATGGGTTCTCTGTCCTTCCTGCTCAAGGCATCGGCTACCACATTTGCCTTCCCCGGGTGGTAACGAATCTCAAATTCGTAATCATTCAATAATTCAATCCACCTACGCTGCCTCATATTCAGTTGTTTCTGATTAAATATGTGTTGAAGACTTTTGTGGTCGGTATATATAATACTTTTGACCCCATATAAGTAGTGTCTCCAAGTCTTTAATGCAAAAACAACCGTGCCTAATTCCAAATCATGCGTCGTATAATTTTGTTCGTGAATCTTCAATTGTCTAGACGCATAAGCAATCACCTTCGTTCGTTGCATTAATACACAACCGAGACCTTGCTTTGATGCGTCACAATAAATCACAAAATCATCATTCCCTTTAGGCAATGACAATATAGGTGCCGTAGTTAGCTTTTTCTTCAATAACTGAAACGCTTTCTCTTGTTCATAATTCCATTCAAATTTCTTCCCTTTATGCGTTAATGCAGTCAAGGGTTTTGCTATTCTGGAAAAGTCTTGGATGAACCTTCTGTAGTAACCAGCTAGTCCTAAAAACTGGCGTATGTGTTTCGGAGTTTTCGGGGTTTCCCACTTTTCAACAGTTTCTATCTTTGCCGGATCCACCTTAATACCTTCTTTGTTCACTATGTGATCGAGGAATTGAACTTCTTCCAACCAAAATGCACACTTTGAAAACTTAGCGTACAATTCTTCCTTCCTCAATACTTCTAACACCTTTCTCAAATGTTCACCGTGTTCTTGGTCATTCTTTGAGTAAATAAGTATGTCATCAATGAAAACAATGACAAACTTGTCAAGGTATGGTCCACACACTCGGTTCATAAGGTCCATGAACACAGCTGGTGCATTAGTTAAACCAAACGGCATGACCATAAACTCGTAATGACCGTAACGTGTTCTGAAAGCAGTCTTTGGAATATCATCTTCTTTCACTAGCATTTGATGATACCCGGAACGTAAGTCAATCTTTGAATAAACAGACGAGCCTTGTAGTTGATCAAATAAGTCGTCAATTCTCGGTAGTGGGTAGCGGTTCTTGATGGTAAGTTTGTTCAACTCTCGGTAGTCGATACACAACCTGAATGTACCATCTTTCTTCTTGACAAACAAAACAGGAGCTCCCCACGGTGATGTGCTTGGTCGAATGAAACCACGCTCTAAAAGTTCTTGTAATTGGCTTTGCAGTTCTTTCATCTCGCTGGGTGCGAGTCTGTAAGGAGCACGAGCTATTGGTGCAGCTCCTGGTACAAGATCTATTTGAAATTCAACGGATCGCTGTGGGGGTAATCCCGGTAATTCTTTCGGAAATACATCGGGAAATTCTTTTGCAATGGGAACATCATTGATGCTCTTTTCTTCAGTTTGTACTTTCTCGACGTGTGCTAGAATAGCATAGCAACCTTTTCTTATTAGTTTTTGTGCCTTCAAATTACTAATAAGATGTAGCTTCGTGTTGCCCTTTTCTCCGTACACCATTAAGGGTTTTCCTTTTTCTCGTATAATGCGAATTGCATTTTTGTAACAAACGATCTCTGCTTTCACTTCTTTCAACCAGTCCATACCGATTATCACATCAAAAATCCCTAACTCTACTTGTATCAAGTCAATCTTAAATGTTTCGCTAACCAGTTTAATTTCTCAGTTCCGACATATATTATCTGCTGAAATTAATTTACCATTTGCTAATTCGAGTTAAAATTTACTATCCAAAGGCGTCAATGGACAACTTAATTTAGCACAAAAATCTCTACTCATATAGCTTCTATCCGCACCCGAATCAAATAAAACGTAAGCAGATTTATTATCAATAAGAAACGTACCCATAACAAGCTCCGGGTCTTCCTGTGCCTCTGCCGCATTAATATTGAAAACACTTCCGCGGCCTTGTCCATTCGTGTTCTCCTGGTTTGGGCAATTTCTAATAATGTGGCCCGGTTTTCCACATTTATAACAAACTACATTGGCATAACTTGCTCCGACACTACTTGCCCCGCCATTACTCATTCCGACACCATTTGTTCCTTTCGTTCTGTTAGCCCCTGGTCCGTAGACCTCACACTTCGCCGCGCTATGACCATTTCTTTTACACTTGTTGCAAAATTTGGTGCAGAACCCCGAGTGATACTTTTCACACCTTTGGCATAGCTGCTTCTGATTGTTGTTGTTGTTGTTGTTGCGGTTATTATTGTTGTTGGGATGATTGTTGTAGTTGTTGCTGTTGTTGTTGTTGTTGTTGGGCCGTTTGTTGTAGTTGCGATTGATGTTGCGATTGTTGGGATAGTTGTTGCGATTATTGTTGTAATTGCTGTTGTTGTTGTATTGGTGATTCTTATCACCGTTTTCCTCCCACTTTCTTTTGACTTGCTTCACATTGGCCTCTTCAGTAGTCTGTTCTTTAATTCTTTCTTCAATCTGGTTCACTAGTTTGTGAGCCATTCTACATGCCTGTTGTATGGAGGCGGGCTCGTGTGAACTTATATCTTCTTGGATTCTTTTCGGTAATCCTTTCACAAACGCGTCGATCTTCTCTTCCTCATCTTCGAACGCTCCCGGACACAATAGGCATAATTCTGTGAATCGTCTTTCGTACGTGGTAATATCAAATCCTTGGGTTCGTAACCCTCTAAGTTCTGTCTTGAGCTTATTGACCTCGGTTCTGGGACGGTACTTCTCGTTCATCAAGTGCTTGAATGCTGACCACGGTAGTGCGTAAGCATCATCTTGTCCCACTTGCTCTAGATAGGTATTCCACCATGTTAACGCAGAACCTGTGAAGGTATGCGTAGCGTACTTCACTTTGTCCTCTTCAGTACACTTAGTTATGGCAAACACCGATTCAACGTTCTCGGTCCACCGTTTCAATCCGATCGGTCCTTCGGTTCCATCAAATTCCAAAGGTTTGCAGGCAGTGAATTCTTTGTAGGTGCATCCTACATGATTTCCTGTACTGCTAGATCCAAGGTTATTGTTGGTATGTAGCGCAGCCTGTACTGCGGCTATGTTTGAAGCTAGAAAAGTACGGAATTCCTCTTCATTCATATTCACGGTGTGTCGAGTAGTCGGTGCCATTTCCTTTAAAATAGTCAAATGGAGTAAGTTAATCATACAGAATATTAAGAGTAGTTAATAGTATTTCGTAGCATAATATGAACTCATTTATAAAAGCTTTTTCTTCATATTAGCGTTTTATAAGTTTAAATTCGGGTAGTACCTACCCGTTAAGTTCATACTTAGTAGCTAATATACAATTCAACTAATACAAATCTATATGAAAAACTGATTGTAATAATATTTCTTGTTCAAACTTTTACACAATATTTTACAAACTTACAATACGTCTTATTTTACATATAGCATGAAATATAGCACACAATAAATTTGATACAAGATGGTTATGAAGATAATTCTAGCTAGTACACAAGTCGTTCAGCAAAGGCAATAAAGACACGTAATTCATACGTCCAGAAACAAGTCATGCATTCTGGTTTTACTAGGATTACTTCCCATCCTTGGTCTTGTGGAACATAACCGTTATGGCCGTTGATAAGACAGTGTGTTGTAATGTCGTCAAAGGGACGAGGGTTACGTAATGTCCAACAGTCCCGTAACAATCTAAAAACCTCATTTCTTACCCCAATTACCGACTCCGTCACTTGTGGGAACGTTTTGTTTAATAGTTGTAGCCCGATGTTCTTGTTCTCACTTTGGTGAGAAGCGAACATTACTAATCCGTAAGCATAACATGCTTCTTTATGTTGCATGTTAGCCGCTTTTTGTAAATCACGAAGTCCTATATTCGGATATATTGAGTCAAAATAATTTCTTAACCCGTTGCGTAAAATAGCATTTGGGTTCCCCGCAATATATGCGTCAAAGTAAACACATCGTAACTTATGGATTTCCCAATGTGATACCCCCCATCTTTTGAACGAAAGCCTTTTATAAACCAAGGCATTCTTGGAACTTTCTTCGAATGTCTTACAAACTGATCTCGCCTTAAATAGTTGTGCCGAGGAATTCTGACCGACTCTAGACAAGATTTCATCAATCATGTCTCCGGGAAGGTCTCTTAAAATATTGGGTTGTCTATCCATTTTGTATTTTTATACTGTAAAATAGACAAGAGTTAGATTCATAAAAAAATACTTATTAATACAAGAAATTTTTACATATATCATAAAGCATAAGCACACTATATTACATATATTACACCACACGAATACAACTATCTTATTTCGACTCACTCATTTCTTCTTCTTCGGTTTTGGTTCGTTTTGCTAAGTTTCTAGGGATATATGATGTTCCCCTAATACGAGCCGTCGTTTTCCATATTGGTTTAGAAAAACCTGGTGTTTTAGAGGTTCCCGGGTTATTGTCACAACTTAAGAAATACGGGTGTTGACGATACATAAAAAGTTCATCGGGTTTGGAATCAAATTTCTCTATTTTTATGCCCTTTCCCTTATTGTTCTCTTTTTCCTTATTAAATTGTGTTGGGGTAATTTCTATAACATCATCGGAATCCTTGTCGGGATCCGATTCATCGGAGAATTGGTAATCCTCCCAATACTTTGCTTCCTTGGCGGAAACACCATTGACCATAATTAACTTTGGTTGGTTGGTTGAGGATTTTCTTCTACTTAACCGTTTTATTATTTCCCCCACTGGTTCTATTTCTTCTTCCGGTTCTGATTCTTCTTCCGGTTCCGATTCTTCTTTCGGTTCCGACTCTTCTTCCGGTTCCTCTTCGGGAACTTGTGATTCAGTCCACGAATCATTCCAATTTACATTTGACTCTTCGTTATTATTAGGTGAGTTAATGGGACTTGTTCTAGAGGTAGACATCTATCACATAATATCAAACACGTTAAGAGATTAATATATCACATAATATTCACATGTTAAAAATATATAGTTACCAACAAAATTTGTTAAGCAATCATTTTTCAAGTAATCATGGTCGAAGTCCAGACTCACTAATGCATCCTAACAAACTCGATAAGACACACTAATGCAAAATTCTGGTTCTCTAAGACCAACGCTCTGATACCAACTGAAATGTCTCGTTCTTATTGATTAAAAACGTTCCATATTAATTGATTTCGTTGCGAGGTTTTAACCTCTATATGAGACGTTTTTTCAAAGACTGCATTCATTTTAAAACAAACCATAACCTTTATTTCATCAATAAAGGTTTAAAAAGCTTTACGTAGATTATCAAATAATGATAATCTAAAATATTCTGTTTACACACGACCATTACATAATGGTTTACAATACAAATATGTTACAACAAAATAAGTTTCTTGAATGCAGTTTTTACACAATATCATACAAGCATGGACTCCAAATCTCGTCCTTATTTAAGTATGCGACAGCGGAAGCTCTTAATAATCACCTGAGAATAAACATGCTTAAAACGTCAACAAAAATGTTGGTGAGTTATAGGTTTAACCTATATATATCAAATCATAATAATAGACCACAAGATTTCATATTTCAATACACATCCCATACATAGAGATAAAAATCATTCATATGGTGAACACCTGGTAACCGACATTAACAAGATGCATATATATAAGAATATCCCCATCATTCCGGGACACCCTTCGGATATGATATAAATTTTGAAGTACTAAAGCATCCGGTACTTTGGATGGGGTTTGTTAGGCCCAATAGATCTATCTTTAGGATTCGCGTCAATTAGGGTGTCTGTTCCCTAATTCTTAGATTACCAGACTTAATAAAAAGGGGCATATTCGATTTCGATAATTCAACCATAGAATGTAGTTTCACGTACTTGTGTCTATTTTGTAAATCATTTATAAAACCTGCATGTATTCTCATCCCAAAAATATTAGATTTTAAAAGTGGGACTATAACTCACTTTCACAGATTTTTACTTCGTCGGGAAGTAAGACTTGGCCACTGGTTGATTCACGAACCTATAACAATATATACATATATATCAAAGTATGTTTAAAATATATTTACAACACTTTTAATATATTTTGATGTTTTAAGTTTATTAAGTCCGCTGTCCTCGTTAGTAACCTACAACTAGTTGTCCACAGTTAGATGTACAGAAATAAATCGATAAATATTATCTTGAATCAATCCACGACCCAGTGTATACGTATCTCAGTATTGATCACAACTCAAACTATATATATTTTGGAATCAACCTCAACCCTGTATAGCTAACTCCAACATTCACATATAGAGTGTCTATGGTTGTTCCGAAATATATATAGATGTGTCGACATGATAGGTCGAAACATTGTATACGTGTCTATGGTATCTCAAGATTACATAATATACAATACAAGTTGATTAAGTTATGGTTGGAATAGATTTGTTACCAATTTTCACGTAGCTAAAATGAGAAAAATTATCCAATCTTGTTTTACCCATAACTTCTTCATTTTAAATCCGTTTTGAGTGAATCAAATTGCTATGGTTTCATATTGAACTCTATTTTATGAATCTAAACAGAAAAGTATAGGTTTATAGTCAGAAAAATAAGTTACAAGTCGTTTTTGTAAAGGTAGTCATTTCAGTCGAAAGAACGACGTCTAGATGACCATTTTAGAAAACATACTTCCACTTTGAGTTTAACCATAATTTTTGGATATAGTTTCATGTTCATAATAAAAATCATTTTCTTAGAATAACAACTTTTAAATCAAAGTTTATCATAGTTTTTAATTAACTAACCCAAAACAGCCCGCGGTGTTACTACGACGGCGTAAATCCGGTTTTACGGTGTTTTTCGTGTTTTCAGGTTTTAAATCATTAAGTTAGCATATCATATAGATATATAACATGTGTTTAGTTGATTTTAAAAGTCAAGTTAGAAGGATTAACTTTTGTTTGCGAACAAGTTTAGAATTAACTAAACTATGTTCTAGTGATTACAAGTTTAAGCCTTCGAATAAGATAGCTTTATATGTATGAATCGAATGATGTTATGAACATCATTACTACCTTAAGTTCCTTGAATAAACCTACTGGAAAAGAGAAAATTGGATCTAGCTTCAACGGATCCTTGGATGGCTCGAAGTTCTTGAAGCAGAATCATGACACGAAAACAAGTTCAAGTAAGATCATCACTTGAAATAAGATTGTTATAGTTATAGAAATTAAACCAAAGTTTGAATATGATTATTACCTTGTATTAGAATGATAAACTACTGTAAGAAACAAAGATTTCTTGAGGTTGGATGATCACCTTACAAGATTGGAAGTGAGCTAGCAAACTTGAAAGTATTCTTGATTTTATGAAACTAGAACTTTTGGAATTTATGAAGAACACTTAGAAATTGAAGATAGAACTTGAGAGAGATCAATTAGATGAAGAAAATTGAAGAATGAAAGTGTTTTTAGGTGTTTTTGGTCATTGGTGTATGGATTAGATATAAAGGATATGTAATTTTGTTTTCATGTAAATAAGTCATGAATGATTACTCATATTTTTGTAATTTTATGAGATATTTCATGCTAGTTGCCAAATGATGGCTCCCACATGTGTTAGGTGACTCACATGGGCTGCTAAGAGCTGATAATTTGAGTGTATATACCAATAGTACATACATCTAAAAGCTGTGTATTGTACGAGTACGAATACGGGTGCATACGAGTAGAATTGTTGATGAAACTGAACGAGGATGTAATTGTAAGCATTTTTGTTAAGTAGAAGTATTTTGATAAGTGTATTGAAGTCTTTCAAAAGTGTATAAATACATATTAAAACACTACATGTATATACATTTTAACTGAGTCGTTAAGTCATCGTTAGTCGTTACATGTAAGTGTTGTTTTGAAACCTTTAGGTTATCGATCTTGTTAAATGTTGTTAACCCAATGTTTATAATATCAAATGAGATTTTAAATTATTATATTATCATGATATTATCATGTTTGAATATCTCTTAATATGATATATATACATTAAATGTCTTTACAACGATAATCGTTACATATATGTCTCGTTTAAAAATCATTAAGTTAGTAGTCTTGTTTTTACATATGTAGTTCATTGTTAATATACTTAATGATATGTTTACTTATCATAGTATCATGTTAACTATATATATATATCCATATATATGTCATCATATAGTTTTTACAAGTTTTAACATTTGTGAATCACCGGTCAACTTGGGTGGTTAATTGTCTATATGAAACATATTTCAATTAATCAAGTCTTAACAAGTTTGATTGCTTAACATGTTGGAAACATTTAATCATGTAAATATCAATCTTAATTAATATATATAAACATGGAAAAGTTCGGGTCACTACACCAGATACCCTATACGATCAATAGAACTCGTTTCTGATGTGGACGATCCACTCCCGTGGCAACCACAGAGCATACTCTGACTCCTATAACCGAGACCCCCGTCAAACCTGACGCTCTGATACCAGTTGTTGGGTAATTACGGTCTCACTAATTCCCAACACCTAGCCCAACAATAATAGTAAAGAAATAAGAACAATACACAACACAAGATTTAACGTGGAAACTCCAAAACAGGAGAAAAACCACCGGCCCCCAAAGAGAGAAATACACTATCACAAATTGTTACAATGATATAGACGACTCTCTTAAGTCAACTACACTCTTCAAAATATTTAACTAATACAACTCTCAAACAAGGGTAAAAATGAAAGAAATAATCAAATACTTAAAGTGTATTGATTGGTGCAATTTGGAAGTAATCCCATAGGCTCCTTTTATAACCAAAGAGATTACTTCCCACTCTTTCCATCCACCAATGTGGGACTAAGCAAAAAACATTTCTTCTACTAGCCAAAAAATCAAACCAACTGGCGACCCCATAGAAGGCACCAACGGTGTCCCCGGCATCTGGCACGAGCATCAAAAGTGTTGAGAAGCCATCACAATTCTCATTTTAAGCCAATGAGTTTTCAGGAGTTAAACCTAACATTAGTCTAGATACAAAACCACTCGAGTCAACCAGGTAATGAAGTGATCTAGCTGATGGAAAACCGTGTGTACTTTTAAATTTTATAAACGCAGTGGAACGTGAAAATAAACATCTTTTATTATCTTTAAAATAAACATCATTTATTTTAATATGAACTTTCAAGTAAAACTTTAACACGATTAACGATCCCAACAAGATCCAATTACACCACTAATAATTGTCAACTAATAAATTCACAAAGAGGAGTTTAGATGTACCTTTAGCGAGCGATGCAAGAACGGTAGAAAGAACTCTCCATGTCTAGGTTGAAACATATATTCAAAGTGTATGAATATCTCTATGGATGATCCACGCAGCACCTTAAACGACACCAGTCGGATGATAGTCCGTATAACCCGAAAGTAATATAACTATATTACTTGACATGTTTGGGAAAGTTTAAACCAAAACCCTTTTGATTTTGTAACGACCCAGAAATTTCCGACCAAATTTAAACCCTAAACTCTATATGTTTCCGACACGATAAGCAAAAACCCTAATGTTGAGTCTAGAAAGTCTGAAATCTATATTCGGATAACTAGTTACCCTTTGACTATGCCTGACGATTCACGAACAACTATTTGTAAATAGTTACATATATATATAATATATATATATATATATATATATATATATATATATATATATATATATATATATATATATATATATATATATATTATATAAAAATATATATAAACATTACTTATAAATATATAATATTAATATAACTAGAGTTATTAATAGTATTATTAACATGATGATTGTTATTATAATATTATCATCATTATTAGTAATTGAAATTATCATTATTGATGTTATTACTATCATCGTATTATTATCATTATTATTATTTTATTTTCATTTATTATTACTAATATCAAGTATTTATATAAATGTTAATAATATTATTATCATTAATATATTGATAATTATTAACATTAATTGGATTTAAATTATATGAACATATATATAAATGGATATATATATATATATATATATATATATATATATATATATATATATATATATATATATATATATATATATATATATATATATATATATATAAACAAATCGGATATATATAGAAGCATACATATACATATACACGATATAGGAATGCAGATACATTATACGAAATACCTATAGAAAATACAGATATATTTATATAATTACATATACTGTTATACAAATACAGTATTACTATACAGATACGTATACCTAGATAAATATACAACTGTGTGTTTTGTTTTCTTTCACAATCAGGCATATTGGAAGTATACTCTTGTCTAGTCGATATCAGATTCCCTCAATTATATAACAATTTATATCACACTTTAGATTATTTAATTTTATCTTCTGTACGAATTGTGATCCCTGTCGATTTCACTTTGCTACAAAACAAATACAAACGAATCTAATACTGTGCTAAATTGAAATACTGTGTTAATTGCTTTCCTTCTTCAACCCTTTTGTATATTATATATATATTTGTACTACTAGATATATATGTATATGTGCCCCAACTCGTCTTCTATATTCACCTTCAACCTCCATTCATTATCATTTTACTCTTTTGGTACACACCATCACTCGTCACTTTGCTCACTAGCCGTCACCTTCCACAATCCTTAATTCACCACAAGAGTACCTCATCAACTAGTTAATCAATCATCCGAAATAACCACCATATAAACTATTATGGTTTAACCGCTATTAAACTCTTTCTGTCTCTGTTTGAATTCCTCATCTAAACCTGCTGCTATAACCTACCATCAAGACCCATTTAATCACCATTTGTTACTATTATTTTGTTTTAATGCTTGCTGCATCTGCTTCATATTTCTGTTACCTATCGAACATACCGCAATCAAACAAACCCACATACTACTCACACTAGTTTTACCCTTGCAAACTGTTTTATTGTTTCTCTTTAGTCACCACCTTCTTAATCGTTTAACCACTCAAACAAACACCTTGAACATTAAACCCATGCACATCGTCCCCGCCACATTACTTGTATCTGTTTCCTTTGTTTCCTGCTAAACAGACCCAAACGGCCTGCTACCGTCACTGCTGCAACCGGTTCTGTCTTCAATCCACCTGCTGTACGGCAGTATCACTATAATATATTTTATGATCGATAGGAAAGGACTATGTAAAGTGGAACTACAAGTAAACGATGATGATCCTGATTAGTGGTATGATGCAGTAGCATGATGCTATGTTTGTTGAATATTTTGTGATGATTGGCCGACAAAAGGGCCGTTCCATGTTATTTAACTATTTTTTTTTTTACCGAAAACCTTTTCATTTGTTGAGTGGGAGTTGTTGACGACAAAGACATAAAGTATAGGTGAATAAGAGTTGTGATGTGCGTTTGAAAGAATTTAAATAATTGATGATGATGAATTCCACGGTTGTATTATTAATCTTAATGGCCAACCTCACTAACAAATATTATACAACGTCTTTGTGGGACAACATGGCTAAACACACCTTTGGGCCGATATTTCTTTTATTGATGGGCCGTGAACTTGTCACACTATATTGGGCCGAAAATATTAGTTAAATATAAATGGGTTCAGATAAAATCAGAAAAACTGAATAGATGGGATGGTTTGAGTGTTATGTTGATATGTGGAGGGTCTCGAGTTCGAGCCCTTCTAGGACCACTACCTTGTTTTTAGGCTGAATTTTGTTATGAGGTAGCCTTCTTCCCTTATTTTCATTATTATTATTATTATTAAATTTATTATTAAGGTTATAATTATTATTTATGTTATTATTTTTATTATTATTATTACTATGTATTGTTATTATTATTACAGTCATTAAAAATTATTATTACTAATACAAGTAGTAAATAAATATTTTTTTTTTGTATATACAAAATATATTTACTAAATATATTATAACAATATTCAAATCTCATATAACAATATATTAACATTATATAAGTAAATATATTTTTTATCATGTGTTATATTAGCTAAATAAAATATATAAACTAAACATATTAAATTTATCTATTTAAAATATGAGATAACAAGTATATTATTCGATCACGATTATATGTTTTAATAGATATACAAATGATATAGGTTCGTGAATCCGAGGCCAACCCTACACTTGTTCAATGATGTTATATGTATTTTTACTACAAAATACATTAGGTGAGTATATAGTCCCTTTTAAACTTTAAATATTTTTGGGCTGAGAATACATGCGCTATTTTTTATAAATGATTTACGTTATGGACACAAGTGACTAAAATTACGTTCTACATGGGTTTGAATCAAAAATCCCCTAGCTTGGTAACTTTAACTATTGGTTTATGAACTGGTAGGCGTGAATCCTAAAGATAGATCTATCGGGTTTTACACCCCCACCCAGATGTTGTTCTAGTAAACTAGAAGAACGGGTGTTTAGTACTTCCAGGTTAACGGAATGCACTTGATTCGGTGCACATATTATTATAACTCAGGGGTACACACTCTTGTTAAGGCTAGTTACCGGGTGCCCACTGCTTGGAATGCTTTTCATACACTTGCGAGTGTATTATGTTTATAAACATGAAATCTTGTGGTCCATAGTTATTACGCTGCTAGCATCAAACCTATATATCTCACCAACTTTATGTTGACCTTTTAAAGCATGTTATTCTCAGGTATGAATTAAGTCTTCCGCTGTGCAATAGCTCATATTAAGGACCTTACTTGGAGTTGATCATCGCGATGGAACCAACTGTTGAAGATTCCGTCCGGGAGGATTAGTCGCGGACCTTTCAGTTGGTATCAGAGCGTTGGTCTTAGCGAACCAGGTCTTGCATTAGTGTGTCTAACTGGTAGTTGTTAGGATACATTAGTGAGTCTGGACTTTGACCGTGTCTACCTGTCAAAAAAGTTTTGCTTATCATTTCTAGTCGGAAACCATCTACTTATCATCCTTAGGGAATTGCCTGCTTATCATTCTTTAGTCTATACACGTCTTACTGCATTTAGTACATCGATAGTGTATAGAAAAAAAATTCATATCTTAGCGCATCTGTAGACTTGCTTGTCATATGCCGTAAGTTCCTCTGTAGGCTATGAAATCTTTAGTATTATAGATATTCTATGAAGTTAGAATATCATCCTATATTCGAAAATCATTTCACATCGAAGATCCTTCTCATTCACCAAATTGCCCTCTTGGCAATGAACCAGAATCACTTACCGGCGAACCTGTTCGAGAAACCATTTTCTCCCTTATCTCTAGAGTATCTCGTCACGATTATATATTATCCCATATTTCGAATCTTGTTCATTCGGTCGCTCCAACCGCCAATCATCTCGGTGTACAAGCAGAAGTTAACGAACTACGCGCTCGTGTGACGGCTTTGGAGAATATGGTGCGAATGTTGCAAACACCAGCAGCAGCACCAGCAGCATAATCAGCACCATCATTATCAACGTCAACGGTATCCTTATTATCCCCGAATCACAACCGCGTCGTAAACCTCCACGTCACAAACTATACCTCAAGCATAATCACCATTCTACGTATTGTTCTATCTACATTGCTTTCGATCTACATAACGTTCTACATTGGTTATCCTCACTTTACATATCATTCCACATCAATTATCTCCGTTTGATATGACAATTATGTAATTTCTAAAGTTAGAAATTATGTAATCTGGTATTAACGATAAATCAAATGAGTTTAATATCTTATTGACTCATTAAATCCATAATTGCATCTGAAGAAAATATATATGCAAGTATATTTTCATAAAGATTGTAATTAAAAACTCTTCTGTACAAACTGTTAATGATGAAAAATATTTTAACGGGTGGGTAGTACCCGAGGAATATTTAGAATTCACATTAATAAGTTACACTGTACATGCTTCGAATCTGATGCAACAATTATTTACTATCCTATTTACAACTATCGATATACGTATCCGTTCACCACAGAATAACCATTTCTATTCAAATTTCATATTTGGATTTTGACCTATCAGAATCCAACAAGTGGCATAACGAAGAAAAACATTGGACAAAAAAAATGTTAGAAACAAACGAATTAATTAATTGAAATATTGTTAGGAATCCACGCTAACTGTTCCTAACTAACTGTTCCCAGCTAATTGATTAACATTTAATTTATCGCAATTTACATTCTCGCAATTTTATTTATCGTCATTTAATTTATGTTATTTACTTTTATGCATTTTAAGTCGGGACACATGTACGCCATACGTCGGATTAATTCTGAGACAACATGGTGCATGGGTCATGATATATATTTATTTATTTTACGCACTTTAAATAACGGGACACGTATGCAAGGTTTCAACTTATCATATCGACCCATCTATATATATATTTTGGAACAACCATAGACACTCTATATGTGAAGGTGGGAGTTGGCTATACAGGGTCGGAGTTGATTCCAAAATATATATATACTTTGAGTTGTGATCGACACTGAGACCGGTACACGGGTCACGATACGTATTAATTATGTATATTAAATTATATATGAATATATTTGATTATTGGACAATCAGACTAATAGACTGCTAACTATAGACAAGTAAAATGAATTGAAATATTGATTATAACATATGAAACTAAACTAATCTTCAAGTTTGCCACTTGATTCTATCTTAAACCTCATTCGTATATTGACGAATACAATCCGCGTTCAAACCTATCACGATTCTTAAAAACACCTCGATCGAGAAGTTGAACCAGCCGTACCTCGTCTACGGAAGAAAGATTTATGCATACAGTTATGCACCTGAAAAACTTTCGAAACCGAAGTTATAGCTAAATCGTATCCGCGTCGAATTCCTTATCATTCATTAACAAAAACAACCTTACGATTCCTTTTCAAAGTAGCCAATTTTGTCACAGCTCCACTTCGAGACTACTCTTATTATAATCTCGATATATACATGTTGTTCGTTCGCCGTCATCATAGAAGAACCTTTTATATTCCACCATACTACCATCAGCGTTTAATCATCTAAAAACACAAATCTCTTAAAATCACCTCGGTTTGAAAACCAATGACCCAAATTCGTTAACTCTGAAAATGCTGACGAAGCAGCATGTTGTAGATGGTCTTAATGGCCAAAAGTTGATGATAAAGAAGGAAGTGTCAGAAACACTCGATAGAAAATTGAGTACTGGAAAATGAATTGAGCAAACCATGAAGGAGACGGTGAACAAATCAAAAAGAGTAAACATGTACTTAATGAATCCAGACGATTCAGTATCTGACAAAATCTCTAGCGAATATCTTGTTCCTTACTTATTCTAAATCCTTGCAGAAACATTTTCTTTATCATCCTTCGATCTAGAAATTTCAAAATAACATCATAAATATCTTCAATATTTCTGAGGATATCTTCATAAATATCTTTGTCCGAAATTATCCATCTTATCGTGCTATCTAGATTACCTCATAAAAGAAACTGTTTCAGTTTCTATACTTCTATAAATTTGAGTTTAAATTTTGGATGATTTTTGGAGAAGTGTAGGGAATTGAAGCATGAGTTAGTATAATATAATGACGCCGGGCCAACGTGGTTATATTACAGAAAGTCATGCTAAATTCCTAATGTAACGTGATGATGATCACATACCTTATCCTCATCATGTACCATGTTACACGACTCTTTCATTCTACTTAACCTCTAAACATATCATGGAAATATTTCCTTGATATTTCTGTTCTTCTGTAATTCCAACAGTTTGCTAATAAATCGTGCGATTACATTTTCTTTCTGATTAGAAAATTTCTTTAAATTCCTTGAATTCCGGAATTCAACCGTGACTACGTCAAAAGTCAAGACGAATCTTTATTTTTCATATCACTCTTTTGTGATAGCTTCACTCGTGCGCTTCACATGATCGAATCATTTTATCTAAATCTCTCAATAATGATAAAACTTCATTATTACCTCATATTCGTCATGAAAACATCTATATTGTTATTTATAACAACCTCTACTAAATTTCGGGGACGAAATTTCTTTAACGGATGGGTACTGTAACGACCCAGAAATTTCCGACCAAATTTAAACCCTAAACTCTATATGTTTCCGACACGATAAGCAAAAACCCTAATGTTGAGTCTAGAAAGTCTGAAATCTATATTCGGATAACTAGTTACCCTTTGACTATGCCTGACGATTCACGAACAACTATTTGTAAATAGTTACATATATATATATAAATATATATATATATATATATATATATATATATATATATATATATATATATATTATATATAAAAATATATATAAACATTACTTATAAATATATAATATTAATATAACTAGAATTATTAATAGTATTATTAACATGATGATTGTTATTATAATATTATCATCATTATTAGTAATTGAAATTATCATTATTGATGTTATTACTATCATCGTATTATTATCATTATTATTATTTTATTTTCATTTATTATTACTAATATCAAGTATTTATATAAATGTTAATAATATTATTATCATTAATATATTGATAATTATTAACATTAATTGGATTTAAATTATATGAACATATATATAAATGGATATATATATATATATATAAACAAATCGGATATATATAGAAGCATACATATACATATACACGATATAGGAATGCAGATACATTATACGAAATACCTATAGAAAATACAGATATATTTATATAATTACATATACTGTTATACAAATACAGTATTACTATACAGATACGTATACCTAGATAAATATACAACTGTGTGTTTTGTTTCCTTTCACAATCAGGCATATTGGAAGTATACTCTTGTCTAGTCGATATCAGATTCCCTCAATTATATAACAATTTATATCACACTTTAGATTATTTAATTTTATCTTCTGTACGAATTGTGATCCCTGTCGATTTCACTTTGCTACAAAACAAATACAAACGAATCTAATACTGTGCTAAATTGAAATACTGTGTTAATTGCTTTCCTTCTTCAACCCTTTTGTATATTATATATATATTTGTACTACTAGATATATATGTATATGTGCCCCAACTCGTCTTCTATATTCACCTTCAACCTCCATTCATTATCATTTTACTCTTTTGGTACACACCATCACTCGTCACTTTGCTCACTAGCCGTCACCTTCCACAATCCTTAATTCACCACAAGAGTACCTCATCAACTAGTTAATCAATCATCCGAAATAACCACCATATAAACTATTATGGTTTAACCGCTATTAAACTCTTTCTGTCTCTGTTTGAATTCCTCATCTAAACCTGCTGCTATAACCTACCATCAAGACCCATTTAATCACCATTTGTTACTATTATTTTGTTTTAATGCTTGCTGCATCTGCTTCATATTTCTGTTACCTATCGAACATACCGCAATCAAACAAACCCACATACCACTCACACTAGTTTTACCCTTGCAAACTGTTTTATTGTTTCTCTTTAGTCACCACCTTCTTAATCGTTTAACCACTCAAACAAACACCTTGAACATTAAACCCATGCACATCGTCCCCGCCACATTACTTGTATCTGTTTCCTTTGTTTCCTGCTAAACAGACCCAAACGGCCTGCTACCGTCACTGCTGCAACCGGTTCTGTCTTCAATCCACCTGCTGTACGGCAGTATCACTATAATATATTTTATGATCGATAGGAAAGGACGATGTAAAGTGGAACTACAAGTAAACGATGATGATCCTGATTAGTGGTATGATGCAGTAGCATGATGCTATGTTTGTTGAATATTTTGTGATGATTGGCCGACAAAAGGGCCGTTCCATGTTATTTAACTATTTTTTTTTTACCGAAAACCTTTTCATTTGTTGAGTGGGAGTTGTTGACGACAAAGACATAAAGTATAGGTGAATAAGAGTTGTGATGTGCGTTTGAAAGAATTTAAATAATTGATGATGATGAATTCCACGGTTGTATTATTAATCTTAATGGCCAACCTCACTAACAAATATTATACAACGTCTTTGTGGGACAACATGGCTAAACACACCTTTGGGCCGATATTTCTTTTATTGATGGGCCGTGAACTTGTCACACTATATTGGGCCGAAAAGATTAGTTAAATATAAATGGGTTCAGATAAAATCAGAAAAACTGAATAGATGGGATGGTTTGAGTGTTATGTTGATATGTGGAGGGTCTCGAGTTCGAGCCCTTCTAGGACCACTACCTTGTTTTTAGGCCGAATTTTGTTATGAGGTAGCCTTCTTCCCTTATTTTCATTATTATTATTATTATTAAATTTATTATTAAGGTTATAATTATTATTTATGTTATTATTTTTATTATTATTATTACTATGTATTGTTATTATTATTACAGTCATTAAAAATTATTATTACTAATACAAGTAGTAAATAAATATTTTTTTTTTATATACAAAATATATTTACTAAATATATTATAACAATATTCAAATCTCATATAACAATATATTAACATTATATAAGTAAATATATTTTTTATCATGTGTTATATTAGCTAAATAAAATATATAAACTAAACATATTAAATTTATCTATTTAAAATATGAGATAACAAGTATATTATTCGATCACGATTATATGTTTTAATAGATATACAAATGATATAGGTTCGTGAATCCGAGGCCAACCCTACACTTGTTCAATGATGTTATATGTATTTTTACTACAAAATACATTAGGTGAGTATATAGTCCCTTTTAAACTTTAAATATTTTTGGGCTGAGAATACATGTGCTATTTTTTATAAATGATTTACGTTATGGACACAAGTGACTAAAATTACGTTCTACATGGGTTTGAATCAAAAATCCCCTAGCTTGGTAACTTTAACTATTGGTTTATGAACTGGTAGGCGCGAATCCTAAAGATAGATCTATCGGGTTTTACACCCCCACCCAGATGTTGTTCTAGTAAACTAGAAGAACGGGTGTTTAGTACTTCGAGGTTAACGGAACGCACTTGATTCGGTGCACATATTATTATAACTCAGGGGTACACACTCTTGTTAAGGCTAGTTACTGGGTGCCCACTGCTTGGAATGCTTTTCATACACTTGCGAGTGTATTATGTTTATAAACATGAAATCTTGTATTACGCTGCTAGCATCAAACCTATATATCTCACCAACTTTATGTTGACCTTTTAAAGCATGTTATTCTCAGGTATGAATTAAGTCTTCCGCTGTGCAATAGCTCATATTAAGGACCTTACTTGGAGTCGATCATCGCGATGGAACCAACTGTTGAAGATTCCGTCCGGGAGGATTAGTCGCGGACCTTTCAGTTTTAATGTAAGTTTCTGACTAAATATAATACTCCGTAGAACACAAAATTAATTCGTGCTCCATTAAAATTGTGTAGTCAATCCCTTTAGTTGGATATGTGTTTTTGCGAGAGAGTCACAAAAGAAAAAGACACAAGAAGTAGAAATGATATGAATATAATACTACAACTCCATTATTTTTAGTTAGTGCCTTACAACCAAAACTTTAGCATTATATATATATATATATATATATATATATATATATATATATATATATATATATATCACTTTCGTTAATTGAAATCGAAAGAATAGTTTAGAAACAAAAATGACAACTACTTTTGTTATCTTGCAAAACTTTGATTTTTTTGTGATCTCGTATCTTTTCTTTTCAACAAAAAAAAAAAAAAAAAAAAAACTTTTCAACCTTTAATAATTCAATTCCCATTAAATATTTTATATTTAATTAAATCTTATTTAATTAAATCATGCTTTTCAAAACATAGGTTATAATTATATATATCAACAATATATAATATTGGTGTCTAAATGCTAAAGTGTGTGACCTCATAGGCCTGTATATAAGCGATTGTATAGATTTGTGTTATGACGTGCACATTAATTCTAACAAACTCCCACTTGTACTTGCCATAACATCTAGAAAACTATACAGACATATATTGGCGTCTAGCAACACGTCAATGCCCCCGAAAATATACAAGTGTTTGTTTCAACTAAACGAACTATCATTATTATTAAAAATGATTTTAATGATCGAGTGTCTATTGTCCCTTTATTACCGATACCAAGTTGACATGAGGCATGGATCTAGTCATTCTCATTTGTCAACTAATTTTGTTTCTCGATCTTGAAAATTTGAATGTGATCACCAAGTTTAAATTGATCAGCAATCAATATAGCTTGGACACGGCCGTGTAAATATCCATTCACTTTCATCGAGGGGCCCAGTGGTATCATACTCTCGCATAGAAGAATAAATTCCATTTTGATTACATGCGTTCGTCATGTGCTTCACATCATACCTAATGATGGCATTTATAACTACCTTGTTCAGGACAGCGTTTAACCATATCAAAGTATAATATGTTATACAATCGAAAACCAACATATACATCTCAGGTCTACGGACACAAAGACATAACCATTATGAGATTCACTATTGACGACGATCCATGTAGTGACATCTCATGATTGGGTCATTCCAATATTCATCATTAATGAATACATATGATTTTTGGCCTCAGCTAGTTAACTATTCACCATCAGTGAATAAAACCAAATTTCATAATAATCTTAATTCATGTTACTCCCATAACATGACCGATTATGGAGATTTAGAATAATCAACAATTATTCATGGATTAAACATGCTAATATAGAACACAGTAATATAAATGAAAACGACCATACCAAGTATCTCAATTCATTTAGATAAAACTGTTTAATGTTCCAGAGATATCCAAATACTAAATTACAAATGACAGATTAGTAGCTTAAAGAAGTCCAATATTACTAGCATGATCATCATGCTAGTTGTGCATCAAGGGCTTCGTGAACGGTTCAGCCACGATATCATCTGTTTGAACCTTAAGAATACTAATAACATTCTTCTCAATGACTTCATGAATGTAGTCAAACTTTTGTAGAATGTGTCAGATGGATTAATGTATATGTGATTCTTTCGCAAGTATAATATGTGACGAACTATCACAATACATTTTCATAGAAGATTTAATGTTGAGAACTACTTCGAGTTCAACAGTAAACTTCTTAATCCAGATAGCTTCCTGAGCAGCTTCTCAAGCAACAATGTATTCTGCTTTTGTTGTATATTGTTCAATCGTGCTCTTCTTAGAGCTCTTCCAATCAACTATCTCGTCCATCATGACAAAGACAAAACCTGACTGAGATCGAGAATCATCTCGAAGAGTTTAGAAACTAACATCAGTATAAAACTTAATACTTAACTCTTTTTCCATACCACCGCAAACCAAGAACATATCTTTAGTACTCTATAAATACTTAAGAATGTTCTTAACAACAATCCAATGTTCTTAACCTAGATTTTGTTAATAACGACTCGTCAAACTAAAAAATAACGAGATATCATTTTAGTACATAACATGGCATACATAATGGATCCTATAGCCGAAACATATGGGATACATTTCCTTCATCTTATCTCATCATGTGTGATAAGACTTTGAGACTTGCTCAAGGTTATGCCCTTTTGTACAGGCAATACTCCAAGTTTGGAGTAATGCATGCTAAATCTCTGCAAGATAATATATGTACATTAATTCAAACCAATAAGGCATTTGAATCTATTTCTATAGATCATGATTCCAAGTATATAAATAGCTTCTCCAAGATCATTTACGAAAAAACGTTTTCAAGTCATGACTTGACATCTTGCAAGTTGAAATGTTATTTCCAACAAGCAGTATGTCATCAATATACAAGATCAAGAAGACTACTTTGCTCTCACTTGATTTAATGTAAACGCAGAGCTCATCTTATTTTTGAGGAAAAACCAAACTCTTTGATATTCTCATCAAACTTAAGATTCTAGCTCCTGAATGCTTGCTTTAATCCATAAATGAATTTTAGATGCTTGCATACTTTAATAGGATGCTTAGGATATATAGTTCCTTTTGGCTGAACCATATATACGTCCTCGCTTAGGTCGCCATTAAGAAAATCGATTATGATATCCATTTACCATACTTCATAATTATGAAAAGTAGCTATGGCAATAAGTATCCTAATGTATAAAGCTCGCGATCAGTGGAAAAGTTTCATCATAACCTTTTGCCACGAATTGAGCTCTAAAAGTGTTTACATTATCGTCCATGCTAGTCTTCTCTTTGAAGACTCATTTACACTCCATTGTCTTACAATTGGGTGGAAGATCAATCAAGTCACATACTTGATTATCTTTTATGGACTGCAAATTTTCATTCATAGTATCTCGCCATTTTTAAGATTCGTGATCTTATATGGCCTCACGGTAGCTAGAGGGTTCATAATCCTCTAGGTGAGGTTCATCTGAATTAATCAGATAATCAAACCTCTTATTCCGATGAGGAGTTCTACTAGGCCTATGAAGTTCAGGTGCAACACATTCTGACTCACTAACAATGCGCTCAAATTTAACGTGTGGATTACTAGTGCTTATAGAAGGTATGTTACTTTGTGGTTCTTGAATTTCTTTAAGATCTACTTTACTCCCACTAAATTCTTATAAGAGAAGATCTCCTTTTTATGAATTCAGTAGACCAAGCAGAAAACACTTTGTTTTCAGCTTTGTAGTAAAAGTAGTAACCCATTGTTTCCTTTGGGTATCCCATAAAGTGAAATTTAATACTTCGGGGTTTTAATATGTTTGAAGTGTCTTCAATACACTTCACAACCCCAGAATTTCAAATAAGACAACTTGGGAATCTTCGCATGCCATACTTCATATGATGTCTTTTCTACCTTCTTGGTTGAAACCATATTGAGTATGCTTGCAGTAGACTCTAATGCATAATCCTAAAAAGACGGTGGTAGAGTAGTTAGAATCATCATAGATCAAACCATATCAAGTAAAGTTTGATTCCTCCATTCAGACTCACCATTGAGTAGTAGTGTGTGAGGTGGAGTGAATTGTAAGACAATCCCACAATTCTACAGGTGGTCCAAAAACTCTTGACTCATATACTCACTTCCTCCATCAGAGTGAAGTGATTTAATGGTCTCTCTAAGCTGATTCTTTACTTCATTTTGAAATACTTCAAACCTTTCAAAAACTCCATGTTTATGTTTCAGCAAGTAAACTTAACCATGTCTACTATAACCATCAGTTATTGTAATGAAGTAAGATTCACCATTTCTATACATTGCTCTAAAAGGGCCACATACATAAGTATGTATTAGTCCTAAAAGATCTTTAGCTCTTTCATCTAAATCGGACAAATTAGCCTTTGTCATCATTTCACATAAACATTACTCACATACATCAAATGAATTAAAGCCATTTGATTCCAAAAGTCCATAAGAATGGAGTTTTAAAATGCGTTGTTTATATGACCAAGATGACAATGTCATAGATAGGTCTTATTCAAGTGTTGCTTGAATTGTTTGGCGGTACAGGTATACATAGAATTCTCATTTGAAATCACACCATGCATATCAATTTCAAAAATACCATCACTTGGATAGGCATTAAGATAAAAAATATTATCCTTAGAAATTGAAATATAAAAGTGCGTAAATGCAAGTTCAAAACCAGCATATTTCAAATCATATTGTTCCTAATACTAGGAGCATAATAACATTGTTCCAAAAAAACAATAAGACCACTTGGAAGAGTAAGCTCATAGTGACCAATGGCTTCAATCGAAGCTTGATTCCCAATGCCCACTCGCAAATCCAGTGTGCCTTTCTTCAGTCTATTATTTCTTCTCATTCCCTTTATATTGTTACAGGTGTGAAGGCCACAACTGGTTAACAATGATCTAGGAATCACTAGAAGAAGTATATAACTGTATATGAAATATACTTGAGATTTATAGTCTTGCCAGCATTGCCTATTTTCAGCTCAGATTGGTAGATAGGACAACTTCCTTCTCCAATTGCCAATCTTTCCACAATGGAAACATTCGGCATCTTTTGTTGGGATTTCCTTCTTAGAAGGTGGAATATTTTTTTCTAGCAAATGATTTTTCATTTCCTTCCACAAAATATTCGGCTTATTCTTTTTCACCCTTCCATCCTATTTCTTCCTGATCATCGAACAACATCCGATAAGCATTTTGCTGAGCATCAGCAACTGCCACAGCAGGAAGAACGGATAAAGGGTTCTAATTTTGTTCAACTTCCATTCATGCTTGAGAACAATTCTCAGGCTGTAGTACCAGTCTAGGAAGTTTGAACATTGAGTTTATCCTTCTTCAACAAAGAAGGAAGTGTGTTTTGGTTTACGTTTTGATTATTTGACATCTACAACATATATAAGATTCAATTTAGTATTTTCGATATTGAGCTTTAATAAATTAACTACCCAAGTTTTTATAATATTTTTAAAAAATAATTAATTTACGAAAGCCTAAGATCCACATAGAGGTTTCATAGCCACATCTGTTGATCTGCTAGCAGTTATGGAGTCTATTGGTAGGTAGCGGGTACCAATTGCATTACAAGTGTGACGACCCGGAAATTTCCGACCAAATTTAAACGTATCTTCATATGTTCTGACACGATAAGCAAAGTCTATAATGTGGAGTCTCAAAAATTTTGAACTGTTTCAGATATTCAATTGGCTTTCGACCATTCCCGACGATCCACGAACAACTAATTGTAAATTGATAATATATATTTCAATATATATAAATATGTATATATTTGAAGTCAAAATTTAAAATACTATATGCTTTAGTAAACTATGTAAAATAAAAATATAATATAATATTATTACTAAAATAAATACATATATATAAAGTATATTAAAAAATAAATATTTAATGATTGTAATACTAGTTTGATGTTCCGATTGATATTAAACAAGATGAATTCAAACTTATATGATTTTAAAATAGACGGTGATTCGAAAATGAATTACATAAACTATAGGCTTATTAAAAAATATAATTAGGAACTACTTGTTTAATTTTAAAAATTTGTATATTTTACTTAGGGGTTGGGAGTAAATAATTAATGTATTTTTTTAATAATTTATGATTGAATTTTATACCATAATGATCAAAATAAATAAATATAGTTAATTTAAAAATATGGAATTTTTCGAAGACTTTTATCCGCCCCTGTTCAACAACGGAGTACGATATAACATTCCGTGAAAACTGTCGGCACAAACATCTAATTATTAGGTGGCTAACTGTTTCCTTTTCAATTATGATTGTTGAAATATTGTAATATAGTATTATTATATTTTATAGTACATGAGTTGTAAAGATGTTTCCAATTTATGAGAATCATAAACGGATAGTGTGTAATATTATATATATACTTTCACAAATGCATTGAAGGCACAAACTTTTTACACAATAATCCACTTGGAAACCATTTCATTATCTTTACTACTGTGTTCTTTCTTTATTTCTTTCTATTTTTCTATTTTGAGCCTAAACTAATGATATTCGGTTCCGACTGCACATGATCAACAAAGCAACCCATCAATGGACATTAACCACTCGAACCATCATAAATGGTAACTGCTATTTGGGTTGTTTGATACTCGTTGAACATCACCACTTCACCATCTACAACTCTAGAACACCATCACGACCGCCATCACCTTCGAACCACCCAAACTACCGTCACCCTACCATCGATCCACCACCTTTGTAAAACAAGTCACCCATCACCATTTCTGGTTCATCACCACCATCTACACCTTTTTCTTCATTTACAACCATCACAACTAACAACTTGTTTGTTCTTTATGTCGTAAACAACCCACACTAAAACCACCACCACAAGCCGTCAACTATCATCACCACCCTTTCAATCTCCACCACCTTGAACCCACATGAACCGCCACCATCTTCTTGTTATATTCAAACCACAACCTGCTGCTGCCGCAATTATATTTTTTTTTCTCGGTTGTTGAGTTCACGAAACCAAAACCCAATTGTTTCTATTGTTATTTTCTACAGCCCATATGTTCGGCTACCAACCCAAACGAAAGCACTTGTATATGTTTCAATCGAACCTCAACAGCTTTAAATTCTTGTTTCATGATTTCGATATCATCGAGTACACCCACAACTTCTTTCACTACTTGCCTTCTTCTTTTACCTCACCCAACCATCACTTGTAGCACAACACTTGAATCACTCTTCCTTCTTCTCCGTTGAACCACCACCAACGAGCCACCATAAACCCTCACTATTCTCTTTCTCCCTCTCTCTCACTGTGCTTCTGTTTCTGCATCTAGTCAAACCCAACACCTTCCATACCGTCATTACTTTCTCATGTTATCACGAAATATTGTTTTCAACTGTTTCTTTCTGCTTGTTCTATGACTCAACTCTAACATCCACATCCATCACCGTCGGTCACCTAACACCATAACTTATTGTTATCTGTCCCTTTTGCTATGATTTATGCTCAACAACGAACACCACCATCACCGTGAACAAACCCTTAAACAACCGAGAACCAAAACCATCAATTACTAATATATGTTTAACGGAACCCTACTGCTGCTTTGTTTATTTTTTTTTTTTTTTTTGCGATATTTGATGAAAGATGATGATGGCAGACAATTTCTAAATAGATAAACCCCACTTGAAGATTTTTGAGCCGTTTCTTTTTTTTATATTTGGAAATCCTTTGTAGTCGGGTAACACGATAGAGAACCCTTTTGATTTCCTAGTTGGGCTGAGGTAACTCATTATGGAGTAGTGGGCCGTGTTTCATTTTCCAGTCGGGCCATTAAAACTTGCTTATTGGACTGAAAATTTGATTGGGTTTAACTTGGACCGAGTACTAGCTTTTTCTGTTGGGCCTATGTGCCGTTTTTTTATCTGGCCGAGGAGGTTGGGACTGACTTGTTACCAGCTATTTTTTTTCAGCAACGTTTATTTCATTTTTCTTTTATAAACAAAGGAAGTACATAGAATGATGGATTATGATAGTCATGTTCATAAAATTAATAATAATGATATGCACAAATCATGATGATGTGAAGAAGAAGATGAAAATGAACCAGAATAGCGGGTTATATATTTTGGGGTGGTAATAATTTTAGAAGTGCGCGAACAGAGGGATGGTTAAGACTGAGTGAGCGAGAGGTCTTAGGTTCGAGCCCTTTCTGGGGCATTTATTTTTGGGAAAATTCTTAAAGGTAGTCTCATTATTATTGTTATTATTATTTTTATTATTATTACAAAAATCATTAGTATCATTAGTATTATTGTTATTATTAAAATTAACATTTTTATTAAAATTATTCTTTTTATCATTATTATTATTTTTATCAATATTATTATTAGTATTAACATTATTATTAATTTTTTTTTATCATTTTTAATATTATCACTATCATTATTATTACTTTTACCATTATTAATATTACAACTATATTATTATTATTATTATTATTATTATTATTATTATTATTATTATTATTATTATTATTATTATTATTATTACTATTAATATTATTATTATTACAATGAAAGTTAGTTATATAAAAATATAATTAATAAAACTATATTTTATAAAGTATTTATTTAAAGTATATAAAATAAATATATTTATGTTAATAATGAAACACATGATATAAAATAACAATTAAAATCACTAATAACATATATATTTGTTCGATTACCATTACGTGTGTTAATATACATAATTGAATATAGGTTCGTGAATCCGAGGCCAACCCTGCATTGTTCAGTTTTGTAATATGTATTTTTACTACAAAATACATTATGGTGAGTTCATTTGCTCCCTTTTACTCTTTATATTTTTTGGGACTGAGAATACATGCGCTGTTTTTTACAACTGCTTTATTAAATGCTTTTGAAATACATTTTGAACTGCGAATACATGAAATGCTTTTATAAATGTTTGGTGAGATAGACACAAGCAAAACATTCCTCGAATGAATTATGTGGACGTGATAATTGCCACCATTGAATTATGTGAACGTGATAATTGCCACAATTGATATGAATATTTTTCCCCTGATTATTATTGCTTGGTAACCTAAGAATTAGGGAACATCACTAATTTTGAGAATTAGTGCACGCCTAATTGACGCGAATCCTAAAGGTAGCTACCGGGTTTAACACCCCCACCCAGAATGTTCACTAGACAGAAGGGCTAGTGGGCGTGGTGTTTAGTACTTCGAAGTTTATATGATTATTATACAGACGAGATATTCTGTTTTGGGGATATTATTATGTGCATTATATGTTAAGGTCGGTTACCAAGCCAAGATATGAAAGCAATGAAAAGTGAATGTTATGTATCGAGAGAATGATTTTATACACAGGTTATGCGTATGTTATTTTTGTGCACGAGATATGTGTACGGTTACTAAGATTTATGAAAAATGATTTCGTACACGTGAAAGGTGTACTGTATTTAAAAGATATCGCATGTACATTACAGGTGGGTATAGGATTCGGGCCCATTTGTACCATGCAGCATTTAAATCTTGTGGTCTATCAAAATGATGAATTTTATTGTTTTATGATAAACCTATGAACTCACCAACCTTTTGGTTGACACTTTAAAGCATGTTTATTCTCAGGTATTAAAGAAATCTTCCGCTGTGCATTTGCTCATTTTAGAGATATTACTTGGAGTCATTCATGACATATTTCAAAAGACGTTTCATTCGAGTCGTTGAGTTCATCAAGATTGTTATTAAGTCAATTATAGTTGTATGTGTTATAAAATGGTATGCATATCGTCAACTTTCGATGTAAGGAAAGTTTGTCATTTCAAAACGAATGCAATGTTTGTAAAATGTATCATATAGAGGTCAAGTACCTCGCGATGTAATCAAATGTAATGTATTCGTCCAAATGGATTAAGACAGGTCATTAGAGTTGGTATCAGAGCGGTGATCTTAGCGAACCAGGTCTTGCATTAGTGTGTCTAACTTATAGTTGTTTAGATGCATTAGTGAGTCTGGACTTCGACCGTGTCTGCATGTCAAAAGTTTTGCTTATCATTTCGTGTCGAAAATTACTTGCTTATCATCCTTAAAATCTAGACACATCTTACTACCTCCATTGCATAGATAGTGTATAGACAAATTCATAGCATAGCTTATCTATTATTGTAAACTTTGCCTGACAGTTCCGTAGATTCCTCCGTAACTTATGGGATTTTAGTATTATATATGCATATGTAAATTATGTACTGCAGGGTACTAATCTACATCCTATAATCTATTTTTTTTTATCGAAAATCATTCATCTGATCATACGAGATGAATCCCTCAACCAGTTCGAGTCCCTTAGATTCCGATAGCTATTCCGATAGTTATTCCGACAGCTATTCCGATATGGATTTCCACTCGAACTCCGAAAGCAGTGTAACCGGAATGGAGCAACCCATCATCCATCCCCAATTCATCTGATGAGTTCGTATTTGACTTAATCAATGGAGACGCGAAGAAGGAGATCCTTTTCACCAACCGAATTTACCTCTTGACGATGAACCTAAAGCACTTACCGGCGAACCTATCCGTAATACCATTTTCTCGCTCATTTCCAGAGTATCTCGTCATGATTATATTCTATCTACAATTCTAAACCTTATTCATCCGCTCGTTCCGATTGACAATCATTCCGGAATAATGGAAGAAGTCAACGAACTTCGCGCTCGAATAATCAATCTGGAAAACGTGGTGCAAAACCTACCAGCTTCAGCAACAGCACCGGTAACACCAGTACCATCAACAACAACATCTGCAGCACAAACCTCAACATCTCATTCTATACCTCGAGTATAATCATCGTTCTACGTATCGTTCTACATCATTTATCTTCATTCGACATGGCGATTATGTAATCTCTAATGTTTTAGAGATTACGTATTCTAGATCTAACGATAAATCAAATGAGATTAATATCATATTGACTCATTAAAATCCATGATTACATCTGAAGAAAATATATATATGTATATATGTTTTCATAAAGATTGTAATTAAAAATTCTTTTGTACAAACTGTTGATGGTGAAAATATTTTAACGGGTAGGTAATACCTGAGGAATACTTAGATTTCACATTAATAAGTTATACTGTACATTCTTCGAATCTGATTCAATAGTCATTTACTATCCTACTTACATCTACCGATATAGGAATCTGTTCACCACAGAATAACCATTTTCATTCAATTTCATATTTGGATTTTGATTTATCATAATCCAACAAGTGGCATAATGAAGAACACATTTGACGAAATAAAAATTTGATAGAAAAAAACAAATTAACTACGAAAATTTTTGTTAAGAATCCACGCTAACTGTTTCCAGCTAACTGTTCCTAGATAACTGATTACATTTTATTTATCGCATTTTATTTATCGCAATTTAATTATCGCAATTTTATTTATCGTCATTTAATTTCTGTTATTTACTTTACGCACTTTATTTATCGTCATTTAATTTCTATTATTTATTTTACGCATTTTAATATCGGGACATGTATACAAGGTTTTGACATATCATATCGACGCATCTATATATATATTATTTGGAATAACCATAGACACTCTATATGCAGTAATGATCGATTTCTCTATACAGGGTTGAGGTTGATTCTATAATAATATATATACTTTGAGTTGTGATCGAGTCTGAGACATGTACACGGGTCACGATACGTATTAATTAATTAATTCGAATATTATATATTAAACTATATATGAATTATTGGACTGTTCTTGTGGACTATCGACTATGGACTAATAACATTGGACAATTAAAAATGAATTAAAATATTGATTATAACATATAAAACTAAACAATTCTTCAAGTTTGCCACTTGATTTCATCTTAAATCTCATTTGTATCTTGACGATTACAATCTGCGTTCAAACCTTTCGTGATTCTTGAAAATACATCAATCGAGAGGATGGAAAAACCGCACTTCATCTACGGAAGAAAATATTGATGCATGTAGTTATACACCTGAAAACACTCGGAACCTGAGTAAACATTTAACACTTATCTGTGCTAACTCCGTTGGCATTGTTATTACCGAAAATAACATTGCAATCTTTTTTCAAATTAGCCAATTTTGTTACAGCTCCAACAAGTCAACTTCGACTTTTCGTTCGAAACAACCTTATTATCACCTTGATTTATATGTATGCTCTATTATTGTTACCGGGGAACCTTTTATATTTTACCATATTACCATCAGCATTTAATCATCTAAAAGCACAATTCTCCTGAACCCACCTCGAATTGATAACCGATGATTCAGATATCGTAGCATTAAATGCGGAGGAAACAGAAAAATTGTAGATGGTCTAAACGGCTAAAAGTTTGATGATAAAGAAAGGAGTGTTAGGAACGCTCAATAGAAAATTTGGTACTAAAAAATAGATCGAGCAAACCATGAAGGAGACCAAGGCCAAATACAAGGACCATACCATATATTCAAAGAAACCAGGTAATTCTGGAGCCGATGAAGTCTTTAGAGAATATCTTGCTCCGAAGTCATGTTAAAATCTTGCCAAAAAAAAAAAAAAAACCCTTTTTCATCAACCATCGAACTTAGAAATTTCAAAAATATCATCATAAATATCTTCGATATTTTTAAAGATATTTTCATAAATATTCTTATCCGATATAAATTATCTCTCCGCACTGTCTGTGTTATTTCATAAAAAAAAGAAACTGTTTTAGTTTCTAAATTCTGAAACCTTCGAGTTTAAAATATGAATATTTTTGAAGTAGTGTTGGAAGCTGATGCATGAGTTAGTATAATATAATGACACTTGATCAACGTGATTATATTATAGTAAGTCATGCTGAGTTTCTAATGGAACTTGACGATTCACGGACCATAACGTCATCAGGTGCCATGTTACACGACTCTTACATTCTACCTAATCTATAAACATATCAAGAACATATTTTCTTGATAGTTCTACCTTTTATCTTGAATTCTGGTAATTTAACCAATCAGAAATCATACTATTACAATTTCTCTCTTAGAACATTAGTCATGTTCATTCGAAACTCCATACCTACGAATTTTGAACCATTATTCACTTGATTTAAAGTCGGGAAGAGAAAACAAAAGGGTGAAACTCCAAAATATAGAGGAAACGAAAGGGAGTAGATTTATAGTGAAATATTCGACAGAGCAATCGAAACAGATTATCACGTTTAACCAAAGAAGATCCTATTTCCTTAATTACCGAAGAACCAAATCTTATTACAAAGATTTCCTCTAAATCCCTTGAATTCCAGAAATTCAACCAAGACAACGTCAAAAGTTAAGACGAGCTTTATTTTCTAGATGACGAGCTTTATTTTCTAGATTCACTCTTTAAGTGATAGCTTCATTCGTACGCTTCGAGAAATCAAATTGTTTTATCCTTATTACTCAATAGAGATAAAAATTTATTTATCAACCCATATACGTCAGGAAAACATTCTTATTGTTAACCATGACCACCTCGATCAAATTTCGGGACAAAATTTCTTTAACGGGTTGGTACTGTGACGACCCGAAAATTTCCGACCAAATTTAAACTTATATTTATATGTTTCTGACACGATAAGCAAAGTCTGTAATGTGGAGTCTCAAAAATTTTGAATTGTTTCAGATATTCAATTGGCTTTCGACCATTCCCGACGATCCATGAACAACTAATTGTAAATTGATAATATATATTTCAATATATATAAATATGTATATATTTGAAGTCAAAATTTAATATACTATATGCTTTAGTAAACTATGTAAAATAAAAATAAAATATAATATTATTACTAAAATAAATACATATATATAAAGTATATTAAAAAATAAATATTTAATGATTGTAATACTAGTTTTATGTTCCGATTGATATTAAACAAGATGAATTCAAACTTATATGATTTTAAAATAGACGGTGATTCGAAAATGAATTACATAAACTATAGGCTTATTAAAAAATATAATTAGGAACTACTTGTTTAATTTTAAAATTTGTATATTTTACTTAGGGGTTGGGAGTAAATAATTAATGTATTTTTTTTAAATAATTTATGATTGAATTTTATACCATAATGATCAAAATAAAAAAATATAGTTAATTTAAAAATTTGGAATTTTTCGAAGACTTTTATCTGCCACTGTTCAACAACGGAGTACGATATAACATTTCGTGATAACTGTCGGCACAAACATCTAATTATTAGGCGGCTAACTGTTTCCTTTTCAATTATGATTGTTGAAATATTGTAATATAGTATTATTATATTTTATAGTACATGAGCTGTAAAGATGTTTCCAATTTATGAGAATCATAAACGGATAGTGTGTAATATTATATATATACTTTCACAAATGCATTGAAGGCACAAACTTTTTACACAATAATCCACTTGGAAACCATTTCATTATCTTTACTACTGTGTTCTTTCTTTGTTTCTTTCTATTTTTCTATTTTGAGCCTAAACTAATGATATTCGGTTCCTACTGCACATGATCAACAAAGCAACCCATCAATGGACATTAACCACTCGAACCATCATAAATGGTAACTGCTATTTGGGTTGTTTGATACTCGTTGAACATCACCACTTCACCATCTACAACTCTAGAACACCATCACAACCGCCATCACCTTCGAACCACCCAAACTACCATCACCCTACCATCAATCCACCACCTCTGTAAAACAAGTCACCCATCACCATTTCTGGTTCATCACCACCATCTACACCTTTTTCTTCATTTACAGCCATCACAACTAACAACTTGTTTGTTCTTTATGTCGTAAACAACCCACACTAAAACCACCACCACAAGCCGTCAACTATCATCACCACCTTTTCAATCTCCACCACCTTGAACCTACATGAACCGCCACCATCTTCTTGTTATATTCAAACCACAACCTGCTGCTGCCATTTATATTTTTTTTCTCGGTTGTTGAGTTCACGAAACCAAAACCCAATTGTTTCTATTGTTATTTTCTGCAGCCCATATGTTCGGCTACCAACCCAAACGAAACCACTTGTATATGTTTCAATCGAACCTCAACAGCTTTAAATTCTTGTTTCATGATTTCGATATCATCGAGTACACCCACAACTTCTTTCACTACTTGCCTTCTTCGTTTACCTCACCCAACCATCACTTGTAGCACAACACTCAAATCACTCTTCCTTCTTCTCCGTTGAACCACCACCAACGAGCTACCATAAACCCTCACTATTCTCTTTCTCCTTCTCTCTCACTGTGCTTCTGTTTCTGCATCTAGTCAAACCCAACACCTTCCATACCGTCACTACTTTCTCATGTTATCACGAAAGATTGTTTTCAACTGTTTCTTTCTGCTTGTTCTATGACTCAACTCTAACATCCACATCCATCACCGTCGGTCACCTAACACCATAACTTATTGTTATATGTCCCTTTTGCTACGGTTTATGCTCAACAACGAACACCACCATCACCGTGAACAAACCCTTAAACAACCGAGAACCAAAACCATCAATTACTAATATATGTTTAACGGAACCCTACTGCTGCTTTGTTTATTTTTTTTTGTGATATTTGATGAAAGATGATGATGGCCGACAATTTCTAAATAGATAAACCCCACTTGAAGATTTTTGAGCCGTTTCTTTTTTTTTATATTTGGAAATCCTTTGTAGTCGGGTAACACGACAGAGAACCCTTTTGATTTCCTAGTTGGGCCGAGGTAACTCATTATGGAGTAGTGGGTCGTGTTTCATTTTCCAATCGGGCCATTAAAACTTGCTTATTGGACTGAAAATTTGATTGGGTTTAACTTGGGCCGAGTACTAGCTTTTTCTGTTGGGCCTATGTGCCATTTTTTTTTATCTGGCCGAGGAGGTTGGGACTGACTTGTTACCAGCTATTTTTTTTCAGCAACGTTTATATCATTTTTCTTTTATAAACAAAGGAAGTACATAGAATGATGGATGATGATAGTCATGTTCATAAAATTAATAATGATGATATGCACAAATCATGATGATGTGAAGAAGAAGATGAAAATGAAACAGAATAGCGGGTTATATATTTTGGGGTGGTAATAATTTTAGAAGTGTACGAACAGAGGGATGGTTAAGACTGAGTGAGCGAGAGGTCTTGGGTTCGAGCCCTTTCTGGGGCATTTATTTTTGGGAACATTCTTAAAGGTAGTCTCATTATTATTGTTATTATTATTTTTATTATTATTACAAAAATCATTAGTATCATTAGTATTATTGTTATTATTAAAATTAACATTTTTATTAAAATTATTCTTTTTATCATTATTATTATTTTTATCAATATTATTATTAGTATTAACATTATTATTAATTTTTTTTATCATTTTTAATATTATCACTATCATTATTATTACTTTTACCATTATTAATATTACAACTATATTATTATTATTATCAATATTAATATTAATATTATTATTATTACAATGAAAGTTAGTTATATAAAAATATAATTAATAAAACTATATTTTATAAAGTATTTATTTAAAGTATATAAAATAAATATATTTATGTTAATAATGAAACACATGATATAAAATAACAATTAAAATCACTAATAACATATATATTTGTTCGATTACCATTACGTGTGTTAATATACATAATTGAATATAGGTTCGTGAATCCGAGGCCAACCTTGCATTGTTCAGTTTTGTAATATGTATTTTTACTACAAAATACAGTATGGTGAGTTCATTTGCTCCCTTTTACTCTTTATATTTTTGGGACTGAGAATACATGCGCTGTTTTTTTACAACTGTTTTATTAAATGCTTTTGAAATACATTTTGAATTGCGAATACATGAAATGCTTTTATAAATGTTTGGCGAGATAGACACAAGCAAAACATTCCTCGAATGAATTATGTGAACGTGATAACTGCCACCATTGAATTATGTGGACGTGATAATTGCCACAATTGATATGAATATTTTTTTCCTGATTATTATTACTTGGTAACCTTAGAATTAGGGAACATCACTAATTTTGAGAATTAGTGCACGCCTAATTGACGCGAATCCTAAAGGTAGCTACTGGGTTTAACACCCCCACCTAGAATGTTCACTAGACGGAAGGGCTAGTGGGCGTGGTGTTTAGTACTTCGAAGTTTATATGATTATTATACAGATGAGATGTTCTGTTTTGGGGATATTATTACGCGCATTATATGTTAAGGTCGGTTACCAAGCCAAGCTATGAAAGCAATGAAAAGTGAATGTTATGTATCGAGAGAATGATTTTATACACAGGTTATGCGTATGTTATTTTTGTGCACGAGATATGTGTACGGTTACTAAGATTTATGAAAAATGATTTCGTACACGAGAAAGGTGTACTGTATTTAAAAGATATCGCATGTACATTACAGGTGGGTATAGGATTCAGGTCCATTTGTACCATGCAGCATTTAAATCTTGTGATCTATCAAAATGATGAATTTTATTATTTTATGATAAACATATGAACTCACCAACCTTTTGGTTGATACTTTAAAGCATGTTTATTCTCAGGTATTAAAGAAATCTTCCGCTGTGCATTTGCTCATTTTAGAGATATTACTTGGAGTCATTCATGACATATTTCAAAAGACGTTGCATTCGAGTCGTTGAGTTCATCAAGATTGTTATTAAGTCAATTATAGTTGTATGTATTATAAAATGGTATGCATATCGTCAAATTTCGATGTAAGGAAAGTTTGTCTTTTCAAAATGAATGCAATGTTTGTAAAATGTATCATATAGAGGTCAAGTACCTCGCGATGTAACCAAATGTAATGTATTCGTCCAGATGAATTAGGACTGGTCATTAGAACAAGTACAACTCTTAGATCTTTATGGGACCTAGAGATATATGTAGTCCAACAAACCACTATTATCTAATGGCATGTTTGTCCCATCCTTGCCTCGAACTCAGGTCTAACCGTGAATACGATTAAGTCGTCCAATTTGGAAACAGTGGAAATTCACGCTATTCTCACTAGATCGAAAAAATCCACCTCGTGGCTATAATTCAGCCTAGTCTCACTAGATCAGAAAAATAACAAGGAGTGTTTGCAAACTCATTGGATGGCATGACCTAAATTTGAGGGGTATTTAAAAAAACGTTCGTGTCAACGAATAATGCATGCACACAAGATTCGCTACACTATTAGTTAAAAATATTTTAACCAATTATATATATGTCAATCGTGTTTATGCATCTAGTTTGTTATTTTATTTTATATATAAAAATAACAAATACACATTGTGTATCGTTTTAAAACAGTTTTAAAAGATGTTGTCCATATATATTATTTGAGTTTCAAAAAAAACATTTAACTTTAAACTCTTTAGAGTTTAACTTTTTAAAATCATCAATAAATAATCTTGAAACTCGTTACCGATTTTATTTGATGTTTTCATCAAAAACATTTAGCATATATGAAATGTTTCGTTCATATTGATTATAAACGTTCCATATTAATTGATTTCATCGCGAGGTTTTGACCTCTATATGAGACGTTTTTCAAAGACTGCATTCATTTTTAAAACAACCATAACCTTTATTTTATCGATAAAGGTTTAAAAAGCATTACGTAGATTATCAAATAATGACAATTTAAAATATACCGTTTACACACGACCATTACATAATGGTTTACAATAAGAATATATTACATCAAAAATAAGTTTCTTGAATGCAGTTTTTACATAATATCATACAAGCATAGACTCCAAATCTTGTCCTTATTGTAGTATGCAATAACGGAAGCTCCTAATAATCACCTGAGAATAAACATGCTTAAAACATCAACAAAAATGTTGGTGAGTTATAGGTTTAACCTATATATTATCAAATCATAATAATAGACCACAAGATTTCATTTTTATAGCACATCTCATATCAGGCATTTCGCAAACTGCATAGAGATAAAAATCATTCATATGTTGAACACCTGGTAACCGACGTTAACTTAAAGCATAGAATATCCCCAAAACAGAACCTCTCGTCTGTATAATAATCTCGAAGTACTAAACCATCCATAACCAGAATGGGGGTTGTTAAGCCCAATAGATCTATCTTTAGGATTCGCGTCAATTAGGGGCCATTTCCCTAATTCTTAGGCTACCAGACTTGAAGGGCGATATTCGGTTTAATAATTCAACCATAGAATGTAGTTTTGCGTACTTGTGTCTATTTTGTAAAACATTTATAAAGCTGCATGTATTCTCATCCCAAAATATTAGATTTTAAAAGTGGGACTATAACTCACTTTCACAGATTTTTACTTCGTCGGGAAGTAAGATTTGGCCACTGGTCGATTCACGAACCTATAACAAATATGTACATATATATCAAAGTATGTTCAAAATATATTTACAATATTTTTAATACGTTTTAATGTTTTAAATATTTTCAGTCAGCTGTCCTCGTTAGTAACCTACAACTAGTTGTCCATAGTTAGATGTACAAAAATAAATTGATATATATTATCTTGACCCAATCCACGACCAAGTGTATACACGTCTCAGGCTAGATCACAACTCAAACTATATATATTTTTGGAATCAATCTCCACCCTGTATAGCTAACTTCAACATTACTGCATATAGAGTGTCTATGGTTGTTCCAAATAATATATATAGATGGGTCGATATAATATGTCAAAACATTTACATACGTGTCTATGGTATCCCAAGATTACATTAGAATACATGTATAATACAATATAAGTTAGCTAGGATATGATTAATATAGATTTGTTACCAATTTTCACGTAGCTACAACAAGCAAAAATAACCAATCTTGTTTTACCTATAACTTCTTCGTTTTAAATCCGTTTTGAGTGAATCCAATTGCTATGGTTTCATATTGAACTTAAGTTTATGAATCTATACAGAAAAAGTATAAATTTATAGTTGAAAATACAGGTTACAAGTCGTTTTTGTAAAGGTAGTCATTTCAGTCGAAAGAACGACGTCTAGATGACCATTTTGGAAAACAAACTTCCACTTTGAGTTTAATCATGATTTTTGGATATAGTTTCATGTTCATTAGAAAAATCATTTTTCCAGAAGAACAACTTTTAAATCAAAGTTTATCATAGTTTTTAATTAACTAACCCAAAACAGCCCGCGGTGTTACTACGATGGCGTATATCATATAGATATAGAACATGTGTTTAGTTGATTTTAAAAGTCAAGTTAGAAGGATTAACTTTTGTTTGCGAACAAGTTTAAAATTAACTAAACTATGTTCTAGTGATTACATGTTCAAATCTTCGAATAAGATAGTTTTATATGTATGAATCGAATGATGTTATGAACATCATTACTACCTCAAGTTTAGTAGGTAAACCTGCTAAAAGTGACAAGAAATGATCTAGCTTCAAAGGATCTTGGATGGTTTGAAAGTTCTTGAAGTAGAATCATAACACGAAAACAAGTTCAAGTAAGATTATCACTCGAATTAAGATAGTTATAGTTATAGGAATTGAATCAAAGTTTGTATATGAGTATTACCTTGATTTAGAATGATATCTTACTATAAACAACAAGGATTTCTTGAGGTTGGATGATCACTTTACAAGATTGAAAGTGAGCTAGTAAACTTGGAAGTATTCTTGATTTTATGAAACTAGAACTTGTCGAATTTATGAAGAACACTTAGAACTTGAAGATAGAACTTGAGAGAGATCACTTAGATGAAGAAAATTGAAGAATGAAAGTTTTTGTAGGTGTTTTTGGTCGTTGGTATATGGATTAGATATAAAGGATGTGAAATTTTGTTTTCATGTAAATAAGTCATGAATGATTACTCATATTTTTGTAATTTTATGAGATATTTCATGCTAGTTGCCAAATGATGGTTCCCACATGTGTTAGGTGACTCACATAGGCTGCTAAGAGCTAATCATTGGAGTGTATATACCAATAGTACATACATCTAAAACTTGTGTATTATACGAGTACGAATACGGGTGCATACGAGTCGAATTGTTGATGAAACTGAACGAGGATGTAATTGTAAGCATTTTTGTTAAGTAGAAATATTTTGATAAGTTTCTTGAAGTCTTTTAAAAGTGTATGAATACATATTAAAACACTACATGTATATACATTTTAACTGAGTCGTTAAGTCATCGTTAGTCGTCACATGTAAATGTTGATTTGAAACCTTTAAGTTAACGATCTTGTTAAATGTTGTTAACCCAATATTTATTATATCTAATGAGTTGTTAAATTATTATATTATCATGATATTATGATATATTAATATATCTTAATATGATATATATATATATATATATATATATATATATTTAAATGTCGTTACAACGATAATCGTTACATATATGTCTCGTTTTGAAATCCTTAAGTTAGTAGTCTTGTTTTTACATATGTAGTTCATTGTTAATATAAATAATGACATGTTTACTTATCATTTATCATGATTAAACATAGTGTAACAATATCTTAATATGATTCATATGTAATTAGTAAGACGTTGTTATAACGATAATCGTTATATATCATTTCGAGTTTCTTAATTCAATAAACACAATTTTATGTATATAACTCATTGTTAAAAATACCTAATGAGATACTTACTTATCATAATAGCATGTTAACTATATATATAATCATATATATGTCATCATATAGTTTTTACAAGTTTTAACGTTCGTGAATCACCAGTCAACTTGGGTGGTCAATTGTCTATATGAAACCTATTTCAATTAATCAAGTCTTAACAAGTTTGATTGCTTAACATGTTGGAAACACTTAATCATGTAAATATCAATTTCATTTAATATATATATACATGGAAAAGTTCGGGTCACTACAGTACCTACCCGTTAAATAAATTTCATCCCGAAATTTTAAGCAGTTGGAGGTGTTGACGTATCTTCTGGAAATAAGTGCGGGTATTTCTTCTTCATCTGATCTTCTCGTTCCAAGGTGAACTCGGGTCTTCTACGGGCATTCCATCGAACCTTAACAATTGGTATCTTGTTTTGCTTAAGTCTTTTAACCTCACGATCCATTATTTCGATGGGTTCTTCAATAAATTGAAGTTTTTCGTTGATTTGGATTTCGTCTAATGGAATAGTGAGATCTTCTTTAGCAAAACACTTCTTCAGATTCGAGACATGAAAAGTATTATGTACAGCCGCAAGTTGTTGAGGTAACTCCAGTTGGTAAGCTACTGGTCCGACACGATCTATAATCTTGAATGGTCCAATGTACCTTGGATTTAGTTTCCCCCGTTTACCAAATCGAACAACGCCTTTCCAAGGTGAAACCTTAAGCATGACCATCTCTCCAATCTCAAATTCTATATCTTTTCTTTTACTGTCCGCATAGCTCTTTTGTCGACTCTGTGCGGTTTTCGATCGTTGTTGAATTTGGATGATTTTATCGGTAGTTTCTTGTATTATCTCCGGACCCGTAATCTGTCTATCCCCCACTTCACTCCAACAAATTGGAGACCCGCACTTTCTACCATAAAGTGCCTCAAACGGCGCCATCTTAATACTCTAATGATAACTGTTGTTGTAGGAAAATTCTGCTAACGGTAGGTGTCGATCCCAACTGTTTTCGAAATCGATAACACATGCTCGTAGCATGTCTTCAAGAGTCTGTATCTTCCTTTCACTCTGCCCATCAGTTTGTGGATGATAAGCAGTACTCATGTATAGACGAGTCCCCAATGCTTGTTGCAGTGTCTGCCAAAACCTTGAAACAAATCTGCCATCCCTATCAGAGATTATAGAGACTGGTATTCCATGTCTGGAGACAACTTCCTTCAAGTATAGACGTGCTAACTTCTCCATTTTGTCATCTTCTCTCATTGGCAGGAAGTGTGCTGACTTGGTGAGACGATCGACTATTACCTAAATAGTATCATAACCACTTGCAGTCCTTGGCAATTTAGTAATGAAATCCATAGTAATGTTTTCTCATTTCCATTCTGGGATTTCAGGTTATTGGAGTAGACCTGATGGTTTCTGATGTTCATCTTTGACCTTTGAACACATCAAACATTCTCCTACATATTTAGCAATATCGGCTTTCATACCCGGCCATCAAAAGTGCTTCTTAAGATCTTTGTACATTTTTCCTGATCCGGGATGTATTGAGTATCTGGTTTTATGTGCTTCCTTAAGTACCATTTCTCTCACATCTCCAAACTTTGGTACCCAAATTCTATCAGCCCTATATCGGGTTCCGTCTTCCCGAATTTTAAGATGTTTCTCCTATCCTTTGGGTATCTCGTTCTTCAACTTTCCTTCTTTTACAACCCCCTGTTGCGCCTCCTTTATTTGAGTAGTAAGGTTAGTACGAATAATGATGTTCATAGCTTTTACCCGTATAGGTTCTCTGTCCTTTCTACTCAAAGCGTCGGCTACCACATTCGCCTTCCCCGGGTGGTAACGAATCTCAAAGTCGTAGTCATTTAACAATTCAATCCACCTACGCTGCCTCATGTTTAGTTGTTTCTGATCAAATATATGTTGGAGACTTTTGTGGTCGGTATATATAATACTTTTGACCCCATATAAGTAATGTCTCCAAGTCTTTAATGCAAAAACAACAGCGCCCAATTCCAAATCATGAGTCGTATAATTTTGCTCGTGAATCTTCAATTGTCTAGATGCATAAGCAATTACTTTCATTCGTTGCATTAACAATATATCACAAAATCATCATTCCCTTCAGGCAATGACAATATAGGTATCGTAGTTAGCTTTTTCTTCAACAATTGGAATGCTTCCTCCTGTTCATCCTTCCATTCAAATTTCTTTCCTTTATGCGTTAATGCAGTCAAGGGTTTTGCAATTTTGGAAAAATCTTGGATGAATCTTCTGTAGTAACCAGCCAATCCTAAAAATTGACGTATATGCTTCGGAGTTTTTGGGGTTTCCCAGTTTACAACGGTTTCAATCTTTGTCGAATCAACCTGAATACCTTCTTTACTCACAACATGTCTGAGGAATTGAACTTCTTTCAACCAAAATGCACACTTTGAAAACTTAGCGTACAATTTTTCTTTCCTCAACAATTCCAGCACTTTCCTCAAATGTTTTTCGTGCTCTTGATCATTCTTTGAGTAGATAAGTATGTCATCAATGAAAACAATGACAAAATTGTCGAGATATGGCCCACACACACGGTTCATGAGTTCCATGAACACAGCTGGTGCGTTAGTCAATCCAAACGGCATAACCTTAAAATCGTAATGACCGTAACACGTTCTGAAAGCAGTCTTTGGAATATCGTCCTCCTTCACCCGCATTTGATGATACCCAGAACGTAAATCAATCTTCGAATAAACTGACGAGCCTTGTAATTGATCAAATAAGTCGTCGATTCTCGGTAGTGGGTAACGGTTCTTGATGGTAAGTTTGTTCAACTCTCGATAGTCGATACACAACCTGAATGTACCATCCTTCTTTTTGACAAACAAAACAGGAGCTCCCCATGGTGATGTATTTGATCGTATGAAACCACGCTCTAGAAGTTCTTGTAATTGGCTTTGAAGTTCCATCATTTCGCTGGGTGCGATTCTGTATGGAGCACGAGCTATTGGTGCAGCTCCCGGTACAAGATCTATTTGAAATTCAACGGATCGGTGTGGAGGTAATCTCGGTAATTCTTTCGAAAATACATCGAGAAATTCTTTTGCGACGGGAACATCATTGATGCTCTTTTCTTCAGTTTGTACTTTCTCGACGTGTGCTAGAACAGCATAGCAACCCTTTCTTATTAGCTTTTGCGCCTTCAAATTATTAATAAGATTTAGCTTCGCATTGCTCTTTTCTCCGTACAGCATTAAGGGTTTTCCTTCTTCTCGTACAATGCGAATTACATTTTTGTAACATACGATCTCTGCTTTCACCTCTTTCAACCAGTCCATGCCAATTATCACATCAAAACTCCCTAACTCTACTGGTATCAAATCAATCTTAAATGTTTCGCTAACCAGTTTAATTTCTCGATTCCGACATGTATTATCTGCTGCAATTAATTTACCGTTTGCTAACTCTAGTATAAACTTATTATCCAAAGGCGTCAATGGAAAACTTAATTTAGCACAGAAATCCTTACTCATATAGCTTCTATCCGCACCCGAATCAAATAAAACATAAGCAGATTTATTGTCAATAAGAAACGTACCCGTAACAAGCTCCGGGTCTTCCTGCGCTTCAACCGCATTAATGTTGAAGACTCTTCCTCGGCTTTGCCCATTATTATCCTCCTGATTTGGACACATATTTTTGTAATGGCCTTTCTTCCCGCATCCGAAACAGGTAATGTCTGCATAACTTGTTCCGGCATTATTTATTCCCTTAGCCATTGATCCGTAGATTTCGCACTTTGTCGCACCATGGCCCTTTCTATTACACTTAGTACACACTGCTGTACAGAGCCCAGTTGGATGGTATCCTTCACATCTCTGGCAGAATTTCTGCCGCTTGTTGTTATTGTTGGGATTTTTGTTGTTGAGGTTGTTATTGTTATTGAAACGGTTGTTGTAGTTGTTCCTGGGGTGGTTGTTGTTGTTGCGTTTGTTGTTGCGAAAATTGGTGCGATTGTAGTTGTGATTGTTGGGTTGATTATTGAAATTGTGACTCTTGTCACTGGTTTCTTCCCATTTCCTCTTGACTTATTTCGTATTGGCTTCTTCGGCTGCTTGTTCTTTAATCCTTTCCTCAATTTGATTTATAAGTTTATGAGCCATTCGACTTGCCTTTTGTATGGAGGCGGGCTCGTGTGAACTTATATCCTCTTGGATCCTTTCAGGTAACCCTTTTACAAATGCGTCGATTTTCTCTTCTTCATCTTCGAATGCTCTCGGACACAATAGGCACAACTCTGTGAATCATCGTTCGTACGTGGTAATATCAAACCCTTGTATTCGTAACCCTCTAAGCTCTACCTTTAGCTTATTGACCTCGTTTCTGGGACGGTACTGCTCGTTTTTTAAGTGTTCGAATGTTGACCACGGTAGTGCGTAAGCAGAATCTTGTCCCACTTGTTCGAGATAGGTATTCCACCATGTTAACGCAGTACCTGTGAAGGTATGCGTGTCATACTTTACCTTATCTTCCTCAGCACATTTGCTTATAGCAAACACAGATTCGACCTTTTCGGTCCATCGTTTCAGTCCGACTGGTCCTTCAGTTCCATCGAATTCCAGAGGTTTACAGGCAGTGAAAGCCTTGTAAGAGCATCCTACACGGTTTCCTGTGGAGTTAACTCCACTGCTAGACCCTGAGTTATTGTTGTTTTGCATTGCAGCCTGTACTGCGGCTATATTTGCTGCAAGAAAAGCACGGAAATCTTCCTCACTCATGTTCAAGTTCTGACGAGTAGTCAGTGCCATTTCCTTCAAAAATAGCCAAAAGAATTAAGTTAATCATATAGAATATTAAGAGTAGTCAATAGTATTCCGTAGCATAATATGAACTCATTTATAAAAGCTTTTTCTTCATATTAGCGTTTTATAAGTTTTAATTCGGGTAATACCTACCAGTTAAGTTCATACTTAGTAGCTAACATACAATTTAACTACTACAATTCTATATGAAAACTGATTATAATAATATTTCACATTCAAACTTTTATACAATATTTTGCAAACTTACAATACCGCTATTTTACATATAGCATGAAATATAGCACATAAAAACTCTGATACAAAACAGTTGCGAAGACAATTCTAGTTAATACGCAAGTCGTTCAGCAAAGGAAATAAAGACACGTAATTCATAAGTCCAGAAACAAGTCATGCATTCTGGTTTTACTATGATGACTTCCCATCCTTGGTCTTGTGGAAAATAACCATAATGACCATTGGCTAGGCAGCATGTTGTAATGTCGTCAAAAGGACGAGGGTTTCGTAATGTCCAACAGCCCCGTAATAATCTAAAAACCTTGTTTCTCACCCCAACTACTGAATCCGTCACTTGTGGGAAGGTTTTATTTAAAAGTTGCAATCCGATGTTCTTTTTCTCACTTTGGTAAGAATCGAACATCACTAACCCGTAAGCATAACATGCTTCTTTATGTTGCATGTTAGAAGCTCTTTCTAATTCACGAAATCCTATGTTGGGATATGTTGAGTCAAAATAGGTTCTTAACCCGTAGCGTAAAATTGCATTTGGGTTCCCCGCATTTAATGCTTTAAAGAAAACACGGCGTAACTTACGGTCTCCCCAATGTGATGAAAGGACCCGTCCTAATCCATCCGGACGAAGTCCATATTGATTACAAACGATTCACAATAGTTGATTATATCGCGAGGTACTTGACCTCTATATGATACATTTTACAAACATTGCATTCATTTTTAAAAGACAAACTTTCATTTACATCGACAGTTAACAGCATGCATACCATTTTATAATATATCCATCTATAATTGACTTAATAATAATCTTGATGAATTCAACGACTCGAATGCAACGTCTTTTGAAATATGTAATGAATGACTCCAAGTAATATCTCTAAAATGAGCAAATGCACAGCGGAAGATTTCTTTCGTACCTGAGAATAAACATGCTTTAAAGTGTCAACCAAAAGGTTGGTGAGTTCATTAGTTTAGCATAAATAATCATTTCATAATTTTAATAGACCACAAGATTTCATATTTCCATTTCTCATAAACATACGTCCCATGAATAGAGACAAAAATATCATTCATATGGATTGAACACCTGGTAACCGACATTCACAATATATATAAGAATATCCCCATCATTCCGGGATCCTCCTTCGGACATGATATAAATTTCGAAGTACTAAAGCATCCGGTACTTTGGATGGGGCTTGTTGGGCCTGATAGATCTATCTTTAGAGTTCGCATCAATTAGGGTGTCTGTTCCCTAATTCTTAGATTACCAGACTTAATAAAAAGGGGCATATTTGATTTCGATCATTCAACCATATAATGTAGTTTCGATTACTTGTGTCTATTTCGTAAAACATTTATAAAAACGCATGCATTCTCAGTCCCAAAAATATATATTTTAAAAGCATTTAAAAAGGGAGCAAATGAAACTCACGCATATAAATATTGTAAAACAGTTAATAAAGCATTTGCATGTATTCTCAGCCCAAAAATGTAATGAGTAAAAAGGGAATCAAATGAAACTCACCTAATGTATTTTGTAGTAAAAATACATATGACTATATTGAACAATGCAGGGTTGGCCTCAGATTCACGAACCTATATTATTCATATATATATATATATTAATATACATAGTTGTAATCGAATAAATGTATATATAAATTTATTAGTTATGTCCTTTTTATATTGATAATATATATATGTTTCATATATTCACTTTGTACATTAAAATATTAAATTTTGTGATGTTATATGTATTAAATATATTCTTATATAAATATCATTTATTTGTTAAAGTAGTATTTTAGAATAATATTTTAAATGATAACAATAATAATAATAATGATAGTACTAATATTAATGTTAATGATAATAGTATTAATAATTCTATAACTAATAATATTAATGATAGTTTTGATAATAAATCTCATAATAATGATAATAATAGTAATTTTTAATAAAGTGAATAATTTAATAGTAATGGTAATGAAAATAATAATTTTGATAATAATACCTAATACTTAATAATTATGATAATAATTATAACAATCTTATTACTAGTGGTAATCTTATTAATAATACTTTTGTTAATAATAATAATAATAAAATCTTCATGTTTAATTTCTAACACAATAACTAAAGTTTCTATAACATCGATTCATAACCCTAATTATAATATTAGTAGTAATACTTATATTAATGATAGTTATGCTAGTAATACTAATAATGATAACCTTAAAAATAATTCTTATGATAGTAATAATTTTAAGTATGGTAATAATACTAATTTTAATGATAAATATCTTAGGTTATATTGTTTTCCTAATAATGATAATAATAATAATAATCATAATCATAATAATAATGATAATACTTATAATAATAATTATAATGGTGATACAAATAATTATAATGATAATACTAATATTATTAGTAATACTTTTAATAATAATAACACTAGTAACATTAACAATTTATAATCATAATTATAACCTTGATAACTAATAATAATAATAATAATAATAATAATAATAATAATAATAATAATAATAATAATAATAATAATAATAATAATAATAATAATAATAATAAAAAAATAAGAGAAATTGTGTATACCCTTGAGAAGGCTTTGTTTAAAAAGAATTGCCGTGGACCGGGCTTGAACCCGAGACCTCCCGTATACCAACAACCCCACTTAACCATTCTGCTACTTCCGTTTTTCTTGATTTATACTGAACCAAATTTATTATAATCTGTTATTATTATCTGTTTGATTTTCTTCATCTTCATCACCATAATTCGAACAGGATCAAACTCATTCAATAATGATTTAGTTACTGGGTTTTAGGATTATCAAACGGAACCAAAAGGATTTGTAACCTAACTGAATTGAATTAATAACAGAAGAAGAAAAAAAAAACAAAAATACACTCTGTATCAGCATAACCCGTCGATGATGCTCTCAAACATAAATTTTAAAATCTAAGTCATTTTAGATAATGATTCTAACATGAAAAAGCTTCTAAATCGTTCCTAGGAACTTTCTGAACCATCAATTGCTCCAGAAATTTCAAAACCACTTCGAATTTCACTATGAACAATTTATTTGACTTTTTGTTTTTAAAGTTTGACTCGTAAATTCGTACTCGTTTTTAAGAATTGAAGTCTAGAATTTACAGATAGTTTAAATGAAAGATTTATAACAACTTTGCATTTACACAATTTGAAATTTCAATCGAAATCAAGGTTTTTAGAAAATGGAATAAGAAGAGAGTAAAAAGTCAGTGTTCTTCCCCTTTTTTCTGTTTAATCTGAAATAAAACAAATGTTAATAATTTCTGTAAATTGTAATTGATAATGAAGTTCCTTGGTATTATTTGTCAACTGGGATGGCTTGATTTGCAGCAACTTGGTCGACAGAAATATTTAAGCAGGAAATAATTAAAAAAATTTGAAAGAGACTTCTAACTTAATCAGATAAGTTTAAAAAAAGCTTGGAATCAATTTGTACAAATTCGTGGATCCTGTCTGTGAGCTGAAGTTGACATATAACAAAAATTCAGATGGCAATAAAAGCAGATAAAGTCTGATAACGAATTTTTAACACTTTATATTATTACTTACTTTATATATAATGTTAATAAATTATAAATAATGATTTATTAATAATAATAGGCTGTAATATCATTAAAAAAATATTATACTGTCTTCTTAATATATCTGTATTTATTCCTGTGTTTATATAACACTTAATTTTATATATTTATTTATTTATTATTATTTTTTCATATACACTTAATTTTATATATTTATTTATTTATTATTATTTTTTTAGATTATAATTTATCTTATTAATAAATATAATTATAATAATAATACTTTTAATATTATAATAATAATAATAATACAAATCTATAATAATATAATTGTAATGATAATGATAACAATTACTATAAATTGTATAACAATAATATTGTTTATAAAAATAATACTAATATTATTAATAATTATCATGTTAATAATGATGATACTATATTAATCTATACATATTAAATTCGTATTCTTAGATTATATATTTAAATAATTTTATTATCACTAATATTGATATTATTATTAAAAGTAATAATAAATGGTAAATTGTAATATGATAATTATAATTTTAATAAATTTAATTAATAATAATGATAATAAAATGATATAATATTCTTATTAATAATGATTATGACCATTATATTCAAACTTGTAATTTAATTTAATATAATATAATTTATTAGCTATATCATATATTCTATAACAACTTTTGTTAATTCTTTATCATTTATAAATTTTATATATATTATAATTTACACAATATAATTCTACATAAAATTTATCTATATTTATATATATAGATTCATTTAATAATAACTTTATTATATTTTACTTTACATATTTAATTCCACTGATTAATTTATACACACACACACACACACACACACACACACATATATATATATATATATATATATATATATATATATATATATATATATATATATATATATATATATATATATTAACAACAATTGTTCGTAAGTCGTCGAGATTAGTCAAAGGTCAAATGTATACATGAACACAGTTCAAAGTTTTTGAGACTTCAACATTACAGACTTTGCTTATTGTGTCGGAAACATATAAAGGTTAAAGTTTAAATTTGGTCAGAAATTCCCGGGTCATCACATGTGATATACCCCACCTATCAAAGGAAAGCCTTTTATAAACTAAGGCATTTCTGGAAAGTCTTTCAAATGTTTGACAAGTTAATTTCGCCATAACTAAATGTGCTGATGAATTCTGCCCGACTCTAGACAAGATTTCCTCAATCATATCCTCTGGTAGGTCTTCTAAAATATTCGGTTGTCTACCCTTAACGTCCATTTTGTTTTTATACTGTAAAATAGACAAGGATTAGATTCGTAAAAGATGATTAACAAACAATACAAGCAATTTTTACATAGAACATAAAAGTACAAGCACACTACATTACATATATTACACAACATGATTACAACTCTTTAATCCGACTCACTCATTTCTTCTTCTTCGGACTTGGTTCGTTTTGCTAATTTCCTAGGGATATATGATGATTCCCTAATACGAGCTGTCATTTTCCACAATGGTTTAGAAAAACCTGGTGGTTTAGAGGTTCCCGGGTCATTGTTACATTTTAGGAAATACGGATGTTGTCGATACATATAAAGTTCATCGGGGTTGGAATCGGGTTTCTCTATTTTATACCTTTTTCCTTATTATTTTCTTTCGCTTTATTAAATTGGGTCGAGGTAATTTCTATAACATCGGGGTTGGAATCCTCATCGGGATCCGATTCATCGGAAAATTGGTAATCTTCCCAATATTTTGCTCCCTCGGCGGAAACACCATTGACCATTATTAACTTTGGTCCGTTGGTTGAGGATTTTCTTTTATTTAATCGATTTACTATAGGTATCAATATTTCTTCCTCCGGAACCTCTTCTTCTTCTGGTTCCTCCTCTTCCGATTCATCCTCTTCTGGTTCCTCTTCTTCCGGTTCTTCCTCTTCCGGTTCTTCTTCGGGAATTATAAAAATGCTTACAATTACATCCTCGTTCAGTTTCATCAACAATTCTACTCGTATGCACCCGTATTCGTACTCGTACAATACACAGCTTTTAGAATGTAACTAGAACTTGTAGAATATATGAAGAACACTTAGAACTTGAAGATAGTTCGACTCTTCATTATTATTAGGTGAATCAATGGGAATTGTACTAGAGGTAGACATCTATCACACAATATCAAACACGTTAAGAGATTAATATATCACATAATATTTACATGTTAATAATATATAGTTTCCAACAAAAAATGTTAAGCAATCGTTTTTGAAGAAAAACACGGTCGAAGTCCAGACTCACTAATGCATCCTAACAAACTCGGTAAGACACATTAATGCAATTTTTTGGTTCTCTAAGACCAACGCTCGAATACCAACTGAAATGTCCCATTCATATTGATTATAAACATTCCATATTAATTGATTTCGTCGCGACGTTTTGACCTCTATATGAGACGTTTTTCAAAGACTGCATTCATTTTTAAAACAACAATAACCTTTATTTTATCGATAAAGGTTTAAAAATCATTACGAAGATTATCAAATAATGATAATCTAAAATATACCGTTTACACACGACCATTACATAATGGTTTACAATAAGAATATATTACATCAAAAATAAGTTTCTTGAATGCAGTTTTTACATAATATCATACATGTAGTGACCCGAACTTTTCCATGTTTATATATATATATATATATATATATATATATATATATATATATATATATATATATATATATATATATATATATATATATATATATTAAATGAAATTGTTATTTACATGATTAAGTGTTTCCAACATGTTAAGCAATCAAACTTGTTAAGACTTGATTAATTGAAATAGGTTTCATATAGACAACTGACCACCCAAGTTGACCGGTGATTCACGAACGTTAAAACTTGTAAAAACTATACGATGACATATATATGGTTATATATATAGTTAACATGATTTTATTATAAGTATGTATCTCATTAGGTATTTTAACAATGAGTTATATACATAAAAATGAGACTATTAATTTAAGAAACTCGAAAACGATATATATAACGATTATCGTTATAACAACGTCTTACTAGGTACATATGAATCATATTAAGATATTGATACACTTGGTTAATTATGTTAAATGATAAGTAAATATATTATTAAGTGTATTAACAATGAAATACATATGTAAAAATAAGACTACTTACTTAATGATTTCGAAACGAGACATATATGTAACGATTGTCGTTGTAACGACATTTAACTGTATATATATCATACTAAGATATATTATATATCATAATATCATGATAATATAACAATTTAACATCTCATTTGTTATAATAAACAATGGGTTAACAACATTCAACAAGATCGTTAACCTAAAGGTTTCAAAACAACATTTACATGTAACGACTAACGATGACTTAACGACTCAGTTAAAATGTATATACATGTAGTGTTTTAATATGTATTCATACACTTTTGAAAGACTTCAAGACACTTATCAAAATACTTCTACTTAACAAAAATGCTTACAATTACATCCTCGTTCAGTTTCATCAACAATTCTACTCGTATGCACCCGTATTCGTACTCGTACAATACACAGCTTTTAGATGTATCTACTATTAGTATATACACTCCAATGATCAGCTCTTAGTAGCCCATATGAGTCACCTAATACATGTGGGAACCATCATTTGGCAACTAGCATGAAATATCTCATAAAATTACAAAAATATGAGTAATCATTCATGACTTATTTACATGAAAACAAAATTACATATCCTTTATATCTAATCCATACACCAACGACCAAAAACACCTACAAACACTTTCATTCTTCAATTTTCTTCATCTAATTAATCTCTCTCAAGTTCTATCTTCAAGTTCTAAGTGTTCTTCATAAATTCCAAAAGTTCTAGTTTCATAAAATCAAGAATACTTCCAAGATTGCAAGTTTACTTCCAAGTTTTCTAAATCCATTCCAAGTAATCATCCAAGATCAAGAAACCTTTGTTACTTACAGTAGGTTATCTTTCTAATACAAGGTAATAATCATATTCAAACTTTAATTCAATTTCTATAACTATAACAATCTTATTTCGAGTGGAAATCTTACTTGAAATTGTTTTCGTGTCATGATTCTGCTTCAACTTTCAAGCCATCCAAGGATACTTTGAAGCTAGATCTATTTTTTTCATTTCCAGTAGGTTTATCCAAGGAACTTGAGGTAGTAATGATGTTCATAACATCATTCGATTCATACATATAAAGCTATCTTATTCGAAGGTTTAAACTTGTAATCACTAGAACATAGTTTAGTTAATTCTAAACTTGTTCGCAAATAAAAGTTAATCCTTCTAACTTGACTTTTAAAATCAACTAAACACATGTTCTATATCTATATGATATGCTAACTTAATGATTTAAAACCTGGAAACACGAAAAACACCGTAAAATCGGATTTACGCCGTCGTAGTAACACCGCGGGCTGTTTTAGGTTAGTTAATTAAAAACTATGATAAACTTTGATTTAAAAGTTGTTATTCTGGGAAAATGATTTTTATTATGAACATGAAACTATATCCAAAAATTATGGTTAAACTCAAAGTGGAAGTATGTTTTCTAAAATGGTCATCTAGACGTCGTTCTTTCGACTGAAATGACTACCTTTACAAAAACGACTTGTAACTTATTTTTCCGACTATAAACCTATACTTTTTCTGTTTAGATTCATAAAATAGAGTTCAATATGAAACCATAGCAATTTGATTCACTCAAAACGGATTTAAAATGAAGAAGTTATGGGTAAAACAAGATTGGATAATTTTTCTCATTTTAGCTACGTGAAAATTGGTAACAAATCTATTCCAACCATAACTTAATCAAATTGTATTGTATATTATGTAATCTTAAGATACCATAGACACGTATACAATGTTTCGACCTATCATGTCGACACATCTATATATATTTCGGAACAACCATAGACACTCTATATGTGAATGTTGGAGTTAGCTATACAGGGTTGAGGTTGATTCCAAAATATATATAGTTTGAGTTGTGATCAATACTGAGATACGTATACACTGGATCGTGGATTGATTCAAGATAATATTTATCGATTTATTTCTGTACATCTAACTGTAGACAACTAGTTGTAGGTTATTAACGAGGACAGCTGACTTAATAAACTTAAAACATCAAAATGTATTAAAAGTATTGTAAATATATTTTGAACATACTTTGATATATATGTATATATTGTTATAGGTTCGTGAATCAACCAGTGGCTAAGTCTTACTTTCCGACGAAGTAAAAATCTGTGAAAGTGAGTTATAGTCCCACTTTTAAAATCTAATAATTTTTGAGATGAGAATACATGCAGGTTTTATAAATGATTTACAAAATAGACACAAGTACGTGAAACTACATTCTATGGTTGAATTATCGAAATCGAATATGCCCCTTTTTATTAAGTCTGGTAATCTAAGAATTAGGGAACAGACACCCTAATTGACGCGAATCCTAAAGATAGATCTATTGGGCCTAACAAACCCCATCCAAAGTACCGGATGCTTTAGTACTTCAAAATTTATATCATATCCGAAGGGTGTCCCGGAATGATGGGGATATTCTTATATATGCATCTTGTTAATGTCGGTTACCAGGTGTTCACCATATAAATGATTTTTATCTCTATGTATGGGATGTGTATTGAAATATGAAATCTTGTGGTCTATTGTTACGATTTGATATATATAGGTTAAACCTATAACTCACCAACATTTTTGTTGACGTTTAAAGCATGTTTATTCTCAGGTGAATACTAAGAGCTTCCGCTGTTGCATACTAAAATAAGGACAAGATTTGGAGTCCATGTTTGTATGATATTGTGTAAAAACTGCATTCAAGAAACTGATTTTGATGTAACATATTTGTATTGTAAACCATTATGTAATGGTCGTGTGTAAACAGGATATTTTAGATTATCATTATTTGATAATCTACGTAAAGCTTTTTAAACCTTTATTTATGAAATAAAGGTTATGGTTTGTTTTAAAAATGAATGCAGTCTTTGAAAAACGTCTCATATAGAGGTCAAAACCTCGCAACGAAATCAATTAATATGGAACGTTTTTAATCAATAAGAACGGGACATTTCAGTTGGTATCTGAGCGTTGGTCTTAGAGAACCAGAAAATTTGCATTAGTGTGTCTTATCGAGTTTGTTAGGATGCATTAGTGAGTCTGGACTTCGACCGTGTTTTCTTTAAAAATGATTGCTTAACATTTTTGTTGGAAACTATATATTATTAACATGTATATATTATGTGATCTATTAATCTCTTAACATGTTTGATATTGTGTGATAGATGTCTACCTCTAGCACAAATCCCATTGACTCACCTAATAATAACGAAGAGTCGAATATATATTGGACTGATTCACAAGTTCCCGAAGAAGAACCGGAAGAAGAATCAGAACCGGAAGAAGAATCAGAACTGGAAGAGGAGGAACCGGAGGAGGAAATAGAACCGGTGGGGGAAATAATAAAACGGTTAAGTAAAAGAAAATCCTCAACCAACCGACCAAGGTTAATTATGGTCAATGGTGTTTCCGCCAAGGAAGCAAAATATTGGGAGGATTACCAATTCTCCGATGAATCAGATTCCGACGAGAATTCCGATGATGTTATAGAAATTACCCCAACTGAATTTAAAAAGGCAAAAGAAAATAATAAGGGAAAGGGCATAAAAATAGAGAAATCTAATTCCAACCCCGATGAACTTTATATGTATCGTCAATCCCCGAAGCCCTTAAGTTGTAACAATGACCCGGGAACCTCTAAACCACCAGGTTTTTCTAAACCGTTGTGGAAAACAACAGCTCGTATTAGGGGAACATCATATATCCCTAGAAACTTGGAAAAACGAACCAAAACCAAAGAAGAAGAAACGATCGAGTCGGAATAAGATAGTTGTATTCGTGTGGTGTAATATATGTAATATAGTGTGCTTATGCTTTATGATATATGTAAAAATTGCTTGTATTAATAAGTATTTTTTTTTATGAATCTAACTCTTGTCTATTTTACAGTATAAAAACACAAAATGGATAGACAACCCAATATTTTAAGAGACCTACCCGGAGACATGATTGATGAAATCTTGTCTAGAGTCGGTCAGAATTCTTCGGCACAACTATTTACGGCGAAATCTGTTTGTAAGACATTCGAAGAACGTTCCAAGAATGTCTTGGTTTATAAGAGACTTTCGTTTGAAAGATGGGGGATATCACATTGGGAAACCCATAAGTTACGATGTGTTTACTTTGACGCATATATTGCGGGGAACCCAAATGCTATTTTACGCAACGGGTTAAGAAATTATTTTGACTCAATGTATCCGAATATAGGACTTCATGATTTAGAAAAAGCGGCTAACATGCAACATAAAGAAGCATGCTATGCTTACGGGTTAGTAATGTTCGCTTCTCACCAAAGTGAGAAAAAGAACATCGGGCTACAACTATTAAACAAAACGTTCCCACAAGTGACGGAGTCGGTAATTGGGGTAAGAAATGAGGTTTTTAGGTTATTACGAGACTGTTGGTCATTATGTAACCCTCGTCCCTTTGACGACGTTACAACACGCTGTCTTATCAACGGCCATAACGGTTATGTTCCACAAGACCAAGGATGGGAAGTAGTCCGAGTAAAACCAGAATGCATGACTTGTTTCTGGATGTATGAATTACGTGTCTTTATTGCCTTTGCTGAACGACTTGTGTACTAGCTAGAATTATCTTCACAACTATCTTGTATCAAAGTTATTGTGTGCTATATTTCATGCTTTATGTAAAATAAGCGGTATTGTAAGTTTGTAAAATATTGTATAAAAGTTTGAACGCGAAATATTATTATAATCAGTTTTTCATATAGAATTGTAGTAGTTGAATTGTATATTAGCTACTAAGTATGAACTTAACGGGTAGGTACTACCCGAATTTAAACTTATAAAACGCTAATATGAAGAAAAAGCTTTTATAAATGAGTTCATATTATGCTACGAAATACTATTAACTACTCTTAATATTTTGTATGATTAACTTATTCCATTTGACTATTTTGAAGGAAATGGCACCGACTACTCGACACACCGTGAATATGAATGAAGAGGAATTCCGTACTTTTCTAGCTTCAAACATAGCCGCAGTACAGGCTGCGCTACATACCAACAATAACCTTGGATCTAGCAGTACAGGAAATCGTGTAGGATGCACCTACAAAGAATTCACTGCCTGCAAACCGTTGGAATTTGATGGAACCGAAGGACCGATCGGATTGAAACGGTGGACCGAGAAGGTCGAATCGGTGTTTGCCATAAGTAAGTGTACTGAAGAGGACAAAGTGAAGTACGCTACGCATACCTTCACAGGTTCTGCGTTAACATGGTGGAATACCTATCTAGAGCAAGTGGGACAAGATGATGCGTACGCACTACCGTGGTCAGCATTTAAGCACTTGATGAACGAGAAGTACCGTCCCAGAACCGAGGTTAATAAGCTCAAGACAGAACTTAGAGGGTTACGAACCCAAGGATTTGATATTACCACGTACGAAAGATGATTCACAGAATTGTGCCTATTGTGTCCGGGAGCGTTCGAAGATGAGGAAGAGAAGATCGACGCGTTTGTGAAAGGATTACCGGAAAGAATCCAAGAAGATATAAGTTCACACGAGCCCGCCTCCATACAACAGGCATGTAGAATGGCTCACAAACTAGTGAACCAGATTGAGGAAAGAATTAAAGAACAGATGGCTGAAGAGGCCAATGTGAAGCAAGTCAAAAGAAAGTGGGAGGAAAACGGTGATAAGAATCACCAATACAACAACAGCAATTACAATAATAATCGCAACAATTATCCCAACAATCGCAACATCAATCGCAACTACAACAAACGGCCCAACAACAACAACAACAACAACAACAACAACAACAACAACAGCAACTACAACAATCATCCCAACAACAATAACAACCGCAACAACAACAACAATCAGAAGCAGCTATGCCAAAGGTGTGAAAAGTATCACTCGGGGTTCTGCACCAAATTTTGCAACAAGTGTAAAAGAAATGGTCATAGCGCGGCGAAGTGTGAGGTCTACAGACCAGGGGTTAACAGAACGAAAGGAACAAATGGTGTCGGAACGAGTAATGGCGGAGCAAGTAGTGTCGGAGCAAGTTATGCCAATGTAGTTTGTTATAAATGTGGAAAACCGGGCCACATTATTAGAAATTGCCCAAACCAGGAGAACACGAATGGACAAGGCCGCGGAAGAGTTTTCAATATTAATGCGACAGAGGCACAGGAAGACCCGGAGCTTGTTACGGGTACGTTTCTTATTGACAATAAATCTGCTTACGTTTTATTTGATTCGGGTGTGGATAGAAGCTATATGAGTAGAGATTTTTGTGCTAAATTAAGTTGTCCATTGACGCCGTTGGATAGTAAATTTTTACTCGAATTAGCAAACGGTAAATTAATTTCAGCAGATAATATATGCCGGAATCGAGAAATTAAACTGGGTAGCGAAATATTTAAGATTGATTTGATACCAGTAGAGTTAGGGAGTTTTGATGTAATAGTTGGCATGGACTGGCTGAAGAAGGTGAAAGCAGAGATCGTATGTTATAAAAATGTAATTCGCATTGTACGAGAAGAAGGAGAACCCTTAATGGTGTACGGAGAAAAGGACAACATGAAGCTACATATTATTAGTAATTTGAAGGCACAAAAACTAATAAGAAAAGGTTGCTATGCTGTTCTAGCACACGTCGAGAAAGTACAAACTGAAGAAAAGAGCATCAATGATGTTCCCGTCGCAAAAGAATTTCCCGATGTATTTCCGAAAGAATGACCGGGACTACCTCCACATCGATCTGTTGAATTTCAAATAGATCTTGTACCAGGAGCTGCACCAATAGCTCGTGCTCCTTATAGACTCGCACCCAGCGAGATGAAAGAACTGCAAAGCCAACTGCAAGAACTATTAGAACGTGGTTTCATTCGACCAAGCACATCACCATGGGGAGCTCCTGTTTTGTTTGTCAAGAAGAATGATGGTACATTTAGGTTGTGTATTGACTACAGAGAGTTGAACAAACTTACCATCAAAAACCGTTATCCACTGCCGAGAATTGACGACTTATTTGATCAACTACAAGGCTCGTCGGTTTATTCGAAGATCGATTTACGTTCTGGATATCATCAAATGCGAGTAAAGGAGGATGATATTCCAAAAACTGCTTTTAGGACGCGTTATGGTCATTACGAGTTTATGGTTATGCCGTTTGGATTGACTAACGCACCAGCTGTGTTCATGGACCTTATGAACCGAGTGTGTGGGCCATATCTTGACAAGTTTGTCATTGTTTTCATCGATGACATACTTATTTACTCAAAGAATGATCAAGAGCACGAAGAACATTTGAGAAAAGTGCTAGAAGTATTGAGGAAAGAAAAACTGTACGCTAAGTTTTCAAAGTGTGCATTTTGGTTGGAAGAAGTTCAATTCCTCGGTCACATAGTGAACAAAAAAGGTATTAAGGTGGATCCGGCAAAGATAGAAACTGTTGAAAAGTGGGAAACCCCGAAAACTCCGAAACACATACGCCAGTTTTTAGGACTAGCTGGTTACTACAGAAGGTTCATCCAAGACTTTTCCAGAATAGCAAAACCCTTGACTGCATTAACGCATAAAGGGAAGAAATTTGAATGGAAGGATGAACAAGAGAAAGCGTTTCAGTTATTGAAGAAAAAGCTAACTACGGCACCTATATTGTCATTGCCTGAAGGGAATGATGATTTTGTGATTTATTGTGACGCATCAAAGCAAGGTCTCGGTTGTGTATTAATGCAACGAACGAAGGTGATTGCTTATGCGTCTAGACAATTGAAGATTCACGAGCAAAATTATACGACGCATGATTTGGAATTAGGCGCGGTTGTTTTTGCATTAAAGACTTGGAGGCACTACTTATATGGGGTCAAAAGTATTATATATACCGACCACAAAAGTCTTCAACACATATTTAATCAGAAACAACTGAATATGAGGCAGCGTAGGTGGATTGAATTGTTGAATGATTACGACTTTGAGATTCGTTACCACCCGGGGAAGGCAAATGTGGTAGCCGACGCCTTGAGCAGGAAGGACAGAGAACCCATTCGAGTAAAATCTATGAATATAATGATTCACAATAACCTTACTACTCAAATAAAGGAGGCGCAACAAGGAGTTTTAAAAGAGGGAAATTTAAAGGATGAAATACCCAAAGGATCGAAGAAGCATCTTAATATTCGGGAAGACGGAACCCGGTATAGGGCTGAAAGGATTTGGGTACCAAAATTTGGAGATATGAGAGAAATGGTACTTAGAGAAGCTCATAAAACCAGATACTCAATATATCCTGGAACGGGGAAGATGTACAAGGATCTCAAGAAACATTTTTGGTGGCCAGGTATGAAAGCCGATATTGCTAAATATGTAGGAGAATGTTTGACGTGTTCTAAGGTCAAAGTTGAACATCAAAAACCATCAGGTCTACTACAACAACCTGAAATCCCGGAATGGAAATGGGAAAACATTACCATGGATTTCATTACTAAATTGCCAAGGACTGCAAGTGGTTATGATACTATTTGGGTAATAGTTGATCGTCTCACCAAGTCAGCACACTTCTTGCTAATAAGAGAAGAAGACAAGATGGAGAAGTTAGCACGACTGTATTTGAAGGAAGTCGTCTCCAGACATGGAATACCAATCTCTGTTATCTCTGATAGGGATGGCAGATTTATTTCAAGATTCTGGCAGACATTACAACAAGCATTAGGAACTCGTTTAGACATGAGTACTGCCTATCATCCACAAACTGATGGGCAGAGTGAAAGGACGATACAAACGCTTGAAGACATGCTACGAGCATGTGTTATTTATTTCAGAAATAGTTGGGATCGACATCTACCGTTAGCAAAATTTTCCTACAACAACAGCTACCATTCAAGCATTGAGATGTCGCCGTTTGAAGCACTTTATGGTAGAAAGTGCAGGTCTCCGATTTGTTGGAGTGAAGTGGGGGATAGACAGATCACGGGTCCGGAGATAATACAAGAAACTACCGAGAAGATCATCCAAATTCAACAACGGTTGAAAACCGCCCAAAGTCGACAAAAGAGCTACGCTGACATTAAAAGAAAAGATATAGAATTTAAAATTGGAGAGATGGTCATGCTTAAAGTTGCACCCTGGAAAGGCGTTGTTCGATTTGGTAAACGAGGGAAATTAAATCCAAGGTATATTGGACCATTCAAGATTATTGATCGTGTCGGACCAGTAGCTTACCGACTTGAGTTACCTCAACAACTCGCGGCTGTACATAACACTTTCCACATCTCGAATTTGAAGAAATGTTTTGCTAAAGAAGATCTCACTATTCCGTTAGATGAAATCCAAATCAACGAAAAACTTCAATTTATCGAAGAACCTGTCGAAATAATGGATCGTGAGGTTAAAAGACTTAAGCAAAACAAGATACCAATTGTTAAGGTTCGATGGAATGCTCATAGAGGACCCGAGTTCACCTGGGAACGAGAAGATCAAATGAAGAAGAAATACCCGCATTTATTTCCAGAAGATACGTCAACACCTCCAACTTCTAAAAATTTCGGGACGAAATTTATTTAACGGGTAGGTACTGTAGTGACCCGAACTTTTCCATGTTTATATATATATATATATATATATATATATATATATATATATATATATATATATATATATATATATATATATATATATATATATATATATATATTAAATGAAATTGTTATTTACATGATTAAGTGTTTCCAACATTTTAACCAATCAAACTTGTTAAGACTTGATTAATTGAAATAGGTTTCATATAGACAATTGACCACCCAAGTTGACCGGTGATTCACGAACGTTAAAACTTGTAAAAACTATACGATGACATATATATGGTTATATATATAGTTAACATGATTTTATTATAAGTATGTATCTCATTAGGTATTTTAACAATGAGTTATATACATAAAAATGAGAATATTAATTTAAGAAACTCGAAAACGATATATATAGCGATTATCGTTATAACAACGTCTTACTAGGTACATATGAATCATATTAAGATATTGATACACTTGGTTAATTATGTTAAATGATAAGTAAATATATTATTAAGTGTATTAACAATGAAATACATATGTAAAAATAAGACTACTAACTTAATGATTTCGAAACGAGACATATATGTAACGATTATCGTTGTAATGACATTTAACTGTATATATATCATACTAAGATATATTATATATCATAATATCATGATAATATAACAATTTAACATCTCATTTATTATAATAAACAATGGGTTAACAACATTCAACAAGATCGTTAACCTAAAGGTTTCAAAACAACATTTACATGTAATGACTAACGATGACTTAACGACTCAGTTAAAATGTATATACATGTAGTGTTTTAATATGTATTCATACACTTTTTAAAGACTTCAAGACACTTATCAAAATACTTCTACTTAACAAAAATGCTTACAATTACATCCTCGTTCAGTTTCATCAACAATTCTACTCATATGCACCCGTATTCGTACTCGTACAATACACAGCTTTTAGATGTATGTACTATTGGTATATACACTCCAATGATCAGATCTTAGCAGCCCATGTGAGTCACCTAACACATGTGGGAACCATCATTTGGCAACTAGCATGAAATATCTCATAAAATTACAAAAATATGAGTAATCATTCATGACTTATTTACATGAAAACAAAATTACATATCCTTTATATCTAATCCATACACCAACGACCAAAAACACCTACAAACACTTTCATTCTTCAATTTTCTTCATCTAATTGATCTCTCTCAAGTTCTATCTTCAAGTTCTAAGTGTTCTTCATAAATTCCAAAAGTTCTAGTTTCATAAAATCAAGAATACTTCCAAGATTGCAAGTTTACTTCCAAGTTTTCTAAATCCATTCCAAGTAATCATCCAAGATCAAGAAACCTTTGTTACTTACAGTAGGTTATCTTTCTAATACAAGGTAATAATCATATTCAAACTTTAATTCAATTTCAATAACTATAACAATCTTATTTCGAGTGGAAATCTTACTTGAAATTGTTTTCGTGTCATGATTCTGCTTCAAGAACTTTCAAGCCATCCAAGGATCCTTTGAAGCTAGATCTATTTTTCTCATTTCCAGTAGGTTTATCCAAGGAACTTGAGGTAGTAATGATGTTCATAACATCATTCGATTCATACATATAAAGCTATCTTATTCGAAGGTTTAAACTTGTAATCACTAGAACATAGTTTAGTTAATTCTAAACTTGTTCGTAAATAAAAGTTAATCCTTCTAACTTGACTTTTAAAATCAACTAAACACATGTTCTATATCTATATGATATGCTAACTTAATGATTTAAAACCTGGAAACACGAAAAACACCATAAAATCGGATTTACGCTGTCGTAGTAACACCGCGGGCTGTTTTAGGTTAGTTAATTAAAAACTATGATAAACTTTGATTTAAAAGTTGTTATTCTGGGAAAATGATTTTTATTATGAACAATAGCCTATATCCAAAAATTATGGTTAAACTCAAAGTGGAAGTATGTTTTCTAAAATGGTCATCTAGACGTCGTTCTTTCGACTGAAATGACTACCTTTACAAAAACGACTTGTAAATTATTTTTTCGACTATAAACCTATACTTTTTCTGTTTAGATTCATAAAATAGAGTTCAATATGAAACCATAGCAATTTGATTCACTCAAAACGGATTTAAAATGAAGAAGTTATGGGTAAAACAAGATTGGATAATTTTTCTCATTTTAGCTACGTGAAAATTGGTAACAAATCTATTCCAACCATAACTTAATCAACTTGTATTGTATATTATGTAATCTTGAGATACCATAGACACGTATACAATGTTTCGACCTATCATGTCGACACATCTATATATATTTCGGAACAACCATAGACACTCTATATGTGAATGTTGGAGTTAGCTATACAGGGTTGAGGTTGATTCCAAAATATATATAGTTTGAGTTGTGATCAATACTGAGATACGTATACACTGGGTCGTGGATTGATTCAAGATAATATTTATCGATTTATTTCTGTACATCTAACTGTGGACAACTAGTTGTAGGTTACTAACGAGGACAGCTGACTTAATAAACTTAAAACATCAAAATGTATTAAAAGTATTGTAAATATATTTTGAACGTACTTTGATATATATGTATATATTGTTATAGGTTCGTGAATCAACCAGTGGCCAAGTCTTACTTCCCGACGAAGTAAAAATCTGTGAAAGTGAGTTATAGTCCCACTTTTAAAATCTAATATTTTTGGGATGAGAATATATGCAGGTTTTTTAAATGATTTACAAAATAGACACAAGTACGTGAAACTACATTCTATGGTTGAATTATCGAAATCGAATATGCCCCTTTTTATTAAGTCTGGTAATCTAAGAATTAGGGAACATACACCCTAATTGACGCGAATCCTAAAGATAGATCTATTGGGCCTAATAAACCCCATCCAAAGTACCGGATGCTTTAGTACTTCGAAATTTATATCATATCCGAAGGGTGTCCCGGAATGATGGGGATATTCTTATATATGCATCTTGTTAATGTCGGTTACCAGGTGTTCACCATATAAATGATTTTTATCTCTATGTATGGGATGTGTATTGAAATATGAAATCTTGTGGTCTATTGTTACGATTTGATATATATAGGTTAAACCTATAGCTCACCAACATTTTTGTTGACGTTTAAAGCATGTTTATTCTCAGGTGAATACTAAGAGCTTCCGCTATTGCATACTAAAATAAGGACAAGATTTGGAGTCCATGTTTGTATGATATTTTGTAAAAACTACATTCAAGAAACTGATTTCGATGTAACATATTTGTATTGTAAACCATTATGTAATGGTCGTGTGTAAACAGGATATTTTAGATTATCATTATTTGATAATCTACGTAAAGCTTTTTAAACCTTTATTTATGAAATAAAGGTTATGGTTTGTTTTAAAAATGAATGCAGTTTTTGAAAAACGTCTCATATAGAGGTCAAAACCTCGCAACGAAATCAATTAATATGGAACGTTTTTAATCAATAAGAACGGGACATTTCAATACAAGCATGGACTCTAAATCTTGTCCTTATTTTAGTATGCAACAGCGGAAGCACTTAATAATCACCTGAGAATAAACATGCTTAAAACGTCAACAAAAATGTTGGTGAGTTATAGGTTTAACCTATATATTATCAAATCATAATAATAGACCACAAAATTTCATTTTTATAACACATCTCTTATCAGGCATTTCGCAAACTGTATAGAGATAAAAATCATTCATATGTTGAACACCTGGTAACCGACGTTAACTTAATGCATAGAATATCCCCAAAACAGAACCTCTCGTCAGTATAATAATCTCGAAGTACTAAACCATCCATAACCAGAATGGGGGTTGTTAAGCCCAATAGATCTATCTTTAGGATTCGCGTCAATTAGGGGCCATTTCCCTAATTCTTAGGCTACCAGACTTGAAGGGCGATATTCGGTTTAATAATCCAACCATAGAATGTAGTTTTTCGTACTTGTGTCTATTTTATAAAACATTTATAAAGCTGCATGTATTCTCATCCCAAAATATTAGATTTTAAAAGTGGGACTATAACTCACTTTCACAGATTTTTACTTCGTCGGGAAGTAAGACTTGGCCACTGGTCGATTCACGAACCTATAACAAATATGTACATATATATCAAAGTATGTTCAAAATATATTTACAACATTTTTTAATATGTTTTAATGTTTTAAATATTTTCAGTCAGCTGTCCTCGTTAGTAACCTACAACTAGTTGTCCATAGTTAGATGTACAGAAATAAATTGATATATATTATCTTGACCTAATCCACGACCCAGTGTATACACGTCTCAGGCTAGATCACAACTCAAACTATATATATTTTTGGAATCAATCTCAACCCTGTATAGCTAACTCCAACATTACTGCATATAGAGTGTCTATGGTTGTTCCAAATAATATATATAGATGGGTCGATATGATATGTCAAAACATTTGTATACGTGTCTATGGTATCCCAAGATTACATTAGAATACATGTATAATACAATATAAGTTAGCTAGGATATTATTAATATAGATTTGTTACCAATTTTCACGTAGCTACAACAAGCAAAAATAACCAATCTTGTTTTACCCATAACTTCTTCGTTTTAAATCCGTTTTGAGTGAATCCAATTGCTATGGCTTCATATTGAACTTAAGTTTATGAATCTATACAGAAAAAGTATAAGTTTATAGTCGGAAATATAGGTTACAAGTCGTTTTTGTAAAGGTAGTCATTTCAGTCGAAAGAACGACGTCTAGATGACCATTTTGGAAAACATACTTTCACTTTGAGTTTAATCATGATTTTTGGATATAGTTTCATGTTCATAAGAAAAATCATTTTTCCAGAAGAACAACTTTTAAATCAAAGTTTATCATAGTTTTTAATTAACTAACCCAAAACAGCCCGCGGTGTTACTACGACGGCGTATATCCGGTTTTACGGTGTTTTTAGTGTTTTACGGTTTTAAATCATTAAGTTAGTATATCATATAGATATAGAACATGTGTTTAGTTGATTTTAAAACTCAAGTTAGAAGGATTAACTTTTGTTTGCGAACAAGTTTAGAATTAACTAAACTATGTTATAGTGATTACATGTTCAAATCTTCGAATAAGATAGTTTTATATGTATGAATCGAATGATGTTATGAACATCATTACTACCTCAAGTTTAGTAGGTAAACCTGCTGGAAGTGACAAGAAATGATCTAGCTTCAAAGGATCTTGGATGGTTTGAAAGTTCTTGAAGCAGAATCATAACACGAAAACAAGTTCAAGTAAGATTATCACTCGAATTAAGATAGTTATAGTTATAGGAATTGAATCAAAGTTTGTATATGAGTATTACCTTGATTTAGAATAATATCTTACTATAAACAACAAGGATTTATTGAGGTTGGATGATCACTTTACAAGATTGAAAGTGAGCTAGTAAACTTGGAAGTATTCTTGATTTTATGAAACTAGAACTTGTAGAATTTATGAAGAACACTTAGAACTTGAAGATAGAACTTGAGAGAGATCACTTAGATGAAGAAAATTGAAGAATGAAAGTGTTTTTAGGTGTTTTTGGTCGTTGGTGTATGGATTAGATATAAAGGATGTGAAATTTTGTTTTCATGTAAATAAGTCATGAATGATTACTCATATTTTTGTAATTTTATGAGATATTTCATGCTAGTTGCCAAATGATGGTTCCCACATGTGTTAGGTGACTTACATGGGCTGCTAAGAGCTGATCATTGGAGTGTATATACCAATAGTACATACATCTAAAAGCTGTGTATTGTACGAGTACGAATACAGGTGCATACGAGTATAATTGTTGATGAAACTGAACGAGGATGTAATTGTAAGCATTTTTGTTAAGTAGAAGTATTTTGATAAGTGTCTTGAAGTCTTTCAAAAGTGTATGAATACATATTAAAACACTACATGTATATACATTTTAACTGAGTCGTTAAGTCATCGTTAGTCGTTACATGTAAATGTTGATTTTAAACCTTTAAGTTAACGATCTTGTTAAATGTTGTTAACCCAATATTTATTATATCTAATGAGATGTTAAATTATTATATTATCATGATATTATGATATATTAATATATCTTAATATGATATATATATATATATATATATATATATATATATATATATATATATATATATATATATATATATATATATATATATATATATATATATATATATATATATATATATATATATATATATATATATATATATATATTTAAATGTCGTTACAACAATAATCGTTATATATATGTCTCGTTTCGAAATCCTTAAGTTAGTAGTCTTGTTTTTACATATGTAGTTCATTGTTAATATAAATAATGACATGTTTACTTATCATTTATCATGATTAAACATAGTGTAACAATATCTTAATATGATTCATATGTAATTAGTAAGACGTTGTTATAACGATAATCGTTATATATATCGTTTCGAGTTTCTTAATTCAATAAACACAATTTTATGTATATAACTCATTGTTAAAAATACCTAATGAGATACTTACTTATCATAATATCATGTTAACTATATATATAATCATATATATGTCATCATATAGTTTTTACAAGTTTTAACGTTCGTGAATCACCGGTCAACTTGGGTGGTCAATTGTCTATATGAAACCTATTTCAATTAATCAAGTCTTAACAAGTTTGACTGCTTAACATGTTGGAAACACTTAATCATGTAAATATCAATTTCATTTAATATATATAAACATGGAAAAGTTCGGGTCACTACAATATATTATAGTCAACAATTAAATATAAATGCATAAAATAAAACACAATCATACCATGCATCACACACACATATAGCCTAGCCCAAAAATTCTATGCTTGATCCCATGAGCCGACATGGGATCAAGAGGTCAAACTAATGTTAATATCGTAGCTCCCACTTAATTCAAGAATCAAATGAAAACTTGACAAACGTCATCGTTGTCAAATTGACCTGTTCGCCATCTTCTAACTCAAACTCCACGTTGCATCTTTATCTTTAATCTTCATCTTATTACATTTATTTAAAATTGAAAAATACAACTAATCTAATACTTTTACAATTTAGAATAAACTTAAATAGAATACTATGAAAATGAAAAATAAATATAATACAACTTTGGCTTCAAAATGGCCCTTTCTAATAAAATAAATAATCAACATGATATAATATTGCCGTAATCAACAATCACAATAATCAAATATAATCAAACACATAGGTCGGGGCATTACGGGATATGTATGCAATCACAATTTTAATAACTACATTATTAAAATATATATATGGCTTGTCCATGGTTACAATGCATGTGTATAACCATGGAATACAACAATCAACAATTATAATAAATATTCAAGCCATAATAATTAAATCTACAATTTAAAATAGTGATATTCTTTCAATCATATTTGTGCGTCGTGAGGTTAAGTCTAAATCAACAGCGTTGACTTTAAAAACCAAAAAGGTTTCAACTTTCACAAATACACCACAAAGCTAGATCTAAAGAATAAACAACCGACAATTAAAACGGTGTAAAAGCGGCTCTGATACCACTGATGGAAAACCGTGTGTACTTTTAAATTTTATAAATGCAGCGGAACGTGAAAATAATCATCTTTTATTATCTTTAAAATAAACATCATTTATTTTAATATGAACTTTCAAGTAAAACATTCACACGATTAACGATCCCAACAAGATCCAATTACACCACTAATAATTGTCAACTAATAAATTCACAAAGAGGAGTTTAGATGTACCTTTAGCGAGCGATGCAAGAACGGTAGAAAGAACTCTCCATGTCTAGGTTGAAACATATATTCAAAGTGTATGAATATCTCTATGGATGATCCACACAGCACCTCAAACAACACCAGTCGGATGCTAGTCCGTATAACCCGAAAGTAATATAACTATATTACTTGACATGTTTGGGAAAGTTTAAACCAAAACCCTTTTGATTTAATGTAAGTTTCTGACTAAATATAATACTCCGTAGAACACAAAATTAATTCGTGCTCCATTAAAATTGTGTAGTCAATCCCTTTAGTTGGATATGTGTTTTTGCGAGAGAGTCACAAAAGAAAAAGACACAAGAAGTAGAAATGATATGAATATAATACTACAACTTCATTATTTTTAGTTAGTGCCTTACAACCAAAACTTTAGCATTATATATATATATATATATATATATATATATATATATATATATATATATATATATATATATATATATATATATATATATATATATATATATATATATATATATCACTTTCGTTAATTGAAATCGAAAGAATAGTTTAGAAACAAAAATCACAACTACTTTTGTTATCTTGCAAAACTTTGATTTTGTGTGATCTCGTATCTTTTCTTTTCAACAAAAAAACAAAAAACTTTTCAACCTTTAATAATTCAATTCCCATTAAATATTTTATATTTAATTAAATCTTATTTAATTAAATCATGCTTTTCAAAACATAGGTTATAATTATATATATCAACAATATATAATATTGGTGTCTAAATGCTAAAGTGTGTGACCCCATAGACCCGTATATAAGCGGTTGTATAGATTTGTGTTATGACGTGCACATTAATTCTAACACTAGCCATGGTAGTTAATTTTGCTTTCTGTACTTGAAATTATCTGTTGCATATATGCTTAAAAACTTACGTCTTTCTCTTTTCTTCTTATGCTGTGCAGCTATTCTAATTCAACTCTGAAAAACGAACTGGTACATTTTTCAAACTTTAATAATAATGATAATGGCACTCAGAAGTCTGTAAATACATTCAGAAAATCAGAAACTTCATCCTCTGCTAGTTCGATTACAACATCAGCAAGTAGTATATTCTCGTTTGGTGGTTCTCCAAAGACTTCAAGTACTACTTCATCCACTTGTGGTTGACCATTGAAATGCAAAACAACAGATAACCTGTATGGTCATCATCCTAAAATAGAAATTATGAAATTATCATTATACAAATAGAAATAATAAATTAAGTCACAACGGAAAAAGATTGCAACTTTTGCATATAACCACCACCTTTCATATATCCCGAAAAAGATTCAACATAGAAAGATTCAAATAACATTATATTTAGCGGACAGAACACATTAGTGTATTATTTTCAAGTATTTAAACCTCCGGAAATGCAAAATTATTTATGAACTAAACTTTAATACAATTTTAATACAATCTATGGCAAACAGGATTCAAACATACCAAATCATTTAAATATGTGGCCCCCATCTGCAGTGGCGGGTCCAGGAAAATTTTTCACCGGGGGCGAAATTTTTTCTAACACGTAGAAATTTTTTTTTGGCAAAATATAGAGTTTTTTGAGCAAAATTTGGAGGTTTTTGGGCAAAATACGAATGTTTTGGGGCAAAATATGGAGGTTTTGGGGCAAAATATGAAAGGTTTGGGGCAAAAAAAAAAAATTCCACCGGGACAAAATCGAAAAACCGAAAAAATTTGCACTAAAATTTCGAAATCCACCGGGGGCGGGCGCCCCCCTCCCTTATACACTGGATCCGCCTCTGCCCATCTGATTTCAGTTTTCTCACTTTTCGACCAAAAAGTCACATGACCCATTTTGACCAAACCCAAGTTCCACTTAACCATTTGAGCTGAAAACTTTCAGAATTACTTAAAAACATATATCGGACACGCTCACAAAATATCTTTACAATCGGGTCAAATCTGACCCGAATCTGACCAGGTTGACACCTTTTGACCCGTTACATATTTCGACCCGAAAAACATTCAGTAACTCTGAAAATTTACATAAATACTTAATAATATATTTGGGGCCTACTCACAAAATATATATTTACAATCGGGTCAAATCTGAGACGAATTTAAAACATGGCAATATACAATGAAATGATCGCATCGTGCGTATAATATAATCTCAATATATTAATCATCAGATCAATTGCAACATATATTATTGCCGAATGTTTAAAGTTTCAAACTTAACATAATAAATACAATCAAACTTTATCATCAATGACACGAATGCCAATAGACATGCTATGAGCATCATGCTTAGTCTGTGGCAAAGGCTTGGTGAAAGGATCAGCCAAGTTCTTAGTCGTGTCTACTCTACTTAATAATATGTCATTTTCTGCCACAAGTTGACGGACGTAATGGTACTTTCTGAGTATGTGCCGTGTGCGCTTTTGTGACCTCGGTTCTTGAGCCAAGACAACCGCACTCACATTATCGCAGAAAATCTCAACAGGATCATGGATTGTAGGAACCACACCTAGATCCTCGATGAATTTCTTTATCCACATGGCCTCTTTAGCAGCTTCATTTACCGCTATATACTCGGCTTCTGTCGTAGAATCATCAATAGTGCTTTGCTTGGAGCTTCTCCAAGTGATGGCTCCACCGTTCAACATAAATACAAATCCTGATTGTGAAGAGCAATCATCTCTATCTAATTGGAAACTAGCGTCAGAGTATCCTTTGACGCTCAGCTCGTCATTCCCACCATAGACCAAGAACATCTCTTTAGTTCTCCTGAGATACTTTAGAATGTTCTTGACTGCTATCCAATGAGCTTCACCCGGGTTGGCCTGATAACGACTAGTCATGCTTAATGCATACGATACGTCAGGCCTAGTGCATATCATGGCATACATGATCGACCCTATAGCTGAAGCATATGGAGTCCGACTCATGGTAGCTGATTCCAAGTCAGAATTAGGACATTGAGACTTGCTCAATATCATTCCAGGGTTCATAGGAACACACCCTTTCTTGGAGTTGTGCATACCGAATTTCTTCAGTATCTTATCTACATATGCACTTTGGCTTAGCCCAATCAATCTCATTGATCTATCTCGATAGATCTTAATACCCAAAATATATGATGCATCTTCCAAATCTTTCATGGAGAAACATTTTCCTAGCCAAGCTTTGACATCTTTCAATGTTGGGATATCGTTTTCCATGAGTAATATGTCATCGACATATAGTACAAGGAAGACTACAACACTCCCACAAGACCTAACATAGACACATGGCTCATCTTCGCTTCTGATAAAACCAAATTCTTCGATTTTCTCATTAAATCAAAGATTCCAGCTACGAGAAGCTTGTTTAAGTCCATAAATGGACTTTTGAAGCTTGCACACACTTTTAGGATACTTAGGATGTACAAAACCCTCAGGCTGTGTCATAAACACATCCTCTGTTAGCTTACCATGAAGGAAAGCTGTTTTTACATCCATTTGTCATATTTCGTAGTCATAAAATGCAGCTATGGAAAGAAGTATTCTAATGGATTTCAACATAGCCACTGGTGAAAAAGTTTCATCGTAGTCTACACCATGTTGTTGCGTGTAACCCTTAGCCACCAGTCTGGCTTTGAGTGTGTGTACATTTCCATCCATGTCAGTCTTCTTCTTGAAGACCCACTTACACCCAATGGTTTTAATTCCTGGTGTATGATCAATCAAGGTCTAGACTTGATTATCATGCATGGATTGGATCTCGTTATCCATAGCCTCCTTCCATTTGGCTGACTCAGGGCCTGTCATCACTTCCTGATAGGTAATAGGTTCATCAGAATCTATATTTTCGTCATCACCCTCAAATATGTGTAAACTATATTTCTTTGGTGTTTGACGCACTCTATCAGATCTACGTATAAGTGGTGGCTGTAGGTCAATTTCTTTCTCAACAGTAGGCTCGTCAACCTCTTGAGGAGAATCAGTTCCAATATCAGTTTCCATGTTGGTTGATTCTTGAATTTCTTCAAGGTCAATTTTGCTCCCGCTGGTTCCTTTTGATATGAGGTCCTTTTCAAGGAAAACTCCCCTTCGAGACACAAAGACTTTGTTCTCAGTAGGGTTGTAAAACAAATATCCAAAAGAATCAGTCGGGTATCCAATAAATAAACACTTTTCGAATCTGGGTTCAAGTTTATCTTGAGCTTCACGACGAACGTAAGCCTCACAACCTCCGATTCTTAGATATGAGAGAGACCAATTTTACCATGCCATATCTCATAAGGTGTTTTAGAAACTTTCTTGGTTGGGATGAGGTTAAGGATTCTTGCGGCTGTTTGTAGGGCGTAACCCCAAAAACTGATTGGAAGCATTGTGCGACTCATCATGGATCGAACCATATCAAGTAATGTTCGATTCCTCCTTTCAGCCACACCATTATGCTGTGGTGTTCTAGGAGGAGCTAATTGTGAGATTATCCCACAACCCCGTAGATGATCACGAAATTCGTCATTAAGATATTCACTACCTCTATCAGATCGGAGAATCTTAATTCTTTTGTTCAGTTGATTTTCTACTTCGTTTTGGTATGCCTTGAACACTCCCAAAGTTTCAGACTTTTGTTTAATTAAATAAACATAACCATATCTACTGAAGTCATCAGTAAATGTAACGAAGTATCGTTCCTGGTGTCTAGTAGGCGATCTGAACGGACCGCACACATCAGTGTGTACCAAGTCCAACAGATCCTTACCCCTTTCACAGTTTCCTGTGAAAGGTGCTTTTGTCATTTTTCCTAATAAGCAAGATTCACATTCATCATATGATTGAATATCAAATGATTCTAGAATTCCATCTGACTGGAGTTTAGCTATGCGTTTTGATAATGCTAAAAACGAACATATATTTCATAGCATTATTCCTCAAGAAAGACAAGCTTTTAGTTGCAATTGTTCTATTTACAAGTGATATTCGTTTAAATAATAAAAGGTGAAGACAAAAGACAGATTCGACGAATTGAAGACGCAAACGACCAAAAAGCTCAAAAGTACAAAATACAATCAAAGAGGTTCCAATTGTTGATAAGAAACGTCTCGAAATTACAAGAGTACAAGATTCAAAACGCAAAGTACAAAATATAAAATTGTACGCAAGGACGTTCGAAAATCCGGAACCGGGACCAGAGTCAACTCTCAACGCTCGACGCAACGGACTAAAAATTACAAGTCAACTATGCACATAAATATAATATAATATTTAAATAATTCTTATAATTATTTATATATTATATAAATAAAAAAAATCCGTCGGCAAGAAAGGCTCCAAAGTTGGTGAGCTGGAATTTCAAACTCCGCGACTCGCGGAGTTTGAAGGCAGAAAAGGCCGCAAGTCGCAGAGACCCAAAAACTAAAACTCCCTATAAAAGCAAACGAATTCTGATCGCAAAATATAACATATATATCCATCTCTCTATATCTATACGTAAATATTTATATTTATATTTTAATTTTAATTTTAATTTTAATCCTAATAATAAGGGTATGTTAGCGAATGTTGTAAGGGTGTAAGTCGAAATTCTGTCCGTGTAACGCTACGCTATTTTTAATCATTGTAAGTTATGTTCAACCTTTTTAATTTAATGTCACGTAGCTAAGTTATTATTATGCTTATTTAAAACGAAGTAATCATGATGTTGGGCTAATTACTAAAATTGGGTAATTGGGCTTTGTACCATAATTGGGGTTTGGACAAAAGAACGACACTTGTGGAAATTAGACTATGGGCTATTAATGGGCTTTATATTTGTTTAACTAAATGATAGTTTGTTAATGTTAATATAAAGATTTACAATTGGGCGTCCCTATAAATTACCATATACACTCGATCGAACACGATGGGCGGGGTATTTATATGTACGAATAATCGTTCATTTAACCGGACAAGGGAATGGATTAATAGCCACTAGAATAATTAAAACAGGGGTGAAATTATGTACAAGGACACTTGGTATAATTGATAACAAAATATTAAAACCTTGGGTTACACTCAGTCGACATCCTGGTGTAATTATTAAACAAAGTATTAAAATCTTGTTACAGTTTAAGTCCCCAATTAGTTGGAATATTTGACTTCGGGAATAAGGATAATTTGACGAGGACACTTGCACTTTATATTTATGACTGATGGACTGTTATGGACAAAAACCAGACGGACATATTAAATAATCCAGGACAAAGGACAATTAACCCATGGGCATAAAACTAAAAGCAACACGTCAACCATCATGATTACGGAAGTTTAAATAAGCATAATTCTTTTATTTCATATTTAATTTCCTTTATTTTATATTTAATTGCACTTCTAATTATCGCATTCTTATTGTTATTGTATTTAATTGTACTTTTAATTATCGTACTTTTTAATTATCGCAAGTTTATTTTATCGCACTTTTATTATTCGCAATTTCATTATCGTTATTTACTTTACGCTTTAAATTAAGTCTTGTATTTATTTATTATTTTACATTTGGTTTTAACTGCGACTAAAGTTTTAAAATCGACAAACCGGTCATTAAACGGTAAAAACCCCCCTTTATAATAATAATATTACTTATATATATATTTGTATTTTTATAAAAGTAAACTAATATAGCGTTAAGCTTTGTTTAAAGATTTTCCCTGTGGAACGAACCGGACTTACTAAAAACTACACTACTGTATGATTAGGTACACTGCCTATAAGTGTTGTAGCAAGGTTTAAGTATATCCATTCTCTAAATAAATAAATATCTTGTGTAAAATTGTATCGTATTTAATAGTATTTTCTTGTAACATTTAAAACTATTTTATATACCCCACGCTACCACATCAAGTATTTTTGGCACCGCTGCCAGGGAATCTCGTTTAAAAGCCGGAAGCGCAACGCTAATATATATAAAAAAAAAGATTTTTAGTTTACTTTTATTAAAATTCGTTTTTATAAAAATACGTTTTAAATATTCAAAAATATAAAAAGAAAAACAAAAATATAAGTATTTTTAAGATTTTGTTAAATATTTAAGTTTTATAAAGTTTCTTTATTTTTATATAAGTTTTATTTAAGTATTTTGTTTTTATTTAAAACATATATAAAAAAAACGCGTCGAATTTTAAACAACCTGTCATTTGAATTTTGAAAACCCGCGACTCGCGGAGTTTACAGCTTCTAATACCGCAACTCGCGGAGACAATCTGACACGCCACACAGGAACCCTAATCAGCATTAATTACGGAGTAATTATTAATTATTATTATTATTAACCCTAAATACTTATTATTATTATAATTAGTTTTATTTTAAGTTTCTTTTTATTTAATTTGTTTTATTTAGTTAAATTAGTTTAAATAAAATATAAAATTAATAGTTTTAATAAATAAATAATATAAAAATAATATTTTTATAAAATTTGTACTTTTTACAACTTTTTGTATATTTTTATATTTTGTCCCTTTTTAATTGTTTTAGTGTAATATTTGTATTTTTAGCTCATATTTAGTTTTAAATTTAGTTTTTGCCATAGTTATTTTTACTTCTAGATTTTTAGGCCTTGCCGTAAAATCCCTTAAGTGCTTTTTCTTTAGACTAAGATTTAGGTACTTTAGAATTTTGCGACGCCTTTTTAAGTTTTAGTTTTTTTTTTTAAGATATTTCCATTTGGGATATAGTTTTTCCTGTAAGCTTTAATATTTTTAGACGACTTTTACCTATGTATCAATTATCATTCCAATTAGTAATCTCAATTTGCGATTATAATTTTAAGTTAGTTGTAGTAATAAGGTTAGGTTAGTCAAGTGTTTTTAAGTGTTATAAGTTTCTTTTATTTTCCGTCACTTTTATTTTTCAACCATTTTTCTTTTTCACCTTTTTCGACGCGCTCTTTTTCTTTTCTTATTTCTCGCTATTCTAGTTTTAGGACATAGATTTTTATTCTACTTCTTATCTAAATTTCTTAAAATTACGAAAATTTATTTTAAGTGGTTAAATTGATAGACATCAAAATTTTCTGGTTCGTAGTAATAGTTGGATTTGTACGTGGACCGGGTTATTGGAGCCAAGCAGTCCTCAATTATATTAAGACCAAACGAATTCTGCCCCTCTGCTGCATCTTTTGGCTATTCAAAACGTGGGCAAAATCAGAAAAGTCTATTGATTGGATAACTTATTATAATTTTTCTTTCCTTTTAAAAACTAATAGGATATTCAGTGAATGCACCGAGCAAGACGTTCACCACCTTTTGTACGTTCACCACCTGTAACTAGATCAAGACATTTAGCAAATATTACCACCGTTGATTTTTCTTTAGAATCGTCATCCAGGCGACCAAGTACTCCAGTTCAAATTTCCGATAATCCATTTTTTGAACCCGACCTCACAATTGAGAATCCGGAGAATATTCAGAAACGATTCGTAGATCCTGAACCACTAAACTTTCCTCCGGAACCACCAATCATTCAAACAGAGATTGTTGAGGAACGAACCATTAAATCAGAATCCTCTAGTGATTCCGATTCAACAAATTCAATTATGGAGAATCTGGAACCATTAAGTATGGAAGACCGAATGAGAGCTAAACGCACTGGCCAAGGTCACGCAATTACTCATCCAGACATTAATGCGCCAGATTATGAAATCAAAGGACAAATTCTACACATGGTGACTAATCAATGCCAATTTAGTGGTGCGCCGAAGGAAGATCCAAATGAACATCTACGTACCTTTAATAGGATCTGCACACACTATTTAAAATAAGAGAAGTTGAGGATGAACAGATATATCTCATGTTATTTCCCTGGACTTTAAAGGGAGAAGCCAAAGATTGGTTGGAATCGTTACCTGAAGGGGCGATCGATACATGGGACGTTTTAGTTGAAAAATTTCTTAAACAATTTTTTCCTGCATCTAAAGCCGTAAGACTTCAAGGAAAAATTGTTACATTCACACAAAAGCCGAATGAAACTCTATATGAGGCGTGGACAAGATTTGGAAAGTTATTAAGAGGATGTCCGCAACATGGTTTAGACACCTGTCAAATAGTACAAATATTCTACCAAGGATGCGACATCACTACAAGGAAAGACATAGATATAGCAGCTGGTGGTTCTATTATGAAGAAAACCGAAACTGATGCTTACAAAATTATTGATAACACTGCTTCCTATTCACATGAGTGGCACCAAGAAAAAGATATCGTTAGATCATCTAAAGCAGCTAGAGCCGATTCTAGCCATGACTTAGATTCCATTTCCGCAAAAATAGATGTTGTCGAGAGACGAATGGAAAAGATGACTAAAGATATTCACTCAATACGAATTAGTTGTGAGCAGTGTGGAGGACCACATTTGACAAAAGATTGTCTCAGTATTGAATTAACAATGGAACAAAGAGAGAATATTTCATACATAAACCAAAGGCCTGGAAATAATTATCAGAATAATTATCAACCGCCAAGACCGATTTACAATCAAAACCAGAATTATAACCGAAATATTCCATACAACAACCAACAAGGTCCTAGCAATCAACAAGTATCCAATAATACTTACAACCAGCAAAGACCTAATTTTCAAAACAAACCACCACAACAAACCGATGATAAAAAGCCGAATTTAGAAGATATGATGACGAAGCTAGTTGAAACTCAAACACAGTTTTTCACATCTCAGAAACAAACTACTGAACAAAATGCTCAAGCATTTAGAAATCAACAAGCTTCTATTCAAAATCTGGAACAAGAAGTAAGTAACCTAGCAAGGTTAATAGGTGAAAGAAAACCGGGAAGTCTACCTAGTGATACAAATGCTAACCCCCGGAATGAAACAGTTAAAGCCATTACCACAAGAAGTGGTACAACACTTAAACCACCTGAAATACTTGTAACTTCTGATGAAGCTATTCCTACTCCACAAGAACCACAACCTAATCAAGATAAGGAAAAATAACCGGTAGTTGAGAAGGTTAATGAAGATAACAAAGTTAAGGATAAACATTATGTTAAACCATACCAACCACCACTTCCTTACCCAAGTAAAATGAAGAAAGAGAAACTTGAAGCCGATCAATCCAAATTCTTGGATATGTTTAAACAGATAAATGTAAATCTTCCTTTCATTGATGTGATTTCAGGAATGCCTAGATATGCTAAATTCTTGAAAGATCTAATCTCAAATAGAAAGAAAATGGAAGAACTCTCGGCTGTTACCATGAATGCTAATTGTTCAGCAGTACTGTTGAATAAGATACCAGAAAAATTATCTGATCCAGGAAGTTTCACAATTCCATGTTTTCTGGGTAGTCTTAGTTCAATAGAAGCATTGGCAGACTTAGGTGCTAGTATAAATCTAATGCCATATTCACTATACGCTAAACTAGACCTTGGAGAATTGAAACCAACCAGAATAAGCATACAACTAGCCGATAGATCAATAAAATATCCTAGAGGGATAATGGAGAACATGCTAGTTAAAGTTGGTACTTTAGTATTTCCAGTAGATTTTGTTGTTCTGGACATGGAAGAAGATTCTCAAGTTCCTCTCATATTAGGAAGACCATTCTTAAACACGGCTAAAGCAATGATAGACGTGTTCGGTAAGAAATTGACCCTAAGTATAGAGGACGAGAGTGTTACCTTTTTAGTTGATAGAGCAATGCAACAACCACAATCTGCAGATGATACATGTTATTATATTCAAACTATAGATGCACATGCAGAATTATTAGAAGAATTTCCAGAATTACAAGGAACAGGAGAATGTTCTTTAGGAGAAGATAATGAACCAATTGATGAAGCTGAAATGTTAGCTACACTTATAGCTAATGGATATGAACCAACAACAGAAGAAATTCAAATGCTAAAAGAAGAAGACAGATATCGATACAAATCATCGATAGAAGAACCTCCGAAATTAGAGTTAAAGCCACTTCCAAACCATTTGGAGTACGCTTATTTACATGGCGAATCTGAATTACCTGTAATAATATCTTCTTCTCTTACTGAAAATGAGAAATCACAACTCATTTCTGTGTTGAAAGCTCATAAACCAGCCATTGCATGGAAGATTCATGATATTAAAGGAATAAGTCCTTCGTATTGCACACATAAAATCCTTATGGAAGAAGGTCATAAAACGTATGTGCAACGCCAACGAAGACTAAATCCTAATATGCAAGATGTAGTTAAAAAAGAAATTATTAAACTGCTAGATGCAGGTTTAATTTATCCAATTTCTGATAGTCCATGGGTAAGCCCAGTTCAATGCGTGCCTAAGAAGGGTGGCATGACTGTCATTACAAATGAGAAAAATGAGCTTATTCCTACTAGGACTGTAACAGGATGGCGTGTGTGTATTGATTATAGAAAATTAAATAACGCCACCAGAAAAGATCACTTTCCCTTACCTTTCATTGATCAAATGTTGGAAAGATTAGCCGGAAATAGTTACTATTGTTTTCTAGATGGATTTTCCGGATATTTTCAAATTCCAATAGCACCCGAGGACCAAGAAAAAACCACATTCACGTGCCCTTATGGTACTTTTGCTTACAAACGCATGCCATTTGGACTTTGTAACGCCCCTGCAACCTTTCAAAGGTGTATGATGGCGATTTTTCACGACATGATAGAAGAATGCATGGAAGTTTTCATGGATGACTTTTCAGTCTTCGGTGATACATTTGAATCATGTCTAGTTAATCTGGAACAAATGCTTATTAGATGCGAACAATCAAATCTAGTACTTAATTGGGAGAAATGCCATTTCATGGTTAAAGAAGGCATCGTTCTTAGACATAAAATTTCAAAAGAAGGAATTGAAGTGGATAGAGCTAAAGTGGATGTAATTGCTAAACTTCCACATCCCACCAATGTTAGAGGAGTTAGGAGTTTTCTAGGGCATGCCGGTTTTTACCGACGTTTCATAAAAGATTTTTCTAAAATTGCCACTCCTATGAATAAACTCTTAGAAAAGGATGCTCCATTCATCTTTTCAGATGAATGTATCAAATCTTTTAATATTCTTAAAGAGAAACTCACTAATGCGCCGATCATGATAACACCAAATTGGAATCTACCATTTGAACTAATGTGCAATGCAAGTGATTTTGCAATGAGAGCCGTTTTAGGACAAAGGATTGAAAAACGATTTCAACCTATATATTATGCTAGTAAGACGTTACAAGGAGCACAAACGAACAATACAACTACTGAAAAAGAACTCCTTGCTATTGTCTTTGCTTTTGACAAATTTCGATCATATCTCGTTCTAGCAAAAACGGTGGTCTATACCGACCATTCTGCTCTTAGATACCTATTTTCGAAACAAGATGCTAAACCAAGATTAATCCGTTGGATCTTACTCTTACAAGAGTTTGATATTGAAATCCGAGATAAAAGAGGAGCAGAAAATCTCGCCGCTGATCATCTTTCTCGTCTTGAAAATCCCGAATTAGAAGTTCTAAATGAATCGGCCATACAAGACAACTTTCCTGATGAATATCTATTGAAGATAGATTATAATGAAATACCATGGTTTGCAGACTATGCAAACTACTTAGCATGTGGATTCCTTGAAAAAGGATTATCGTACCAAAAACGAAAAAAATTCTTTAGTGATATAAAACACTATTTCTGGGAAGATCCACATCTATTTAAAAGTTGTCCAGATGGAATAATACGCCGATGTGTATTCAGAGATGAAGCCAGTAAAATATTAAACCATTGTCACACAGGACCAACAGGAGGGCATTATGGGCCTCAACTAACAGCAAGAAAAGTTTATGATGCTGGATTCTATTGGCCTACAATTTACAAAGACTCACACCTTCTTTGCAAATCCTGTGATGCTTGTCAAAGGGCCGGAAAAATAAGTCAACGTGATGAAATACCACAAAATGTCATCCAAGTATGTGAAGTATTTGACATTTGGGGTATTGACTTTATGGGTCCATTTCCAAAATCTCATAATAATCTATATATACTCGTAGCCATTGATTATGTATCTAAATGGGCGGAAGCACAAGCTCTCCCAACTAATGATGCACGAGTTGTAGTCAACTTTTTAAAACGTCTTTTTGCAAGGTTTGGAACACCGAAAGCTTTAATAAGTGATCGGGGTACTCATTTCTGTAATAATCAACTTGAGAAAGTTCTTAAAAGATATGGAGTAACTCATAAAATCTCCACCGCATATCATCCACAAACAAGTGGACAAGTTGAAAATACCAACCGAGATTTAAAACGTATTCTAGAGAAAACCGTAGGATCAAATCCGAAGGAATGGTCCATTAAATTGGAGGATGCACTCTGGGCTTTTAGAACAGCCTACAAAACTCCAATTGGAACCACACCTTTTAGACTTGTTTATGGAAAAGCATGTCATCTTCCAGTAGAAATTGAACACAAAGCATTTTGGAATTTGAAGACATGTAATCTTGATTTACATGAAGCTGGACGTCTACGATTAAGTCAACTAAACGAATTAGAAGAATTAAGACATGAAGCATACGATAATTTGTTAATCTATAAGGAAAGAACGAAGAAATGGCATGATAAAAGAATCAGAAGTTTAAAAGAATTTAAAGAAGGAGACAGAGTTCTTCTTTTCAATTCACGATTCAAGCTATTTCCTGGAAAATTGAAATCAAGATGGTCTGGACCATTCATAGTTAAAAGAGTTTTTCCATACGGAACAGTAGAATTGATAAATTCAAATGGGATTGAATTTAAAGTTAATGGTCACAGAGTTAAACATTACATACATGGTCCGATGGAAGAAGACAATGAAGTTAATCACAATTTCGATACCACAGCTAACTAAGTATAGGGGGTTTATGTATTTCTGTTAGAGTTAGATTGTCCGTTTTCGTGTAGTTCTCGAAAATGGAACCCGAATGGTCTTTCCCTAGCAGACCCTAAAGAACTAGTCTTCTCCCCCCATTCTGAATTTTTATTTTTTTTAGGAAATGAAGACTGCCTGTGAACTAAACCATGGTCTAATGCTACACGCTTTGATCACTAAACGTAATAATGACACACTACCGAGTAAAATAGTATCAGTAATCAGAGAAAGATTGGACGGAGTAAGAAAAGAATCCAGATGCGAAGATAATAAGTTACAATTTGGTAAAGGAAAATCAAAATCTGCAGCGAAAAGAAGAGCACGACACCTAGAACGATGTCACAAATGCGGAAAATGGTCACATGGAGGTAAATGTTCAAATAATCAAACCTATTCAAACACCGAATTTGTTACTTTATGCAGAGACGGACCGTTCATATGTTTAGAAGAAAAAACACTGAATGCTCGAGGTTACGCCTATGTAGCCATGGAAAACCAATTAAACCGACTATCTTATGAATGGGATATATCATATAACTAAGAATACTATCTCACAGGTAAGTCTGTACAGTTTTTATTTTTTTTTTATTTTTATTTTTAACCTTTTGATAATAAACGCTAATTTGTTCGCTATAAAGTATTAAATTGGTATTGAATAAAATTAGGTTTGGCGACCGAAATTATTGATATCATTCAAAAATTTATTACATCACTGCGAAATTTAACGTTTATTCTTAAGGTATAAATATCTTTAATCAATCAACCCAAAATATTTTAAAAATTCGTCATGAGTTAAATTAGGTCTTGGAACCGAAATTACTTTACCGAAAAGAGGGGCGCATATTTTTGATAATATTTGATTGATTAAAGTGAGATAAAAAGCCAAAAAGATTTTTAATTTTATTTTTACCATGTTTTTAAAATTAATATATAAATCTTAAATTAATATTGTAAACTTTGTAAAAACAATATATTTAAAATTGTAAATATTTGAAAAATTAATATAAGTTTGGTGTGAATTTATAATATGAATTTTTAAATTAAGTTTGGTGTGAATTTTTAATTTTTAAAATATGAATTTTTAATTTTATGCATTTCAAATTTTAAGTTTGGTGTGAATTTTTAATATTAATTTTGAATTTTATAAGTTGTGTGAATTTAAAAAAAAAAAATTTACTTTATCTCATTAAGTTAAAAATATGATTTTTAAAATTCGTCGTAAGTTGAAGACTAGGTCGTTGAACCGAAATTGCTTTACCCGAGGGAGGGATGAGAACTTTTATTATCATTATTTTTAATCTTATTGAATTAAAGTATGCCAAAAACATTAAAAAACCCAAAAATCTTAGCTTTTAAAACAATCGCTACAAAAAGACAAATTTTAAAATTTTGTCGAAGGACGGACTAGGACATCGATCCGAAACGACCTCGTCCTAAATAACAAGGGAAACAAAATTTTAAAATTAATTACTTAATTGTTTTAATTAGTATAAGATGTTCAAAAAAAAAACAAAAAAAAAAGAAAAAAAAATACAAACTCCGCGACTCGCGGAGTTTGAAGGTTTAAACCCCGCGACTCGCGGAAGGACCAAAATACAGAAAAAAATAAAATCGAGCTGAACTGATCAGTCCACACACAACTCAAAAATACTGCGAAAATAATACCCAAAAAAACCCGAAAAAAAACACCCCCAAAATCACAATTTTTAACCGTTAATCATCAAATCTTTTACTAAAATCATGTTAAGAAGGATGCTATCAAGGAATTACTCAAGAAAAATGGTAAATTTCTACACCTAAACACCATTTAATCTGAAAATTAGTGTTCTTGAGCAATTTTATACCCAATTTGATTTTGATGCTTTTTAGTATAATTATGCTTAAATTGTTTATGTATTATGCTTGTATAACCTAGATTGATGCTATTTAACATGATTAGAACCCTTAAACTTCAAATTTTGAGTAATCTAGGGTTTGTGTTCTTGAGCAATTTGGGGCTTTTTGATATAAACAGGTTATGGCCGATTTTTGTCATGAATTGTTGCTAAATTAAGTAGTGTAACATGTTTAGGTAGTTAAATGATCCAAACTTTGAGCCTAAACATGATTTTGAGAATTAAAGTGGACTTTTTCAAGTCTAAAAATTCATGAACTTGATTTTTGAGAGATAATGCCATTTGAAACTTGTTTAATTGCTAGTGATTATTATTTTGACATGTTATTTGAGTTGAATGCTTATGAACTTGGCGAACATTTTCGTATATGCTTATTTGAAAAAGTGTAGATTTGATGAAAATATGAAAATGAGCTTAAGTTTGATATAAATTGATCATGTCATTGTAATTATTTTTATTGATGATTTTGCTGACACTAATGCATATTTGGATGCACAAAAATTGTGTTTGATGTGTTTTGCAGACTGAAAGGGGTGAATCTTTATCCTAAGCTCGCAATGCTCCTGCTGAGAATGCGGAACAACAGGAGGTGGATAACTACTACAAACAAGATATACCTCATCCAGTCATGACATTTTCTGATATGCACTTGGAAGATTTGCACCCGAACCTGAGATTTGACAGACTTTGGATAGATTATCCAAAATACCAAAGGGGTTTGCATACTCTTCATTCTAAAGTTGTTGAGGTACTTAGGGTCATAGAATGGGGACCATTAGAAGCTGTAGAATTGGCCGGGCCAATTAGGGAATTACTTGCACAGAGGTATGGTAATTCTACTTTTAACGACTGGGTACGTTTATTCACCATGCGTAGACCTGTATATAAAGTATGGTGTGAAGAATTGTTGTGTAGTATAGAATTAAATGATCGGGTAGCTAGTTTAACCGATTGATCTTTTATTAGATTTTTGTTAGGAGGTTCCATGCGCCACATGTCTTTACTAGACATGGCTCAGGCTTTACGTATATATACGCCTGAGGAGTTAGCATCTGCCGATTGTAGAGGGTTGATACTAAATGGTAGAAAGATAGATGAAAATTTTGATACACATGGTGTATGGAGTCAAATGACAAGCCATCACCGATTCAAAGGGGGAAATTACTCTTATTTGGATATAGATAGAGCTGAATTAAGAGTAATTCATAGGTTTTTAGCTAATTCGATTACACAAAGAGGTAAGAACAAGGAAAAGGTAAATGAACAGGATTTGTTTTACCATATGTGTATTCGAGACCCACAAAGCGCTGTAAGTATACCTTATTGTGTGGGTTATTATTTATCAGCTATGGTTAGGGGGATGAGACCACATAGCATAATAGGAGGTGGTATATTTATTACTTTGATTGCTGAATATCTCGGTGTGGATATAAGTTGGGGGGGATTATTAGTCGAAGAACCAGAACCCCGCGATACTATAGGTTTAAATGTATACCATGGTGCGAAAGTTTTGAAGAGGCGAAATAACGCCGCAGTACAATACCATGGTAGACATCCACAGGTTGAGAGAAACCAACAGCAAGGTAATGTAGGAGGGGGAAATGAAATGCAAGAAATGCAAAGGTTTATAGCTTCACAGGAGTACGAAAATGCTAGACAGAGAGCATTTGAAGATTGGCAAGTTCATCAAAACCAAATCATAGCTTATTGCCAACATATAGGTAGAAACTATATTCCTACTCCAAAGCCCATATTCCCTCCCTGGTCTATAGAGATTCAACCACCGTATCCTAAAAAATAACCCAGCCGAAGCATTTTATAGCACCTATGGTTATGCATGGAACCCCTATTGGTATCAGTATCATCCCTAGTCTACTTAGTTTTATTTATTTTGTAATTTGTAATGTTGATACGTTTAATACTTATGTTAATATTTTAATAGTTGTTATAATTTTCTAACTTTTATTCTTAGATTTTAATAATTTTTGAATGTGGGGTAATATACCAAACTTCAAAAATATGTATATATGTTTGCAGTTTATCTTATGAACACAACAGGGTAAAACAACGCATTTTCAAAGACTGGCATTAAGTTCAGTAAAAGCAACTAATTTTGACGACAAGATGCAAAATATATGTGAAATAACAACAAGATGGAATGAACAAACGATGTGCACCATTTATCATTCAGCAAGCAAACACAAATATGTTTGGAAACTTTGGTAAAATTTAATCATTTTCACACAAATCACCCTCAATAATTTAAATTGTTACTGATTTCTTGCAAATGAGGGCATTGCAAGATCTTAAGTGTGGAAAGGGGTTAAATTCTTTCGGATTTTAAAATTTTTACTTTATACACTTGGTTACCATTAGAAATACTAGTAAAGTAGTAGTTGTATTAGAATCTAGTGCTCTCTGATAATAAAGAAAAGCCCTAGTCTTATATACTGACTACCCAATTCTAGTAAAAATTTTTAAAATTTTCAAATAAATGAACTCAAAATCATGTTTATACATATTTATGAACGATAAAACTAGGTTTTAACACCGAAATTATTGTTACCTCGGAAAGGACATAAATTGAGAAACAAACCAAAATGTTAAAATTCATTTAAAATGTAATAGAGGACAATAAAAAGGAAAATAAAAGCCAAGTGTGGGAAAATTTACCAAGTTATCTTAAACGTATGTCACATATATCTGTAACAAATAACTGAAAATACTTTTGCTTTGGACTAAACTAAACTGTTTTACCCGATGAAAGAAAAGAAGAGATGGATCTACACGATGAATCAATTCCATCATTAAAAGGAAGTAAAGTCTTCCGAAAAAGAAACGCGCTTCTTGATTTAGGTCAGGAAGTTGTCGTCCAGACCAGCTGTAGGTTGACGAAAAACCTAGAAAAGTCATCACTAAAATCAGCAGGAAATCCACGGACCTCAGCATTAAACAGGGTCGCCAAGTGGTCAGATTTATCCTAACCATGAGAAGGATTTATCTCGTACAATGGGGGGCACCATGCAAATTTGCTGGATAAGACTAATGAATCAGATCCCCAGAAAGGATAATCTCCTTAAAGATTAAAAATCAGCTTTTAAGACTGATATTACTCAATCCTTGAGATTGACCTTAAAGATTGAGAATTACAAACTCATGGAATTCAATGATATCTAAACTCGAGCCTGAACGAGAAAATATTTTGATCAAAATTATAAACCGATTTGTTTTCTGAAAACCCATTTTTAATGCGTTCATTACCATTGAACGTAAAATCCTAGGAATTCACCGGGAATTCATTAGGTCACCTTAACCAAATCGGGTGTCAACCGTAAGAACGGTGGTTGCATAGCATGGTCAAGGACAGGACCTTGTGCCAGACCGAAAAATTATAAGGGTGAGCTTTACTATTGCTCCTACCAAGGATAGTAATTGCGTCCAACACGTTATAGACCATAATTAAAAGCATGTCAGGGGACATTGTCTTAACAGTTGCTTGTTCAACGCTTTCCTTTACAACCGGACGGTAGTTTACCGAAAGGTAATATACGGGATAAGTAAACTGGACGTGTTGCTTTCCAAATACAAGGTTAGCAAGTGGGTGACACAAAACTATATCAAATCTGAAACCCACCAAACCCACAAAAATATTTTGCAAACACCGGTGAAGGGTTATTCCGGAAAACTTATCTAGGGTAAAAGCTAGATTTAATTTTCAAAAGATCAAATGTTTTCATAAAGATCCAATTTCCTTAATGGATCTAAATTTTTATAGTCATGTGGGACTGTAAACCATATCGTTACTACCATTGTTTATACCGCCGTATAGAAATCACTGATGTACAAAGTGTGAAGAATAAAGAAGTGATTCTAGTATTTCAAGACGATATTGCTTGAGGACAAGCAACGCTCAAGTGTGGGAATATTTGATAATGCTAAAAACGAACATATATTTCATAGCATTATTCCTCAAGAAAGACAAGCTTTTAGTTGCAATTGTTCTATTTACAAGTGATATTCGTTTAAATAATAAAAGGTGAAGACAAAAGACAGATTCGACGAATTGAAGACGCAAACGACCAAAAAGCTCAAAAGTACAAAATACAATCAAAGAGGTTCCAATTGTTGATAAGAAACGTCTCGAAATTACAAGAGTACAAGATTCAAAACGCAAAGTACAAAATATAAAATTGTACGCAAGGACGTTCGAAAATCCGGAACCGGGACCAGAGTCAACTCTCAACGCTCGACGCAACGGACTAAAAATTACAAGTCAACTATGCACATAAATATAATATAATATTTAAATAATTCTTATAATTATTTATATATTATATAAATAAAAAAAATCCGTCGGCAAGAAAGACTCCAAAGTTGGTGAGCTGGAATTTCAAACTCCGCGACTCGCGGAGTTTGAAGGCAGAAAAGGCCGAAAGTCGCGGAGACCCAAAAACTAAAACTCCCTATAAAAGCAAACGAATTCTGATCGCAAAATATAACATATATATCCATCTCTCTATATCTATACGTAAATATTTATATTTATATTTTAATTTTAATTTTAATTTTAATCCTAATAATAAGGGTATGTTAGCGAATGTTGTAAGGGTGTAAGTCGAAATTCTGTCCGTGTAACGCTACGCTATTTTTAATCATTGTAAGTTATGTTCAACCTTTTTAATTTAATGTCACGTAGCTAAGTTATTATTATGCTTATTTAAAATGAAGTAATCATGATGTTGGGCTAATTACTAAAATTGGGTAATTGGGCTTTGTACCATAATTGGGGTTTGGACAAAAGAACGACACTTGTGGAAATTAGACTATGGGCTATTAATGGGCTTTATATTTGTTTAACTAAATGATAGTTTGTTAATGTTAATATAAAGATTTACAATTGGGCGTCCCTATAAATTACCATATACACTCGATCGGACACGATGGGCGGGGTATTTATATGTACGAATAATCGTTCATTTAACCGGACACGGGAATGGATTAATAGCCACTAGAATAATTAAAACAGGGGTGAAATTATGTACAGGGACACTTGGTATAATTGAGAACAAAATATTAAAACCTTGGGTTACACTCAGTCGACATCCTGGTGTAATTATTAAACAAAGTATTAAAATCTTGTTACAGTTTAAGTCCCCAATTAGTTGGAATATTTGACTTCGGGAATAAGGATAATTTGACGAGGACACTCGCACTTTATATTTATGACTGATGGACTGTTATGGACAAAAACCAGACGGACATATTAAATAATCCAGGACAAAGGACAATTAACCCATGGGCATAAAACTAAAAGCAACACGTCAACCATCATGATTACGGAAGTTTAAATAAGCATAATTCTTTTATTTCATATTTAATTTCCTTTATTTTATATTTAATTACACTTCTAATTATCGCATTCTTATTGTTATTGTATTTAATTGCACTTTTAATTATCGTACTTTTTAATTATCGCAAGTTTATTTTATCGCACTTTTATTATTCGCAATTTCATTATCGTTATTTACTTTACGCTTTAAATTAAGTCTTGTATTTATTTATTATTTTACATTTGGTTTTAACTGCGACTAAAGTTTTAAAATCGACAAACCGGTCATTAAACGGTAAAAACCCCCCTTTATAATAATAATATTACTTATATATATATTTGTATTTTTATAAAAGTAAACTAATATAGCGTTAAGCTTTGTTTAAAGATTTTCCCTGTGGAACGAACCGGACTTACTAAAAACTACACTACTGTACGATTAGGTACACTGCCTATAAGTGTTGTAGCAAGGTTTAAGTATATCCATTCTCTAAATAAATAAATATCTTGTGTAAAATTGTATCGTATTTAATAGTATTTTCTTGTAGCATTTAAAACTATTTTATATACCCCACGCTACCACATCATGTTTCTTGTTTATATGGCCTAAACGACAATGCCATAGATACGTTTTATCCAAAACATCTTTGGATGAATCAACATTGTAGATTGAACTATCATTTAACTTTGCCGTGGTTTCCAATATGCCTTTACAAGGACTAGCCTTGAAATAAAACATCCCATTTTTGTGAACAAGTATTGATCCATTATCAAAACTAAAATTAAAACCATCATTAAATAAAGCATCAAAAGATATAATGTTTCTTGCCATTTCGGCACTGTAGCAAACATTAGATAAAACAATACATAGACCAGAATCAAAAGTAAGCTTATATTCTCCAATCATATCAACAGAGGCAACGTTCTTGTTTCCCATGATTAGATTAAGCTCTCCGGTCTTCAGCTTCCTACTTCTTGTGAGTCCCTGCACATTAGTACAAATGTGAGTACCACATCCTGTGTCCAATACCCAGGAATTAGAAATAGAAGTATTGTTTAGTTCAATCATGAACAAACCTGAAGGTAGGGCGACTCCCTTAGCCCGTAGTTCATTAAGTTCCTTCAAGTACTTGGTACAATTGTGCCTCCAATGTCCTTTATCCCCACAATGGAAGCATATTGCTTCTTCAGGAGACTTGGTTTACGGGATCTTTGAAGTAGAAGAGTTAGCAATGCCCTTAGGTTTAGGTTTGAAGTTGGATATGCCAACCTTACCCTTGCCCTTGTTCTTGCCCTTTGTTTTGTTTTTCTTCTTCCTGATCCCACCTTCACGAATGGCTAGGACAGTAGTTGCAGGTTTAGCTTTGGCCATGTTAGACTCAGCGGTTTTCAACATGCCATGGAGCTCCATGATTGTTTTCTCCATATTGTTCATATTATAGTTCATAATGAATCCTTCATATGCGCTAGTCAGCGAGTTCAGGATAAAATCCTTTGCAAGCTCCTGACTTATGGAAAAACCATGGCGCTCCAGCCGGTATATGTACCCTTTCATTTGTAGTACATGGACACTAACGCTACTTCCCGTTGCCATTTTGCAAGATACGAGAGCTTTCACAGTGTCAAACCTTTCTTGCTTTGCTTGTTGTTGGAACATGTCCTTGAGTTGGTTAAGCATGTCATACGACCCTAAGCTCTCCATGCCCTTTTGGAGCTCTGGAGACATGGTCACCAACATCAAGCATGCTACCTCATTAGACTCGGAACGCCGTTTTTCAAACTCGTCCCTAGCCGCTTGAGTAGCTCTCGATCCGGGTTCTGCCGGTAAGGGTTCCTCAATTGCCCTGATCTTTCCTTCCATCCTAAGAGCAATTCTTAGGTTGCGAAGCCAGTCCATGTAGTTCAAGCCCGTAAGCTTGTCCTTTTCGAGGAGCCCTTTAAGGCAGAAATTAGTGATTGATGACGGAGTAGGATTTGTGTTTGTTGCAGACATCTGTCATATTTTTAAAGTAAGTTTTATTAGTTAGTTTGATATGTTTAATCCTTGTTAAGATAATTACCCAATTGTGTTCAATATTCAAACAATTATAATTAACAAGGTTAAGATCCATATTTCACTTATGGTAACGACGGGTTTGCCACGGATCGCTAATCATAAGCTATTTAGGTAGGTAAACATATTACCAATTTCATCCATTATGAAATTCTTAGCTTCTGCGGGATTTAGTGATAATCAATTATTTCACTTGGCATGTTTAATCCCTTCGATGCTAATCCTTCCTCGTGGCGGGTTTGCCGCGAACCACGATTTCAGATTGTAAACCGTCCATGATAGATACACATGAAATCCGGTCCAAGATTCTCGGGTATCGCAAAATTCACCTCACCCTTCCCAACACCCAATTAAAGTCCGGCCCAAGACTCTTGGGTATCGCGAACTCTAATAGGTAGAAGGTTCGGATGTGTGTACTACTCATGGGTAGCGTAAAGTTTACGTTTAAAACGGGTTTTTGTTTTCTTTTAGCAAAAGTAGTTTATACCATTTTAAAACATTTGCTAATTATGTATTGCGTGTTGCGTTTGTTAAACTAATTTTAACCAAACCATTTTATATGATTATTGTCCTTTTGTTTTTAAAACATTTTCTAGCTAGCATGGCATAGACAAATAATAAAACAATAATAATATGACACGCAAATATCGGTAGTATGCCTCGAGTCCTATGCGTTTTTCCGATGAGCCAACACACGGAAAAATATGGTCAACTAGGGACATAACCTTGTGTGAGAATTGACTCCCACTAAAACCGCCATCTCTATTATATGCTTGGATGGGCCGCCTTGTGAACATCATCTTCTTGATTCCATTCTTGGTTGCATTATCTTACAAAATAAAAAAACTATTCTATTTCCTATACTATTACAAATACAATATAAATAGAAAGACGACATGCAAGTCGTTTAATAAATTATTACATTCATCCTGAATAAATAATAAACACGACATGCAAGCCGTTTAATAAATTATTACATTCATCCGAATAAATAATAAATTAAACCATACAACCAAACATCCACACAAGGGTCTTATTGAGGCAAATACTACCGATTTCATACAACAATCACATACAAAACAAATGGAGTTCCAAATATCCATTTTCATGAAACATGTTTCGATAAGGATTGATTTAAACAACACTTAATGGCACACAAAATAATCAATCCTTGTTTACATAACTTATGTATGCATGTAAACTCACTTTATATTTTGTAAGTATGGTTTTCATGCAAAAACCATCCAAACAAATATATTAAGTGAATCAAAACATGTTGGAGATTTATTCACTTTAACCAAGCATAAAGTCTAAAATTAATAATTTTAATTTTCTCATTTCATGTAAAACATGAATATAATTTATGTACTTTATTCTCCTAAACATTGAATCTTTAATAGTCAACATGCAAGTTACCCTTTTAATTTTCGGAATTATTTTTGGCAGATTCATACATCAACTTTAAATGGTCATATCTTACTCATTTCTAATCCATTTTTGATGAATTTTTTTTTTCAAATTTAAGTTCTTTCAGTTACCTTTCAAATGCAATTGGCCTCATACGAAAATATGGAGTTTAAAGCCTCGAAACAGTCCATGGAAGACAGACTGTTCAACCTAAAAAAAACTTAAAAAAAAAAGATTAACCATTTAACATTTTGCCAAAACCAAAGATTCAAATGTTATTTAGGAAACATAAAAACATAAATCATGATAATAGTTTTGTATGTTTGTTATGCATAATCATCTCCAAGTATCATGCATACACATTCATCAAAACGATTATTATAAGAAAAGTTTGCTAAAACTTGTACAAGATGGCTCGGATACCACTTGTAGGAGTATGATACCAAAACATAGTGAGCGGAAGCATTTAAAATTTTACAAAATCATACTCTCCCAAGGACCCATGTACAAAACTTTTAGCAAATAAAATATAAATCGAACAAGAGAAGGATAAGATTACAACCTTTGTAGTCTTTGAAGATTGTTGTGAAGAACCCGAAGAAGAGTTCCTCTAAACGGTAGACACCCAAAGTTCCAACCTTGCTTTGATGTATACCTTCTATTTCACTAAAAAACTTTCTCCCTTTTCTATTTCTCACCCGAAAAAAAACTTGTGTGTTTTAAGATTTTGGTCAACATAAAAAAATGGAGAGAATTGAGAGTTGGGACATTTTTGAGATGTAAGTATCGGTTATCACATAAATTTGAACAAGCATGCTCTTAATTTATGATACACACATGTCAAGTATTGGTTAAAACAAAAACAAGTTTGCATGCTTTTATCTTTTCATACCCACGCTTATATGGGTTAAACAAAAGATGCTTTTGTTTTTATTTTTTTATTTTATGTGAGACAGTGTAAATTTAATTTACACATACATTCTAGATTGCATGCATGTACATATACATAATATATGTATACACATCAACTAGATATAACCTACACATTTAGTTAATTACTAGTTAATTAACTAATTTCAAAACTTGTTTAATTTATTAAACCATTAACTAATGATTAATAAATTAATTCCCGATTAGAAGGTATATCAAACAATTTACGATTGGCCTTTGTGTGTGACCGAATAGGATAAATGGACTTTATATATATTATTTAATGTCATGGGCATACCTTCGAAATATATGTACCACGGTCAAATCACGGTTGAACCGTAACCAACCCGAGAACATATTTCCAACACAACCAAACTTTAGAAAGTAGGGTTTGTAAAGTATAGCAAAGAACAAAAGAAGCAGAAGAGATCGACTGGAATTAGGTGCAGAAACCCTAGAACCACTCTGCTATATATACACAATAGAAAAACACTTAACAACCTCCAGAATAAGGAAATGTCACCAAGCCTCCTTGAACTCTTGATAGACAGCAACAAATCCACAAAACATTATAAAGCTTGCATCCATAGACCAAAAAACATTGCACCATTAGTCCTGCACCATTAGTCCTTTAACAGACCCTGCACAATCTAGAATAAACCACAAATGAAAAGAGTGAACAAACAAGAAATAAGCTTGATTGAATCATATAATTTAACATCCCCCCTCAAGCTTATTTATGGAACATATCAATAAGACCCAACCCTTTGGATAAGAAATGATGTTGATCAGACCCCAACCCTTTGTTAAGATATCAGCAAACTATTTACTAGATTCCACTTTTTCAGTGTTAATTAGCCCTGAGGCAACTTTATCTCTTATAAAGTGAAGGTCAATTTAAAAGTGTTTGTTTCTTTCATGTAAAATGGGGTTTGCTGCAATTTGAATAGCAGAGCTATTATCACAAAATAGGCTAATGGGCAAATTGACTTGAATGTTGAAGTTAAGAAGGAGATTTTTCAACCACACAATTTCACAATCAGTGGAAGCCATGGCCCTATATTCAGCCTCAATTGAGGACCTGGAGATTGTAGCTTGTTTTTTACTTTTCAATGCAATAAGAGATCCACAGAAAAACACTAAGTATCCAGTGACAGAGTTTATGTTGAGTTTGCATTTTCCCCAGTTAGAGTGACACTAATCATGCAAGAAAAACCCATTGCCCTTCATAATTTGAATTCCTTTTCCAGGAGCACCCTTAAGGTACCTTAAGATCATGTGCAAGGTCAAAATGAGATTACAAAGGGGCATGCATATACTGACTGAGCACATGAACAACAAAGGCAATGTCAGGCCTGGTGAGAGACAGTCAGACAGTTAAATATACCACCCAACCAGTTTCTGATACTCAGTAATGTTGACCACAGGTTTGTCCTTGTCACTAGGGCTACATGCTACATATAGGTTTTGTTCAATAGGAGTAGACACAGGTTTACACCCAAGCAACCCATAATCATTCAACAATTCCATACAATATTTTCTTTGAGACATGCAAATACCATTATCATTTTCCAAGATTTCAATGCCCAGAAAATACTTAAGTTTTCCCAAATCCTTAATCATAAATTTAGAATTTAGAAAACCTTTTACATGATTAATCTCATCAACATTATTTCCAGTAATGACAATGTCATCCTCATACACAGGCAAGGCAACAAACACATTGTCATTATTCTTAACATATAGTGAGCAATCAGCTTTACTTTGGACAAAACCATTTTAAACCAAGTCAGGGTTCAACTTCTCATTACACTGCCTTAGGGCCTGTTTTAAGCCATACAAAGATTTAGACAATTTACAAACTTTGGTTTTATCAGAATCACCATAATAACCCTCAGGTAAAGTCATGTAAATCATTAAGTTCACCAAAGAGAAAGGCATTATTAACATTAAGTTGGTACAAGGGCCAACCATTTTGCACACCAATAGTAATAAAGCACCTAAAAGTAACATATTTCACAATAGGAGAGATGGTTTCCTCATGATTAATACCTTCCTTTTGACTGTAACCCTTGGCCGCCAATCTAGCCTTATATCTTTCAATTTCACCATTGGACTTATATTTAATTTTGAAGATTCATTTGCAACTAACAAGTTTCCTGTTATGTTATCAGGAAGATCAGTAACAACCCATGTATTGTTCCTGTTTAAAGCCTCCATTACTAAGTTCATAGCTTCAACCCAATTAGGATCTTGGGAAGCTTCTTTATAGGTCTTAGGTTCAACAGACATGTTTAAGTTTGACAGAAAACACAAGTTATCAGAACTTAGCATAGAATAATTAACCACCTTTTCAATACCATACTTAACTTTACCCTCAACAATGTAATCATCAAATTTCTTAGGCATAGCAGTGCCTGGAAGACTCCCTTAGAATGTTAGGTTCCATTTGGGCCTTAGGAACTTATGAACCAATATTTTCCTCAGGAGAAGTAGTGTGATCATTTGATATTGTTGTAGGACTATGATCAATTACATGATCATTATCACTACTACCATCATTATCACTTACATCTCTCCCTTCATCATTGGAACTTTCAGTGTTGTCGTTTTGAAAAAAATTTTAAAGTTTTAATTATTAAAAATGTTTTTGTGATTCAAACCATTTTCATCAAACTCATACTCTTTTGACTTCAAAAGAAAAACAGTTTCATAGAATTTTAGAGTATAAAATAGTTTTTGACTCAATATCAAAAAGCTTGTAACCCTTTCTTCCATTTGAAAACCCAATGAGAACACATTTTTGAGATCTAGATTGAAATTTATCAGAAGGATTTAAAATTGCAGCAAAACATAAACACCCAAAACACCTTAAGTGGGAGAGATTAGGTTCACATTTAAAATCATCTTAAAAGAAGTCTTTCTAGAAAGAACAATAGTAAGAGTCCTATTAATCAGATAGCAAGCAGTTAGAACACATTCACTCCACATATTCAAAGGTATCCCCTCTTAAACATAAGGGCCCTGACAACATTAAGCAGATGCCTATATTTCCTCTCAACTATTCCATTCTGTTGTGGGGTATAAGCACTAGTAGTTTGATGAATGATGCCTTTGCTGGAAACACGGTTGTGGAATATGTTGTTCAAGAACTCAGTTCCATTGTCACTTTTAAAGATTTTAATTTTGGCAGAAAACTGATTTTCAATTAAGTTTACAAAAACATTCACATTTTCATAAACTCCATCTTTGGATTTCAGCATATATACCCACACAGCTCTGGAATAGTCATCAACAATGGTCAGGAAGTATTTAAATCCCTCTCTACTTTGAATTCTGAAGGGACCCCACAAGTCAAGATGAATCAGGTCACCAATAGAGTTGGACTTATGATCACTTAAGGGAAGGGTCTCTGGCCTGTTTGGCTTGGTGACATACATCACAAGGTTCATTTTCAGTAATATCCTTTAAGTTCAACTTTTTATTTAAACATATAAGACCTGGTTTGAGGGGTGTCCAAGCCTGGAATGCCAAAGTTTAGAGGACACATAATAGTTACTCACATAAGCCTCAAAGTCAAATAAGTACAGGCCATCTTGTTGGCTACCAGTCCCTTTATTGACCCCCTTTTCAAGTGTTGGATTTAACATTTAGAATCATCAAATCTGACCATTAGTTTGCTATCCTTGGAAAGCTTGTGTAAGACCCTAAACCCAAGTGTACAGGTGTATGTAAATGTTGCATAATCAAACTGAATTAAACAGAAACTGACCGGCTGAGTTTGAGCTTGTGCACACCGTGTACAGGCAGTGGTGCGCGCCGTGCACCTAATCTGCGACAGAATTCTGCTTTTTGCTATTTTGAGTTAAATGAAGGGCATTTTGGTCTTTTCACTTGAGGCCAGATGTGTAGCCATGTTATCAGCTTGGGATCCAATTTTGGATCATATTTCACATCCACAAACACTCCCATTTCATCTAGAGAGAGAGAGATTTCTAGAGAGAGATTTGAAGATTTGGGGAAGAAGGAGCTTGAATCGATAAAAAAAACTTGAGTGTTAAAGTTGTCCATCTCACTCCTAGGTACGTTGTGGTAGTGTTGGTAAGTTCTAACTCCGAGTTTGCATAGTTTGATTAGTGTTCATAATTGGGGTTTTGATTTGGGTGTTCTTGAGTAAACCCAATAGTTGATAATTGGGTGATTGAGCTAGTAAATGGTGTTGATAACCATTGTTGGTGGGTTTTGGGTTAGATGAAGAAATTGATTAGTCGATAATCATGTTCGGGTGTTAATATCACTAGTTAACTTAGGTTATAAGTGATTAATTGTGTAAGCTTGCAAAATGGGTGTTTTGACTTGAGATTAGGTCAAAATGGGTTTTGTGTAAATTGATGCAAGTAATATGTTTTGATGATGAAACCTTGAGTAAGATGAGTTGTTGGAACATAAACACTAGTCGATTGTGATTATGGGGGTTTTCGGGTGAGATTTGACTTAGTCAAAGTGGAAGTAAGTGCTAATGGGTCGAAATTGCACTTATGGTGTTTTGGGCATAAGCTAGAGTGTTTAGCTTATTTGTTTGTGAATTACTTAGGTGACTTGCATTTGGACCTTTAAGAGCTCAAGCGGGATTGCTTTTCAAGTAATCGAGGTGAGTGGAATACTTATACGTTTATGTATATAATTTGGTTGCTTGCGTGTGAAGTGGCAAGTGTTATTCGGTAGAATACACTCTCTTGTGGGCCACTTTGGGATTGGGACACGTGGTGAGTGATATTCAGAAGGATTGACTCTTTGTTAACCACGTATGACTTGTGTTATGTGGTGTGTGTCATCCGTTAGGATGCACTCCTCCTCGGCCACTTGTTGGAGACTGGTAAGTATTTACCATCCTCTCGTGATATGGGCTTAAAGTTCGGTGTTGACGATACCATATCCTTGTTTGTGTTGTTTTGGGATGAGGACTTAAAGTTCGGTGTTGACGATACCTCATATATGGATTTAAAGTTCGATGTTGACAATGCCATACCACTATTGTAGTGATGCGTGATGAGGGTTTAAAGTTCGATGTTGATGATACCTCATGTGTGGGTTTAAAGTTTGTTGTTGACGATACCACATCATATTTGTATTGGCTAGTGGTGAGGGGTTAAAGTTCGATGTGATGATACCTCATATGTGGGTTTAAAGTTCGGTGTTGATGATACCGCATTAAGCGTGATGTGTGGGTTTAAAGTTCATTGTTGACGATACCACATCATATTTGTATTGGCTAGTGATGAGGGGTTAAAGTTCGATGTGACGATACCTCATATGTGGGTTTAAAGTTCGGTGTTGACGATACCACATTAAGCGTGATGAGTGGGTTTTAAGTTCGATGTTGACGATACCACTCATGGTATTAGAATTTGGTACTAATAGATGTTGTGAACATCATGGCTCTTTCAAGGGGGGATTATTCCCTCGTGATCTTGATTAATGGGTGGTTTGCACGTATTTATATTTAGCATTTATTATTGACGAGATCTATACTTTACAAAGGGAACGTAGTTTCCCGGGTAAGAAGCAAGGAAGGAGTGCCACTTTCAAAAATTCTTTTTTAGTTATTGATGTTGGCTTGTTGTACGCTTGATATTATGATTATATGAATTGCTAATGACGTGTGTTATTTGTGTAGGTGAATGCAAGTGATTGAATTATGTATGTATGCATATAAGTATTGCATTCACTAAGCATTAGCTTACCCTCTAGTTGTTTACATTTTTAGGTTCGGAGGCGGACGTGGCAAGGGTATGCTCGAGATTAGACGATTTCTCCTTTTGATGCTTGCTTGGATTACTTTTGGTTTCGACTTAGGATTAGGTAGTTTATCCCCAAACATCATGCTCGTAGTTGTGTTTGGAGCTTAAACTCATGTAGCCAAAAACTTGTATTTTGTACAAAAGTCGTAAAACGGTCGATGTGGGCCCGGTGTCTTAAAACTTGTTTTATTATTGAAACGTGTTAGTTTTACATATTATAATGTGTCGTGAAAGTCACTTCATCTAAAAGTGTCGGGAAGTGGGAGATCTTTAAATGAAAATTGTAAAATCTGGACAACGGGCTGCCAGGCCTTGTGCGAGCCGCGCACCCTTACTGTATAAAAAAAAAAACATTTACTGCGTATTCGGTTGGATAACGGGTTGGGTCGTTACCGCTTGTGAATAGCTTGTGAATAGAACATCATAGAGAGTTAAATTGCTGGTTAATTTTAAATTCCCAACCCATTTGATTTTAGCCCTGGTCCTATTAGGATGACCACAAATAGGTTAGACGCTGACACATCAACAATATCACTGAGATGTTTTTCAGACATGGTCATATGCTAGTTTGCACTAGAGTCAATGATCCAGCTTGGATAAATGACTTTATTTTGAGAACAGTTGTACTTAAAGAATTTGTCAAAGTTTGAATCGAACATATTGTTATTATTAAACAGGGTACCTGATGCATTGGCATGGCTGGATATGGGTGAGGACTTATCATTGATAAGATTAAGGAGCTTCAGCATTTGCTCATTTGAGAAGGACATAGGAGTGGCAGGAGAAGAGGGGTTACCCTCATCAGCAGAGTTGAAGGCACTATTATTAGCTGATGGTCTAGGTGCAGTGGGTTTCCAATTGTTGGAATTAGGTTCATAATTTTTGTATCCAGAAGGGTACCCAATGATTCTATAACATCTTTCAATTGTGTGTCCAAACTTAATACATTTCTTACATTTAAGATTGTTGTTAGGACCTCTATTATTACCATTGTTGTAATGGACTTTGTTGTTAGAGGTCTGAGCAATGAAAGCAGAGGTCTGAGGTTTAGTTATATTATCCTTATTAGATTATTAGAAAAACCCCTATGTGACTCTTCTCTAAACACCACAACATAAGCAGTTTTAACATCAGGCAAAGGGTCTCTCAATAGCAGATTACTTCTAACAAACACATAACAGTCATCTAGACCCATCAAAAATTGCATTTTTAGCACCTTATTGTTCTCATTTAAATGAGTAGCAGCAGCACAAACACATGTAGGAATAGTAACCAAAGTATCATATTGTTTCCATAAACCATTTAGACCATGATAATAATCAAATTAAGAAGCACCATTTTGTTTTAGAGAATTGATTTTATGATGTATATTAAAAATGACACCCATCAACTTTGTCATATGTCTCCTTTAATTCAGTTCAAACAGTTGAAGCATTTTTAGAAAGAATATGACCAGAGTAAAGTTTATCTGCAATAGAACCAAGTAACCATGACAAGACAACATAATTGCATATATCCCATTCTTTAGAAAGAACTTCATTATTAGTGTTTTTAATACAAGTACTATCAACAAATCCAACCTTGTTTTTTGTTTCAAGAGCAAGTAACATAGATCTACTCCATATTTTATAATTTTCAGTTCCTTTTAAATTTAGGTTAATTAAAGATGTAGTGGAAGTGTCACTAGGATGCAAATAAAGAGGATCACCAAAATCCAACTTATTAATAAGAGTAATAGTAGTTTTATCACCCATAGTAAACATCACAGATAAGCAAAATAAGAAAAACAGAATAATTACAACTAGTCAAGAATAAGTAACACATTCACAGCATCATCCGCTGGCCAGACACCTGTAAAGGAAAATAAACCAACCTCCTAATGATTGGCTACTAGCCAAGCGCCCTAAGAGATAAAGAGACAGAGTAGTATAAAGAAAAAGAAGGTTACTGAATCAACCAAGTGCTTGATCAGGCATTCACACGTTTCAAGAAATGTAGATCAAGAGTTGGGCACTAGGATTCGGTCAACAAGGTGTAATAAATAAAATAAGTAGAGATAGAAAGTATTGAGGTCCCCTATAGAGATATAAGACCAGCGGAAGAAGATGAAGACCATGATCGAAAAACAGCCGGAGTAAAGATCCAATTAACAACCAAACCCTAACCCTAATAAATCGAATTAGGGTTATCTTCAACAGTAGGATGATCAGCAATCGGCAACGATCCTACACTCTGATACCATGTAAAAATGGATAAAAGAACAAAGAACACCCTTTAATCAATGGATTCAAACACCAAGAACACAATCAGTTGTCTAGAAAATAATAGATGATCAAGACATAAATAGGTGCTAAAATTGAAACATAAATAGGTGCCAAAATTGAATCACTCAACAATACAACAAGAGTAAAAATGATAGCCAATTGATTGATCAACCAAACTTTAGAAAGTAGGGTGTGTAAAGTACATCAAGAACAAAAGAAGCAGAAGATATCGACTGGAATTGGGTGCAGAAACCCTAGAACCACTCTGCTATATATACACAGCAGAGAAACACTTTACACCCTCCAGAATAAGGAAATGTCACCAAGCCCCCTTGAACTCTTGATAGACAACAATAAAGGCTACACACATTATAAAACTTACATCCATAGACCAGAAAACATTGCACCATTAGTTCATTAACAGACCCTGCATAATCTAGAATAAACCACAAATGAGAAGAGGGAACAAACACGAAATAAGCTTTATTGAATCACATAATTCAACACCTCTCAAACCCACCACCTAGGCATTCCGTATTTCCATGCACACAAAAAGTTCATTTAGTTCAATTCACTTCATCTAGTTGCATCTCATCACAAATAGATAACATATATACCTCTATCGAGATTCATAAGCCTACTAGCATACCATAGCGCAATGTTAATGATCAAACGTGATTTAATGCTTACATTTGAGTGCTAGATTGAATGGGTTGATTGGTTGAATCACTGACACTCTGATAATTATGCAACCTCAGTTCTAGATTGAAATGTCTGCGAGGGTGGTTAATAAGTGATGGTGAGTATGTTGGAAAATTTGATAAAATGTGCGTTTTCATTAATTTTGAACACAAATAAATAAATAATAGAGTGTTTTATATAAACGACTAATTAGTGGGTGTTCTAGTCCCTAACGAGGGCTTTACAACGAACTAATACGTGTCCAAAATAGATTAAAGGTGAATGAGATATCGTGTCTCAAAGTTGATAGTTTAGTGCACATTTGGAAATATTTTAAAGGAAGTGGAACTTGTCTCACATAGAAGTTGCAAAGAACTTATATGTAGTATACAAGTGGTTGGCTTTAAACCATGTCAAGTTGTTATTTTAGGTTTTACTCCAACACCTACGTGCGCGTGCAAGGGGTGCAAACTTGGTTTGAGATTGGGATTTCTCTATTCCAATGCGTGTTCGCGCGACCTGCATCACTGAAATTCCAGGCTTGTTTTTGCAATCCATTTTTTTTGCCCAACTTGCTCTCAAAGTTTTTGACTTGGTCAGAGATAAGTATTATCAGTTACGAAATCGAATCCTTATCATATAAGACCAAATCTTTTTCCTTCAGGGCTTCTTTTCTGCTATAAATATCCACCTTAGGGGTTGCAGAAAATATACACAATGCAATAAACAAATACACAACACACACACACATACGATTTGGTTGATTAAATTTTGTTTTGAAGTTACCCACAATGATTAAATTTTTAATTATGATTTGATTGACAAGACATTTGTTTCTGGTTGATTAAAGGGGTTTTTTTTGTATTGCTTCTTTATCATTTACTTCGGTGACGTTAATCCCCCTTTTATTTTTCTTCCTAACTGTATTGATGTTCAAAAATTGAAGTCCTCCTTTGCTTATGTTAAAAAATCGTTTTTGTTTCCAAACACTTATCCTTTTGTTTGCGATGTTGATAGAGCAATTGTTCTTAACTAGTTGTTGAACCCTCGCTTCGCGCCGGGGTTCGGTTCTCAATGTATTTTATTGCGTTTAGTTTGTAAAATTATTTCGTGGCTAAAGAATGATGTTGTTGAAGCGCAACTCGAGTCGAACTAAAAAATATAACCCGTGAAAGATTTAAATTAACAATATATGTCCATCTCCGCGTATAGCTATGTAATTATGGACTTTTAAAAATTTAACGCAAAATCAACGTGTATGAAAAGTACCCCAAATATTTAGCTTTTTTTAAAAAGCTTCCATTTTACGTATAGTTAGTGACATTGTGTTCCTAAAATTATTTTGAGTTTAACGATGGTGTTGGAAAAATTTAACTCGTTGCGAGCTAGAAGATATGACCCGTTGAATATTTGGGTGGTGTTTATTTAAGATTTTTTATGAAAATAGTTATTTGACACTTTACCACCCTGTTTGGGGGGTTGATTTGAATATTTGAAAAAAGTGTGAGGGTCTTTGTTGGTGTAGTGAAATTTAATTAGAATTTAAAAAAAGGTGAAAGGACGAAAATGCCGCTAGTTACTATTCACCATTTTTGTCTAGTAGATAATATAATAATTAACACGGGGATCCTTTTCCTCAACACCTAAGTGATGATTCTCTGTTTAAAAGAATCTGCAATCATCCAATCATGACTTTATCATATCCCGATGCCATCTTATTTAAGTTTGGAATGGTGCCAAAGTGGGAACATGGCAAGGAGAATCCTGTAATTTTGCGTGGGAATAAGGTTATGATTCATTTCCTTAGGTTAGCATAATTAACATTTGATTCGACTAATTCTAGCTGCCTCTTTATTCTTGCATGTTACGGTAATGTCTTTGAAGAATGCCATTATGTCTCAGGGAATCAACGGGATGACTGTTGTTGTTCAGGCGATGTCTACCGTTGTTAGGGAAAAGTAGTTCTCCCACTTGCTCTAGTTTAATTGAGGTTGGTAGAGAATCACGGGTGGATCTTGTTTTAGGATTGATCATATTGATGAAGATGTCCATGATGATGAACCTCTGGCTTCTATTACTTATGACGGTAGCGGAGCAAGGTTAGCGCAACGCCATCAAGCGAAGGGAAATAGAAAGAGGAAAGCTTAATCTGACACTTCTTCTTTAAAGAAGCGGAAGGTTGTTCTTGGTTTAATTGATGAAGATACAGACAAGGATTTTGGTGATGGTTCTGATTTTGGTGAAAAAGTAGGTGGCAATGCTCCTTTTGGTATTATCTTCTCTCATTCTCCGTATGTTCTTACATACTTATTGCTTTCCTTTTTAACTTTTGTTTTCCTTTGCCCTTTTTTGCTGACATCACTTCTCGTTCTAACTGCTATTGGATCATTGATTGTCTTGTTCCCGATACTCTAGAAGTTTCCCTTGTTGACGATGCTAAAAAGTTTAATGATGCTTATTCAATTCTGAACTATCAGTCTATGGTTCTGAATCATGCTCCTATTTCCCAACTGAAGAAGTGTGCCTAGGAGGTAGAGGAGTTTAGGTCATTATGTGCTGTTTAGGATGATCGTGTGAAGCAACTGGAGTAACAGGTTTTGATGGATGCCGCTTGCGATGAGCTTGAAAAAACTGAGTACTATTATGTTCGAGAGGTTGCTGCCCATGTTGAGGCTAAACCATGCGAACTTATGGGGTTAATGGTGGAGGTTATTCCAGATAGCCAGGTTGAAGCTGTTGTTAATGATGATGCTCTGAAAGCATCTTGTAATTGGTGTGGATTTGTTGCCATTTAAGCAATAGTTGTAATTGTATGTTAGGCATGGTAGCCTTTTTGAACAATTTGTGTTGATGGGCTTTGTTGCCCTATTTGAACAAAGTTTGTAACCTTAATTCTTGCTATGTATCCTGTAGACACTTGGTTCCTTTAAGTTTGACTTATATGCCTTTTATGACAAATACGATTGTATGCCTTATATTTGTTTTTGTTGTACCATGGTATGTGTACCTACTAAGGTGGGTTTATTTGCCCTTCCTTTCCTGTAGGTTTTTGTTTATTTGTGATCACAGGTATGTATCTATGGTATTCCCTTTAGTGGGGAATCCTTGGTAGGTTTAGGGGGATAATTTTCATCCCTAGTTATAGCTAGCATGAAGACACTGCTTTGTTTGTATTCCTTTAAGTAGGAATTTATTCAAGGGTTTTCCTTGCTTTGGACATTGAGAAGACATGTTCTCGTTGCCCGGTATGTTGGCATTCCATTAAAATGGAATTTACACAAGGATTTTCCTTGCTTCAGGAATTGCGAAGACATTGTCTCGTTACCCGGTATATTTGCATTCCTTTAGCTAGGAATCGTTAGTTTTCCGAAGCAAGAAGTTTTGTATATCTTGCTTCGAAGACATTTCCTGCGCAGATCTCAAATAAAATGTGTCTATTGAACCTTCTTAGTAATGTAGTACATAACACATGACAATTGTTAAGTCATTTTGTCAGTGCGTGTTTGTACTATATAACCTTTTAGGTTGTAGACACCATAAATTTATTTCGTAGATGCTTAGTACATATAAGATTCGGTCAAGTTCTTATCTAAAGCTTCCATGAACCTAAGAAATGTCCAAGATATGGGACGGAGTGCGACCATAGGCTTATAGTCATATGTCATGTATCAAAGTAGTGTAACTATTGGCTTACGGATCTCTCCCATGGACTCAAGAGGTAATCGCGAAGCGGTAAAGAGATTTGTCCATGACTTACGAGCTCTGCCATGGATTTAAGTGATAATCGAAGCACGAATAACGTGGTGATATGACCCTTAACACATGAATATCAATGAATGTGAAGTATTAACCATTAAGATTGGGAGAGAAAGTCAATCGGTCAAGATTGACTTCCACGACTCTCTTGAAATCTCTACATAACAGTGGCTAAACTTAGTGTTTCTAGGGAGCCTTGGATCCTTTATATAGCCCTTATCTAAAGGATCCTCCATAAGACTAGGGAAATACGTTTTACTCCTTCTCGGGGTTCTAACAATCTCCCTCCAGGAGTGATACGGGTTTCAAAAAACTAACTCCCTAGTAAAACATACAATATTATAAGGAAAGAATCAACTATTGCTAACTAACTCCCCCTAAATGATATACGGCCATTGATGAAGATCTTGAATCTTCACTTTGAATCATCAAATGAATTCGCATCTCTAACATTGTCTTGGTCAATCATTACGCTTCAACCTCCCCTTAGATCCTCGAATTGTCACGCTAATAATCTTCTTTCGATTTTGTTTGAGCTTTGAACTTCATCGTGATTTCTTTGTCCTTTAAACGGTCTTTGAGTTTGCACAGCGGAAATGCGCATTAACTTGACATTCATCGTTGCATCACTTCATGTTGTTGGAAAGACTTTAAAATCTTGGAATCTCCCTCTTCAAAGTACTTGGGCTTTCCTACGTGAACTAAGAACGATCTTGAAACAAGCATCTTCTAATTTAGCATGATTATTGGAAAATTACTAAAGTCTCGGCTTTTGACTAAACCCCAATGGAGAAAGATCTTCTTCGAAATCACTTAGCTCCCCCTAACACTTGACTTGATTAGTAAGCTCGAAAAACTTGAGAAACTCCCCCCCCCCCCCCCCCCGAAATGTATGGGGCATACGGCCAATCAAGTGTGTACTCATCACATCTTTGATAGCCTCTTTTATTCATATATTGCTGGTATCAGTATAGTTGGCTTTGATCGTTGGCTCCTTCGAAGTTCCTAACGTCTCCAATACTCCCCCAAGGATGTGAAAGTTCTTTTCGTTTTACTTTTCTCACTCGTCAAATAAGTAACGCTTCGATTTTGTCTCTTTGAAGTTAGAGTTCAATACCGTACGTGTATTGAAGTAACAATGTTAAGCCCGAGTCCCATACTGAGTGTATGGAAGTCATACGCACATCAACCACATACATATATCCCCCACAATGACGCTTGCATAAAATAAAAGCTTCATTGTTTAAAATGGTTGGCGTGCTCAGCAATTCCCCAAAATATCGTAGATAACGCATATGAGAAGAGCCGTGTGAATCTGAACCTCAAAAATAGTAGAAAAATATGCTTTGGAGGTCCAGATTCGGTAAAGGACTAGGCTTAAAAATTTTGATAAGCTTCAGGGGCCAAATCTGTCAAAATTTGAGCAAGATTCTGTAAAGGGAATGATCTTGCAAAACCTTGAAACCTTTCAGGGACTGAAAGTGTCAAATGTCCACCAGATTTGAGTTGTTGGGCTTTGTAGATTCGGTAAGCCCAATATACATCAAAGTTGTCCACATGAGATTCGGTATTGGATCAATCAATTAAGCATGTGGCCCAAGAGAAACATGAGGCCCAATATATCATTCGGTACTGTATTAAAGAAATAAGTTGTAACCATCACGTTACCCGAATCATATACCGAATGAAATTAATAACCTCTATATACCGAATCCTGTAACGAACCCAATCATCATCATATACCGAATCAGTTTCCATGTAATCTACCGAAGCAAGAATCGAATTATCATCAATATCGAGTCTGATTCATACTGAATCATAATCATCATTATCATACCGAATCTTGTTCATCAGGAACAAAAACAACCGTCGTGAACCAAAAAATCAATCATCGTGAAATGAGCAAATTGATGCTTAACTGTGATTGAATCCGAATCCAAAAGCAGCAATTAAAGTTTGTGATTAAACATCAGCAACCAAAACAGCTTCAAATACTGATTAAAGATGATGAACATGAGCGTATTCTTCATCATGAACTTGAAATCGAATTTGAAGATCTAGTACACTATAGCCTCTAATTTCTTCATCAAACATGCTTCAAATCATCTCAATAACACTCAAAATTCATCAATTTAACCCGAAACTCTCAATAACTCATGAATCAAAATGTTAACCAAAATTCTTCATAGTTTGACTTGAAGATATGAGATCATATGATGAATCTAAATCGAATTATAGTGCTAAGGTAGCATAAACAAGGCATAAGGAACTCGAATCTATAATTAATTCGAGCTGGAACATGCTAAATCGATCTAGAGACCACATAGGTGAAGGTTGTGCATCGATGAACAGAGCCTCAGATTCATGATGAACTTGTTGTCAAACATACGAATTAGATGCCCATGAAGCTTTTGTTGAAGAGGATAATCGATAATTTGATATTTGAATGTGTTGAATAACCTCAATTTGATGAAATCATAATTTGACTCATGATGAATATAATGAATACGAATTGTAGCAGATAGTGTTTGTGAGATAATAATCTGAATCAGAAATGGACTAAACAGTAGGAGTGTTGTTGTTGTTGTTGTTGTTGTGATTTGTGTAATATGAAATTGTAATTGTGAAATGAAATGTGTTTTGGATTTTGATTTGGATAAGTTTCGGTTTAAATTCGGTAAATGAGATTCCGTTTCGAAAAATTTTGCGAAAAATTTTTCAAAAAATTTTGAAGATCTTCATATCTTCGTGATGAAGATTTGAAGGTTTTGGTTGAAGATAAGTTGAAGATGTATGTGTTTTGTGTTTGAAGGTTTGAAGATGGAGGGAAAACATTCATGATATTCATAATGATCTCCTTCATATGATGAAGGCCAAAGCTCTTGATACCACTTGATAGGACCATTGACACATGAATATTAATGAATGTGAAGTAGTAACCATTAAGATTGAGAGAGAAAGTCAATCGGTCAAGATTGAATTCCACGGCTCTCTTGAAATCTCTACATAACAGTGGCTAAACTTAGTGTTTATAGGGAGTCTTGGATCCTTTATATAGCCCTTATCTAAAGGATCCTCCATAAGGATAGGGAAACACGTTTTACTCCTTCCCGGGGTTCTAACACGTGGAGATTGGGCGAATGGTAATATAACAGGGTATAATTTGATTATGAGACGGTATAATTTGATAATGTCTCATTATTTTTGGAGACATATTAATGGTCTTCTCGAAGGGATCAGAGCGACCTAACCTTATTGCATTACTCGTATGATATTAGCTACTAGCTATAAATGTTTTGAGGTGATGCAGACTTCCCGAAGGCAACACGACATGTTCTAGGGTACTACGAACTGTCCGGGGTTAATACCGGCACGTCTGAAGGTAATAAGGCCTTCTCAACCGAGGGTAGTAAAAATGACTTACAATCGAGGATCAGATATGATTCACTTTCCAATTGATGGTAAGAAGTGGTGCATAAATGAAAGCTGGTTGAATGTTGTGCGCACCTTGAGCTGGTGATTATGAGAAACTTGCAAACCATGACCATGGCCACGCACGGGTGGTATCACATCGAGTTCATAATCCGGCACTTTGTTTTATTCCACGACGATGAAAACAATAAGTAAATGTCAAAACTAACGTTGAAGAAGTGATAAGTGATTCTTTATATCCAGATCTAGGAAGTGGACCATTCATATTCGTAGGCTAAAAGAAACATTCGTAAGACAACGACAGCTAAATGCCATGCAACCGTAAAACATTGATGGGTAATGTGTAAGGCCCCACTTGTCAAGGTAATTTTTATATATATTGTTGAATAAAGAATGGGCCAATAGCCTAGTGGTGAATGACTCCCTCTTCCTTAGGGGAGGGTTCGATTCCCACTAGGTGAGAATTTTCCAAATAATTGGATCAAAAATCATTCTTACCGGGCCCAAATGATCCCTTGGTCCCACGCATGCGAAGATTGCAACAATAACAATGCAGGTTCGAATCTCGGGCCTGACATGCTGTGGAAAAATGGGTGATGGTGTTTCGCCAGGCTCCAGTGGGCTACCGGGGACCGCTGGATGGGTTGACAAAGTCAACACAGGGCTAACATGTCCCTGCCGATACACATGTTTCTATGCAACAATATATTGTTGAATAATTATTTATTAATCTATTAATGTATTAAATTACATAAATAAATGATAAACGATAATATTAATATTAAAAGGGAATAGGGTTGTTTTCGCAAATTGAAGAGTGAAGGGGATTGTTTTGCATCTTTGATGAAAATAGAGGGGTGGAATGGGTAAATTAGTGGAATTATCCTACTACTAAATACAAGTGGGTTTTATGCACTCTTATTGGTCCACTTGGCACCCTCCTTGTCACAAAGGTTACTGCTTACCATTGCACCCATTTTAAACCACAAAAAATTGAAACAAAAAGAAAAAAAAATTAAACCAGTCGCCCCTCCCCCATCCCTCTTACCCATCCCTCTCGCCCATCCCTCTCTGACTCACTCTCCCATCTCATCTTCATCTGCTTTCTTCCACCCACACACCTATCATCACTCCCAATTCATCTTTCCATCTATCTCTAAAACCAACCAACAAAAAATGGCGGTTCCAACAACTACACCTTCTGTGGCTCTATCGATATTTTAGGGTTTTTGATGTGGTCCATGAATGATTTCTGCTGCCAGAGGTGATCGATGAGCTTCAAATTTTAGGGTTTTAGTCCTTCTTTTGCTTCGTAATTGACACGGGTAATTGATACCATTGATATGCGGTTTGCTTGATGAACGATTCAGGTCCTTTGAAGCAATCGATGTCTTTCATGTTTCAGGTTAGGGTTTCATGTTTTCCCGTTGTTTTAATCATTTTATTCTATTTTGTCACTGGGTTGTGTTAAGGTTAGAAATTAATGTAATGATTTTTTTTTCCGACGCATACATGGAGGTGTAGTTGATCCCCTTAAAGTTGTTGCTGTAGATGAGTTCGTGGTATCTATAAACAAATAACCAATATGAACTTGCTAATATATGAAACTTTTCTGACCATGGTTTCTTTCTTGATAAATTTATGGGTCATTTATTGATTACTCATCTATTATGATATCAACAACTTAATGATATAGCTGATGCTTTCATCCTCAACCATTTTTTTCGTCATCTTTTTAGAAATTGGTCATGATTGTGTGAGCCACCATGCTTTCATCCAGATTTGACTTATGTTGTATGAAATACTAATATCTTGACCAAAGGTATAACCATCGTTGTTTCATATGTGTGTGTTTATACTCTTTTAACGAACTAAAATCGTTTTGACTAACGATTATTACAAGTGTTGGATGCGTCTTGGTACATGCCTGACGAACAATGAAAACCACGTTAAGAGTATCGGGTATCTATCATGATATGTGAAGCCAAAGTCTCAAGTATTATTATCCTTTTATGAGTAGCATACTTAGAAGATTATGAATGTATTTATATAAATATACATCTCATTACGCTGCCATTAAAGTGGTTCTTCAGCCTCCAAAGGCAAAGAAAAATAAGGGAAACGGTCAAAACGCATTTTTCGGTAAGTATTTGTTTCTTTATTTGTTTCATTGTTCCATAACTGCGTATGTGTACATTTTTGTTTGAATTTGTTGTTGGATTCCAATTGAATTGACTGTAGCATTTTGTTAAATACATCAGTGATAAGTAGTCGTAACATAAATATCATAACAGGTACACCAGCTAAATATTCATGATCCACCATGTGATGATGATGACTCGAATACAAAAGTACAATTACAAAATCCCAGATTATCAACACAACAGTCATTATTATGTGTAATATGTTGGACAGATTTTAGTTCAACTAGAGGAGTTCTGGCAACACATGAGTTTATGGTAACCTTACTTTTTATTACATTTATTTGGTGTTGAACTATAAAGCATGTTCATGATATAATTTGGGTAAATGTGCTTATGATATGGCTGTAATTGTTTTTGGTTGTAGTTTGTATATTATTTTGTGATATGGATGTTGATATCGCATATTTAATACGCGTTTTCCATAGCGATATCAGGCACATTTTGGTCCTTTTGGATACGATTTGGTGTTATTTCAATTAGTGTTATGAAAGTTTGAGTTCTAAGACCAAGGAGATGAAATTTGAAGTTATTTGATGGTTTTAGTGATTTTCTATGAAAACGAGTGAAAGAGATTGGTTCGATTCGAATTAGGATGAAATTAATGAGTTTTCAGCTCCGGAATCAGCAAAAAGGTCCTGGAGCGCCGCTCAGATATGTGGAGCGCCGTTTCAGTAGGCAGGAAATTGAATTCGAGAGTTTTCAAAAGGCCAGAGATCAGGTGAATCGCAAGTTGAGCGCCGCTCAACTATTGGAGTGAAATTTCCCGTTCATATTGATTATAAACGTTCCATATTAATTGAATTCTTCGCGAGGTTTTGACCTCTATATGAGACGTTTTTCAAAGACTGCATTCATTTTTAAAACAACCATAACCTTTATTTTATCGATAAAGGTTTAAAAATCATTACGTAGATTATCAAATAATGATAATCTAAAATATACCGTTTACACACGACCATTACATAATGGTTTACAATAAGAATATATTACATCAAAAATAAGTTTCTTGAATGCAGTTTTTACACAATATCATACAAGCATGGACTCCAAATCTTGTCCTTATTTTAGTATGCAACAGCGGTAGCTCTTAATAATCACCTGAGAATAAACATGCTTAAAACGTCAACAAAAATGTTGGTGAGTTATAGGTTTAACATATATATTATCAAATCATAACAATAGACCACAAGATTTCATTTTTATAACACATCTCATATCAGGAATTTAGGAAACTGCTTAGAGATAAAAATCATTCATATGTTGAACACCTGGTAACCGACGTTAACTTAATACATAGAATATTCCCAAAACAGAACCTCTCGTCTGTATAATAATCTCGAAGTACTAAACCATCCATAACCTGAATGGGGGTTGTTAAGCCCAATAGATCTATCTTTAGAATTCGCGTCAATTAGGGGCCATTTCCCTAATTCTTAGGTTACCAGAATTGAAAAGTGATATTCGGTTTAATAATCCAACCATAGAATGTAGTTTTGCGTACTTGTGTCTATTTTGTAAAACATTTATAAAGCTGCATGTATTCTCATCCCAAAAAAAAATATTAGATTGTAAAAGTGGGACTATAACTCACTTTCACAGATTTTTACTTTGCCGAAAGTAAGACTTGGCCACTGGTCGATTCACTAACCTATAACAAATGTGTACATATATATCAAAGTATGATCGAAATATATTCACAACATTTTTTATTACGTTTTTATGATTTAAGTTTGTTAAGTTAGCAGTCCTCGTTAGTAACCTACAACTAGTTGCCACAGTTAGATGTACAGAAATAAATCAATATATATTATCTTGAATCAATCCACGACCCAGTGTATACACGTCTCAGGCTAGATCACAACTCAAAGTATATATATTTTTGGAATCAACCTCAACCCTATATAGCTAACTCAAACATTACTGCATATAGAGTGTCTATGGTTGTTCCAAATAATATATATAGATGGGTCGATATGATATGTCAAAACATTGTATACGTATATATGATATCCCAAGATTACATAATATGTATAATACAATATAAATTAGTTAGGATATGTTTAGTCTAGATTTGTTACAAAATTTTCGTAGCTAAAACTAGCAAGTTTATCTAATTTTGTTTTACCCGTCATTTCTTCGTTTCAAATCCGTTTTGAGTGATTCAAGTTGCTATGGTTTCATAATGAACTAAAATTTATGAAACTAAATAGAAAAAGTATAACTTTATAGTCGGAAATACAGGTTACAAGTCATTTTTTAAAGAGGTAGTCATTTCTGTCGGAAAAAACGACATCTTGATGACCATTTTGAAAAACATACTTCCACTTTGTGTTTAACCATGATTTTTGGATATAGTATCATGTTCATATGTAATATCATTTTTCCAGAAAACAAACTTCCAATTCAAAGATTAAGATACGTTTTATTTTTTAACCCAAAACAGCCCCCGATTTCACTACGACAGCGTATGTCCGGTTTTACGGTGTTCTTCGTGTTTCCAGGTTTTAAATCATTAAGTTAGCATATCATATAGATATAGAACATGTGTTTAGTTGATTTTAAATGTCAAGTTAGAAAGATTTACTTTATTTGCGAACAAGTTTAGAATTAACTAAACTATGTTCTAGTGATTACAAGTTTAAATCTTCGAATAAGATAGCTTTATATGTATGAATCGAATGATGTTATGAACATCATTACTAACTTAAGTTTAGTAGGTAAAACTACTGGAAGTGACAAGAAATGATCTAGCTTCAAAAGATTCTTGGATGGCTTGAAAGTTCTTGAAGTAGAATCATGACACGAAAACAAGTTCAAGTAAGATTTCTGCTCGAATTAAGATTGTTATAGTTATAGAAATTGAATCAAAGTTTGAATCTGAGTATTACCTTGATTTATAGAGATAACCTACTATAAGTAACAAAGGTTTCTTGATCTTGGATGATTACTTGGAATGGATTAAAAAGCTTGGAAGTAATCTTGCAAACTTGAAAGTGTTCTTGGTTTTATGAAACTAGAACTTATAGAATATATGAAGAACACTTAGAACTTGAAGATAGAACTTGAGAGAGATCAATTAGATGAAGAAAATTGAAGAATGAAAGTGTTTTTAGGTGTTTTTGGTAGTTGGTATATGGATTAGATATAAAGGATGTGTAAGTTTGTTTTCATGTAAATAATTCATGAATGATTTATAATATTTTTTGAGATATTTCATGCTAGTTGCCAAATGATGGTTCCCACATGTTTAATGACTCACATGGTCTGCTAAGGAGCTGATCATTGAAGTGTATATACCAATAGTATATACATCTAGAAGCTGTGTATTGTACGAGTACGAATACGGGTGCATACGAGTAGAATTGTTGATTAAAATGAATGAGGATGTAATTGTGCATTTTTGTTAAGTAGAAGTACTTCGATATGTTTAACGTTCGTGAATCGCCGGTCAACTTGGGTGGTCAATTGTCTACATGACACTCATTTCAAATAATCAAGTCTTAACAAGTTTGATTGCTTAACATGTTGGAAACATTTAATCATGTAAATATCAATTTCATTTAATATATATAAACATGGAAAAGTTCGGGTCACTACAGTACCTACCTGTTAAATAAATTTCGTCCCGAAAATTTAAGCTGTAGAAGGTGTTGATGAATCTTCTGGAAATAGGTGCGGGTATTTCTTCTTCATCTGATCTTCATGCTCCCAGGTGAACTCGGGTCCTCTACGAGCATTCCATCGAACCTTAACAATTGGTATCTTGTTTTGCTTAAGTCTTTTAACCTCACGATCTATTATTTCGACGGGTTCTTCAATAAATTGAAGTTTTTCGTTGATTTGGATTTCGTCTAATGGAATAGTGAGATCTTCTTTAGCAAAACATTTCTTCAAATTCGAGACGTGGAAAGTGTTATGTACAGCCGCGAGTTGTTGAGGTAACTCAAGTTGGTAAGCTACTGGTCCGACACGATCTATAATCTTGAATGGTCCAATGTACCTCGGATTTAGTTTCCCCCGTTTACCAAATCGAACAACGCCTTTCCAAGGTGAAACCTTAAGCATGACCATATCTCCAATCTCAAATTCTATATCTTTTCTTTTACTATCTGCGTAGCTCTTTTGTCGACTCTGGGCGGTTTTCAATCGTTATTGAATTTGGATGATTTTCTTGGTAGTTTCTTGTATTATCTCCGGACCCTTAATCTGTCTATCCCCCACTTCAATCCAACAAATCGGAGACCTGCACTTTCTACCATAAAGTGCTTCAAATGCCGCCATCTCAATACTCGAATGTTAACTGTTATTGTAGGAAAATTCTGCTAACGGTAGGTGTCGATCCCTACTGTTTCTGAAATCGATAACACATGCTCGTAGCATGTCTTCAAGGGTCTGTATCGTCCTTTCACTTTGCCCATCAGTTTGTGGATGATAAGCAGTACTCATGTCTAGACGAGTCCCCAATGCTTGTTGCACTGTCTGCCAAAACCTTGAAATAAATCTGCCATCCCTATCAGAGATAATAGAGATTGGTATTCCATGTCTGGAGATAACTTCCTTTAAATATAATCCCGTCAACTTCTCCATTTTATCATCTTCTCTCATTGGCAGAAAGTGTGCTGATTTGGTAAGACGATCGACTATTACCCAAATAGTATCATAACCACTTGCAGTTCTTGGCAATTTAGTAATGAAATCCATGGTAATATTTTCTCATTTCCATTATGGGATTTCAGGTTGTTGAAGTAGACCTGATGGTTTCTGATGTTCAGCTTTGACCTTAGAACACGTCAAACATTCTCCTACATATCTCGCAATATCGGCTTTGATACCCGGTTACCAAAAATATTTCTTGAGGTCCTTGTACATCTTTCCCGCTCCGGGATGTATTGAGTATCTAATTTTATGTGCTTCCCCAAGTACCATTTTTCTCACATCTCCAAACTTTGGTACCCAAATTCTTTCGGCTCTATACTAGGTTCCGTCTTCTCGAATATTAAGGTGTTTCTCTGATCCTTTAGGTATTTCATTCTTCAAATTACCTTCTTTTACAACACCTTGCTGCGCCTCCTTTATTTGAGTAGTAAGGTTAGTACGAATAATTATATTCATAGCTTTTACCCGCATAGTATAGTGACCCGAACTTTTCCATGTTTATATATATTAAATGAAATTGATATTTACATGATTAAGTGTTTCCAACATGTTAAGCAATCAAACTTGTTAAGACTTGATTAATTGAAATAAGTTTCATATAGATATTTGACCACCCAAGTTGACCGGCGATTCACGAACGTTAAAACTTGTAAAAACTATATGATGACATATATATATATATATATATATATATATATATATATATATATATATATATATATATATATATATATATATATCATATAGTTTTTACAAGTTTTAACGTTCGTGAATCGCCGGTCAACTTGGTTAACATGTATATATATATATATATATATATATATATATATATATATATATATATATATATATATATATACTCATTGTTAATATACCTAGTGAGGTACTTAATTATCATACTATCATGTTAACTATATATATATATATATATATATATATATATATATATATATATATATATATATATATATATATATATATATATATATATATATATATATATATATATAGTTAACATAATAGTATGATAATTAAGTACCTCACTAGGTATATTAACAATGAGTGATATACATAAAAAATGAGTTTATTGAATTAAGAAACTCGAAACGGTATATATAACGATTATCATTATAACGTCTTACTAATTACATATAAATCATATTAAGATATTGATACACTATGATAAACATGATAAATGATAAGTAAATATATCATTAAGTGTATTAACAATGAACTACATATGTAAAAACAAGACTACTAACTTAAGGATTTCGAAACGAGATATATATGTAACGATTATAGTTGTAACGAAATTTAAATGTATATATATCATATTAAGATATATTAATACATCATAATATCATGATAATGTAATAATTTAACATCTCATTAGATATAATAAACAATGTGTTAACAACATTTAACAAGATCGTTAACTTAAAGGTTTCAAAACAACACTTACATGTAACGACTAACGATGACTTAACGACTCAGTTAAAATGTATATACATGTAGTATTTTAATATGTATTCATACACTTTTGAAAGAATTCAAGACACTTATCAAAGTACTTCTACTTAACAAAAATGCTTACAATTACATCCTCATTCATTTTCATCAATAATTCTACTCGTATGCACCCGTATTCGTACTCATACAATACCTAGCTTCTAAATGTATTTACTATTGGTATATACACTTCAATGATCAGCTCTTAGCAGCCCATGTGAGTCACCTAACACATGTGGGAACCATCATTTGGCAACTAGCATGAAATACCCAACAAAACAACAAACTAATGGAGCCTATATTGACTCCATACTTTCACGTGAATGAGCAACCACAAACACACTTTCATTTTCAATTTTCATGCATCAAACTTCTCTCTCTCAAGTGTTCTTCCTTTGTTCTAAGTGTTCTTCATCGTCTTCATCAAAATCTAGCTCAATCTAGTTCATAAATCCATACATAAACCAAGTTATACAACAACTACTCAAGAACACACCAACAACACTTCCAAGTTTGCTAGCTTACTTCCAATCTTGCAAATCCACTTTGAGTGATCATCCAACCTCAAGAAATCTTTATTATTTACAGTAAGATATCTTTCTAATACAAGATAATACTAATATTCAAACTTTGATTCAATTTCTATAACTTTAACAATCTTATTTCGAGTGGAAATCTTACTTGAACTTGTTTTCGTGTCATGATTCTACTTCAAGAATTTTCAAGCCATCCAAGGATCCTTTGAAGCTAGATCTATTTTTCTCAATTCCAGTAGGTTTATCCACAAAACCTGAGGTAGTAATGATGTTCATAACATCATTCGATTCATATATATAAAACTACCTTATTCGAAGGTTTAAACTTGTAATCACTTGAACATAGTTTAGTTAATTCTAAACTTGTTCGCAAACAAAAGTTAATCCTTCTAACTTGACTTTTAAAATTAACTAGACACATTTTCTATATCTATATGATATGCTAACTTAATGATTTAAAACCCGAAAACACGAAAAACACCGTAAAACCGGATATACGCCGTAGTAGTAACACCGCGGGCTGTTTTGGGTTAGTTAATTAAAAACTATGATAAACTTTAATTTAAAAGTTTTTCTTCTGGGAAAATGATTTTTCTTATGAACATGAAACTATATCCAAAAATCATGGTTAAACTCCAAGTGAAAGTATGTTTTTCAAAATGGTCATCTAGACGTCGTTCTTTCGACTGAAATGACTACCTATATAGCTACGTGAAAATTTTTATGTTTAGATTCATAAACTTAAGATCAATATGAAACCATAGCCACTTGAATCACTCAAAACGGATTTAAAACGAAGAAGTTATGGGTAAAACAAGATTGGATAATTTTACTTGTTATAGCTACGTGAAAATTGGTAACAAATCTATATTAATCATATCCTAGCTAACTTATATTGTATTATACATGTATTCTAATATATTATGTAATCTTGGGATAGCATAGACACGTATGCAAATGTTTTGACATATCATATCGACCCATGTATATATATATTATTTGGAACAACCATAGACACTCTATATGCAGTAATGTTTGAGTTAGCTATACAGGGTTGAGATTTATTTCAAAAATATATATACTTTGAGTTCTGATCTAGCCTAAGACGTGTATACACTGGGTCATGGATTGATTCAAGATAATATATATCGATTTATTTCTGTACATCTAATTGTGGAAAAATAGTTGTAGGTTACTAACGAGGACAGCTGACTTAATAAACTTAAATCATTAAAACGTATTATAAATGTTGTAAATATATTTTGAACACACTTTGATATATATATACATATTTGTTATAGGTTTCGTGAATCGACCAGTGGCCAAGTCTTACTTCCCGACGAAGTAAAAATCTGTGAAAGTGAGTTATAGTCCCACTTTTAAAATCTAATATTTTGGGATGAGAATACATGTAGTTTTATAAATGTTTTACGAAATAGACACAAGTAATTGAAACTACATTATATGGGTGAATGATCGAAGCCGAATATGCCCCATATGCTTGGTAGCCTAAGAATTAGTAAATCGATCTACTAATTGACGTGAATCCTAAAGATAGATCTATTGGGCCTAACGAACCCCATTCAAAGTACCGGATGCTTTAGTACTTTGAATTCGTTTTTATCATGTCCGAAGGATTTCCCGGAATGATAGGGGATATTCTTATATGCATCTTGTTAATGTCGGTTACCAGGTGTTCACCATATGAATGATTTTTATCTCTATGTATGGGATGTATATTGAAGTATGAAATCTTGTGGTCTATTATTACAATTTGATAAATATATAGGTTAAACCTATAACTCACCAACATTTTTGTTGACGTTTAAAGCATGTTTATTCTCCGGTGATTACTAAGAGCTTCCGCTGTTGCATGCTAAAATATGGGCAAGATTTGGTATCAGCATGCTTGTATAATATTGTTTAAAACTGCATTCGAGAATTACTTTGTTGTAACATAAAATTATTGTAAACCAATATGTATTGGTAGTGTGTAAATATGATATTTTTAGATTATCATTTCTTGATAATCTAGGTGGTGTCCTTTTAACCTTGTCAATAAAATAAAGGTTATGGTTTGTTTTTAAAAATGAATGCAGTCTTTGAAAAACGTCTCATATAGAGGTCAAAACCTCGCAACTAAATCAATTAATATGGAACGTTTATAATCGATATGAATGGGACATTTCACATAGGTTCTCTGTCCTTTCTACTCAAAGCGTCTGCTACCACATTTGCCTTCCCCGGATGGTAACGAATCTCGAAATCATAATCATTCAATAACTCAATCCACCTACGCTGCCTCATGTTTAGTTATTTCTGATTAAATATGTATTGGAGACTTTTGTGATCGGTATATATAATACTTTTGACCCCATATAAGTAGTGCCTCCAAGTCTTTAATGCAAAAACAACTGCGCCTAATTCTAAATCATGCGTCGTATAATTCTGCTCGTGAATCTTCAATTGTCTAGACGCATAAGCAATTACCTTCGTTCGTTGCATTAATACACAACCGAGACCTTGCTTTAAGGCATCACTATATATCACAAAATCATCATTCCCTTCAGGCAATGACAATATAGGTGCCGTAGTTAACTTTTTCTTCAACAATTGAAATGCTTTTTCTTGTTCATCCTTCCATCCAAATTTCTTCCCTTTATGCGTTAATGCAGTCAAGGGTTTTGCTATTTTGGAAAAATCTTGGATGAATCTTCTGTAGTAACCAGCTAATCCTAAAAATTGGCGTATGTGTTTCGGAGTTTTTGGGGTTTCCCATTTTTCAAAGGTTTCAATCTTTGCCGGATTCACCTGAATACCTTCTTTGTTCACTATGTGACCGAGGAATTGAACTTCTTCCAACCAAAATGCACACTTTGAAAACTTAGCGTACAATTTTTCTTTCCTCGACAACTCTATAACTTTTCTCAAATGTTCTTCATGCTCTTGATCATTCTTTGAGTAGATAAGTATGTCATCGATGAAAACAATGACAAACTTGTCAAGATATGGTCCACGCACTCGGTTCATAAGGTCCATGAACACAGCTGGTGCATTAGTCAAACTAAATGGCATAACCATAAACTCGTAATGACCGTAACGCGTCCTAAAAGCTGTTTTCGAAATATCATCCTCCTTCACCTGCATTTGATGATATCTGGAACGTTAATCAATCTTCGAATAAACTGGCGAACCTTGTAGTTGATCAAATAAGTCGTTGATTCTCGGTAGTGGGTAACGGTTCTTGATGGTAAGTTTGTTTAACTCTCGGTAGTCGATATACAACCTGAATGTACCATCTTTCTTCTTGACAAACAAAACAGGAGCTCCCCATGGTGATGTGCTTGGTCGAATGAAACCACGCTCTAAGAGTTCTTGTAATTGTCTTTGGATTTCCTTCATTTCACTGGGTGCGAGTCTGTATGGAGCACGAGCTATTGGTGCACCTCCTGGTACGAGATCTATTTGAAATTCAACAGATCGGTGTGGAGGTAGTCCCGGTAATTCTTTCGAAAATACATCGGGAAATTCTTTTACGACGGGAACATCATTGATGTTCTTTTCTTCGTGTTTGACTTCTTCGATGTGTGCTAGAATGGCATAGCAACCTTTTCTTATTTGTTTTTGCGCCTTCAAATTACTAATAAGATTTAGCTTCGCGTTGCTCTTTCCTCCGTACACTATTAAGGGTTTTCCTTTTTCTCTTACAATGCGAATCACATTTTTGTAACATACAATTTTCGCTCTCTCCTTTTTCAACCAGTCCATGCCGATTATCACATCAAAACTCCCTAACTCTACTGGTATCAAATCAATCTTAAACGTTTCGCTAACCAGTTTAATTTCTCGATTCTGACATATCTTATCTGCTGCAATTAATTTACCATTTGCTAATTCGAGTAAAAATTTATTATCCAAAGGCGTCAATGGACAACTTATTTTAGCACAGAAATCCTTACTCATATAGCTTCTATCCGCACCCGAATCAAATAAAACATAAGCAGATGTATTGTCAATAAGAAACGTACCCGTAATAAGCTCCGGGTCTTCCTGTGCTTCACGTGCATTAATGTTGAAGACTCTTCCTCGGCCTTGCCCATCATTATCCCCCTGATTTGGACATGCATTTTTGTAATGGGCCTTCTTCCCGCATCCGAAACAGGTAATATCGGCATAACTTGTTGATGTTATGCGAGGTGTATATGAAATAGCTTATATTTTACTAGGAAAAACTATTAAATACGATACAATTTTACACAAGATATTTATTTATTTATAGAATGGATATACCTAAACCTTGCTACAACACTTACAGGCAGTGTACCTAATCGTACAGTAGTGTAGTTTTTAGTAAGTTCGGTTCGTTCCACAGGGAAATCTTTTAAACAAAGCTTAAATCTATATTAGTTTTAATTTTATAAAAATACAAATATATATAAGTAATATTATTATTATAAAGGGGGGTTTTTACCGTTTAATGACAGGTTTGTCGATTTTTAAAACTTTAGTCGCAGTTAAAACCTAATGTAAAAATATTAAATAAATAAAAGACTTAATTTAAAGCGTAAAGTAAATAACGATAATGAAATTGCGATAAATAAAAGTGCGATAAAATAAACTTGCGATAATTAAATAGTACGATAATTAAAAGTGCAATTAAATACAATGACAATAAATAAAAGTGCGATAATTAGAAGTGCAATTAAATATGAAAATAAAGGAATTATGCCTATTTAAACTTCCGTAATCATGATGTTTGACGTGTTGATTTTAGTTTATTCCCATGGGTTAATTGTTCTTTGTCCTGGATTATTTAATATGTCTGTCTGGTTTTTGTCCATAACAGTCCATCAGTCATAAATATAAAGTGCGAGTGTCCTCGTCAAATTATCCTTATATACGAAGTCAAATATTCCCACTAATTGGGGACTTAAACTGTAACAAGGTCTTAATACTTTGTTTAATAATTACACCCGGATATCGACTGCGTGTAACCCAAGGTTTTAATACTTTGTTATCAATTATGCCAAGTGTCCTTGTACATAATTTCACCCTTGTTTTAATAATTCTATAGACTATTAATCCATTTCCGTGTCCGGTTAAATGAACGATTATTCGTACATATAAATATCCCGCCCATCGTATTCGATCGAGTGTATATGGTTATTTATAGGGACGTCCAATTGTAAATCTTTATATTAAAATTAACAAACTATCATTTAGTTAAACAAGTATAAAGCCCATTAATAGCCCATAGTCTAATTTCCACAAGTGTCGTTTTTTTGTCCAAACCCCAATTATGGTGCAAAGCCCAATTACCCAATTTTAATATTTTTAGCCCAACATCATGATTACTTCGGCTTAAATAAGCATAATAATAACTTAGCTAAGAGACATTAAATTAAAAAGGTTGAACATAACTTACAATGATTAAAAATAGCGTAGCGTTACACGGACAGAATTTCGACTTACACCCTTACAACATTCGCTAACATACCCTTATTATTAGGATTAAAATTATAATATATATATATATATATATATATATATATATATATATATATATATATATATATATATATATATATATATATATATATATATATATATATATATATATATATATATATATTTTTACGTATGATGAAAAGAAAATAAAGTAAATAATCCGTCGAATTGTATGGCCTTTTATAGGTGGATTTCTGATTTTGTGGGCTCCGCGAGTGCGACCTTTTTGGGCTTTATAAGCTCCGCGAGTGCGGAGCTGTGGAATCCAGCTCACACAAGTTTGGCTCCTAGCTTGCCGACGGATTTTATTATATAAATATAATATAAATATATAATTTATATAATTAATTATATATTATAATATATTTATATACATAATTAATTTGTAACTTTCGGTCCGTTGCGTCGTACGTTGAAAGTTGGTTCATGTCTCGGTTCCGGATTTTCGAACGTCCTTTCGTATAATTTAATATCTTGTACTTTGCGTTTTGCGTCTTGTACTCTTGTAATTTTGAGACGTTTCTCATCAATAATTTGAACCTCTTTGCTTGTACTTTGTACTTTTAAGCTTTTTGGTCGTTTGCGTCTTCAATTCGTCGAATCTGTCTTTTGTCTTCACCTTTTAATATTTAAACAAATATTCCTTGTAAATAGGACAACTGCAACTAAAAGCTTGTCTTTCTTGAGGGATAATGCGATGAAATATATGTTCATTTTTAGCATTATCAAATATTCCCACACTTGAGCGTTGCTTGTCCTCAAGCAATATAGTCTTGAAATATACTAGAATCACTTCTTTATTCTTCACACTTTGTACATCAGTGATTTCATTACGGCGGTATGAACAATGGTAGTAACGTTATGGTTTACAGTCCCACATGACTATAAAAATTTAGATCCTTTAAGGAAATTGGATCTTTATGAAAACATTTGATCTTTTTGAAAATTCAATCTAGTTTTTACCCTAGATAAGTTTTCCGGAATAACCCTTCACCGGTGTTTGCAAATTCTTTTTGTGGGTTTGGTGGGTTTCAGATTTGAAAACTTTAGCTCAAAACTTGCGGTTTTGTGTCACCCACTTGCTAACCTTGTATTGGGAAAGCAACACGTCCAGTATACTTGCTCCGTATATTACCTTTCGGTAAACTACCGTCCGGTTGTAAAGGAAAGCGTTGAACAAGCAACTGTTAAGGCAATGTCCCCTGACATGCTTTTAATTATGGTCTATAACATGTCGGATGCAATTACTATCCTTGGTAGGAGCAATAGTAAAGCTCACCCTTATAATTTTCCGGTCTGGCACAAGGTCCTGTCTTTGACCATGCTATGCAACCACTGTTCTTACAGTTGACACCCGATTTGGTTCAGGTGACCTAATGAATTCCAGGTGAATTCCTAGGATTTTACGTTCAATGGTAATGAACCCATTGAAAATGGGTTTTCAGAAAACAAATCGGTTTGAAATTTTGATCAAAATATTTTCTCGTTCAAGCTCGAGTTTAGATATCATTGAATTCCATGAGTTTGTAATTCTCAAGCTTTAAGGTCAATCTCAAGGATTGAGTAATATCAGTCTTAAAAGCTGATTTTTGATCTTTAAGGAGATTATCCTTTCTGGGGATCTGATTCATTAGTCTTATCAAGCTAATTTGCACGACGTCCTCCCCATTTTGCAAGACAGATCCTCTCATGGTTAGGATAAGTCCGACCACTTGGCGACCCTGTTTGATGCCGAGGTCCGTGGATTTCCTGCTGATTTTAGTGATGATTTTTCTAGATTTTTCGTCAACCTACAGCTGGTCTGGACGACAACTTCATGACCTAAATCAAGAAGCGCGTTTCTTTTTCGGAAGACTTTACTTCCTTTTAACGATGGAGTTGATTCATCGTGTAGATCCATCTTTCTTTCAAATATATTATAAGGAATTGGGTAAAACGGTTTAGATTAGTCCAAAGCAAAAGTATCTTCAGTTATTTGTACAAAAATATGTGACATATGTTTAAGATAACTTGGTAAATTTTTCCACACTTGGCTTTTATTTTCTTTTATTTGCCTTTTTATTGTCCTCTATTCCATTTTAAATGAATTCGAACATTTTGGTTTGTTTCTCAATTTATGTCCTTTCCGAGGTAACAATAATTTCGGTGTTAACACCTAGTTTTATCGTTCATAAATATGTATAAACATGATTTTGAGTTCATTTAATTGAAAATTTTAAAATTTTTTACTAGAAATGGGTAGTCAGTATATAAGAATAGGGCTGTTCTTTGTTATCAGAGGGCCCTAGATTCTAATACAACTACTACGTTACTAGTATTTTTAATGGTAACCAAGTGTTTAAGTTAAAAATTTTTAAAAATCCGAAAGAATTTAACCCCTTCCCACACTTAAGATCTTGCAATGCCCTCATTTGCAAGAAATCAGTAACAATTTAAATTATTGAGGGTGATTAGCGTAGAAAAATAATTAAATTTTACCAAAGTTTCTAAACATATTGGCGTTTGTTTGCTGAATGATAAATGGTGCACATCATTTGCTCATTCTGTTTTGTTGTTACATCACATTTGTTTTTCATTTTTGTCGTCAAAAGTACTAGCTTTTGCTGAACTTAATGCCAGTCTTTGAAAATGCGCTGTTTTACCCTGTTTTGTACATGAGATAAACTACAAACACATATATACATATTTTTGAAGTTGGGTTTTCACACCACATTCAAAAATTATTAAAATCTAATAAAGTTAGAAAATTATAAAAGCTATTATAATAAGAAAATAAGAAATAAGAAAATTAAGAATTAGTAACATTACAATAAAATAAACAAAAATAGAAAATTACGGATGAGGAGGATGGTTCCATTATGGGTCCCAAGCGTATCCATAGATGCTGTAAAATGCTTGGGCCGGGTCATATGTAGGATATGGAGGTCGGCTCTCTAAAGTCCAAGGAGCAAATTCGGGCATAACGGTAGGAATGTAGTCTCTACCTACGTGTGTACAATGATTTATGATTTGGCTTTGATGATACTGCCAATCTTGAAATGCTTTTTGTCTAGCCATTTCATACTCGTGTCGAGCCATAAAAATTTGCATTTCCATCATTGAATTACCCGCTCCCAGTTGACCTTGCTGTTGATCTCTCTCAACCTATGGATGTCTGCCATCATAACGTGCTGCCGCGTTGTTTCGTTTCTTTATGACCTTAGCACCATAATAAACACGCAAATCTATTCTATCGTGGGGTTCTGGTTCTGCCATTAATATTCCCCCCGACTTCTATCCACACCAAGATATTCAGCAATTAAAGTAATAAATATACCACCTCCTATTATGCTACCACGCCTCATACCCCTAACCATAGTCAATAAATAATAACCCACACAAAAAGGTATACTTACAGCGCTCTGTGGGTCTCGAATACACATGTGGTAAAACAAATCCTGTTCATTTACCTTTTCCTTATTCTTACCTCGTTGTGTAATCGAATTGGCTAAAAACCTATGGATTACTCTTAATTTAGCTATATCAATATCAAGATAAGAGTATAATCCCCCCTAGAATCGGCGATGGCTAGTCATCCTACTCCATACGTCATTCGTATCAAAATTCTCATCCACCCTCCTACCATAAACTATTAACCTCTGACAATCATAAGATGCTAGCTCCTCGGGCGTATATATACGTAAAGCCCGAGCCATATCTAGTAAAGACATATGGCGTATCTTCCCTCCTAATAAAAATCTAAGAAAACTACGATCGGTTAAAGTATCTACCCGATCATTTATTTCAATAGTACATAATAACTCTATACACCATTCTCTATACACAGGTCTACGCATGTTGAATAAACTTACCCAATCACTAAAAGTAGAATTACCATACCTTTGAGTAAGTAATTCCCTGATTGGCTTGGCCAATTCCACTACCTCTAATGGTTCCCAATCTATAACTCTGGGTACCTCAACATTATTAGACACAAGGTTGTGTAGGTTCTTTTGATATTTTGGATAGTCTATCCAATATCTATCAAATCTCAAATTCGGATGTAAATCTGCCTCATGAATGTTTGAATATAAAACAATTGGGTGAGGCATATCTTGTCGGTATTGGTTATTAATTTCCTGTTGATCTGCATCTTCCAGAGGAGCATTGCGAGCCTAGGATGAAGATTCACCCCTTTCAGTCTGCAAAATAAACACAATTTTTTGTGCATCCAAATATGCATTAGTTTTAGCAAAATCATAAATCTAAACAATTACAATGACATGTTTAATCCATATTAAACTCTATACACATTTTCAAAATATTAACAATTCTACACTTTTACAAATATACTTTTACAAAAATGTACACAAAGTTCCTTCGCATTTATCTTTTAAAACATGTCAAAAACAATCATTATAACAATTAAATAAGTTCCTCATGGCATTCATATCAATTAAATCAAGTTCATGCAATTTTGGTTCAAAAAGTCCACTTTAATCTTCATAAATCATGTTTAGGATCAAAGTTTTGATCATTTAGTAACCTAAACATGTTACACTACTCAATTTAGCATAAACTAACAACAAAATTCGGCCATAACCTGTTTATATCAAAAAGCCCTAATTTTGCTCAAGAACACAAACCCTAGATTATTCAAAAATTGAAGTTCAAAGCTTCTAATCATGTTAAATAGCATCAATCTAGGTTATACAAGCATAATACACAAACAATTGAAGCATTATTACACTAGAAAGCATCAAAATTGAATTAGGCATGAAATTTTTCAAGAACACTAAAAATTCGGATTAAATGGTGTTTAGGTGTAGAAATTTACTGATTTCCTTGAGTAATTCCTTGATAATAGTCTCCTCATTGTAATTTTATGAAAGATTTGATGAAAAATGGTGAAAAATCACGAATTTGAGAGTGTTTTTCGTGGGTTTTTTCGCAGAAAATTGGTGTGGTTGGTGTACAAACTGGTCTGTTCGACCAGTTTATATTTTTTTTCTGGATTTTCTAAGCTCCGCGAGTGCGGTGGTGGGAACCCACAAAGCACCGCGAGTCGCGGCTAATTTTTTTTTTTTTTATAAAACCTTATAACTTTTTAAAATATTTAATTAATTAAATTCTAAAAATTTTGTTTTCCTTTAGGAGCGAGGGCGTTTCAGATCGTTGTCTTAGTCCGTCTCTCGACAAAATTTTAAAATTTGTCAATTTAAAGCGCGGTTTTAAAAGCAAAGATTTTTGGGTTTTTTTCTTTTAATGCTTTTGGCATACTTTAGTTCAATAAGATTAAAAATAATGATAATAAAAGTTCTCGTCCCTCCCTCGGGTAAAGCTATTTCGGTTCAACGACCTAGTCTTCAACTCACGACGAATTTTAAAAATCATATTTTTAACTTAGCAAAATAAAGTAAATTTTTGTTTTTATATTTACACCAAACTTAAATTTAAAGTGCATAAAATTAAAAATTCATATTAAAAATTCACACCAAACTTAAATTATATTTTTGTTTTAAAAATATTAATTTTTCAAATATTTACAATTTTAAATATATATTAATTTTAACAAGTTTATAATATTATTTTAATATTAATTTTAAAAACAAAGTAAAAATAAAAGTAAAAATTTTTTTGGTCTTTTATCCCATTTTAATCAATCAAATATTATCAAAAATATATGCCCCTCTTTTCGGTAAAGTAATTTCGGTTCCATAACCTAGTTTAACTCATGACGAATTTTTGAAATATTTTGGGTTGATTGATTAAAGATATTTATACCTTAAGAATAAACGGTAAATTTCGCAGTGATGTAATAAATTTTTGTATGATATCAATAATTTCGGTCGCAAGACCTAATTTTATCGAATACCAATTTAATACTTTATAGCGAACAAATTAGCGTTTATTATCAAAAGGTTAAAAATAAAAATAAAAATAAAAACTGTACAAACTTACCTGTGAGATAGTATTCTTAGTGATATGCTCTAGCCCACTCATAAGATAGTTGGACTAATTGATTTTCCATAGCTACATAGGCGTAACCTCGAGCATTCAATGTTTTTTCTTCTAAACATATGAACGGTCCGTCTCTGCATAAAGTAATGAATTCGGTATTGGAATATGTAGCGACCCCGACAAATCGTCAAGTGACGGCGTCGACTACGTAGGTCCCATTACCTGGTTATAAGTCTTTAAAACAGACGTTTGACCCAAAATATGTCGCATCCATTCAAGTGTAAAGATTGTTTCAAAGTTTACAAAGATAATTGACCACAAGTTAAGTTACAACGTTATAAGTACAAATGAAAACTATGCGACACAGTTTAAATAAGTTCAAAAGATGCTCCAAAATGCATGTATACTCGACATCCAAGCAAGTATCAAAAGAGTGCGGAAGCATGTATCACTAAGCATTCAAAACCTGAGAAAACATAGAAGAATCTGTCAACGAAAACGTTGGTGAAATCATAGGTTTAGTAAGTATTAAACGTTGTTTTTGAACCACAAGATTTTGTATTTCCATAACGTAGATTATCCAAATCATTTGCATTCCAAAAGTGTTGTTATACGCGAGCACTCAATTATCAAAACTTAACCAACGTTACCCCATCACACAGTGCTAGAACCCACACTAAAACACAAAAAATATATTTCATCCGCATAACGGTAGCGAACCGTCCGAATGAGGGTTTGTTAAACCCGTATGGCCACACAATATAAGTTCTCGCTTACACCCTGCAAGTGTAACTAATGATAATCGAATTGAGGCATTTTTGTTCTAACTCGCACGTGGAATGTTTGTTTTCACACTTATGTTCAAAACATAAAAGTAAGTAGTACAAGATGTAACAAAGTATATGTTTTCTCAGCCCACGATTTAAAAGTATAAAAGTTGTTGAAAAGGTGGGACTATGATCTCACCTTGAGCGCAAGAGTTAATAAAGTACTTCAACGAGTAAACGCGTGCAAAGACAAAGCTAATCTCGACCTAAACAAGTAGGTTGTATCAATAACGATAGTCACGAAGGGTCAAAGTTGTTCAATTAGTCCTATGGCTCGACACGACTCGATTATGTAGCATGTGAAGAAAATTGTCAAGTTTCATGCAAGATACAAGTATAGAATCATGTTAGAAAGATTGCATAATTAATTGGTTAAGTTTGACAAAAAGTCAAACTTGGTCGGGTCAAAGTCAACGAAAAAGTCAACATGTTCGGGTCGGGTCCCGGACTATTTTTCTATGCTAATTATTCATATACAAGTATATTAGAACAAGTTTCATGTGAATCGGAGGTCGGTAGCTAGTCAAACATTTCACGTGAAATGGGACAAAGAGGTCAGAATCTGACCAGGCCAATCCGCGCGCCGCGCGGGGATGGGGCGCGCCGCGCCACCATCTGGGCAGAGAATTCTAGTCAGTTTTTCAAAGTATGCACGAACCAAAACCTTTTCCAACCCAACTCTTGACCCGCAAACACTTATAATGCCTATCATATATCGTTGGAAAGGTATTTTGACAAGGAATACAACTAAGCACTTATGGTCCAACAATAACATCATTTACAATAGCCGAAAACTCATCAAGCGAACAATAAAAGTCCATTTTCAAAGTTTCAAGTTCATCAATTGCATTTTGAGTTTCGGGAAACCAATTCACACATATGATATGCCGTTTTGAAGGTAATGAAGCATACATTACTACTAGATACTAACAATTAACATTCCATGACATTCAAGCATCCAAAAATTCATGTCAAGAACTATCAAACCCTAGTCAAACATCTCAAAATCAATAATCATGTTTTTGAAGTTTTCTTAATCAACCTACACATCAATTTGAAGCTAATGATGCTAGTAACACATTTAATACATGAACTTTAACAATTCAACAACTTTTAATCATCCAAAATCAAAGATTAAGCAAGCAATTTTTACATTCAAGCTAGTTACACCAAAAACAACAAATCGAGCATACAAATTACATACACGATATCACAATGAGCCATAGACACTAATTAACACACTTTTAAGTCAAGAACACAAATTTAAAGAAATCTAGTGTTTTAGAAATGTTACCCAAAATCGAAGTAGTTAGCATCAAATCGAAGAGGATGATGAGAGGATCACGAATATATAATTTGTTTTGATGGTTGCTTCTCCAATCGGATTTAGATGATGATTTTATGTTTGAGGGTTTGGAGTTCAAAAATGGGAAGTAGAGAGAAAGAGGAGGATGAAGGTGGGAGGTGGAGATGAAATGAATGGATGTGGTAAGTGGGTTGACTAGTTGACCTATTCAACTAGTTTGCCCATTTGGCAATCTCGGTCCCTCGAGTTTCAAAGCGGGTGCGGGAATTAACCCAACGAATATTTTAAAAACGTTCGAGTAATTGATGACGTTATAATTAGATAACGAGAATATTATGAACGTTAGTTAACGAAGGATACAAAATTGAATAACGAAAGATATTATATAAAAAAAAAAGACGGATGTTAAAATAAATTTAACGGAAAATCACGGGATGTTACATTATCCACACCTCAAAAGAAATTTCGTCCCGAAATTTAGTTGGAAGTAGTAGTCGATGTCTCTTACTCGCGACCTAGCGTTGTTCAATCTACGGAGCAGTGAAGATACATCCTTAGGCATTTCCACGAATCTGAATAGTCGGGGTGTTACGTAGTAGTAAGGTTTGGTTTTACGATCCACAAGTTCAGCCGGTTTTCCTATGAAGAGTAGTTTGTCATCAATAGTTGGTGCATCTAGAAGGATTGCAAGTTCCTGTTCCGCAGGACACGTTTCTAAGTTTATTACACGAAATGTAAGGTAAACGGAAACTTAATTGAGTCGGCAGTTCTAAATGGTAGGGAGCGGCTCCAATACGCCCCAAGGTTTCAAAAGGTTCAATATTGCGGATATAACCTTCCTCGATTTCCCAAAATGAATTACACCTTTCCAAGGTGCGGTTTCTTAATACTACGCGGTCACACACTGGGATTTTGCGAGGTTTTCATCTAAGTTTGGTATAACTCTTTTGGCGACTACGGGTCGTCTCGAGCCCTTCTCGGACTTGAATGATCTCACTTGTTGTTTCTTAAACGAGTTAAGATGCGGTGTTTGTTTGCCACATGCGTTGGCCCAACGAATAGGGGTATGACATTTGCGGTCATATAGGATTTCGGAAGTGCGGCGTTGGTACACGAATGGTAACTATCGTAGTATGAGGGATCAACTAAAAGCGAAAATGCAAGATCGAAACATGTCTTTCCAAGATGTAAATCGTTCGTTTGCTCGGTTCATCGATTTGTGGGTGGTACGCGGTACTCGTGTCTAAGCGGGTTCCCAAGGTTTCTTGCAAAACTAGAAGCGATACGAGTATTGATTCGAGGTAATTGGCAATGGTACACCGTATTGGAAAAAGAATTCCTTAAGATATGTTTGAACGAGTTAGTTAGGGCTCAAAATGTTCGTTAGGACTATTCACCCTCGTGGTGAATACTAATGTAATATGAAGAGTTTCTCTATCCATCAAATTGTTACAAAGGTTTCCTTATACGGAAGTGCGAGCGATGAAGGTAGGAGTGAAATGAGGACTTAGATAGGATGAGTTTACATCTCGAGGTTGCCATATTGTGCCTCTCGTTGTCAAAAGTTGAGGTTTGAAAGAGAAACGAGATAGTACACGTAGTTGTATAGTTCGGGGTTGAATAGTGGTTGGCCGATTATCAGAAACACAAGGACGTTAAGTCAAAGAAGAGTGAAGTATCCTTGGATTGTGTGTTATCTTAAGTCCCAGTAATATCAGACGGTAACGGCGAAATAACAGAGGTATGTAGTGTGGTACATGATGACGAGAAAATTGATCGGGTCCACAATTATGTATTCGAATTCTTCGTGCAAAATAACGAATTTCAGTTACGTCAATTTTGAGTCGAGAGAGTATGCCTTTCAGGCGTTCAAGTAGAAATATCTCCATATTCGCATTCCATTGTGCTAATCGAATTTAGCTAGTAAGGTTTGCGTGAAGAAAAAAAAAAATTACGTTCAAGGTTTGGACACGGAGAGGTTTAAAAAAATTACGCTCTGATACCACTTGTAGCGACCCCGACAAATCGTCAAGTGACGGCGTCGACTACGTAGGTCCCATTACCTGGTTATAAGTCTTTAAAACAGACGTTTGACCCAAAATATGTCGCATCCATTCAAGTGTAAAGATTGTTTCAAAGTTTACAAAGATAATTGAGTGCTCGCGTATAACAACACTTTTGGAATGCAAATGATTTGGATAATCTACGTTATGGAAATACAAAATCTTGTGGTTCAAAAACAACGTTTAATACTTACTAAACCTATGATTTCACCAACGTTTTCGTTGACAGATTCTTCTATGTTTTCTCAGGTTTTGAATGCTTAGTGATACATGCTTCCGCACTCTTTTGATACTTGCTTGGATGTCGAGTATACATGCATTTTGGAGCATCTTTTGAACTTATTTAAACTGTGTCGCATAGTTTTCATTTGTACTTATAACGTTGTAACTTAACTTGTGGTCAATTATCTTTGTAAACTTTGAAACAATCTTTACACTTGAATGGATGCGACATATTTTGGGTCAAACGTCTGTTTTAAAGACTTATAACCAGGTAATGGGACCTACGTAGTCGACGCCGTCACTTGACGATTTGTCGGGGTCGCTACAAGTGGTATCATAGCTTTGGTTGTAGGGATTTAGAGTTCATTTGTGTCCACCACGAGTCATAGGGTACATAGGTGAATCTAGACTACAACCGGCATATAGACTGAAGTAGGAATTACTTGACTATTTGTGCATCTATACTCGAACTCTTCTATCATATCTAACTCGTATTCGATCTTGATCTTACGTTGATAAATTTTGTTGACGCGCCACCTTGACTTTATGAGGTAATGTTAAATGCACATGAGAATCAGGGTAATATAATTTCCGGGATTATATTACGGTGATTCATATGGACATTCCGACATTATGACATAAAGAATTTAAGGCGAGTCAAGGAAAATTTTCTCTACATCATCATTCCCTATCATGATTAGTATTATTGAGAATACTAATCAACGATATTCTTGTGTCTTGAAGGAACAATGCCTCCCCGTCGCGGGCCACGTAATGAAACTTCCGAACAAGCTTTTCAACGCATGATAGCCACCGCCATAGGTGCGGCTATGGCTAGTATCTCCTCCGACATCAATAACAACCACAACCACAACAACCATGGAGCCGGTAATTCAAACGAGAGTTGCTCCTACAAAACTTTCATGGGGTGCAAACCTCACACCTTCGATGGGACCGGAGGACCGGTTGTGCTCACCCGATGGTTTGAGCAAACAGAAGCCGTTTTTAGCATAAGCGGTTGTCGGGACCAAGACAAAGTCAAATATTCCACCCACACTTTCGCCAGTATCGCCCTCACATGGTGGAATACGTATGTGCTGTCGGTGGGTATCGATGAAGCTCACACTCTCTCATGGGCCGACTTAAAGAAAAAGATGATCACCGAATACTTCCCGCGCGAAGAGACCCGTAAGCTCGAACACGAACTAAGAACTTTAAAAGCGGTCGGGAATGACCTAAAGGCATATAACCAACGATTTTCTGAGCTATCCTTGATGTGCCCAAACCTTGTGACCCCCGAACCTCTAATGGTTGAACTTTACATGGATGGTCTTCCCAAGAGTATCAAACAAGGAGTAATGTCATCCAAACCCAGTAATCACCAAGTGGCCCTGAATATGGCCCGTCAATTGATCAAAACGGTAGACGAGATTGAAGTGCCGGCACCTACAGCCGAGGATGAGTCGGGTGACAACAAAAGAAAATGGGAAGCCCCCCAATCGAGCAACTACAACAACAACTTTGCCAAGGAACCTCTCACCCCCGTCGGCAAGAAAAGTTATGCCGGTACACGACCTTTTTGCAACAAATGCCACAAGCATCATTTTGGTGAATGTGGCAAGCTAATTTGCCATCGGTGCCAAGGTAGTGGTCATATTGCCAAGTATTGTGGAAGTACCGCCCCCGTCACTCAAAAGGGGCCCGACGCACCAAAGCCGAGTATTTGCTACAAATGTGGCCAATCGGGTCATTTTAGGAATGAATGCCCAAAGAATAAAGCAAAAACCAACGCGCGCCGATAAACTTTCAACATCAACGCCTAGGATGCCCGAGACGCCGATGGACTAGTCACGGGTATGTTTCTTCTCGAAATTCTCACGTTTCATGTTTATTCGATTCGGTTACCGTTAGACGTTTTATAATCAAGGCTCTGACTCATACTCTTTGCACTTCACCTTTTTCCCCTAGACACTACTTAGGCAATTTAAGTGACCAACGGAAAATATTGTGTGCCTATAAATTTTATTGGAGGATATACGTTAAGACTTTTGACTTGACACCTATAGAACTAGGGAGCTCGGAACCTATTCGTTAAAAAGAAAATGTTTCCCCATCATCTTGTATAGATTATTATGAACTGAGTAATTTTCGGTTGGAAACCGATACCCTCTCCCTCGCATCCATGACCTCATGATTACTTGCATGAATCCCGTGTGTATTCCAAAACGACCTCCGTTCCGGTTATCATCAATTGGGGGTTAAGGGAGACGATGACTCCTAAGCCATCTTCCGAACTCGCAACGTTAGTTGTAAATCCCTCTTAGTACCGTTTGATTTATTTAGGACTCCGTCCGTATTCATGAACCTCCTAAACCACGTATGCAACTTATCTAGACAAATCTGTTATCATATTTATAGATGACATCTTAACTTATTCAAGTAAAGAAGGCAAACGAACAACATCTCCGTCTTACGCTCGAACCTTTGAGAAAAGAGCAACTCTATACCGAATTCTTCGAGTGAGGATTTTGGTTAAACGAAGTTCAATTTCTAGACCCTGTTGATAGTGGTCAAAGTATTTCAATACATCTCACAATCGAAACCACACGTAACCGGGAAACTCTCACGACTCAGACTTGTACTCGTAAAATCTTCGATCTCACCGGTTGTTACCGCAGATTCATTTTCAACTTTATCTCGTGATGCTCGTTCTTTACCCTCGATAACTCATTAAGGTAGAAATTTAAACTGTGTCGCATAGTTTTCATTTGTACTTATAACGTTGTAACTTAACTTGTGGTCAATTATCTTTGTAAACTTTGAAACAATCTTTACACTTGAATGGATGCGACATATTTTGGGTCAAACGTCTGTTTTAAAGACTTATAACCAGGTAATGGGACCTACGTAGTCGACGCCGTCACTTGACGATTTGTCGGGGTCGCTACAGAATATGTCTGATTAGTCGAACATTTTCCTTCGTGTGACCATTTTCCGCATTTGTGACATCTTTCAAGGTGTCGTGCTCTCCTTTTCGCTGCGGATTTTGATTTTCCTTTACCAAATTGTAACTTATTATTTTCGCATCTGGATTCTTTTCTTACTCCGTCCAATTTACTTCTGATTAATGATACTATTTCACTTGGAAGGGTGTCATTATTACGTTTAGTGATCAAAGCGTGTAGCATTAGACCATGGTTTAATTCACAGGAAGTCTTCATCTCGTAAAACCTAAAAAAAATAAAAATTCAGAATGGGGGGAGAATACTAGTTCTTTAGGGTCTGCTAGGGAAAGACCATTCGGGTTCTATTTTCGAGAACTACACGAAAACAGAAAATCTAACTCTAACAGAAATACATATTATCCTTTAAAAACTTGATTCTCCCCACACTTAGTTAGCTGTGGTGTCGAAATTGTGATTAACTTCGTTGTCAACTTCCATTGGACTATCTATGTAATGTTTAACTCTGTGACCATTAACCTTAAATTCAATCCCATTTGAATTTATCAATTCTACTGTTCCGTATGGGAAAACTCTTTTGACTATGAATGGTCCAGACCATGTTGATTTCAATTTTCCAGGAAATAGCTTGAATCGTGAATTGAAAAGAAGAACTCTGTCTCCTTCTTTAAATTCTTTTGAACTTATGATTCTTTTATCATGTCATTTCTTCGTTCTTTCCTTATAGATTAACGAATTTTCATATGCTTCATGTCTTAATTCTTCCAATTCGTTTAGTTGACTTAACCGTAGACGTCCAGATTCATGTAAATCAAGATTACATATCTTCAAAGCCCAAAATGCTTTGTGTTCAATTTCTACTGGAAGATGACATGCTTTTTTGTAAACGAGTCTAAAAGGTGTGGTTCCAATTGGAGTTTTGTAGGCTGTTCTAAAAGCCCAGAGTGCATCCTCCAATTTAATGGACCATTCCTTCGGATTTGATCCTACGGTTTTCTCTAGAATACGTTTTAATGCTCGGTTGGTATTTTCAACTTGTCCACTTGTCTGTGGATGATAAGCAGTGGAGATTTTATGAGTTACTCCCTATCTTTTAAGAACTTTCTCAAGTTGATTATTACAAAAATGAGTACCCCGATCACTTATTAAAGCTCTCGGTGTTCCAAACCTAGCAAAAAGGCGTTTTAAAAAGTTGACTACAACTCGTGCATCGTTAGTTGGGAGAGCTTGTGCTTCCGCCCATTTAGATACATAATCAATGGCTACGAGAATATATAGATTATTATAAGATTTTGAAAATGGACCCATAAAGTCAATACCCCAAATGTCAAATACTTTACATACTTGAATGACATTTTGTGGCATTTCATCACGTTGACTTATTTTTCCGGCCCTTTGACATGCATCACAGGATTTGCAAAGAAGGTGTGCGTCTTTGTAAATTGTAGGCCAATAGAATCCAGCATCATAAACTTTTCTTGCTGTGAGTTGAGGCCCATAATGCCCTCCTTTTGGTCCTGTGTGACAATGGTTTAAGATTTTACTAGCTTCATCTCCGAATACACATCGGCGTATTATTCCATCGGGACAACTTTTAAACAAATGTGGATCTTCCCAGAAATAGTGTTTTATATCACTAAAGAATTTCTTTCGTTTTTGGTACGACAATCCTTTTTCAAGGAATCCACATACTAAATAGTTTGCATAGTCTACAAACCATGGAATTTCATTATGATCTATCTTCAATAGATATTCATCAGGAAAGTTGTCTTGTATGGCCGATTCATTTAGAACTTCTAATTCAGGATTTTCAAGACGAGAAAGATGATCAGCGGCGAGATTTTCTGCTCCTCTTTTATCTCGGATTTCAATATCAAACTCTTGTAAGAGTAAGATCCAACAGATTAATCTTGGTTTAGCATCTTGTTTTGAAAATAGGTATCTAAGAGCAGAATGATCAGTATAGACCACTGTTTTAGCTAGAACGAGATATGAAAGAAATTTGTCAAAAGCAAAGACAATAGCAAGGAGTTCTTTTTCAGTAGTTGTGTAATTTTTTTGTGCTCCTTGTAACGTCTTACTAGCATAATATATAGGTTGAAATCGTTTTTCAATCCTTTGTCCTAAAATGGCTCCCATTGCAAAATCACTTGCATCGCACATTAGTTCAAATGGTATATTCCAATTTGGAGTTATCATGATCGGCGCATTAGTGAGTTTCTCTTTAAGAATATTAAAAGATTTGATGCATTCATCTGAAAAGATGAATGGAGCATCCTTTTCTAGGAGTTTATTCATAGGAGTGGCAATTTTAGAAAAATCTTTTATGAAACGTCGGTAAAAACCGGCATGCCCTAGAAAACTCCTAACTCCTCTAACATTGGTGGGATGTGGAAGTTTAGCAATTACATCTACTTTAGCTCTATCCACTTCAATTCCTTCTTTTGAGATTTTATGACCAAGAACGATGCCTTCTTTAACCATGAAATGGCATTTCTCCCAATTAAGTACTAGATTTGATTGTTCGCATCTAATAAGCATTCGTTCAAGATTAACTAGACATGATTCGAAAGTATCACCGAAGACTGAAAAGTCATCCATGAAAACTTCCATGCATTCTTCTATCATGTCGTGAAAAATCGCCATCATGCACCTTTGAAAGGTTGCAGGGGCGTTGCAAAGCCCAAATGGCATGCGTTTGTAAGCAAAAGTACCATAAGGGCACGTGAATGTGGTTTTCTCTTGATCCTCGGGTGCTATTGGAATCTGAAAATATCCGGAAAAACCATCAAGAAAACAATAGTAAATGTTTCCGGCTAATCTTTCCAACATTTGATCAATGAAAGGTAAGGGAAAGTGATCTTTTCTGGTGGCGTCATTTAATTTTCTATAATCAATACATACACGCCATCCTGTTACAGTCCTAGTAGGAATAAGCTCATTTTTCTCATTTGTAATGACAGTCATGCCACCCTTCTTAGGCACGCATTGAACTGGGCTTACCAATGGACTATCAGAAATTGGATAAATTAAACCTGCATCAAGCAGTTTAATAATTTCTTTCTTAACAACATCTTTCATATTAGGATTTAGTCTTCGTTGGCATTGCACATACGTTTTATGACCTTCTTCCATAAGGATTTTATGTGTGCAATACGAAGGACTTATTCCTTTAATATCATGAATCTTCCATGCAATAGCTGGTTTATGAGCTTTCAACACATAAATGAGTTGAGATTTTTCATTTTCAGTAAGAGAAGACGATATTATTACAGGTAATTCAGATTCACCATGTAAATAAGCGTATTCCAAATGGTTTGGAAGTGGCTTTAACTCTAATGTCGGAGGTTCTTCTATCGATGATTTATATCGATATCTGTCTTCTTCTTTTAGCATTTGAATTTCTTCTGTTGTTGGTTTATATCCATTAGCCATAAGTGTAGCTAACATTTCAGTTTCATCAATTGGTTCAGTTCCTTCTCCTAAAGAACATTCTCCTGTTCCTTGTAATTCTGGAAATTCTTCTAATAATTCTGCATGTGAATCTATAGTTTGAATATAATAGCATGTATCATCTGCAGATTGCGGTTGTTGCATTGCTCTATCAACAGAAAAGGTAACACTCTCTTCCTCTATACTTAGGGTAAGTTTCTTACCGAACACGTCTATCATTGCTTTAGCCGTGTTTAAGAATGGTCTTCCTAATATGAGAGGAACTTGAGAATCTTCTTCCATGTCCAGAATAACAAAATCTACTGGAAATACTAAAGTACCAACTTTAACTAGCATGTTCTCCATTATCCCTCTAGGATATTTTACTGATCTATCGGCTAGTTGTATGCTTATTCTTGTTGGTTTCAATTCTTCAAGGTCTAGTTTAGTGTATAGTGAATACAGCATTAAATTTATACTAGCACCTAAATCTGCCAATGCTTCTATTGAACTAAGACTTCCCAGAAAACATGGAATTGTGAAACTTCCTGGATCAGATAGTTTTTCTGGTATTTTATTCAACAGCACTGCAGAAAAATTAGCATTCATAGTAACAGCCGAGAGTTCTTCCATTTTCTTTCTATTCGTGATTAGATCTTTCAGAAATTTAGCATATCTAGGCATTCCTGAAATCACATCAATGAAAGGAAGATTTACATTTATCTATTTAAACATATCCAAGAATTTAGATTGCTCGGCTTCAAGTCTCTCTTTTTTCATTTTACTCGGGTAAGGAAGTGGTGGTTGGTATGGTTTAACATAAGGTTTAGCTTTAACTGTGTTATCTTCATTAACCTTTTCAACTACCGGTTCTTTTTCCTTATCTTGATCAGGTTGTGGTTCTTGTGGAGTAGGAATAGCTTCATCAGAAATTACAAGTATTTCAGGTGGTTTAGGTGTAATACCACTTCTTGTGGTAATGGCTTTAGCTGTTTCATTCCGGGGGTTAGCATTTGTATCACTAGGTAGACTTCCCGGTTTTCTTTCACCTATTAACCTTGCTAGGTTACTTACTTCTTGTTCCAGATTTTGAATAGAAGCTTGTTAATTTCTAAATGCTTGAGCATTTTGTTCATTGGTTTGTTTCCGAGATGTGAAAAACTATGTTTGAGATTCAACTAGCTTCGTCATCATATCTTCTAAATTCGGCTTTTTATCATCGGTTTGTGGTGGTTTGTTTTGAAAATTAGGTCTTTGCTGATTGTAAGTATTATTAGATACTTGTTGATTGCTAGGACCTTGTTGGTTGTTGTATGGAACATTTCGGTTATAGTTCTGGTTTTGATTGTAGATCGGTCTTGGCGGTTGATAATTATTCTGATAATTATTTCCAGGCCTTTGGTTTATGTATGAAACATTCTCTCTTTGTTCCATTGTTAGTTCAATACTGAGACAATCTTTTGTCAAATGTGGTCCTCCACACTGCTCACAACTAATTCGTATTGAGTGTATATCCTTAGTTATCTTTTCCATTCGTCTCTCGACAGCATCTATCTTTGCAGAAATAGAATCTAAGTCATGGCTAGAATCGGCTCTAGCTGCTTTAGATGATCTAACGATATCTTTTTCTTAGTGCCACTCATGTGAGTGGGAAGTAGTGTTATCAATAATTTTATAAGCATCAGTTTCTATTTTCTTCATAATGGAATCACCAGCTGCTATGTCTATGTCTTTCCTTGTAGTGATGTAGCATCCTTAGTAGAATATTTGTACTATTTGACAGGTGTCTAAACCATGTTGCGGACATCCTCTCAATAACTTTCCAAATCTTGTCCAAGCCTCATATAGAGTTTCATTTGGCTTCTGTGTGAACGTAACAATTTCTCCTTGAAGTCTTACGGCTTTAGATGCCGAAAAGAATTGTTTAAGAAATTTTTCAACTAAAACGTCCCATGTATCAATCGCCCCTTCAGGTAATGATTCTAACCAATCTTTGGCTTCTCCCTTTAAAGTCCAGGGAAATAACATGAGATATATCTGTTCATCCTCCACTTCTCTTATTTTAAATAGAGTGCAGATCCTATTAAAGGTTCGAAGATGTTCATTTGGATCTTCCTTCGGCGCACCACTAAATTGGCATTGATTAGTCACCATGTGTAGAATTTGTCCTTTGATTTCATAATCTGGTGCATTAATGTCTGGATGAGTAATTGCGTGACCTTGGCCAGTGCGTTTAGCTCTCATTCGGTCTTCCATACTTAAAGGTTCCAGATTTTCCATGATTGAATTTGTTGAATCTGAATCACTAGAGGATTCTGATTTAATGGTTCGTTCCTCAACAATCTCTGTTTGAATGATTGGTGGTTCCGGAGGAAAAATTAGTGGTTCAGGATCTACGAATTGTCCCTGAATATTCTCCGGATTCTCAATTGTGAGGTCGGGTTCAAAAAATGGATTATCGGAAATTTGAATTGGAGTACTTGGTCGACTGGATGACGATTCTAAAGAAAAATCAACGGCAACGATGTTTGCGAGATGTCTTGATCGAGTTACAGGTGGTGAACATACAAAAGGTGGTGAACGTTTTGCTCGATGCATTCACTGAATATCCTATTAGCTTTTAAAAAGAAAGAAAAATTATATAAGTTATCCAATTTATAGACTTTTCTGATTTTGCCCACGTTTCGAATAGCCAAAAGATGCAGCAGATGGGCAGGATTCGTTTGGTCTCAATTTAATTGAGTACTGTTTGGCTCCAATTTAACCACTTAAAACAATTTTTCGTTTGAAATTTAAAGAAATATTAGATAAGAAATAGAGAAAATTCTAAGTCCTAAAAACTAGAATGGCGAGAAATAAGAGAGAAAAAGAGCGCGTCGAAAAATGTCGGTGAATAAAAGATAAGAAAGTAGCGTGTCGAAACTTAAAAAGAAACTAAAATTTGTAGCGTCGTAAAATTCTAAAGCACCTAAATCTTAGTCTAAGAAAAAGCACTTAAGGGATTTTACGGCAAATCTTAAAAATCTAGAAATAAAATAACTACGGCAAAAAACTATGTCTTAAATTAAATACGAGTGAAAAAAATTTAAAAATATTACAAGAAACGATTAAAAAGGTACGAAATATAAAAAAATAAAACTAAAGTTTACGAAAATATAATTTTTATAAAAATATTATTTTTATATTATTTATTTTATAAAACTATTAATTTTATAATTTATTAAAACTTAATATAACTTAAAAATACAAATTAAAATAAAACTAAAACTAATTTTATTTAATTAAAACCCTAATTATTAATAATAATAAAATTTTAAACCCTAATTTCGTATTAATTACAGTCCTAGGTTTGACCTGTCAGAAGACCTCCGCGAGTGCGGTATGGTCCAGTTCAAATGCTCCTCGAGTCGCGGAGGGTTCAATTTCAGCTCAAAAGGGGTCGATTTTTACAGTTTCAGTTTTTTTTTATATTTTTACTTTTTATATTATACATAAAATATAAATATAACTTAAATAAAAATTTAATTTTAAAACTAAAATAAAAATACTTATAAATATTATAAACCCTTAAAAATATAAATGTATTTTTCTTTCTTTTTGAATTTTTATATTTTTATTATTTTTAAAACTTATATTTATAAAAAGAACTTAACAAAAACTTTTATAAAAACTTTTTTTTTTCTATTTTATTTTTAGCGTTGCGCTTTCGGCGTTTATGTTCCCCGACAGCGGCGCCAAAAATACTTGATGTTATGCGAGGTGTATATGAAATAGCTTATATTTTACTAGGAAAAACTATTAAATATGATACAATTTTACACAAGATATTTATTTATTTATAGAATGGATATACCTAAACCTTGCTACAACACTTATAGGCAGTGTACCTAATCGTACTGTAGTGTAGTTTTTAGTAAGTCCGGTTCGTTCCACAGGGAAATCTTTTAAACAAAGTTTAACGCTATATTAGTTTTAATTTTATAAAAATACAAATATATATATATATATATATATAAGTAATATTATTATTATAAAGGGGGGTTTTTACCGTTTAATGACCGGTTTGTCAATTTTTAAAACTTTAGTCGCAGTTAAAACCTAATGTAAAAATATTAAATAAATAAAAGACTTAATTTAAAGCGTAAAGTAAATAACGATAATGAAATTGCGATAAATAAAAGTGCGATAAAATAAACTTGCGATAATTAAATAGTACGATAAATAAAAGTGCAATTAAATACAATTACAATAAATAAAAGTGCGATAATTAGAAGTGCAATTAAATATGAAAATAAAGGAATTATGCTTATTTAAACTTCCGTAATCATGATGTTTGACGTGTTGATTTTAGTTTATTCCCATGGGTTAATTGTTCTTTATCCTGGATTATTTAATATGTCCGTCTGGTTTTTGTCCATAACAGTCCATCAGTCATAAATATAAAGTGCGAGTGTCCTCGTCAAATTATCCTTATATCCGAAGTCAAATATTTCAACTAATTGGGGACTTAAACTGTAACAAGGTCTTAATACTTTGTTTAATAATTACACCAGGATATCGACTGCGTGTAACCCAAGGTTTTAATACTTTGTTATCAATTATGCCAAGTGTCATTGTACATAATTTCACCCTTGTTTTAATAATTCTATAGACTATTAATCCATTCCCGTGTCCGGTTAAATGAACGATTATTCGTACATATAAATATCCCTCCCATCGTGTCCGATCGAGTGTATATGGTTATTTATAGGGACGTCCAATTGTAAATCTTTATATTAAAATTAACAAACTATCATTTACTTAAACAAGTATAAAGCCCATTAATAGCCCATAGTCTAATTTCCACAAGTGTCGTTCTTTTGTCCAAACCCCAATTATGGTGCAAAGCCCAATTACCCAATTTTAATATTTTTAGCCCAACATCATGATTACTTCGGCTTAAATAAGCATAATAATAACTTAGCTACGAGACATTAAATTAAAAAGGTTGAATATAACTTACAATGATTAAAAATAGCGTAGCGTTACACGGACAGAATTTCGACTTACACCCTTACAACATTCGCTAACATACCCTTATTATTAGGATTAAAATTAAAATTAAAATTATAATATATATATATATACATATACATATATATATATATATATATATATATATATATATATATATATATATATATATATATATATATATATATATATATATATATATATATATATATATATATATATATATATATATATATACATATACATATACATATATATATATATATACATATATATATATATATATACGTATGATGAAAAGAAAATAAAGTAAATAATCCGTCGAATTGCATGGCCTTTTATAGGTGGATTTCTAATTTTGTGGGCTCCGCGAGTGCGGCCTTTTTGGGCTTTATATGCTCCGCGAGTGCGGAGCCGTGGAATCCAGCTCACACAAGTTTGGCTCCTAGCTTGTCGACGGATTTTATTATATAAATATAATATAAATATATAATTTATATAATTAATTATATATTATATTATATTTATATACATAATTAATGTGTAACTTTCAGTCCGTTGCGTCGTACGTTGAAAGTTGTTCATGTCTCGGTTCCGGATTTTCGAACGTCCTTTCGTATAATTTAATATCTTGTACTTTGCGTTTTGCATCTTGTACTCTTGTAATTTTGAGACGTTTCTCATCAATAATTTGAACCTCTTTGCTTGTACTTTGTACTTTTTAGCTTTTTGGTCGTTTGCGTTTTCAATTCGCCGAATCTGTCTTTTGTCTTCACCTTTTAATATTTAAACAAATATTCCTTGTAAATAGGACAACTGCAACTAAAAGCTTGTCTTTCTTGAGGGATAATGCGATGAAATATATGTTCATTTTTAGCATTATCACTTGTTCTGGCATTATTTGTTCCCTTAGCCATTGATCCGTAGATTTCATACTTTGTCGCACCATGGACCTTTCTTTTACACTTAGTACACACTGCCGTACAGAGCCCAGTCGGATGGTATCTTTCACACCTCTGACATGGTTTCTGCCTCTTGTTGTTATTGTTGGGATTGTTGTTGTTGCGGTTGTTATTGTTGTTGAAACGGTTGTTGTAGTTGTTGCAGGGGTGGTTGTTGTTGTTGCGTTTGTTGTTGCGAAAATTGGTGCGATTGTAGTTGTGATTGTTGTGTTGATTGTTAAAATTGTGACCCTTATCACTGGTTTCTTCCCACTTTCTCTTGATTTGTTTCGTGTTTTGTATGGAGGCGGGCTCGTGTGGAGGCGGGCTCGTGTGAACTTATATCTTCTTGGATCCTTTCGGGTAACCCTTTTACAAATGCATCGATTTTCTCCTCTTCATCTTCGAACGCTCTTGGGCACAATAAACACAACTCTGTGAATCATCGTTCGTATGTGGTAATGTCGAAACCTTGTGTTCGTAATCCTTTAAGCTCTACTTTGAGCTTATTAACCTCGTTTTTGGGACGATACTGCTCAGTCATCAGATGTTTGAATGCTGACCACGGTAGTGCATACGCAGCATCTTGTCCCACTTGCTCTAGGTAGGTATTCCACCATGTTAACGCAGTACCTGTGAAGGTATGCGTAGCGTACTTTACTTTGTATTCTTCAGTACACTTACTTATGGCAAACACCAATTCAACCTTTTCGGTCCACCGTTTCAATCTGATTGGACCCTCGGTTCCATCAAATTCCAAAGGTTTACAGGCAATGAATTCTTTGTAGGAGCATCCTACACGATTTCTTGTGGCGTTATTTGTATTGCTAGATTCAGAGTTATTGTTGTTGTTTTGCATTGCAGCCTGTACCGTGGCTATGTTTGCTGCAAGGAAAACACGGAAGTCTTCCTCGCTCATGTTCAAATTCTGACGAGTCGTCGGTTCAATTTCCTTCAAAAATAGCTCAAAAGAATTAAGTTAATCATATAGAATATTAAGAGTAGTCAATAGTATTTCGTAGCATAATATGAACTCATTTATAAAAGCTTTTTCTTCATATTAGCGTTTTATAGTTTTAATTCGGGTAGTACATACCCGTTAAGTTCATACTTTGTAGCTAATATACAATTCAACTACTACAATTCTATATGAAAAACTGATTATAATAATATTTCGCGTTCAAACTTTTATACAATATTTTACAAACTTACAATACCGCTATTATACATATAGTATGAAATATAGCACACAATAACTTTGATACAAAACAGTTGTGACAACAATCCTAGTTAATACGCAAGTCGTTCAGCAAAGGCAATAAAAACACGTAATTCATAAGTCCAGAAACAAGTCATGCATTCTGGTTTTACTAAGACTACTTCCCATCCTTGGTCTTGTGGAACATAACAGTTGTGGCCATTGACAAGATAGCATGTTGTAACGTTGTCAAAGGTACGAGGGTTTCGTAATGTCCAACAGTACCGTAATAATCTAAAAACCTTGTTTCTCACCCCAACTACTGAATCCGTCACTTGTGGGAAGGTTTTATTTAAAAGTTGTAATCCGATGTTCTTTTTCTCACTTTGGTGAGAAGCGAACATCACTAACCCGTAAGCATAACATGCTTCTTTATGTTGCATGTTAGAAGCTCTTTCTAACTCACGAAGTCCTATGTTGGGATATGTTGAGTCAAAATAGGTTCTTAACCCGTAGCGTAAAATTGCATTTGAGTTCCCCGCATTTAACGCTTTAAAGAAAACACTGCGTAACTTACGGTGTCCCCAATGTGATATACCCCATCTTTCAAATGAAAGCCTTTTATAAACTAAGACATGCCTGGAACGTTCATCAAATGTTCTACACACTAATTTCGTCATAAATAATTGTGCCGATGAATTCTGACCGACTTTAGACAAGATTTCATCAATCATGTCCCCGGGTAGGTCTTCTAAAATTTTGGTTGTCTATCCTTAACATCTATTTTTGTTTTAATACTGTAAAAATAGACGAGGGTTAGATTCGTAAAAGATAATTATCAAATAATACAAGCAATTTTCACATACAACAAGAAAAGTACAAGCACACTTATTTTACATATTTTACACCTCATGATTACAACTCTTTATTCTGACTCACTAGTTTCTTCCTCTTCGGACCTGTTTCGTTTTGCTAATTTTCTAGGGATATATGATGTTCCTCTAATACGAGCCGTTGTTTTCACAAATAGTTTAGAAAAACCTGGTGGCTTAGAGGTTCACGGGTTATTGTTACAACTTAAGAAATACGGGTGTTGACGATACATATAAAGTTCATCGGGGTTGGAATCAGGTTTCTCTATTTTGATGCCCTTTCCCTTATTATTTTCTTTTGCCTTTTCAAATTGGGTCGAGGTAATTTCTATAACATCATCGGAATCCGATTCATCAGAAAATTGGTAATCTTCCCAATATTTTTCTTCCTCGGTGAAAACACCATTGATCATTTTTAACTTTGGTCCATTGTTTGAGGATTTTATTTTATTTATCTGTTTTTCTATGGTTCCTAATATTTCCTCCTCCGGAACCTCTTCTTCCGGTTCCTCTTCTTCTGGTTCCTCCTCTTATGGTTCCTCCTCATCCGGTTCCTCCTCTTCCAGTTCCTCTTCGGGAATTTGTGAATCTTCCCAAACTATATTTGACTCTTCATTATTATTAGGTGAGTCGATGGGATTTGTACTAGAGGTAGACATCTAACACACAATATTAAACACGTTAAGAGATTAATATATCACATAACATTTACATGTTAACAATATATAGTTTCTAACAAAAATGTTAAGCAATCGTTTTTCAAGTAAACACAGTCGAAGTCCAGACTCACTAATGTATCCTAACGAACTCGATAAGACACACTAATGCAAATTTCTAGTTCTCTAAGACCAACGCTCGGATACCAACTAAAATGTCCCGTTCATATTGATTATAAACGTTCCATATTAATTGATTTCGTCGCGAGGTTTTGACCTCTATATGAGACATTTTTCAAAGACTGCATTCATTTTTAAAACAACCATAACCTTTATTTTATCGATAAAGGTTTAAAAAGCATTACGTAGATTATCAAATAATGATAATCTAAAATATACCGTTTACACACGACCATTACATAATGGTTTACAATAAGAATATATTACATCAAAAATAAGTTTCTTGAATGCAGTTTTTACATAATATCATACAAGCATGGACTCCAAATCTTGTCCTTATTTTAGTATGCAATAGCGGAAGCTCTTAATAATCACCTGAGAATAAACATGCTTAAAACGTCAACAAAAATATTTTTGAGTTATAGGTTTAACCTATATATTATCAAATCATAATAATAGACCACAAGATTTCATTTTTATAACACATCTCATATCAGGCATTTCACAAACTGCTTAGAGATAAAAAAATCATTCATATGTTGAACACCTGGTAACCGACGTTAACTTAATGCATAGAATATCCCCAAAACAGAACCTCTCATCTGTATAATAATCTCGAAGTACTAAACCATCCATAACCTGAATGGGGGTTGTTAAGCCCAATAGATCTATCTTTATGATTCACGTCAATTAGGGGCCATTTCCCTATTTCTTAGGTTACCAGACTTGAAGGGCGATATTCGGTTTAATAATCCAACCATAGAATGTAGTTTTGCGTACTTGTGTCTATTTTGTAAAACATTTATAAAGCTGCATGTATTCTCATCCCCCAAAAAAATATTAGATTGTAAAAGTGGGACTATAACTCACTTTCACATATTTTTACTTTGCCGGAAGTAAGACTTGGCCACTGGTCGATTCACGAACCTATAACAAATGTGTACATATATATCAAAGTATGATCGAAATATATTCATAACATTTTTTATTACATTTTTATGATTTAAGTTTGTTAATTTAGTAGTCCTCGTTAGTAACCTACAACTAGTTGTCCACAGTTAGATGTACAGAAATAAATCAATATATATTATCTTGAATCAATCCACGACCCAGTGTATACACGTCTCAGGCTAGATCATAACTCAAAGTATATATATTTTGGAATCAACCTCAACCCTGTATAGCTAACTCAAACATTACTGCATATAGAGTGTCTATGGTTGTTCCAAATAATATATATAGATGGGTCGATATGATATGTCAAAACATTGTATACGTGTCTATGGTATCCCAAGATTACATAATATGTATAATACAATATAAATTAGTTAGAATATGTTTAGTCTAGATTTGTGACAAAATTTTCGTAGCTAAAACTAGCAAGTTTATCCAATTTTGTTTTACCCGTCATTTCTTCGTTTCAAATCCGTTTTGAGTGATTCAAGTTGCTATGGTTTCATAATGAACTAAAGTTTATGAAACTAAACAGAAAAAGTATAAGTTTATAGTCGGAAATATAGGTTACAGGTCATTTTTTAAAGAGGTAGTCATTTTCTTCGAAAAAAACGACATCTTGATGACCATTTTGAAAAACATACATCCACTTTGTGTTTAACCATCATTTTTGGATATAGTATCATGTTCATATGTAATATCATTTTTCCAGAAAACAAACTTCTAAATCAAAGATTAAGATACTTTTTAATTTTTTTAACCCAAAACAGCCCCCGATTTCACTACGACGGCGTATGTCCGGTTTTACGGTGTTCTTCGTGTTTCCAGGTTTTAAATCATTAAGTTAGCATATCATATAGATATATAACATGTATTTAGTTGATTTTAAAAGTCAAGTTAGAAGGATTTACATTATGTGCGAACAAGTTTAGAATTAACTAAACTATATTCTAGTGATTACAAGTTTAAATCTTCGAATAAGATAGCTTTATATGTATGAATCGAAGGATGTTATGAACATCATTACTACCTTAAGTTTAGTAGGTAAACCTATTGGAAGTGACAAGAAATGATCTAGCTTCAAAATATTCTTGGATGGCTTGAAAGTTCTTGAAGTAGAATCATGACACGAAAACAAGTTCAAGTAAGATTTATGCTCGAATTAAGATTGTTATAGTTATAGAAATTGAATAAAAGTTTGAATATGAGTATTACCTTGAATTAGAGAGATAACCTACTATAAGTAACAAAGGTTTCTTGATCTTGGATGATTACTTGGAATGGATTAGAAAGCTTGGAAGTAATCTTGCAAACTTGAAAGTGTTCTTGGTTTTATGAAAGTAGAACTTATAGAATATATGAAGAACACTTAGAACTTGAAGATAGAACTTGAGAGAGATCAATAGGATGAAGAAAATTAAAGAATGAAAGTGTTTTTAGGTGTTTTTGGTCGTTGGTATATGGATTAGATATAAAGGATGTGTAAGTTTGTTTTCATGTAAATAATTCATGAATGATTTATAATATTTTTTGTAATTTTGTGAGATATTTCATGCTAGTTGCCAAATGATGGTTCCCACATGTTTAATGACTCACATGGGCTGCTAAGGATCTGATCATTGAAGTGTATATACCGATAGTATATACATCTAGAAGTTGTGTATTGTACGAGTACGAATACGGGTGCATACGAGTAGAATTGTTGATGAAAATGAATGAGGATGTAATTGTAAGAATTTTTGTTAAGTAGAAGTACTTTGATATGTGTCTTGAAGTCTTTAAAAAGTGTACTAATACATCTAAATACACTACATGTATATACATTTTAACTGAGTCGTTAAGTCATCGTTAGTCGTTACATGTAAGTGTTGTTTTGAAACCTTTAAGTTAACGATCTTGTTAAATGTAATTAATTCATTGTTATTATACTTAAATGAGATGTTAAATTGTTATGTTAACATGATAACATGGTGTATGAATATATCTTAACATCATATATATATATATATATATATATATATATATATATATATATATATATATATATATATATATATATATATATATATATATATGTTAAAATAATGTTACAACGATAATCGTTTCGTATATATATTGTTTCGAAATTCTTAAGTTAGTAGTCTTGTTTTACATATGTAGTTCATTGTTAATATACTTAATGATATATATAATTACCATTTTATCATGTTAAATATAGTGTAACAATATCTTAATATTATACATATGTATTAAGTAAGACGTTGTTATAACGATAATCGTTATATATATCGTTTCGAGTTTCTTAACTTAGTAATCTCATTTTTATGTATATAACTCATTGTTAATATAACTATTGATATACTTACTTATCATAATATCATGTTAACTATATATATATATATATATATATATATATATATATATATATATATCCATATATATATATATCATCATATAGTTTTTACAAGTTTTAACGTTCTTGAATCGCCGGTCAACTTGGGTGGTCAATTGTCTACATGACACTCATTTCAAATAATCAAGTCTTAACAAGCTTGATTGCTTAACATGTTGGAAATATTTAATCATGTAAATATCAATTTCATTTAATATATATAAACATGGAAAAGTTCGGGTCACTACATGGAGCGCCACTCCACCTCCAGCCGACTTCAGGATTTTGGTATTTAAAGCCCGAATTTTTACCCTAATGAATCATTATTGCATCCAGACGAATTCCAGCAGCTTTTTGACCAAAAAGGGTGATTTTTGGGGAATCCCAAGATCATTCTAACACATCAATCATTCCGGAAACGCGTCTCGATCCATTTATCATTCAAGAACACAATTTTCATTAGGTTTAATTCTTATCATTATAATGAATACTCTTAATTGTTTATTTGTGATTTTGGTTTTAGCCATGGTTATTGGCTAAGCTCTTTAATGTTTGTCTAGATTGAATATTCGTATGTGTTTGGATGATACTTTAATGTTTATTTGATTAATGCATGATAATTATGAGTTTTGATTAAGAACCATTCTTATGGGATTTGATTATTGTTACTAGGTGATAGTGCTCCAAATGAATATATATTTAGGCACAATATCCTTCCAATATGTAAAGCTTTTAGTTGTAATTGTTCTATTTTTATGTAATATTCGTTTAAATAAATAAGTACGAAGACAAAAGAAGAAAACGACGATTTGAAGACGCAAACGACCAAAATGCTAAAAAGTACAAAGTATAATCCAAGTGGTTCAATTTATTGATAAGAAACGTCTCAAAATTACAAGAGTACAACCGCGAAACGCAAAGTACAAGATATCTCTGCGTACGAAAGGACGTTCAAAAATCCAAAACTGAGACATGAACCAACTATCAACACGCGACGCAACGGAGCTAAAATTACAAGTCAACTATGCACATAAATATAATATAATATATAAATAATTCTTAAAATTATATATATTATATTATATATTAATAAAACGTCGGCAAAACTATAAAACAAAATGATTGGGCTGGATCCAGCTGGCCATGCGATCAGGAAGACCATTATTCATGCGATCGCATAAAGCCAGAAATCTGGCCAGGTCCTATAAATTCAGCATTTTCGGACGAGTTATAACACATCTTTTTCTCTTCCTTTCTCTGTAAGAAATATATATATATATATATATATATATATATATATATATATATATATATATATATATATATATATATATATATATATAATTTAAATTTTAATTTAAGTTTAATAATAATTGGGTTATTGTAAGAAATGTTTTAAGGTTTTGTAAGTCTGAACTCTGTCCGTGTAACGCTACGCGATTAATCACCACTGTAAGCTATGTTCTTCCTTTTTAAATTAATGTCTTGTAACTAAGTTATTATTATGCTTATTTGAGCCAAAGTAATCGTGATGTTAGACTAAATATTAAGACGGGGTTATTAGATTTTGTACCATAATTAAGGTTTGGACAAAAGACCGACACTTGTGGACATTGGACTATTGAAAATTAATAGATAGGGGGTATTGTCTAATCGAATGACAACTCATTAGAATCTGTCGAACCTATCTTTAAATTAGTTAATCTAATAATTATTAAAATGATTATGTATGTTCTATTTAGTGACGTTTATACGACATTTTTTACGATCATTTAATTAATTATTCAGATTGGGTAATTGATTATTCATTCTGATCAAGTGGGTAAATTAATCTTCATATCTCATTAAAACAGGGGTGGATTACATACAAGGATAATTGGTGTAATTGTTAACAAAGTATTAAAACCTTGGATTACGCGCAGTCGATAACCTGGTGTAATTATTAACAAATTATTAAAACCTTGTTACAGTTCGAATCCCTAATTAGTTGGAATATTTGACTTCGGGAATAAGGTTAATTTGACGAGCATTTTATAATTATGACCGATGGACTATTATGGAAAAAACCAGATAGGTATCAAATAAACTAGGACAAAGGACAATTAACCCAGGTAACAATTAATTAAAATCAAAACGTCAAACATCATGATTACGGAAGTTTAAATAAGCATAATACTTTTATTTCATATTTCATCGTACATTTATTTACTGTCATTTTAATTATTGCAATTTACTTTATCGCAATTTAAATTCTGTCATTTATATTATCGTCATTTATCTTTACGCTTAAGACATAAAATCGACAAACCGGTCATTAAACGGTAAAACCCCCTTTTTATAATAATAATAATAATACTTATATATATTTTTATACAAATATAGTTTAAAATAAATATAGCGTTAAACTTGGCTAGTTCCCTGTGGACGAACCGGACTTACTAAAAACTACACTACTCTACGATTAGGTACACTGCCTATAAGTGTTGTAGCAAGGTTTAGGTATATTTCAAAAATAAATAAATAAAACTTGTGTAATTTGTATCGTATTTTGTAATAAAAATAATAGTATTTCGTACTACACCTCGCACACATCAAGTTTTTGGCGCCGCTGCCGGAAAACTCGGTGAAAAACGCTGTATTTTATTAAAACTATATTTTTGTAAAAATATATAATTTATTATTTTGTAAAAATATTTTGTATTAATAATAAGTCATAAAAAAATATTTATATATATATTTGTTTTGAATATCTTTATTTATAGAATTAATTAGTATTTTAAGTTTTTATATAAATTTATTTTTATTATCTATCTTTTATTATTAAAAAAAAACTGAAACTGAACCTGGCGAATTTTTAGTCTGCATCATTTCTGAATTTGCATGCCATGCGATCACATGGCTGCAGTGCTGTAATCTCATGCGGTCGCATGAGGGAAGCTGGCAGGCCACAAACCTAGTACAGCATTTAATATGGAGTAGTTTGTTAATTATTATTATTATTATTATTATTATTATTATTATTATTATTATTATTATTATTATTATTATTATTATTATTATTATTATTATTATTATTATTATTATTATTATTATTATTATTATTATTATTATTATTATTATTTAACCTAATTAGGGTTTTAATTTAATAATAATTAGTTTTAAGTTTTAATTAATTTTGTATTTTAAGTTTTAATTAGTTTTATCAATTATATAAATTTAGTCCTTTTATAAAAAATAATCTAAAAATAATATTGCATAAAATTTATATTTTTATCATTTTAGTTATAATTTTTTATTTTTATCGTTTATTTCGTAATATTTATCGTTCGCTATATAGTTTTAAGTTTAGTATTTTGCCATAGTATTTCTAGATCTTTAAGTTTTGCCGTAAAATCTCTTAAGTGCTTTTTCTTTAGAACTAGATTTTAAAAGCCTTAGAAATTTACGACATCGCTTATTGCTTTAGTTTTAAATAAATTTTAGTGCCTAATTAAGTTATTGCCATTTTGGATATAGAATTCCTTTTAGCTTTAATACCTTTAGACGCAAGTTTTAATTTTTAGTTTTTAGACTTTTAAGTTTCGACGCTTTACTTTCTTATTTTTTGACTTCTTATTTTTCGACGCGCTTTCTCTTTTTCGTTTCTACGCTCTAGTTTTTAGGACATAGAATTTTCAAATTTTTCTTTAAATTTCGACGAAAAAATTATTTTAAGCGGTTAAATTGATAGACATCAAAAATTTTCTGGTTCGTAGTAATAGTTGGATTTGTTAGTGGCGAGTTGTGGGCTTCCGATTTAAAGGGTCTTGGCTACCTGCTGCATCTATTGGCTATTCGAAACGTGGGCAAAATCAGAAAAGTCTATTAGTTTGATAACTTATATAATTTTTATCTTTATAACTAATAGGATATTCAGTGAATGCACCGAGCAAAACGTTCACCACCTTTCATACGTTCACCACCTGTAATCCGATCAAGACATCTAGCCAATATTATCGCCGTTGATTTTTCTTTAGAATCATCATCTAGTCTACCAAGTACTCCAATTCAAATTTCCGATAATCCATTTTTTGAACCCGACCTCACAATTGAGAACCCGGAGGATATTCAAGGATAATTCTGAGATCCTGAACCACTAATCATTCCTCCGGAACCACAAATTACTCATCCAGAGATTGTCGAGGAAGAAACCATTAAATCAAAATCCTCTATTGATTCAGATTCAACAAATTCAATCATGAAAAATCCGGAACCTCTAAGTATGGAAGACCGAATGAGAGCTAAACGTACGGGCCAAGGACACGCCATTATTAAGCCAGACATTAATGTGCCAGATTATGAAATCAAAGGACAAATCCTACACATGGTAACTAATCAATGCCAATATAGTGGTACGCCAAAATAAGATCCAAACGAACACCTTCGAACCTTTAATAAGATCTGTACTCTATTCAAAATCAGAGAAGTTGAGGATTAACAGATCTATCTCATGTTGTTTCCCTGGACTTTAAAGGGAGAAGCAAAAGATTGGTTAGAATCGTTACCTGAAGGAGCGATTGATACATGGGATGTTTTAGTTGAGAAATTTCTTAAAAGATTCTTTCCGGCATCTAAAGCCGTAAGACTTCAAGAAGAAATTGTTACCTTCACGCAAAATCCAAATGAAATATTATATGAGGCATGGACAAGATTCGGAAAGTTGTTGAGAGGATGTCTTCGGCACGGTTTAGACACTTATCAAATAGTACAAATATTCTACCAAGGTGTCGACATTGCCACACGAAAAGACATCGACACAGCAGCTGGTGGTTCCATTATGAAGAAAACCGCTACCGAAGCTCACAAAATCATTGATAACACAGCCTCCCACTCACATGAGTGGCACCAGGAAAAATATATTTTTCGTTCATCTAAAGCGGCTAGAGCCGATTCTAGCCATGACTTTGATTCTGTTTCAGCAAAGATAGATGCTTTCGAAAGACGAATGGAAAAGATGACTAAAGATATTCACGCAATACGAATCAGTTGTGTAGTGACCCGAACTTTTCCATGTTTATATATATATTAAATGAAATTGTTATTTACATGATTAAGTGTTTTCAACATGTTAAGCAATCAAACTTGTTAAGACTTGATTAATTGAAATAGGTTTCATATAGACAATTGACCACCCAAGTTGACCGGTGATTCACGAACGTTAAAACTTGTAAAAACTATATGATGACATATATATGATTATATATATAGTTAACATGATATTACGATAAGCAAGTATCTCATTAGGTATTTTAACAATGAGTTATATACATAAAATTGAGTTTATTGAATTAAGAAACTCGAAACGATATATATAACGATTATCGTTATAACAACGTCTTACTAAATACAAATGAATCATATTAAGATATTGATACATTATTTTTAATCATGATAAATGATAAGTAAACATGTCATTAAGTGTATTAACAATGAACTTCATATGTAAAAACAAGACTACTAACTTAATGATTTCGAAACGAGGCATATATGTAACGATTATCGTTGTAACGACATTTTAATGTATATATATCATATTAAGATATATTCATACATTATAATATCATGATAATGTAATAATTTAACATCTAATTTAAGTATAATAACAATGGATTAATTACATTTAACAAGATCGTTAACTTAAAGGTCTTAAAACAACACTTACATGTAATGACTAACGGTGACTTAACGACTCAGTTAAAATGTATTTACATGTAGTGTTTTAAAATGTATTCATACACTTTTTAAAGACTTCAAGACACTTATCAAAATACTTCTACTTAACAAAAATGCTTAAAATTACATCCTCGTTCAGTTTCATCAACAATTCTACTCGTATGCACCCATATTCGTACTCGTACAATACACAGCTTTTAGATGTATGTATTATTGGTATATACACTCCAATGATCAGCTCTTAGTAGCCCATTTGAGTCACCTTACACATGTGGGAACCATCATTTGGCAACTAGCATGAAATATCTCATAAAATTACAAAAATATGAGTAATCATTCATGACTTATTTACATATAAACAAAATTACACATCCTTTATATCCAATCCATATACCAATGACCAAAAACACCTACAAACACTTTCATTCTTCAATTTTCTTCATCTAATTGATCTCTATCAAGTTCTATCTTCAAGTTCTAAGTGTTCTTCATAAATTCTATAAGTTCTAGTTTCATAAAATCAAGAATACTTCCAAGTTTGCTAGCTTACTTCCAATCTTGTAAAGTGATCATCCAACCTCAAGAAATCTTTCTTATTTACAGTAAGATATCTTTGTAATACAAGGTAATACTCATATTCAAACTTTGATTCAATTTCTATGACTATAACAATCTTATTTCGAGTTGAAATCTTACTTGAACTTGTTTTTGTGTCAAGATTTTGCTTCAAGAACTTTCAAGCCATCCAAGGATCCTTTGAAGCTAGATCTATTTTTCTCATTTCCAGTAGGTTTACCTACTAAAATTAAGGTAGTAATGATGTTCATAACATCCTTCGATTCATACATATAAAACTATCTTATTCGAAGATTTAAACTTGTAATTACTAGAACATAGTTTAGTTAATTCTAAACTTGTTCACAAATAAAGTTAATCCTTCTAACTTGACTTTTAAAATCAACTAAACACATGTTCTATATCTATATGATATGCTAACTTAATGATTTAAAACCCGGAAACATGAAAAACACCGTAAAACCGGACATACGCCGTCGTAGTAACACCGCGGGCTGTTTTGGGTTTGATAATTAAAAACTATGATAAACTTTGATTTAAAAGTTGTTCTTCTGGGAAAATGATTCTTCTTATGAACATGAAACTATATCCAAAAATTGTAACATCCCGTTTTTCTCGTACGTATCGAAAGGTACATACTTAATCGTTTGTACATTTGTAACTCATTGTTTAGGCGTAATCGTGTATAGATATAGATATATGTATGTGTATACTTGATAATGGGTGCATAAGCAAGTCTATATGTGGGTTTTGATAGCGTTAAGTCTTGCGAGACTATAGTTGAAGGTTAGGTGAGAAGAGGAAGCGGGTTTGGATTGTACAAAATTAATTAATGTCGAAATTTGTTTAAGATGGTCGAACTACCCAGTCACATCCTTAGGCCGCGCCGCGACCAAATGGTCCGCGCCGCGGCATATCAAGCAAACCAGGATCAGAACATGGGTTAAGAAGGGTTAATTTCTGATGTTTTAGCAGAGTAGTATATAAAATAGCTTATATTTTTGCAGGAAGATACTATTAAATACGATACAATTTTACACAAGATATTTATTTATTTAGAGAACGGATATACTTAAACTTTGCTACAACACTTATAGGCAGTGTACCTAATCGTACAGTAGTGTAGTTTTTAGTAAGTCCGGTTCGTTCCACAGGGAATCTTTTTAAACAAAGCTTAACGCTATATTAGTTTACTTTTATAGAAATACAAATATATATATAAGTAATATTATTATTATAAAGGGGCGTTTTTACCGTTTAATGACCGGTTTGTCGATTTTAAAACTTTAATCGCAGTTAAAACCTAATGTAAAATATTAAATAAATAAAAGACTTAATATAAAGTGTAAAATAAATAACGATAATGAAATTGCAATAAATAAAAGTGTGATAAAATAAAATTGCGATAATAAAAAAAAATACGATAATTAAAAGTGCGATTAAATAACAATAAATAAAAGTGCGATAATTAGAAGTGCAATTAAATATAAAATAAAGGAAATTAAATATGAAATAAAAGAATTATGCTTATTTAAACTTCCGTAATCATGATGTTTGACGTGTTGATTTTAGTTTTATGCCCATGGGTTAATTGTCCTTTGTCCTGGATTATTTAATATGTCCATACGGATTTGTCCATAATAGTCCATCAGTCATAAATATAAAGAGCGAAAGCCTTCGTCAAATTATTCTTATTCCCGAAGTCAAATATTCCAACTAATTGGGGATTCGAATTGTAACAAGGTTTTAATACTTTGTTTAATGAATACACCAGGTTATCGACTGCGTGTAAACCAAGGTTTTACTACTTTGTTAACAATTACACCAATTACCCTTGAATGTAATTCACCCCTGTTTCAACAAGTCTATTAACTACTAATCCAGTTCAGTGTCCGGTAAAATGAATAATTATTGGTATTTATAGATATCCCGCCCACCGTACCCAGTCAAGCGTATGTGGTTATATATAAATACGTCGAATTATAAGTTTGTATATTAAATTAACAAGGTATTGTTTAGTTAATATAAAACCCAGTAATAACCCATAGTCTAATTTCCACAAGTGTCGTTCTTTTGTCCAAACCCCAATTATGGTACAAAGCCCAATTACCCAATTTTAGTAATTAGCCCAACATCATGATTACTTCGGATTAAATAAGCATAAAAATAACTTAGCTACGAGACATTAATATAAAAAGGTTGAACATAACTTACAATGATTAAAAATAGCGTAGCGTTACACGGACAGAATTTCGACTTACACCCTTACAACATTTGCTAACATACCCTTATTATTAGGATTAAAATTAAAATTAAAATTAAAATTAAAATATAAATATAAATATATACGATATAGATAGAGAGATGGATGGATTTTTGGTTTTTTTTTACGATCAGAATGCGCGAGCTTTATAGGGATTTTCGACTCTTGGGGCTCCGTGACTCGCGGCATTTTTGCCTTCAAACTCCGCGAGTCGCGGAGTTTACTTTTACAGCTCACCCATGTTTGGAGTCTTTCTTGCCGACGATTTATTTTATATATATAATATATATATAATTAATATAATTAATTATATATTATATTATATTTATATACATAGTTAACTTGTAATTTTTAGTCCGTTGCGTCGAGCGTTAAGAGTTGACTCTGGTCCCGGTTCCGGATTTTCGAATGTCCTTGCGTACAGTTTAATATCTTGTACTTTGCGTTTTGAATCTTGTACTCTTGTAATTTCGAGACGTTTCTTATCAATAATTGGAACCTCTTTGATTGTCTTTTGTACTTTTGAGCTTTTTGGTCGTTTGCGTCTTCAATTCGTCGAATCTGTCTTTTGTCTTCACCTTTTATTATTTAAACGAATATCACTTTTAAATAGAACAATTGCAACTAAAAGCTTGTCTTTCTTGAGGAATAATGCTATGAAATATATGTTCGTTTTTAGCATTATCAAATATTCCCACACTTGAGCGTTGCTTGTCCTCAAGCAATATCATCTTGAAATACTAGAATCACTTCTTTATTCTTCACACTTTGTACATCAGTGATTTTCTATATGGCGGTATAAACAATGGTAGTAACGATATGGTTTACAGTCCCACATGACTATAAAAATTTAGATCCATTAAGGAAATTGGATCTTTATGAAAACATTTGATCTTTTGAAAATTAAATCTAGTTTTTACCCTAGATAAGTTTTCTGGAATAACCCTTTACCGGTGTTTGCAAAATATTTTTGTGGGTTTAGTGGGTTTCAGATTTGAAAATTTTAGCTCAAAACTTGCGGTTTTGTGTCACCCACTTGCTAACCTTGTATTTGGAAAGCAACACGTCCAGTTTACTTGTCCCGTATATTACCTTTTGGTAAACTACCATCCAGTTGTAAAGGAAAGCGTTGAACAAGCAACTGTTAAGGCAATGTCCCCTGACATGCTTTTAATTATGGTCTATAACGTGTCGGACGCAATTACTATCCTTGGTAGGAGCAATAGTAAGGCTCACCCTTATAATTTTTTGGTCTGGCACAAGGTCCTGTCTTTGACCACTATGCAACCACCGTTCTTACGGTTGACACCCGATTTGGTTCAGGTGACCTAATGAATTCCAGGTGAATTCCTAGGATTTTACGTTCAATGGTAATGAACGCATTGAAAATAGGGTTTTCAGAAAACAAATCGGTTTGTAATTTTTGATCAAAATATTTTCTCGTTCAAGCTCGAGTTTAGATATCATTGAATTCCATGAGTTTGAATTCTCAATCTTTAAGGTCAATCTCTAGGATTGAGTAATATCAGTCTTAAAAGCTGATTTTTAATCTTTAAGGAGATTATCCTTTCTGGGGATCTGATTCATTAGTCTTATCAAGCTAATTTGCATGGTGCCCCCCATTGTACGAGATAAATCCTTCTCATGGTTAGGATAAATCTGACCACTTGGCGACCCTGTTTAATGCTGAGGTCCGTGGATTTCCTGCTGATTTTAATGATGACTTTTCTGGATTTTTCGTCAACCTACAGCTGGTCTGGACGACAACTTCATGACCTAAATCAAGAAGCGCGTGTCTTTTTCGGAAGACTTTACTTCCTTTTAATGATGGAATTGATTCATCGTGTAGATCCATCTTTTCTTTTCTTTCATCGGGTAAAATAGTTTAGTTTAGTCCAAAGCAAAAGTATTTTCAGTTATTTGTTACAGATATATGTGACATATGTTTAAGATAACTTGGTAAATTTTCCCACACTTGGCTTTTATTTTCCTTTTTATCGTCCTCTATTCCATTTTAAATGAATTTTAACATTTTGGTTTGTTTCTCAATTTATGTCCTTTTTGAGGTAACAATAATTTCGGTGTTAAAACCTAGTTTTATCGTTCATAAATATGTATAAACATGATTTTGAGTTCATTTAATTGAAAATTTTGAAAAATTTTACTTGATTTGGGTAGTCAGTATATAAGACTAGGGTTGTTCTTTATTATCAGAGAGCACTAGATTCTAATACAACTACTGCTTTACTAGTATTTTTAATGGTAACCAAGTGTATAAAGTAAAAATTTTAAAATCCGAAAGAATTTAACCCCTTCCCACACTTAAGATCTTGCAATGCCCTCATTTGCAAGAAATCAGTAACAATTTAAATTATTGAGGGTGATTTGTGTGAAAATGATTAAATTTTTACCAAAGTTTCCAAATATATTGGCGTTTGTTTGCTGAATGATAAATGGTGCACATCATTTGTTCATTCCGTCTTGTTGTTATTTCACATATATTTTCCATTTTGTCGTCAAAATTAGTTGCTTTTGCTGAACTTAATGCCAGTCTTTGAAAATGCGTTGTTTTACCCTGTTGTGTTCATAAGATAAACTGCAAACATATATACATATTTTTGAAGTTTGGTATATTACCCCACATTCAAAAATTATTAAAATCTAAGAATAAAAGTTAGAAAATTATAACAACTATTAAAATATTAACATAAGTATTAAACGTATCAACATTACAAATTACAAAATAAATAAAACTAAGTAGACTATGGATGATACTAATACCAATAGGGGTTCCATGCATAACCATAGGTGCTATAGAATGCTTCGGCAGGGTTATACGTAGGATACGGTGGTTGCATCTCTATAGACCAGGGAGGGAAGATGGGTTTCGGTGTAGGAATATAGTTTCTACCTATATGTTGGCAATGAGCTATGATTTGGTTCTGATGAACTTGCCAATCTTCAAATGCTCTCTGTCTAGCATTTTCGTACTCCTGAGAAGCTATAAACCTTTGCATTTCTTGCATCTCATTCTCCCCTCCTACATTACCTTGCTGTTGGTTTCTCTCAACCTGTGGATGTCTACCATGGTATGGTACTGCGGTGTTATTTCGCCTCTTCAAAACTTTCGCACCATGGTATACATTTAAACCTATAGTATCGCGGGGTTCTGGTTCTTCCACTAATAATCCCCCCCGACTTATATCCACACCGAGATATTCAGCAATCAAAGTAATAAAAATACCACCTCCTATTATGCTATGCGGTCTCATCCCCCGAACCATAGCTGATAAATAATAACCCACACAATACGGTATACTTACAGCGCTTTGTGGGTCTCGAATACACATATGGTAAAACAAATCCTGTTCATTTACTTTTTCCTTGTTCTTACCCCTTTGTGTAATCGAATTAGCTAAAAACCTATGAATTACTCTTAATTCAGCTCTATTTATGTCCAAATAAGAGTAATTTCCCCCTTTGAAACGGTGATGGCTTGTCATTTGACTCCACACACCGTGTGTATCAAAATTTTCATCTATCTTTCTACCGTTTAGTATCAACCCTCTACAATCAACAGATGCTAACTCCTCAGGCGTATATATACGTAAAGCCTGAGCCATGTCCAGTAAAGACATGTGGCGCATCGAACCGCCTAACAAAAATCTAATAAAAGAACGATCGGTTAAACTAGCTACCCGATCATTCAACTCTATACTACACAACAATTCTTCACACCATACTTTATATACAGGTCTACGCATGGTGAATAAACGTACCCAGTCATTAAAAGTAGAATTACCATACCTCTGTACAAGTAATTCTCTAATTGGCCCGGCCAATTCTACAGCTTCTAAGGGTCCCCATTCTATGACCCTTGGTACCTCAACAACCTTAGAATGAAGAGTATGCAAACCCCTTTGATATTTTGGATAATCTATCCAAAGTCTGTCAAATCTCAGGTTCGGGTGCAACTCTTCCAAGTGCATATCAGAAAAGGTCATGACTGGATGAGGTATATCCTGCTTGTAGTAGTTATCCACCTCCTGTTGTTCCGCATTCTCAGCAGGAGCATTGCGAGCTTGGGATGAAGATTCACCCCTTTCAGTCTGCAAAACACATCAAACACAATTTTTGTGCATCCAAATATGCATTAGTGTCAGCAAAATCATCAATCAAAATAATTACAATGACATGATCAATTTATATCAAACTTAAGCTTATTTTCATATTTTCATCAAATCTACACTTTTTCAAATAAGCATATACGAAAATGTTCGCCAAGTTCATAAGCATTCAACTCAAATAACATGTCAAAATAATCATTACTAGCAATTAAACAAGTCTCAAATGGCATTATCTTTCAAAAATCAAGTTCATGAATTTTAGACTTAAAAAAGTCTACTTTAATTCTCAAAATCATGTTTAGGCTCAAAGTTTGTATCATTTAACTACCTAGACATGTTACACTACTTAATTTAGCATCAATTCATGACAAAAATCGGCCATAACCTGTTTATATCAAAAAGCCCCAAATTTACTCAAGAACACAAACCCTAGATTACTCAAATTTTGAAGTTTAAGGCTTCTAATCATGTTAAACAGCATCAATCTAGGTTATACAAGCATAATACATAAACAATTTAAGCATAATTACACTAAAAAGCATCAAAATCAAATTGGGGGAAAAATTGCTCAAGAACACTAATTTCGGATTAAATGGTGTTTAGATGTAGAAATTTACCGTTTTTCTTGAGTAATTCCTAGATAGCATCCTTCTCAACATGATTTTAGTAAAAGATTTGGTGATTAACGGTTAAAAATTGTGATTTTGGGGGTGTTTTTGGGTGTTTTTTCGGCAGTTTTTCGCTGTGTTTTCTGTTGTGGGGAGTGAAACTGAGCTGTTTCAGCTCGTTTTATTTTTTTCTGTAATCCGGTCCTCCCGCGACTCGCGGGGATTAAACCTTCAAACTCCGGGAGTCGCGGAGTTTGATATATATATATATATATATATTTTTTATAATCTTTAACTTATAAAACAATTAAGTAAATAATTTTTTTAAAATTTTGTTTTCCTTATTATTGAGGACGAGGTCGTTTCGGATCGATGTCCTAGTCTGTCCCTCGACAAAATTTTAAAATTTGTCTTTTTGTAGCGATTGTTTTAAAAGCTAAGATTTTTGGGGTTTTTTAATGTTTTTGGCATACTTTAATTCAATAAGATTAAAAATAATGATAATAAAAGTTCTCGTCCCTCCCTCGGGTAAAGCAATTTCGGTTCAAAGACCTAGTCTTCAAGTTACGACGAATTTTAAAAATCATATTTTTAACTTAATGAGATAAAGTAAATTTTTGTTTTTAAATTCACACAATTTAAATATAAAATTCAAAATTAATATTAAAAATTCACACCAAACTTAAAATTTGAAATGCATAAAATTAAAATTTCATATTTTAAAAATTAAAAATTCACACCAAACTTAATTTAAAAATTTATAAATTCATACCAAACTTATATTAATTTTTCAAATATTTACAATTTTTAAATATATTGTTTTTACAAAGTTTACAATATTAATTTAAGTTTTGTATATTAATTTTAAAAACATGGTAAAAATAAAATTAAAAATCTTTTTGGCTTTTTTTATCCCACTTTAATCAATCAAATATTATCAAAAATATGCGCCCCTCTTTTTGGTAAAGTAATTTCGGTTCCAAAACCTAATTTAACTCATGACGAATTTTTGAAATATTTTGGGTTGATTGTTTAAAGATATTTATACCTTAAGAATAAACGTTAAATTTCGCAGTGATGTAATAAATTTTTGTATGATATCAATAATTTCGGTCGCCAAACCTAATTTTATTCAATACCAATTTAATACTTTTTAGCGAATAAATTAGCGTTTATTATCAAAAGGTTAAAAATAAAAATAAAAATAAAAACTGTACAGACATACCTGTGAAATAGATTTCTTAGTTATATGATCTATCCCATTCATAAGATAGTCGGTTTAATTGGTTTTCCATGGCTACATATGCGTAACCTCGAGCATTTAGTGTCTTTTCTTCTAAACATATGAATGGTCCATCTCTGCATAAAGTAACAAATTCGGTGTTTGAATAGGTTTGATTATTTGAACATTTACCTCCATGTGACCATTTTCCGCATTTGTGACATCTTTCTAGGTGTCGTGCTCTTCTTTTCGCTGCGGATTTTGATTTTCCTTTACCAAATTGTAACTTATTATCTTCGCATCTGGATTCTTTTCTAACTCCGTCCATTCTTTCTCTGATTACTGATACTAATTCACTCGGTAGTATGTCATTATTTCGTTTAGTGATCAAAGCGTGTAGCATTAGACCATGGTTTAGTTCACAGGCAGTCTTCATTTTGTAAAAACCTAAAAAAATAAAAAATTCAGAATGGGGGGAGAAGACTAGTTCTTTAGGGTCTGCTAGGGAAAGACCATTCGGGTTCCATTTTCGAGAACTACACGAAAACAGACAATCTAATTCTAACAGAAATACATATTATCCTTTAAAGACTTGATTCTCCCCACACTTAGTTAGCTGTGGTGTCGAAATTGTGATTAACTTCGTTGTCAACTTCCATCGGACCATGTATGTAATGTTTAACTCTGTGACCATTAACTTTAAATTCAATCCCATTTGAATTTATCAATTCTATCGTTCCGTATGGGAAAACTCTTTTGACTATGAATGGTCCAGACCATCTTGATTTCAATTTTCCAGGAAATAGCTTGAATCGTGAATTGAAAAGAAGAACTCTGTCTCCTTCCTTAAATTCTTTTGAACTTCTGATTCTTTTATCATGCCATTTCTTCGTTCTTTCTTTATAGATTAACGAATTTTCGTATGCTTCATGTCTTAATTCTTCTAATTCGTTTAGTTGACTTAATCGTAGACGTCCGGCTTCATGTATATCAAGATTACATGTCTTCAAAGCCCAAAATACTTTGTGTTCAATTTCTACTGGAAGATGACATGCTTTTCCATAAACAAGTCTAAAAGGTGTGGTTCCAATTGGAGTTTTGTAGGCTGTTCTAAAAGCCCAGAGTGCATCCTCCAATTTAATGGACCATTCCTTTGGATTTGATCCTACGGTTTTCTCTAGAATACGTTTTAAAGCTCGGTTGGTATTTTCAACTTGTCCACTTATTTGTGGATGATATGCGGTGGAGATTTTATGAGTTACTCCATATCTTTTAAGAACTTTCTCAAGTTGATTATTACAGAAATGAGTACCCCGATCACTTATTAAAGCTTTCGGTGTTCCAAACCTTGCAAAAAGACGTTTTAAAAAGTTGACTACAACTCGTGCATCGTTAGTTGGGAGAGCTTGTGCTTCCGCCCATTTAGATACATAATCAATGGCTACGAGTATATATAGATTATTATGAGATTTTGGAAATGGACCCATAAAGTCAATACCCCAAATGTCAAATACTTCACATACTTGGATGACATTTTGTGGCATTTCATCACGTTGACTTATTTTTCCGGCCCTTTGACATGCATCACAGGATTTGCAAAGAAGGTGTGCATCTTTGTAAATTGTAGGCCAATAGAATCCAGCTTCATAAACTTTTCTTGCTGTTAGTTGAGGCCCATAATGCCCTCCTGTTGGTCCTGTGTGACAATGGTTTAATATTTTACTAGCTTCATCTCCAAATACGCATCGGCGTATTATTCCATCGGGACAACTTTTAAACAGATGTGGATCTTCCCAAAAATAGTGTTTTATATCACTGAAGAATTTCTTTCATTTTTGGTACGATAATCCTTTCTCAAGGAATCCACAAACTAAGTAGTTTGCATAGTCTGCAAACCATGGGATTTCATTATAATCTATCTTCAATAGATATTCATCAGGAAAGTTGTCTTGTATGGCCGATTCATTTAGAACTTCTAACTCAGGATTTTCAAGACGAGAAAGATGATCAGCGGCGAGATTTTCTGCTCCTCTTTTATCTCGGATTTCAATATCAAACTCTTGTAAGAGTAAGATCCAACGGATTAATCTTGGTTTAGCATCTTGTTTTGAAAATAGGTATCTAAGAGCAGAATGGTCGGTATAGACCACCGTTTTTGCTAGAACGAGATATGATCAAAATTTGTCAAAAGCAAAGACAATAGCAAGGAGTTCTTTTTCAGTAGTTGTATAGTTCGTTTGTGCTCCTTGTAACGTCTTACTAGCATAATATATAGGTTGAAATCGTTTTTCAATCCTTTGTCCTAAAACGGCTCCCATTGCAAAATCACTTGCATCGCACATTAGTTCAAATGGTAGATTACAATTTGGTGTTATCATGATCGGTGCATTAGTGAGTTTTTCTTTAAGAATATTAAAAGATTTGATACACTCATCTGAAAAGATGAATGGAGCATCCTTTTCTAGGAGTTTATTCATAGGAGTGGCAATTTTAGAAAAATCTTTTATGAAACGTCGGTAAAAACCGGCATGCCCTAGAAAACTCCTAACTCCTCTAACATTGGTGGGATGTGGAAGTTTAGCAATTACATCTACTTTAGCTCTATCCACTTCAATTCCTTCTTTTGAAATTTTATGTCCAAGAACGATGCCTTCTTTAACCATGAAATGGCATTTCTCCCAATTAAGAACTAGATTTGATTGTTCGCATCTAAGAAGCATTCGTTCCAGATTAACTAGACATGATTCAAATGTATCACCGAAGACTGAAAAGTCATCCATGAATACTTCCATGCATTCTTCTATCATGTCGTGAAAAATCGCCATCATACACCTTTGAAAGGTTACAGGGGCGTTGAAAAGTCCAAATGGCATGCGTTTGTAAGCAAAAGTACCATAAGGGCACGTGAATGTGGTTTTCTCTTGATCTTCGGGTGCTATTGGAATTTGAAAATATCCGGAAAATCCATCTAGAAAACAATAGTAACTATTTCCGGCTAATCTTTCCAACATTTGATCTATGAAAGGTAAGGGAAAGTGATCTTTTCTGGTGGCGTCATTTAATTTTCTATAATCAATACATACACGCCATCCTGTTACGGTCCTAGTAGGAATAAGCTCATTTTTCTCATTTGTAATGACAGTCATGCCACCCTTCTTAGGCACGCATTGAACTGGGCTTACCTATGGACTATCAGAGATTGGATAAATTAGACCTGCATCTAGCAGTTTAATAATCTCTTTCTTAACTACATCTTGCATATTAGGATTTAGTCTTCGTTGGCGTTGCACATACGTTTTATGACCTTCTTCCATAAGGATTTTATGTGTGCAATACGAAGGACTTATTCCTTTAATATCATGAATCTTCCATGCAATGGCTGGTTTATGAGCTTTCAACACAGAAATGAGTTGTGATTTCTCATTTTCAGTAAGAGAAGACGATATTATTACAGGTAATTCAGATTCACCATGTAAATAAGCGTATTCTAAATGGTTTGGAAGTGGCTTTAACTCTAATTTCGGAGGTTCTTCTATCGATGATTTGTATCGATATCTGTCTTCTTCTTTTAGCATTTGAATTTCTTCTGTTGTTGGTTCATATCCATTAGCTATAAGTGTAGCTAACATTTCAGCTTCATCAATTGGTTCATTACCTTCTCCTAAAGAACATTCTCCTGTTCCTTGTAATTCTAGAAATTCTTCTAATAATTCTGCATGTGCATCTATAGTTTGAATATAATAACATGTATCATCTGCAGATTGCGGTTGTTGCATTGCTCTATCAACTGAAAAGGTAACACTCTCATCCTCTATACTTAGGGTCAATTTCTTACCGAACACGTCTATCATTGCTTTAGCCGTGTTTAAGAATGGTCTTCCTAATATGAGAGGAACTTGAGAATCTTCTTCCATGTCCAGAACAACAAAATCTACTGGAAATACTAAAGTACCAACTTTAACTAGCATGTTCTCCATTATCCCTCTAGGATATTTTATTGATCTATCGGCTAGTTGTATGCTTATTCTGGTTGGTTTTAATTCTCCAAGGTCTAGTTTAGCGTATAGTGAATACGGCATTAGATTTATACTAGCACCTAAGTCTGCCAATGCTTCTATTGAACTAAGACTACCCAGAAAACATGGAATTGTGAAACTTCCTGGATCAGATAGTTTTTCTGGTATCTTATTCAACAGCACTGCTGAACAATTAGCATTCATAGTAACAGCCGAGAGTTCTTCCATTTTCTTTCTATTTGAGATTAGATCTTTCAAGAATTTAGCATATCTAGGCATTCCTGAAATCACATCAATGAAAGGAAGATTTACATTTATCTATTTAAACATATCCAAGAATTTGGATTGCTCGGCTTCAAGTTTCTCTTTCTTCATTTTACTCGGGTAAGGAAGTGGTGGTTGGTATGGTTTAACATAAGGTTTAGCCTTAACTGTGTTATCTTCATTAACCTTTTCAACTACCGGTTCTTTTTCCTTATCTTGATCAGGTTGTGATTCTTGTGGAGTAGGAATAGCTTCATCAGAAATTACAGGTATTTCCGGTGGTTTAAGCGTTGTACCACTTCTTGTGGTAATAGCTTTAGCTGTTTCATTCCGGGAGTTAGCATTTGTATCACTAGGTAGACTTCCCGGTTTTCTTTCACCTATTAACCTTGCTAGGTTACTCACTTCTTGTTCCAGATTTTGAATAGAAGCTTGTTGATTTCTAAATGCTTGAGCATTTTGTTCATTGGTTTGTTTTTGAGATGTGAAAAACTGCGTTTGAGTTTCAACTAGCTTTGTCATCATATCTTCTAAATTTGGCTTTTTATCATCGGTTTGTTGTGGTGGTTTGTTTTGAAAATTAGGTCTTTGCTGATTGTAAGTATTATTGGATACTTGTTGATTGCTAGGACCTTGTTAGATGTTGTATGGAATATTTCGGTTATAATTCTGGTTTTAATTGTAAATCGGTCTTGGCGGTTGATAATTATTCTGATAATTATTTCCAGGCCTTTGGTTTATGTATGAAATATTCTCTCTTTGTTCCATTGTTAATTCAATACTGAGACAATCTTTTGTCAAATGTGGTCCTCCACACTGCTCACAACTAATTCGTATTGAGTGAATATCTTTAGTCATCTTTTCCATTCGTCTCTCCACCGCATCTATCTTTGCGGAAATGGAATCTAAGTCATGGCTAGAATCGGCTCTAGCTGCTTTAGATGATCTAACGATATCTTTTTCTTGGTGCCACTCATGTGAGTGGGAAGCAGTGTTATCAATAATTTTGTAAGCATCAGTTTCGGTTTTCTTCATAATAGAACCACCAGCTGCTATATCTATGTCTTTTCTTGTAGTGATGTCGCATCCTTGGTAGAATATTTGTACTATTTGACAGGTGTCTAAACCATGTTGCGGACATCCTCTTAGCAACTTTCCATATCTAGTCCATGCCTCATATAGAGTTTCATTTGGCTTCTGTGTGAACGTAACAATTTCTGCTTGGAGTCTTACGGCTTTAGATGCAGGAAAGAATTGTTTAAGAAATTTGTCATCTAAAACATCCCATGTATCGATCGCCCCTTCAGGTAACGATTCCAACCAATCTTTGGCTTCTCCCTTTAAAGTCCAGGGAAATAACATGAGATATATCTGTTCATCCTCCACTTCTCGGATTTTAAATAGTGTGCAGATCCTATTAAAGGTACGTAGATGTTCATTTGGATCTTCCTTCGGCGCACCACTAAATTGGCATTGATTAGTCACCATGTGTAGAATTTGTCCTTTGATTTCATAATCTGGCGCATTAATGTCTGGATGAGTAATTGCGTGACCTTGGCCAGTGCGTTTAGCTCTCATTCGGTCTTCCATACTTAAAGGTTCCAGATTCTCCATAATTGAATTTGTTGAATCGGTATCACTAGAGGATTCTGATTTAATGGTTCGTTCCTCAACAATCTCTGTTTGAATGATTGGTGGTTCCGGAGGAAAGTTTAATGGTTCAGGATCTACGAATCGTTCCTGAATATTCTCCGGATTCTCAATTGTGAGGTTGGGTTCAAAAAATGGATTATCGGAAATTTGAACAGAAGTACTTGGTCGACTGGATGATGATTCTAAAGAAAAATCAACGGCGGTTATATTTGCTAAATGTCTTGATCTAGTTACAGGTGGTGAACGTACAAAAGGTGGTGAACGTCTTGCTCGGTGCATTCACTGAATATCCTATTAGTTTTTAAAAGGAAAGAAAAATTATAATAAGTTATCCAATCAATAGACTTTTCTAATTTTGCCCACGTTTCGAATAGCCAAAAGATGCAGCAGAGGGGCAGGATTCGTTTGGTCTCAATATAATTGAGGACTGTTTGGCTCCAATAACCCGGTCCACGTACAAATCTAACTATTACTACGAACCAGAAAATTTTGATGTCTATCAATTTAACCACTTAAAATAAATTTTCATAATTTTAAGAAAATTTAGATAAGAAGTAGAATAAAAATCTATGTCCTAAAATTAGAATAGCGAGAAATAAGAAAGAAAAAGAGTTCGTCGAAAAAGGTCGAAAAAGAAAAATGGTTGAAAAATAAAAGGTGACGGAAAAATAAAAGAAACTTATAAAACTTAAAAATACTTGACTAACCTAACCTTATTACTACAACTAACTTAAAATTATAATCGCAAATTGAGATTACTAATTGGAATGATAATTGATACATAGGTAAAAGGTGTCTAAAAATATTAAAGCTTACAAGTAAAACTATATCCCAAATGGAAATAACTTAAAAAGAAACTAAAACTTAAAAAGGCGTCGCAAAATTCTAAAGTACCTAAATCTTAGTATAAAGAAAAAGCACTTAAGGAATTCTACGGCAAAGACTAAAAATCTAGGAGTAAAAATAACTATGGCAAAATCTAAGTTTAAAACTAAATATGAGTTAAAATACAAATATTACGCTAAAACAATTGAAAAGGGACAAAATATAAAAATATATAAAAAGTTGTAAAAAGTACAATTTTTATAAAAATATTATTTTTATATTATTTATTTTATAAAACTATTAATTTTACAATTTAATTAAACTTAATAAACTAAAATATAAATTAAATAGAACTTAAATTAAAATAAAACTAATTATAATAATAATAATAATTAGGGTTAATAATAATTTTAATTAATAATTATCCGTAATAAATGCAGTTTAGGGTTTCTGTCGCGTGTCAGAATTACTCTGCGAGTTGCGGTAATTAAAGCTGCAAACCCCGCGAGTCGCGGGGTTCTGGTTTTCAACTGACAGGTTATTAAAATTCAACGCGTTTTTCTTTATTTATTAATTTTTTTTTATTTTCTGTTTTTAATTTTTTCTGTTTATAAAAAAAAAATATGTGTATAATAAAAACTTATATTTAACTTAAATAAAAATAGAATTACTTTATAATTTTATAAATAAAAATCTTAAAACTAGATTTATATATATATATTTTTTTTTTGTTTATATGTTTTTAAATAAAAATAAAATACTTAAATAAAACTTATATAAAAATAAAGAAACTTTATAAAACTTAAATATTTAACAAAATCTTAAAAATACTTATATTTTTGTTTTATATTAGCGTTGCGCTTCCGGTGTTTAAGAGACTCCCCGGCAGCGGCGCCAAAAATACTTGATGTTTTAGCAGAGTAGTATATAAAATAGCTTATATTTTTGCAGGAAGATACTATTAAATACGATACAATTTTACACAAGATATTTATTTATTTAGAGAACGGATATACTTAAACCTTGCTACAACACTTATAGGCAGTGTACCTAATCGTACAGTAGTGTAGTTTTTAGTAAGTCCGGTTCGTTCCACAGGGAATCTTTTTAAACAAAGCTTAACGCTATATTAGTTTACTTTTATAGAAATACAAATATATATATAAGTAATATTATTATTATAAAGGGGGGTTTTTACCGTTTAATGACCGGTTTGTCGATTTTAAAACTTTAATCGCAGTTAAAACCTAATGTAAAATATTAAATAAATAAAAGACTTAATTTAAAGCGTAAAATAAATAACGATAATGAAATTGCAATAAATAAAAGTGCGATAAAATAAAATTGCGATAATAAAAAAAATACGATAATTAAAAGTGCGATTAAATAACAATAAATAAAAGTGCGATAATTAGAAGTGCAATTAAATATAAAATAAAGGAAATTAAATATGAAATAAAAGAATTATGCTTATTTAAACTTCCGTAATCATGATGTTTGACGTGTTGATTTTAGTTTTATGCCCATGGGTTAATTGTCCTTTGTCCTGGATTATTTAATATGTCCATACGGATTTGTCCATAATAGTCCATCAGTCATAAATATAAAGAGCGAAAGCCTTCGTCAAATTATTCTTATTCCCGAAGTCAAATATTCCAACTAATTGGGGATTCGAATTGTAACAAGGTTTTAATACTTTGTTTAATGAATACACCAGGTTATCGACTGCGTGTAAACCAAGGTTTTACTACTTTGTTAACAATTACACCAATTACCCTTGAATGTAATTCACCCCTGTTTCAACAAGTCTATTAACTACTAATCCAGTTCCGTGTCCGGTAAAATGAATAATTATTGGTATTTATAGATATCCCGCCCACCGTACCCAGTCAAGCGTATGTGGTTATATATAAATACGTCGAATTATAAGTTTGTATATTAAATTAACAAGGTGTTGTTTAGTTAATATAAAACCCATTAATAACCCATAGTCTAATTTCCACAAGTTTTGTTCTTTTGTCCAAACCCCAATTATGGTACAAAGCCCAATTACCCAATTTTAGTAATTAGCCCAACATCATGATTACTTCGGATTAAATAAGTATAATAATAACTTAGCTACGAGACATTAATATAAAAAGGTTGAACATAACTTACAATGATTAAAAATAGCGTAGCGTTACACGGACAGAATTTCGACTTACACCCTTACAACATTTGCTAACATACCCTTATTATTAGGATTAAAATTAAAATTAAAATTAAAATTAAAATATAAATATAAATATATACGATATAGATAGAGAGATGGATGGATTTTTGGTTTTTTTTTACGATCAGAATGCGCGAGCTTTATAGGGATTTTCGACTTTTGGGGCTCCGCGACTCGCGGCATTTTTGCCTTCAAACTCCGCGAGTCGCGGAGTTTACTTTTACAGCTCACCCATGTTTGGAGTCTTTCTTGCCGACGATTTATTTTATATATATAATATATATATAATTAATATAATTAATTATATATTATATTATATTTATATACATAGTTAACTTGTAATTTTTAGTCCGTTGCGTCGAGCGTTAAGAGTTGACTCTGGTCCCGGTTCCGGATTTTCGAACGTCCTTGCGTACAGTTTAATATCTTGTACTTTGCGTTTTGAATCTTGTACTCTTGTAATTTCGAGACGTTTCTTATCAATAATTGGAACCTCTTTGATTGTCTTTTGTACTTTTGAGCTTTTTGGTCGTTTGCGTCTTCAATTCGTCGAATCTGTCTTTTGTCTTCACCTTTTATTATTTAAACGAATATCACTTTTAAATAGAACAATTGCAACTAAAAGCTTGTCTTTCTTGAGGAATAATGCTATGAAATATATGTTCGTTTTTAGCATTATCAATTTCCCCGTTGTTGCCGCGACGATTGGAGCCGCGACGCGGCATTTCTGCCAGACTGGTGCCGGTTTTAGCTCAAATTAAATGACATCAAGGGGCAAATTGGTAATTTCACGTATACATCTGATGGGAGCATTAAATCCCAACCACTCATCCATTTCATTTATTTTCTTTTATCTTTTCTTTCATTTTCTCTCCCAAAAACTCAACACCTATTTAGATTTAAAGTGAGTTTTGAGAGTGAAGGATTGAGGGTTGATCTTTGGAGCAAGAGTTAAGGTTGTTCCTTGTGTCTCTAGCTACACGTTGATAGTCTTGGTAAGTTCTAACTCCAAGTTTTGAGTTTTAATTGATTATTGACTAGGGTTTTGGTTACTAGAGACTTGTATGACCCATTTGGGGGTAAAATGGGTGAATTTGGGTTATGTTGTTGTTATAGAACCCTAATAACCATGATCTAGGGTTTGGTCTAATGAAATGGAGTTTGTAGGTGTTAATGGTGTTGTCAAGCATTAAACACTTGTCCAAATGTTAATGAAGTAGTAAATAGGTCATGTTTGACAAATTTGGATGGCAAGTGTGAAAATGGGTCAAAAGTGTACTAGTTGACCTAACTTGGGTAAAATGGGTATGAAATGCATAAGTTGGTGTTAGTTGAAGTTAGTAGACTTTAATTCACTAGCTTTAGAGTCCAAAGTCGAGTCTTGGCCATTTAAGGGCGGTTATGGTGTGTTTGAGCCATTTAATGTGAATTAGGTCATTAAATGCTCAAGTAGGTGCAATGTGGTTAATTCCACTAGTTGTGTAATTGAATGTGTACTTAATGTATTAGGTACTTTGCTTTGAAGCTCGGAAGTGCATAATCACCACCGAAGTGCTAAGGTGAGTGGGATAATTATGTGCATGCATATATGATGTATTTATTTGTGTAGTATGAGTTGTGAAGTGTCGAGGTGTTAAGGCACCACTTCTCATGTGATGGGTGAAGCATCGAGGTGTTAAGATGCCACTCGAGGTGAAGCATCGAGGTGTTAAGATGCCACCTAGGGGTGAAGTGTCGAGGTGTTAAGACACTACTTCGTAGAATAGATGGGTGAAGCATCGAAGTGTTAAGATGCCACTCGGGGTGAAGTATCGAAGTGTTAAGATGCCACCCGTGGGGTTAGTGTACGAGGTGTTAAGTGCACTAATGGTTGTTATGAACTCCGACGGTCCTTAAACACCGTTCCCTTGTTCGATTGGTTAACCATGATTGTGTGCGGATTGTAACATATTATATTGTTTAAATAATATGCTATTGTTATGCTAGCTTATGTTGTTGGAAGTTTAGTATTATACTTGCGATGGTATGATTAATTATATTGCTAGCATGTATGCGGGAATGTGTAAGTGATTGCAAGTAAGTAGGTTGTATATGTAAACATATAATTATTGCACTCACTAAGTGTTAGCTTACCCCTCTCGTTGTTCATATTTTTAGATGCAGGTGCAGATAAAGGCAAGGGGGTTGTTGGGCACTAGGTGTCCCTTGTAGATGTTATGTTGAAGCTTTTGGAAGTTGGCCTACGTTTTGGGTAGTTTAGTCCCAAACCATGCTCAAGGGGTCGTTTGGATTATAAACTATCATTTGTAGTTGGTCAAACTTGTATCACATTCGTTAATGGCCTTTGTGCCTCTTTGTAAACATTAAACTCGTAGTATGTTTTGACGAAACGTGTGGAATGGGTTACATATTTAAGTGGCGCTTAAATGTGTATTATTTTAAAAAAAAAAACTTATCGTACGGAGTACAGGTTGGGTTGTTTCAAGAATCATGGTTAAACTCAAAGTGGAAGTATGTTTTCCAAAATGGTCATCAAGACGTTGTTCTTTCGACTGAAATGACTACCTCTTACAAAAATGACTTGTAACTTATATTTCCGACTATAAACCTATACTTTTTTTTGTTTAGATTCATAAAATAGAGTTCAATATGAAACCATAGGAATTTGATTCACTCAAAACGGATTTAAAACGAAGAAGTTATGGGTAAAACAAGATTAGATATTTTTTGATTGTTGTAGCTACGGGAAATATTGTAACAATTCTATACAAATCATATCCTAGCTAACTTATAGTGTATTATACATGTATTCTAATATATTATGCAATCTTGGGATACCATAGACACGTATGCAAATGTTTTGACATATCATATCGACCCATGTATATATATTATTTGGAACAACCATAGACACTCTATATGCAGTAATGTTCGAGTTAGCTATACAGGGTTGAGGTTGATTCCAAAAATATATATGCTTTGAGTTATGATCTAGCCTAAGACGTGTATACACTGGGTCGTGGATTGATTCAAGATAATATATCGATTTATTTCTGTACATCTAACTGTGGACAACTAGTTGTAGGTGACTAAATAGGACAGCTGACTTAATAAACTTAAAATCATTATAACGTAATAAAAATATGTTGTAAATATATTTTGAACATACTTTGATATATATGTACATATTTGTTATAGGTTCGAGAATCGACCAGTGGCCAAGTCTTACTTCCCGACGAAGTAAAAATCTGTGAAAGTGAGTTATAGTCCCACTTTTAAAATCTAATATTTTGGGATGAAAATACATGCAGTTTTTTAAATGTTTTACAAAATAGACACAAGTACATGAAACTACTTTCTATGGTTGAACGATCGAAGCTGAATATGCCCCTTTTTACTTGGTAATTTAAGAATTAGTAAACCAGTCTACTAATTGACGCGAATCCTAAAGATAGATCTATTGGGCCCAACAAACCCCATCCGTTGTAGCGGATGCTTTAGTACTTCGAGTTTTTGTATCATGTCCGATGGATGTCCCGGAATGATGAGGATATTCTTATATGCATCTTGTTAATTTCGGTTGCCAGGTGTTCACCATATGAATGATTTTTATCTCTATGTATGGGATGTATATTGAAATATGAAATCTTGTGGTCTATTATTATGATTTGATAATATATAGGTTAAACCTATAACTCACCAACATTTTTGTTGATGATTTAAGCATGTTTATTCTCAGGTGATTATTAAGAGCTTTCGCTGTTGTATACTAAAATAAGGACAAGATTTAGAGTCCATGCTTGTATGATATTGTGTAAAAACTGCATTCAAGAAACTTATTTTTGATGTAATATATTCTTATTATAAACCATTATGTAATGGTCGTGTGTAAACGGTATATTTTAGATTATCATTATTTGATAATCTACGTAATGCTTTTTAAACCTTTATCGATAAAATAAAGGTTATGGTTATTTTAAAAATGAATGCAGTCTTTGAAAAACGTCTCATATAGAGGTCAATTAATATGGAACGTTTATAATCAATATGAACGGGACATTTCAAGTTGTGAGCAATGCGGTGGACCACACTTGACGAAAGATTGTAATGTTGAACAAACGATGGAATAACATGAGAATGTTTCCTACATGAACCAAAGGCCGGGAAATAATTATCAAAATAATTATCAACCGCCAAGGCGGAACTTTAATCGAAATCAAAACATTCTTTACAATCCAAATGGAACCAACAATAACTCGTACAACCAACAAGGTCTGAATAACCAACCAAATCAAAACAACACTTTCAATCAACAAAGACCTAGCTTGTATAAACCACCACAACAAACCGAAGAGAAAAAGTCAAATCTGGAAGAAATTATGGCAAAGCTAGTGGAATCTCAAACACAATTTATTACATCTCAAACCTAAACAAATGATAGGTTTGATCAGTCATTAAGCACTCAACAAGCTTCCATTTTGAATCTAGAAAAACACGTAGGTACTCTTGCAAGCATGATGAGTGAGAGGGAATAAGGAAAGCTACCGAGTAATACTGAAGTAAATCCTCGGAATGAAAACGTTAACATGGTGTCAACAAATTCTGAAAAACCAGCATCAGAAGATGAGAAGGTTTTAGATGTGAGTAACAATGAAGAAGTTACGCCATCACCACCACCCGAGTATGTAAAGCCAGTGGTGGCACCATACAGACCACCCATCCCGTTTCCAAGAAAAGGAGTTGAGTATGAGCAAGTAATAGGTAATAAAGTTTGTGAAACCTCTGGAAAGAAGAAGAAGAATAAGAAAGTACAAGAAATAAAAACCATAAAGATAAACCCGATGAAGACAGTTCCACCGAAACCTCTACCCAGGTTGGGTGATCCGGGTGAATTTATTGTTCCTTGTCTACTTAGTGATTGTGTCATGTATGATGCACTAGCAGATTTAGGTGCGAGTGTGAGTGTTATGCCTCTTTCATTATATAAGAGATTAGGAGTAGGTGAGTTAAGTCCAACAAAAATGAGTGTTCGACTCTTTGATCAAACCATTAGGCACCCAGTTGGAATTGCTGACAACCTACCCGTTCAAGTAGGTAATTTAACCTTTTTAGTCGAATTTATTGTCATTGACATTGAAGAGGACCCAAACATTCCTCTAATTTTAGGTCGACCATTCTTAGCGTCTACCAGGGCGTTATTTGATGTAAGAGAAGGTAGAATGACACTTAGTGATGGTGACAGATCAGTCACCTTTGTGATTCGAAAGTCTAAATCTCCACCAACCAAAACCATTGAACCAACAAAAATGATTGGTAAGAACCATAATGTTTTACCAACTCCAACGGTAATGCTTAACAATAATAAAACGCCTAAGTGTGGGGAAGATGAAGTAAAACCTAATGATGACCTGAACCCCGTTGTTGATACGAAATTAAATGACCCCGTTATTAATAGTTCAATGAAGAAACTTATTAAACGGATTCGCGATGCTAGAACCAAGGGGAACTTTAAGTTATGTAACCGGTTAGTATCCAATCTATCGCCTAAAGAAAAGGCAAAACTAGTTGAATTTGTGACTATTACACAGGAATCCGACCAATGGCTTAAAGCAAAAGTCACATATATGCAAGTTGATTATGGTCCAAGAGAAATTAACAATGAAGTTAATCACAATTTCGACACCACAGCTACCTAAGTGTGGGGAGATTCAAATGTTCTAAAAAGAAAATGCTGTCTAAAGTTAGTTGTTCTGTTCTCGTGTAGTTCCGAGAATGGAATCTGATTGGTCTTTTCCACTAGCAGACACTAAAGAACTAATTTTCTTCCCCCCATTCTGAATTTTATTTTGTTTTATAGGTTTGTATGAAATTATTACGCTTTTTAAATTTAAGTTATGTGTGAATTTAAAAACAAAATTTATTAAGTTTAAAAAATGATTTCTAAAATTCGTCGTAAGTTAAAGACTAGGTCATAGAACCGAAATTGCTTTACCCAAGGACGGGGCGAAAAATTTTGTTTTCATTATTTTAATATTATTGATCTAAAGTATGCCAAAAAAAATTAAAAAAAACCCGAAAATCTTTGTTTTTAAAACAATCGCTTTAAAACGACAAATTTTAAATTTTGTCAAGGGACGGACTAGGTAAACATACCGAAACTACCTAAAGTAAAAGGAAACAAAATTTTTTAAAAAAATTATTCATTTAAATTGTTTTAATAAATAAAGGTTTTATAAAAAAAAAATATATAATAAAAATATTATGTATGTTTGTAGTTTATCTTATGTACAAAATAGGGTAAAACATCGTACTTTCAAAGACTGGCATTAAGTTCAGCAAAAGCTACTAATTTTGACGACAAGACGCAAAATATCAAATGTGATATAAAATAATATGTTTGCAAACTCGGTATTTTTAATCACTTTTCTACACTAATTACCCTCATGAATTTATAATTATAGTCTGATTTCATGCAAATGAGGGCATTGCATGATCTCAAGTGTGGGGAAGGGTTATAAATTCTCTCGGGCTTACACTTAGTTTAATTGCCAAATTTTGTGAAAATCATGTTTATACATATTTATGAACGATAAAACTAGGTGTTAATGCCGAAATTATTGTTACCTCGGAGAGAACATAAATAGATAAACAACCCAAAAGGCTTGAATTCATTTAAAATGGAATAGAAGATAATAAAAAGGCAAAGAAAAGAATAAATAAAAGCTAAGTGTGGGAAGAATTTACCAAGTTCTTTAAAACATATATCACATATTTTGTACAAGATTATTGCAGGTACTTTTGCTTTGGACTAAACTAATCAGTTTTACCCGATTTACTGTAATATATTTGAAAGAAAGATGAATCTACACGATGAATCAATTCCATCATTAAAAGGAAGTAAAGTCTTCCGAAAAAGACACGCGCTTCTTGATTTAGGTCAGAAAGTTGTCGTCCAGACCAGTTGTAGAGTCTACGAAAAACCTTGAAAAGTTTTCTCGAAAATCAGCTGGAAATCCACAGACCTCAGCATCAAACAGGGTCGCCAAGTGGTCAGACTTATCCTAACCATGAGAGGATCTATCTCGTAAAATAGGGAGGGTGCCGTGAAAATTAACTTGATAAGACTAATGAATCAGACCCCCAGAAAAAGATAATCTCCTTAAAGATTAAAAATCAGCTTTTAAGTATGATATTACTCAATCCTTGAGATTGACCTTAAAGATTGAGAATTACAAACTCATGGAATTCAATGATATCTAAACTCGAGCTTAAACGAGAAAATATTTTGATCAAATTAAAACCGATTTGTTTTCTGAAAACCCATTTTCAATGCGTTCATTACCATTGAACGTAAAATCCTAGGAATTCACCGGAATTTATTAGGTCACCTGAACCAAATCGGGTGTCAACCGTAAGAATGGTGGTTGCATAGCATGGTGGAAGACAGAACCTTGTGCCAGACCAAAAAATTATAGGGTGATCTTTACTATTGCTCCTACAAAGGATAGTAATTGCATCCGACACGTTGTAGACCATGAACATCTGCATGTCATTAGACATTGCCTTAACAGTTGCTTGTTCAACGCTTTCCTTTACAACCGGACGGTAGTTTACCGAAAGGTAATATACGGAACAAGTATACTGGACGTGTTGCTTTCCTAATACAAGGTTAGCAAGTGGGTGACACAAAACTGCAAGTTTTGAGCTAAAATTTTAAAATATGAAACCCATGCAACCCACAAAAATATTTTGCAAACACCGGTGAAGGGTTATTCCTGAAAACTTATCTAGGGTAAAAGCTAGAATGAATTTTCAAAAGATCAAATGTTTTCATAAAGATCCAATTTCCTTAAGGATCTAAATTTTCATAGTCATGTGGGACTATAAACCACATCATTACTATCATTGTTTATACCGCTGTATCAAAATCACTGATGTATAAAGTGTGAGAATAAAAAAAAGTGATTCGAGTGAAGTGTGATTTTATTTCAAGTTATGTATTGCTTGAGGACAAGCAACGCTCAAGTGTAGGGATATTTGATAGTGCTCCAAATGAATATATATTTAGACACAATATCCTTCCAATATGTAAAGCTTTTAGTTGTAATTGTTCTATTTTTATGTAATATTCGTTTAAATAAATAAGTACCAAGATAAAAGAAGAAAACGACGATTTGAAGACGCAAACGAACAAAACGCTAAAAAGTACAAAGTACAATCCAAGTGGTTCAATTTATTGATAAGAAAACGTCTCAAAATTACAAGAGTACAAGCCGTGAAACGCAAAGTACAAGATATCTCCGCGTACGAAAGGACGTTCGAAAATCCGGAACCGGGACATGAACCAACTATCAACGCGCGACTCGACGGAGCTAAAATTACAAGTCAACTATGCCAGAAATTTGGCCAGGTCCTATAAATTCAGTATTTTCGGACGAGTTATAACACATCTTTTTCTCTTCCTTTCTCTGTAAGAAATATATATATATATATATATATATATATATATATATATATATATATATATATATATATATATATATATATATATATAATTTAAAGTTTAATTTAAGTTTAATAATAATTGGGTTATTGTAAGAAATGTTTTAAGGTTTTGTAAGTCTGAACTCTGTCCGTGTAACGCTACGCGATTAATCACCACTGTAAGATATGTTCTTCCTTTTTAAATTAATGTCTTGTAACTAAGTTATTATTATGCTTATTTGAGCCAAAGTAATCGTGATGTTAGACTAGATATTAAGATGGGGTTATTAGATTTTGTACCATAATTAAGGTTTGGACAAAAGACCGACACTTGTGGACATTGGACTATTGACTATTAATAGATAGGGGGTATTGTCTAATCGAATGACAACTCATTAGAATCTGTCGAACCTATCTTCAAATTAGTTAATCTAATAATTATTAAAATGATTACGTATGTTCTATTTAGTGACGTTTATACGACATCTTTTACGATCATTTAAATAATTATTCGGATTGGGTAATTGATTATTCATTCTGATCAAGTGGGTAAATTAATATTCATATCTCATTAAAACAGGGGTGGATTACATACAAGGATAATTGGTGTAATTGTTAACAAAGTATTAAAACCTTGGATTACGCGCAGTCGATAACCTGGTGTAATTATTAACAAAGTATTAAAACCTTGTTACACTTCGAATCCCTAATTAGTTAGAATATTTGACTTCGGGAATAAGGTTAATTTGACGAGCATTTTATAATTATGACCGATGGACTATTATGGACAAAAACCAGATAGGTATCAAATAAACCAGGACAAAGGACAATTAACCCAGGTAACAATTAATTAAAATCAAAATGTCAAATATCATGATTACGGAAGTTTAAATAAGCACAATACTTTTATTTCATATTTCATCGTACCTTTATTTACTGTCATTTTATTTACTGCAATTTACTTTATCGCAATTTAAATTCTGTCATTTATATTATCATCATTTATCTTTACGCTTAAGACATAAAATTGACAAACCGATCATTAAACGGTAAAATCCCCTTTTTATAATAATAATAATATTAATTATATATATTTTATACAAATATAGTTTAAAATAAATATAGCGTTAAACTTGGCTAGTTCCCTGTGGACGAACCGGACTTACTAAAAACTACACTACTCTACGATTAGGTACACTGCCTATAAGTGTTGTAGCAAGGTTTAGGTATATCCACTCTAATAATAAATAAATAACTTGTGTAAAATTGTATCGTATTTAATAATATTTTGTAATAAAAATATAACTATTTCGTACCCCTCTGCTTTAACATCACTAGGCTTGATTAGTGATCTTGTTTGAACAAAGGGAACCCTGTTTCAATTTAGTGAACTAATTTCTAATTGATTTGTCTTAACCAATTGGGTGCTTACTGGACCAAGGGGGTAAACCGGGTAACATAGATTGAACAAAATAGGGATGAATTGTGTGGAGCAAATGCGTAACCAATTGAATCTTAATCTTATAATTAGCTAATTACTAAGTCACAAACGAAAGAGGTCTTTGGTGAAAGGGAACCCTAAGCCAATAATTCCTAGTTTGACGTGTTTGCTAAAAGAGAATTCTGGGTAAACCGACTCTGTAGTTGCATGTATTGATAAATAGAACTAGTGCTTAATAACAAATCATCTGACACTGCGAATAGGAGATCTAGGCGAACATTCTTTTATCTATTGAATTCAAATATTTTACTTTTTGTTGAGTCTGCATTTATTTTCTATAAACTTAAAAACATAAAAATATTGTCTTTTACTTTTAATCTATCCTTGATTTGGCTAATCGTTAAATAGCCACAAAATAAATTATCTCGTACTTTTAATTTTCATAGATTAACTTAGTTTATTTTTATTAGTTACAATCTTAATTCTCACGTGAAACTGTCCTTGGAACGATTTCGGAATTACCAACTTTATACTATTGCACGATCGGGTACACTTCCAGTTAGTGTGTAGTAATCTTTAAACCGGCATTTTCCAGAGATAAATTATATACTAGATTTTACACATCAAGTTTTTGGTGCCGCTGCCGGGGACAGTTGTATCAAAAATTAAGATTGTTATCTAATTGTTCTTAGTTTAGTTTGAATTATAGTTTTTTATTACTTTTCATTTATTTTCAGTTGAATCGGTGCGTTTAATCAGTTGTTAGTTGTGATTTCGCAGATAACAGGTAGTGCATGCCACATACGCGTTCTTTTAATTCTCCTATTCTTTGACCATTTGACGAACCTGAAAGAGAGTTATTTAGAGCGTTAAGTCAAGATAAACAGTCTACAGTGGATTCATCAGCTTCTTCAAGTGATAATATAATTAATTTGGGTAGTAGTGCTGAGACTGTGGTGCCGGATACACCACCTGAAATCCACGAAGAAGAAGATTCTTACGTTTCATTAGATATTTTCGAGACTGAAGAGATGGCCAATCAACCACCTCGTCCTCAGACTATGGCAGAAAAGTTAAAGGCCACCCGAGCTGGCCAAGGCAATTCGATTACTCAACCAAACATCACTCAGCCTTTTCAAATCACAGGGCCAATTCTGAGTTTGATTTCTTCTGATTGCCAATTTCATGGCAAGGATAGTGATGATGCTAACGAGCATCTTCGTATTTTCAATGATGTTTGTAACTTATTCAAGCTGCATGAGGTTGCCGATACTTTGATCAAGACAAGGCTTTTTCCCTGGACTCTTAAGGGAGAAGCTATGAGATGGTTAGATAAGCAACCAGAGGGATCGATTACCTCTTGGGAAGTTTTGGTAGATAAGTTTTTAGCAAAGTTTTTCCCTACGTCTCGAGCTGCTAGACTTCAAGCAGATATTTCGCAATTCAGACAAAAGAGCAGTGAGACATTATTTGATGCTTGGGACTGTTATTCTAATATGTTACGCTCGTGTCCGCAACACGGGTTGAATGATTTACAAAAGGTCCAGATTTTCTACAAAGTTTGTGACATACCAACTCGTCAAAGTATTGATCAAGCAGCAGGTGGAACTTTAATGGATAAGATCGAAGAAGAGGCATTAGAGATAATTGAAAAGCAAGCTGCCTATACTCACGAATGGCATCAAGATCATGAGTCAACCCGTCCAGCGTCAGTTAAGAGAACCAAAACCACTGGTGCGTATGATGATTATGGGTCTATTAATGCTAAGTTAGACAAATTTGGTAGACACTTGGAGAAGTTGGAAAAGGACATGCATGGTATTAAGGTTGGTTGTGAGTTTTACGGGGGATTACATTTAGGAAAAGATTAGGAAAAGATTGTGATGAAGGTTTGACTATGAAACAGAAAGAAGAGATCGCTTATATTAGTCAACAGAACAACAATCAGTTTCAGGGACGTGCTCAGTTTAATAGGAATTTTAACAATCCCTATAATCCTCAAGGTAATCAAGGTTCGAGGTTCCAGCCAGGATCTAGTGGAGGATATAACAGCAAGCTCCCGGGTATTTTCAGAAACCCCAAGCCGAAGAGAAAAAGTCCAACCTTGAAGCGATGATCGAAAAGCTTGTGATGTCTCAAACTCAGCTTGTTACTACTGTGACTCAAAACAATGAGAAGAATGATCAAATGTTTCGAAATCAACAAGCAGCTATTCTGAATCTGGAGAAAAAAATTGGTCAGCTTGCTAATCAGAGTAATGAGAGGAAATCGGGGGAACTACCGAGCAAAATAGATACTAGCCCGAAGAATGGGCACGTTAATGCTATCACCTCCCGAAGTGGTTTAGCATATGATTCACCGCGGAAGCCCGATGAGTACGATTTGAGGGTGCCGTTAGCTAAGGATAGTGAACCAGTTGTTGTTAGTGAACCGGAGGGGGAAAAGGAGCCGGAACAGGTGATTGAGAAAGTTGTAAGGGTACCAGAAACCGTTGCTGCGAAACCGGTAGTTAAAGAGTGTCAACCACCGCTCCAATTTTCGAGGAAGCAGAGATTGGAGAAGCTTGAGGCGAAAAAGTCCAAGTTCATGGACTTGATTAAAAAAGTTAACATAAATATGCCTTTTATTGATCTGATTGCAGGTATGCCAAAGTATGCAAGGTTTCTGAAGGATTTTCTAACTAACAGGAAGAAGCTGGAGAACGTGTCTTCAGTCCGGTTGAATGCCGCATGCTCAGTGGTAGTGGCAAACAAGCTTCCCGAGAAGCTTGAGGATCCTGGGAGTTTTACCATTCCTTGTTTACTTGGTAATTTGGACTGTGTGATGGCGTTGGTGGATTTGGGGGCTAGCATAAATTTAATGCCTTATTCTATTTATTTACAGCTAGACCCCGGGGAGTTAAAACCCACGCGTATGGCTATTCAACTAACTGACCGCTCTATTAAATTCCCTCGTGGAATTATAGAGAATATGCTAGTTAAGACCGGGTCTTTGGTTTTCCCGGCTGATTTCGTGGTTTTGGATATGGAAGTGGATGAAAGGATTCCACTTATTTTGGGTAGGCCATTTTTGAATACTGCTAGGTGTATCATCGATGTTTATGGCCAAAAGTTGACCCTTAGGATAGATGACTTGAGTGCAACATTCTCAATCGACCATGCTTTAAAATACCCTATCTACACTGATGATACGTGTTATTTTCTTAACACTGTGGATGTCCAGTCTGAGTTTTTGCATGAATTCCCAGAGTTACAGGGTTCAGGAGAATGCTCATTGGTTGAAATTGATGAGGAGTTGCAGGTTGAGGAGGTGGATATTTTAACTGCCTTGATGGAAAACGGCTATGAGCCGACTGAGGAGGAGTTCAAAGAACTCGAACGTGATGTGGATTACCGGAGTAAGTCTTCAATTGAAGAACCTCTCGAGTTAGAATTGAAGCCACTTCCAGATCATTTGGAATACGCTTATTTGCAGGAGGAATCTAAGCTCCCGGTAATTATTTCTTCTTCTCTTACTACAGGTCAGAAAACTGAACTTGTGACCATGCTAAAGGCCCACAAACCGGCCATTGCGTGGAAAATTCATGACATCCAGGGTATTAGTCCCTCCTATTGCACCCACAAAATTCTAATGGAGGATAACTCCAAAACTGTGGTGCAACGTCAAAGGAGGTTGAACCAGCACATGCAAGATGTCGTGAAGAAAGAGATCATTAAGCTCCTTGATGCAGGTCTGATTTACCCGATTTCTGACAGTCCGTGGATTAGCCCGGTACACTGTGTACCTAAGAAAGGTGGTATGATTTTACCACTAATGATAAAAATGAGTTAATTTCCACTCGAACTGTCACGGGGTGGCGTGTTTGTATTGACTATCGTAATTTGAACGACGCTATACGCAAAGACCACTTCCTGTTACCTTTCATGGATGAAATGCTAGAGAGGTTGGCAGGAAACAGCTTTTATTGTTTTCTTGATGGTTTTTCGGGCTATTTTCAAATTCCTATCTCGCCTGAGGACCAAGAGAAAACCACTTTCACGTGCTTGTATGGCACATTCTCATACCGTCGCATGCCCTTTGGCCTTTACAACGCTCCGGCCACTTTTCAAAGGTGCATGATGGCCATATTCCATGATATGATAGAAGATTGCATGGAGGTGTTCATGGATGACTTTTCAGTTTTCGGTGATACTTTCGATTCATGCCTTCTTAATTTAGAGCGGATGTTGGTACATGTGACGACACGGGAATTTCCGACCAAATTTAAACTTAAACTTTGTATGATTTCGACACGATAAGCAAAGTCTGTAATGTTGAGTCTCAAAAATTTTGAACTGTTTTCATACAATCATTTAACTTCGACCATTTTCGACGATTCACGAACTATTATAAATAAATAAATAAATACATATATATTTAAATATATAAATATATATAATACTCTAAAATATAGTTTGATTTAATATATGATGTAAATTATAAAATAATATAAGAGATAATAAAATTTATTACATAAAATAAATCTATATATATATATATATATATATATATATATATATATATATATATATATATATATATATATATATATATATATATATATATATATATATATACATAAAAAGTATATCTTTTGATTTTGAAGTTATTTAGTAAACAACGGTAACGCTCAATTGTAATTCGATTAATAGTAGGCGACGGCTAACTTATCACATGTTCATATTTTAAATGATCTTATAAAAATTGTTATTAAATATTAAATCTATTGATTTCTACTTTCACTTTCTGCTTTCACTTGATTGAACTTACAACCATACTTGGAATAAAAATCAAATTTACAATTGTTGAAGTACTGTGTTAGATTTATTAAGATATTGTGTGATTGTACCATTCTCTTCACTAACATTTAATTATAATATATATGATACGTGATTATTCATTCTCAGCACACCCACTTTACTTTCTGTTAGCCATCTCAATCTCATATACATAGTACATATTAACACAAGATGTATTTATAGATACATCTATATTAAGTTGATAATCTCACACACTTTATCCTCACTCTTGAACCACAACATTCCTCACCACCATCCCTACGTTATGCTTACTGTTTCTTTCTCTCCTTGTCGAGCCCATAACCCTGATCAAACTATATACCAAATCATCACCCATTTTATTAAGACATCCCTTAAACCACTACTTCAACTAAAACGTTTACGTCTTTGTTTATTGGTTCCCAGACCCAAGCACCCTCCTGCTCCATGTCCCTGTTTTGATCAAAGATCCAAAACCACCATCAATTACTACTACCTGCTACCGTATACTTATTGTTTTTCGATCACCCTCACCAAATCATAACCAAGCTGCAGTTCCAGCTTCTGTAATAGTAAAGGAAGATTGAGGTAATGATCGATTGATGCTACTATATTTTTTTCTGTTTCAATTCAAGCAAAAACGTCAATCCTCACCATTTTCCACTACCATTAAAACAACCAATAACCATTTCATTAAATCAAACTACCTGCTATTGTTTGTTTGCTTCTTGATCGATCATCAACAACCAAACACTCTTATGATTCAAATTATAATTAGGATACCGTTGTCTCTGGTCAGATCAAACCCAATAAACCCCATCGTCATAGCTGCTGCTTCTATTAACTCCTGTTATTCATTAATGCTAATTGAAATCAAACCCAAAAGCTCAAGAACGTATTCGGTTTTCCCTTCATGAATTGTTTCAGTCAAAAGTTAAATTCCAAATAAATTTATCAAAATCTATAAAAGCAGAAGTATTAAGAACAACCTATTTAAACTATCTATAGATCCTAATATCATGATTTAAGAATGAACTTTGAAGTCAACTGCAATTACATAAATCAAAATTGGAATGAATTACCAATTTTTAGATAATCAAACTATTTTACGAGTAATTGATACACGATTTTCAGAAGATTTTATGTTAATTCCAACATTTGCAAAACATCAAATTTTGAATTTAATTTTTAAACACATGAGGAACTACCTGAACCTGTTCTTGGTCGATTGCAAAATTCTGGCAATTGTTTCAATCAACCTCACTTCAACAAAACAATTACTCGTGGTTTATAGAAAATTTTACCATCGATCCTTTCTCCATTTATTCATTAATTATTGTTTGATTCAAACCAAACCGTTTGTTAATCGAATAAACCACAACCCATTAAACAATTTAATCAAACTGATAAATACCTTCAATCATCATCATAAGGAACTGCGATGAACCACCGTGACAATCGCCTGCTCGAAACACCTCAATACCGGAGCATCGTCTTCAACCCTGCAAGAGTGCTTCTATCGATTAAACACATCGGATTATTTAAAACCTAAATAAATTAGGTTAGTAATAGTAATGGACTGTTGGGCTTGTTAACTTGGGCTCAGTTTTAATGTTTAGCTTGGGCTTCTTGATCAATTGAATTCCTAATGGACTGAAAATTAAGCCCGAACGAATTTGAAGGTATTAATTAAAATTATTATTATTATTATTATTATTATTATTATTATTATTATTATTATTATTATTATTATTATTATTATTATTATTATTATTATTATTATTATTATTATTATAATTATTAATATTATTGTTATTATTGTTATTAGTTTATTTCTTATTAAATATTATAGATAAAATCATTATTATGAACAATATTAATATTACTAATATTACAATCATTATCATTATTAGTATTATCACTAAATATTATTATTATTATTATAGTTAATATTAATTTTATAAAACTACTATTAAAATAAGTATTACGATTATTAGGATTAGGATTACAAATTGATGTTATAGAAACTTTAGCCACTAGTTTAGAAAAATTAAACACGAAGATCATGATTATGATTAGGGAATACAAGTTATTATTATTTTTCACTAATAATGGTATTAATATCACTTTTTATAATTATTAGTTTTACTATTATTATTATTATTATTATTATTAACATAAGTATCAATTTTAACAATATCGTAATTATTATTAGTATTATCGATATTAAGAAAGTTATTATTATCAGTAAATTATATTATCAAAACTATCATTTTGTTACAAATAACTATCTTAAATATACTTAATACATATATTATAATTATAATAAAAGTTTATATACCTACATATCAAACATAATAACAATATTTATATAAATATTTATATATAACAAACTAATGATATCTTTTTATATAATACTAATCATATATGTATTGATATAATTATTTAAATTAACCATTTTAAAATATACCCAAATTAAATATACATATATATATAATATAAAATCTAAACCATAATATATATTTGTTCAAATTACAATCATATGTTTTAATATATATACAAAATGATATAGGTTCGTGAATTCGAGGCCAACCCTGCATTGTTCAGTTTGTCTAATGTCCTCATATGTATTTTTACTACAAAATACATTAGGTGAGTTTCATTTGCTCCCTTTTTACTCATTATATTTTTGGGCTGAGAATACATGCAAATGCTTTATTAACTGTTTTACAATATTTATATGCGTGAGTTTCATTTACCTTTTTACCCTTTATATTTTTGGGCTGAGAATACATGCGCAACTTTTATAACTGTTTTACGAAATAGACACAAGTAATCGAAATTACGTTCTATGGTTGAATGATCGAAACTGAATATGCCCCTTTTTATTAAGTCTGGTAATCTAAGAATTAGGGAACAGACACCCTAATTGATGCGAACTCTAAAGATAGATCTATCGGGCCTAACAAGCCCCATCCAAAGTACCGGATGCTTTAGTACTTCGAAATTTATATCATGTCTGAAGGAGGATCCCGGAATGATGGGGATATTCTTATATGCATATTGTGAATGTCGATTACCAGGTGTTCAATCCATATGAATGATATTTTGTCTCTATGCATGGGACGTATATTTTTGAGAACTGAATATGGAAATCTTGTGGTCTATTAAAATGATGGTAATGGTTATTTTTGCTAAACTAATGAACTCACCAACCTTTTGGTTGACACTTTTAAGCATGTTTATTCTCAGGTATGAAAGAAACCTTCCGCTGTGCATTTGCTCATTTTAAGGACAATACTTGGAGTCGATCATCGCTCTGGGATCAAAGGTTGATGACTTCGTTCGGATGGATTAGGACGGGTCTTCACAGTTGGTATCAGAGCGATGGTCTTATCGAACCAGGTCTTGCATTAGTGTGTCTAACTAGTAGTTGTAGGATGCATTAATGAGTCTGGACTTCGACCCTGTCTGCATGCCAAAAGTTTTGCTTATCATTTCTAGTCGGAAATCATCTGCTTATCATCCTTAGGCAATTACCTGCTTATCATTCATAGTCTAGACACGTCTTGCTGCATTGATTGCATGAATAGTGTATAGACAAGATTCATATCTTAGCGTATCTGTTACTGTAAACCTTACCTGGCGTATCCCGTAAATTCCTCCGTAATCTACGAAACCTTTTGATCTATATATATGGATATTCTATGTAATTAAGAATACCATCCGTTAGCCAGAAAATCATTTCATATCTAAAAATTCTTTATTCAATCGTACGAAATGGAATTCGTCATTAGTTCAAGTCACTCGAATTCCGAAATGGAATCCCACTCAAGTTCCGAAAGCAGTGTGACCGGAATTGATCAACCAATCAGTCATCATCTATTCTGGATGAATTGGGGATGGGTTCGTAGCCTCCTCAATCATTGGAGACAAGAAAAGGTGATCCATTCCATCCGCCACATTGCCCTATTGGCGAAGAACCTGAAGCACTTACCAGTGAACCTGTTCGAAACACCATATTTTCTCTCATTTCCAGAGTATCTCGCCACGATTATATATTATACGAAATTCTAGATTATATTTATCCGCTAGTCCGAACCGAAAATCACCCCGGTGTAATAGAAGAAATCAACGAGCTTCGTGCTCGGGTAGTGGCTTTAGAGAATATGGTGCGAAGGTTACAAAGACCAGCAGCAGCACCAGCAGCATAACCAGTACCACCACCAATGTCAACAGTACCATCACCACCACCAACATCAACATCTGCATCCCACACCTCAACGTCTTAATCTATACCTCGAACATCAACGTCATACGCACCATGGATACCAAAGAGTACCAACAACAACAACATCATCACACGTCTCAACCTCGCAATCTATACCTCAAGCATAATCATCATTCTACGAATCGTTTTACGAATCGTCCTACATAAACTATCTTCGTCCTTCATGGTGATTATGTAATCTCTAATATTTTAGAGATTATGTACACTAGTTCTAGCAGTAAATCTGATGAGTTTAATATCACATTGACTCATTAAATCCATGATTACATATGAAGAAAATATATATGTATATATGTTTTCATAAAGATTGTAATTAAAAATTCTTTTGTACAAACTGTTAATGGTGAAAATATTTTAACGGGTAGGTAAAACTCGAGGAATATTTAGATTTCACATTAATAAGTTACATTGTACGTTCTTCGAATCTGATTCAACAGTCATTTACTATCCTACTTACATCCACAGATATACGTACCCGTTCACCGCAGAATAACCATTTTCATTCAATTTCATATTTGGATTTTGACCTATCAGAATCCAACAAGTGGCATAATGAAGAAAACATTTGACAAAATAAAATTTGTTAGAAACAAACAAATTAACTATG